>NC_083319.1:50067317-50714746 GCF_963455315.2 Globicephala melas
GCAGGACAGGATTAAGGACACAGACGTGGAGAAAGGACTTGAGGACATGGGGAGGGGGAAGGGTAAGCTGGGACGAAGTGAGAGAGTGGCATGGTCATATATACATTACCAAATGTAACATCGATAGCTACTGGGAAGCAGCCACATAGCACAGGGAGATCAGCTCGGTGCTTTGTGACCACCTAAAGAGGTGGGATACGGAGGGTGGGAGGGAGATGCAAGAGAGAGGGGATATGGTGATATATGTACATGTATAGCTGATTCACTTTGTTATAGAGCAGAAACCAACACTCCACCATAAAGCAATTATACTCCAATAAAGGTGTAAAAGGAAAAAAAAAAAAAGCCCAGAGACACACCTATCACACCTATGGTTAACTAATCTATGACAAAGGCGGCAAGACTATACAATGGAGAAAAGACAGTCTCTTCAATCAGTGGTGCTGGGAAAAATAGACAGCTACATGTAAAAGAATGAAATTAGAACACTCCCTAACACCATACACAAAAATAAATTCAAAATGGATTAGAGACCTTAATGTAAGACCGGACAGTATAAAACTCTTAGAGGAAAACACAGGAAGAATACTCTGACATAAATCACAGCAATATCTTTTTTGATTCACCTCCTAGAGTAATGCAATAAAAAAGAAAACTAAACAAATGGGACCTAATGAAACGTAAAAGCTTTTGCAAAGCAAAGGAAACTACAAACAAGACGAAAAGACAACCCTCAGAATGGGAGAAAATATTTGCAAACGAATCAATGGACAAAGGATTAATCTCCAATATATATAAACAGCTCATGCAGCTCAATATTAAAAAAACAACCCAATACAAAAATGGGCAGAAGCCCTAAATAGACATTTCTTCCAAGAAGACATAGAGATGGCCAAGACGCACATGAAAAGCTGCTCAACATCACTAATTATTAGAGAAATGCAAATCAAAATTACAATGAGGTATCACCTCACACCTGTTAGAATGGGCATCATCAGAAAATCTACAAACAATAAATGCTGGAGAGGGTGTGGAGAAAGGAACCCTCTTCCACTATTGGTGGGAATGTTAATTGATACAGTCACTAGGGAGAACAGTATGGAGGTTTCTTAAAAGACTAAAAATAGGATTACCGTAAGATCCAGCAATCCCACTACTGGGCATATACCCAGAGAAAATCAAAAAGATACATTCACCACAATGTTCATTGCAGCACTATTTACAATAGCCATGTAATGGAAGCAATCTAAATGCCCACAGACAGATGAATGGATAAAGATGTGGCACATATATAAAATGGAATATTACTCAGCCATAAAAAGGAATGAAATTGGGTCATTTGTAGAGACGTCGATGGATCTAGAGACTGTCATAGAGAGTGAAGTAAGTCAGAAAGAGAAAAACAAATATTGTATATTAATGCATATATGTAGAACCTAGAAAAATGGTACAGATGAAACAGTTTTCAGGGCAGAAATAGAGACACAGATGTAGAGAACAAACGTATGGACAGCAAGGGGGCAAAGGGGGGCATGGGATGAACTGGGAGATTGGGATTAACGTATATACACTAATATGTATATTAGTGGGGAAAGCCATGGGGGGGTTGTGGTGGGATGAGTTGGGAGATTGGGATTGACATGTATACATTTATAGGTATAAAATAAATAACCAATAAGAACCTGCTGTATAAAAAAATAAAATAAAATTCAAAAAATAAAACAGAAAAAAAAGTTCTTCCCTTCACATAGATGTATTTATATGAATGAATTATTTCCATGCTTATATCTATAAATACATAAAAGAGGAATAAAATTTACCTTGAATCAAAAAAGAAAAAACAGAACCCACCAGTTATATAGAGGAAAACCCTATCAGGGCACTTGCTCCAGTGGTAAACAATTCTGAAGTTGGTCAGAGGTGGAGAATCGTCTCCCATGCAGCCAGCAGCCCCCCCCCCCCCGCAAGGAGTGTCCTCATTGCAAAGCTGGGGCACCGTGCCGAGGCGTCTGTGAGGAAACATGAGCTGAGCCCCAGGCCAGCTGCTGCTGAACTGTTCCCACCCTTCCCAGGTAAAACACCTGAATATGTACAAGGACTTGAAAGCCTAGAGGAAGGGTCGTGGAGCCACACCAGCGACAGCACGCCGGCTGACTTGGTGCCTGCAGGCCAGCCAGGATGGTCCTGGCCCCGGGAGCTCTTCTGGAAGCTTTCCGTTTCCCTGCCTGAGATACCCCTCCTGTCCCAGCCCCCACCGCTTTTTTCCTTCCTCACCTCTGCCCGGAGAGAAATTCCAGCAGCAGGTATGGGTGACACATCCTCTTCTTTAGCAGGTGGCAGCCTGGCAACTCCTGCAGAAAGTCCAGCAGAGCCCCACTCACACCGGGCCACCCACAAAGCCGTGGCCCCCTCACTCCCTCCCCAGCCCCGACACTGCTGACGCGGCATAGAATATGGCGTCAGGCACAGCTGCAGGGGCTCTTGCTGCCTGGAGCGGTGTTTATATTGACCTCAACCCAGGCACACCTGGGGAGGGCTGACCGGCAGGGTCAGGCTGCCCAGGTCAGCCAATCCTCACCCCTCAGGGGCTCACAGTTGCAGAAAATGGACCTTGCTAAACCGGCCAGGTACAGGGAACAGGTGTGGAGCTGCAGCTCCGGCTTGTTTTCTAATCATTTTATCTGGCCCATGCGTGGGAGACAACTTCAAGAAGACACACTCTTAATGAGAGGAACCCAGGAGTCAGGGAGAGCAGGGGTGGTGGGTGGAGACAGAGGCCTGGTGCCTTGGCTGCAGTGGAAGTCTCTGGAAGACCAGGCGGAGGGAGGCCGCACCGAGTGATGCCCAGGGTCACAGACCTGTCGGAGCTGCTGTTTGTTAGTTCAAGTCCTGCTCTGAGGTGCTCTGTGTCAGCTCTGAGCAACAGGTGAGCTGGGGGTGCTCTGCAATGAGGGCTATGTGCACGGTTCCTGTGTGCCCAGCCCTGCCGGTGTACCTGCCCAGGAGAGCTCCGTATCCTGGGAGGGGCCTGACCACGAGAGCCCCGTGGGCTGCTGGGGGCTTGCCCAGGTGAGCCCCATATCCTGGGAGGGGCCTGACCATGAGAGCCCCATGGGCTGCTGGGTACCTGCCCAGGTGAGCCCCATATCCTGGGAGGGGCGTGACCACGAGAGCCCCGTGGGCTACTGGGGACCTAGTAAAGGATGTCAGGACAGTCAGTGAAGCGACCGAGGATACACATCCAGTAGTTCCTAATTCCTACACACTGCGGGTCATTCTACCATCCACCAGGACATGGTATTCTGTATTAGACTTCAATGATGCCTTCTTCTGTATTCCATTAGTCCCAGACTCACAAGAAATTTTGGCTTCTGAGTGGCAAGAGTCAACATACAACAAAAACAATACTGCTGGGTCGTCCTGCCCCAAAGGTTCAAAAATTCCCACACCATCTTTGGGAAAACGTTAGCTAAAGACCTAAAAGTTCTACCTCTGGAAAAGGGAACCCTCCTTCAATATGCAGACGATATTCTGATCGCCAGCCCTACTAACGACGCCTCTGAACTACCTAGCCAATAAAGGATAGAAGGTGTCCAAGAAAAAGCTCAAATATCACAGACTAAGGTGACCTGCCTGGGCTTCATTCTCACAGACGGTCGGAGAAGCCCGTCCCAGGAAAGGGAAGAAGCCATTTGCAGCCTTACCCCTTCTAAAACTAGAAGACAGCTTAGGGGTTCCTGGGGAGGCCGGGGTTTGCTGCATCTGGATCCCTAACTACAGTCTAATAGCTGGGCCTCTATATGAAACACTGAAAGGAAAAGATGATGATCCTTTCGAATAGAATCCAGAAGTGGCCTTTCAAGAATGGAAAGAGCAGTCAATTCAGACCCTTGCTCTGGACCTCCCTAATTTAGCTAAACCCTTTGACCTTTACATTCCCGGTCAAAGGTGAATCGCCCTTGGAGTATTAGTGCAAAAACTGGGGCCACTTGAAATGGAGCAACGCAAGAATGCCCTCCAGGAAGGATAAACTAAGGTCACCAAGGGCTTGGCCCGCCGCCCCATCCGGCCAGGATACTGGCGGTATCTAAAAACCTGGAAATCAGCAGCCCACAAGGCCAGCTCCCTCCTAAGGGAAAAGGACCCCACGTGGTGATCCTAACCGCCCACCATGCCCTGAAGTTGCAGGGGTCGCTCCGTGGGCACACTGACCTCGAGTGACGAGGCCCTCCAACTCCAACCTCCAGAGAGACAACTGAGGGCAACGGGCCCCCATGACGACTCATGTGACCATCACTTGACCTGGAGCTTCTCTCAGAAAACAAGAGTGTGCCCCAAAAGAGCAGACTACTGCTTGCAGGACTTACTGCACCCAGAGGGAGCTAATAAGCTTGGCGGGGGAACCGTATATCACGCTGTCAACATAGAAAAGCCTACAGACACCGCGGTGACGGCAGCCAATGAGACCGGCTGGACTCCTGGCTACTTCAAAAGGCCGTTGACTCAGTGGCCATCATGGTCCTGGATCACCACCGACCCTGGACTGTCTGGGAGTTGAGCGGGCAGGGCTCTGACACTTGGTGCTGTTTGTACGTTAATTCAGGGGCCTAACTGAAGAAAGCGCAGACTACCGGTCAGAGCATCTAGGCTGGCAGAAACCGTCAGCCTAAGGTGGCCGAACAATGTGGGGAGGGGTAAAACCGGCCCCCGCATTGTCTCTGCGCATCTCTTTCCTGGACCCTTAAACGTCATTAGAATCTATAACACTTCCAATGCTGGTGCTCAGACGGACGAGCAGTGAGGCAGGAGGCCTGGGGACAATCAAACTCACCTGGAGGCTGCTGGGGAGAAGTTCTGCCCCTCCCCGCCCCCCGGGTATGAGGACTCCCAACTCGGCATGAAGCAGTTACAGAAGAGGGGTCTGCACCCTCTGCACCCCAAGAATGAGGAACGGGACAAAAGGCAGAGGAGGGGTTTGTCACCGGCAAAGCCCATGAAAAATTCCTGGGAGAAAAATAGAATCTGGGCAATAAAATAAAGTCTAACCTTTTTTTCCTTTGTGCTTTGTCTAATTTCACGTGCTCCTAGGGTTCCGCATGCAGAGGTCCCACACCCGGCACTTCAGACCCGAATCCCTAGTGCAGAATGGCTGCGTCGACACCTCAGCTCGCAGGGCCTCATGCAGTCTCTGCGACATAGAGCCTGAGCTGCAGCCAACCTGGCCCTCGAGAGCTCTGCCCCCTCCCTCCCGCTGACGCTGCCGGGATCCCTACACAGCAGCCCAGCCCACAGCCCACGGGGGAGCTTACGCTCTCACCTCTCCATTCTCTGATCAAAATATAAAGTTTCCTTTGCTTCTGAACCAAACTCAGTCTCGATCTGTTGGCTCCAATGACACTGGGCAGGGGGACCCGTGTTGGGGCCCACTCTGGAGGATCAGTAACAGAAATTGAGAACATTGTAACTTCAATGAACAGATGTGTGAGCCAAACTGTAATTAACATAGAACAGTGTATAAGGCTCGGGTAAAATAAGATGTTTCTAACACTTCCATTGGATATTTCCATCACTTTATTATAAGCAAGTTCAGTGAAGAGGTTAGTCTTATTTGTCAGGTCAACATTAGAGAAATGAAGTGATTTCTTTCCAAGGATGTACATCTAATAATCTTGGCTGAAGCTTCAATCTTGTTTTGAATGCTTTCCCATTGAAAATGATACCTCTCTTTCAGCTCCCCCATTTCTGAGAAGTATAAAATCTTATAATTTATTATTACCAAAGGGGAAAGGTGGGAGGAGGAATAAATTAACAGTTTGGGATTAACACATACACACTGATATGTATAAAATACATCATCAACAAGGAACTACCGTATAGCACAGGGAACTACACTCAATATTTTGCAATAAACTACAAGGGGAAATAATCTGAAAAAGAATATTTTTATCGACATCATCTGTCAATGACAGAAAAAAATGTAACCTAAGGGAAGCTGATGGTGACCGCTTCTGACCCTGAAGACTTCGATCATCTGAAGTTCGGACTCAGCCTACTGCCCAAGGCCCTTAATGAACATACGTGTAGCCGTAGCTTAAAATTTCCCCAGTTTGGGGTTCGGGGAGACACTGATTTGGAAAAAATCCCTGATGTTCTCCTTACATGCACGGGACCCTTCCTACTGCTAAAATATGACTGTCACACCCAGAGGATGGTACACCATTTGATCGGGAAGAGTTTGGAAAAGGCATCTCATCTCCTCATCTCCTGGTGCTCGGGTTCACCCATCCAGCGTCTTTACTAACAATCTCCCCACTTGGGGATGTCAGCACCGTCAACATCCTGCTGCACACAGTTTGGAATTTGTCCAGAGGATGAAGCGGAAGGATGAGAAACAATGAGAGACAAGTCCTAGGTGTTCAGACAGGCACATGTCACTCTAATTTCAAATCAGGAAGATGAATTGACCAAAGGCTAGGATTTCCCACAGAAACAGAATAGGGCTTGAGGAAATCCCGCTGTTTTGTGGCCAGTTCCCAAAAACACAAGTTGAAAAATGGAACTCAGGGGCACTAAAATTCATGAAACTGCAGAGTTGAAAATATCCATCGTCGAAAAATGTCTTGAGGTAAGTCACTGAAAAGGACTTGTAAGCAAGGAAGAATGGCAGGAAAAGGATTTGAAGAGGTAGGAAGGACTCGCCATTAAAGCACAAGAAAAGGGGCTGAACATCGCCAACGATGCAGTTGGCCAAAAAGGGCATATGCGTTTTTTCTGAATATATTCATAAAAAGGGCATACACCCTTTTTAGCCAACCAAACAGGTGGGCACTGGAAATCAATACTACAAAATGTATCACTTCGCATCAGTCAGAAGAGCCATCCTCATAAAGTGTAAACACCAGAAATGCAGGACAGGGTGAGGAGAAAAGGGAGCCCTGTGAGGCTGACAGTGGAAATGTAAATTGCAAAGGCCACTCTGAAGAAGTGTATTGTGTTTACTAAAACATCTAAAAAATGAGCTACAGAGCATAGGGCACTTGCACTCATGAGCGTATATCTTGGGAAAAACAAAAATCGACAGGACACAGGAACCCCAACGTTTACCGCCTCTCTGTTTAAAAGAGCCTCGACTAGGATATAACCTAAATGTCCCTGGAAGGAAAAAATGGATAAAAGAGATGTGGTACTTATGTAGAGTGGAATATTACTCAGCCCAGAAATCAATGAAATAAGGGCAGTTGCAACAACTCCGGAGGAGTTATGTACAATCATTCTAAGTGACATAAGTCAAAAAGAAAAAGACACATATCATAAGATATCACTTAAAGGTGGAATCAAAAATGGCTACACATGAAATAAATTACAAAACAGAAACATAGTCAAATATGTAGAAAACACACATAAGGCTGCTAAAGGGGAAAGGTGGGGAGGGGTGAGGCATTATCCAGGAGGTTGAAATTAGCAAAGATACCATTCCAAATACCAAATTGATAATCAACAAGGCCTACACGGTAGCTCAAAGAAATGCACTCAGCACACTCAAGTCACTGGAAAAGAATGTATATGACTGGTAAGAATCTGAAAAAGAATTTATTGATGTCTCTCTGTACGTGAATCAACTGGATGTACAGCAGCAAGGAACAGAGCTTTGAAAATCAGCTGTAACCAATATAATAATAAATTAAAAAAAATAAAAGACAGTGAGACAGAGAAAACTTCTTACAACTTTTGCTTAGGGGCTGTGATGCAACATGGATTGAACACGTCTAGACACACAGCAGGATGAGACATAAGGCTGGAAACTGTTCGCGCTAGGAGAATTAGTGAGGTTAGATGAGGAAATGCAGACCCTTTAAAGTAATACTGCCTGGTACCTATTCCATGGGTACCAAATCTGAAGGTTCAAGGGAATCTTCCTACAGCTAAAACATGCATGGGAAACCCAGAGGATGGTACAATGTGTGTTCGGGAAAGGTTTCTAAAAAGCACCTCAGTTTTCCTCTCCTGGTGCTCAGGTTCCTCATTCCAGCTGCTTTACTAACAATCTCCCCACTTGGAGAGTCAGCGCCTTTAACCTCCTGTTTCGCACAGTCTGCAATTAGTGCAGAGGATGAACGGGAAGAGGGGGAACCAATGAGAGACTAGCTGTGGGGGTTTGGACGGGCACATGTCACTCTAATTTCCCATCAGGAAGAAGAATTAACCAAAGGCTCAGCCTGCCACCCCGGAACCAAAATAGGGCCTGAAGCAATCCTGCGGTTTTGCGGCCAGCTCACAAAAAAGCAAGTTGGATAATGCAGCTCAGGGGCACTGCAATTCACAAACCTGCAGAGTTATAAAGGACAACTAACGTCCAAAAATATATTCAATGAGGTAAGGCAACGAAGAGGATCTGAATGCAAGGCAGAATTGCAGGAAACAAGATTTCAAGAGGTAGATTGGAGTCGCTTTTAAAGCACATCAAAAGCGGCAGAACTTCGACAATGATGCACTTGGCCAAAAAGGGCGTATGTGATTTTTCTCACTTCACATGGAGAAAAGGGAGCCTTGTTAGGCTTATGGTGGGGATGTAATTTGCCAACGGCCACTCTGGAGAAGTGTATGGTGTTTCCTAAAACATCTCAAAAAACAGAGCTACAGAGCTTAGGGCACTTCCACTCATGGGCGTATATCTTCAGAAAACCAAAAATCGACAGTACTCAGGCACCCCAAAGTTTAGGACTGCTCTGTTTACAAGAACCTCGACTTCGATACACCTTATATATCCCAAGAAAGAGAAAAATGGATAAAGAAGTTGTGGTACTTATGTACAAAGGAATATCACTCAGCTATGAAATCAATGTCATAAGGCTAGTAGCATCATAATGACTGGATTTACGTATGATGATTCTAAGTGAAATGAGTCACAGAGCAAAAGAAGCCTATCATAATATATCACTTATAGAGGGAATGTAAAAATCACGACACATGAACTGAATTACAAAACAGAACAGAGTCACACGTTTAGAAAACACACTTATGCCTGCTTCAGGGGAAAGGTGAGGTGGGGTGATGCATAAAAGTAGAGTCTGAAATGAGCACAGATACCGTTCCATAAACCAAATATGTAATAGTGAAGACCTACTCATTGCTCAATGAACTGGACTCAACAGTCCCTATTCACCGCAGAAGAATATATCTGTCTAGTAAAAATCTTAAAAAGTATTTATTGATATCTCTCTGTAAGTGAATCAAGTGGGTGTAAAGCGGCATAAACACAGCAGTGGAAATCAGCTAAACCCCATCATAAAAATAAATATATTCAGGAAGAACGCATGCGCCCTTTTTGGCCATCCAAACAATGGCGGAATGCAAATCAGCACTACAAAGAAGTGTCACTTCCGCATTTGTCAAAAGGGCCATCCTGGAAAAGTGTAAAACCAGAAAGCAGCACAGGCCACGGAGAAAAGGGAGCCTTGTTATGTTGATGGAGTGGGGGATGTAAATAGCCAACGGCTACTCTGGAGAAGTGTATGGTGTTTCCTAAAACATCTAAAAAACAGAGCTACAGAGCCCAGGGCACTTCCACTCATGGGCGTATATCTTGGGAAAACCAAAAATCGACAGGACACAGGCACCCCTACGTTTAGTGCTGCTCTGTTTAGAAATGCCTCGACTTCGGTACAACTTACATGTCACTGGAAGTAAAAAATGGATAAAGAAGATGTGGTACTTATGTATGATGGAATATTACTGAGCAATTAAATCAGTGAAATAAGGCCAGTTGCAGCAACTCGTGGAGACTGAGGTACGATCATTCTAAGTGACGTAAGTCAGACATAAAAAGAGATTTATCATAAGGCATCACTTATAGATGGAATCTAAAAATGGCTACACATGAGCTCAGTTACAAAACAGAAACAGTCACACATTTAGGAAACACACTTATGGCTGCTAAAGGAGAACGGTGGGGTGGGGTGATGCTTAAACCAGGAGGTTGGAATTAGCATTGATATGGTTCCAGAAACAAAACAGGTAATTGACAGGACCTACTGTATAGTTCAAAGAGCTGGACTCAGCACACTGTTGTCACTGGAAAAGGATATATAAGACTGGTAAGAATCTGTAAAAGAATTTATTGATGTCTCTCTTTAAGTGAATCAAGTGGATACATGTAGAGCAGGAAGAAACACAGTATTGAAAATCAGCTATACCCTATTATAAAATTAAATAACAAGAACCAAAAAAAAGACAGTGAGAGAGAAAGAAATTCTTACAAAATTTGTTCAAGGGCTGTGATGCAATCTGGACTGAACATATCTAGACACACAGCTGGATGGGACCTAAGCCTCTACACTCCTGGGTCTGAGAGGTTTGGTGAGGATGGGACCACAAATGCAGCACTTTTAGAGTAATACTGCCTGTCCCCCATTCCATGGGTCCCATATCTCCAGGTACAGGGGACCCTTCCTACAGCTAAAACATGAATGGGACATCCAGAGGATGGTACACCGTCTGTTTGGGAAGAGTTTGGGAAAGTCACCTCATCTCCACTTTTCCTGGTGTTCGAGTTCCCCAGCTCCTTTCCTTAGAGTCTCCCCACTTTGGGAAGGCAGCACACTCAACAGCCGGTTTTGCACAGCTTGGAATTTTCCGTGTGAAGAAGGGGAATGGGGGGATGGAATGAGACACAAGTCCTAGATGTTTGGACAGGCATATGCCACTCTAGTTTCCTAATCTGGAAGAAGAATTTCCCTATCCTTCAGGTGCCCCAGTAACCAGAATGGGTCTGTAGAAATCCTGCCCCTTTGTGGCTGCTTCCCTAAACAACAAGTTGAAAATTGGTGCTCAGGGGCACTGCAATTCACAAACATGCAGGGTTGTAACTGACACCTCTAATGGAGTCATTTCTTGAGCCAAGTACTCCTAAAGGCCTTGTAGGCAAGACAAAATTGCAGGAAAGGGATTTCAAGAGGTAGTTTGCACTTGCCATTAAAGCACATGCAAAGCTGCTGAACATCGCCAATGATGCAGTTCGCCAAAAAGGCCGTATGCATTATTCCTTAATATATTCAGGAAAAACCCTTACTCTATTTTTGGCCAACAAAACAGACGGCAATGTAAATTAGTACTACAAAGAGGTATCACTTCGCACCAGTCAGAATGGCCAAGCTCACAAAGTGTAAAACCTGAAATGCAGGACAGGGCGTGGAGAAAAGGGAACCCTGACAAGCTGATGGTGGGAATGTAAATTGCTAACAGCCACTGTGGAGAAGTGGGTGGTGATTCCTTAAAAAATCTAAAAAACAGAGCTTCAGAGCATATGGCGCTTCCACTCCTGGGCCTGTATCTTGGAAAAAACGTAAATTGACAGGACCCAGGCATTCCAAAATTTATGCAGCCCTGTTTGCAAGAACCTCTAATTGGAAGCTACCTAAATGTCCTTGGAAGGAAGACTGGATAAAGAAATTATGGTAGATATATACGATGGAATATTACGCAGCCATGAAATGAATGGAATAAGGCCATTTGCAGCCACTCGGAAGGACATACATACATTCATACTAAGTGTCATGAATCAGACAATGATAAATATCATATGATATTACTTATCGGTGGAATCTAACAACTGATACAAAGGTACCATCTTACAACAAAGAAACAGAGTCCCAGACTTAGAACACAAACTTATGGTTACCAAACTGGAAAGGTGTGTCGGAGGCATAAATCATGAGGTTGGAGTTAGTATATACATATTTACAGAGAGAAAACTTGTAATTAACATGGACCTGCTGTAGAGCACTTGGAACTCTTCTCAACACCCTTTAGTAACCTCAATGGGAAAATAATTCCAAAAAGAATATATAGTCATCTCTGTATAAATGAATCATGTTTGTGTATATCAAAAACGAACACAACATGGTAAATCAACTATACTCCATTATAAATTTAAAATTAAATTATAGAAAAGAAAAATGATCACTAAATTCGTTTAGTCACGGTGAACGTGCTAGTGTCACATCCCTGGACATAGACCCAATTTGGTCCCAAGGGACTGTTGTGGGCCTGAGGACCTCGGGAGGATATGCCAGCTAATTCAACCCCTTGAACATGTAGTACCTGGTCCCCTCTGCATGGGATCACAATCTCCAGATCTAAGTGTGCCCTCATACTATTAAACCAACCCTCTGACACCCAAAGGATGGTGGACTCTCTGGGCTGGATGACATTTGGAAAATCACCTGGTCTCAACATATCCTGGTGTTTCGGTTCCGACCTCCTGACTCCTTCGTTAGGGTCATCCCACTCTACAAGACAGCACCCTCAACAGGTGATTTTGCAGGGGGTTATACTTGTTCAGGGGATGAAGGGTAAGGGGGAAGAAGGAATGGGACAGAAGCCCTTACATGTTTGGTCAGGCACATTCCACTCTAATTTAAAACCCAGGAACAGGACTTTCCCTACATCTAAGGTTGTGTCAGTAACCAGAGGGGGACAGTAGAAACCCTGCCGCCTTCTGTTTCCCATAACAACAGCTCTAAAACTGGACCTTATAGGCACTTCATATTCACAATGCCTGGGGAGCTGTAAATGACAACAGCCCTCAAGAAATACCTTGGGGTAGGTAATCGAAATAGACTTCAAAACAAGGCAACCTTTCAATAACCCTTTTTCAAGGGGTAAATTTTACTCACACTGTTCAAAAAAAAAAAAGCACATATGAAGATGCTCACCATTGCTTTATGTTAGACAAATGCAAATCAGATGTACAAAGAAGTATCACCTGGAACTACTCAGAATAGCCATCCTCACAATGTCTAGAAATAAGAAATGCTTCAGAGGGTGTGGAAAAAAGAGAAACCTACTACTTATTATTATTTTTTAATCTGTGTTGGATCTTCGTTGCTGCGTGCGGCTTTTCTATAGTTGCAGCAAGCAGGGGCTACTCATAGTTGTGGTACGCAGCCTTCTGCTTGCAGTGGCTTCTCTTGTTGAGGACCACAGGCTCTAGGCACACAGGCTTCAGTAGTTGTGGCACGTGAGCTCAGTACTTGTGGCTCGTGGGCTCTAGAGAGCAGACTCAGTAGTTGTGGTGCACAGGCTTAGTTACTCTGCGGTGTGTGGGATCTTCCTGGGCCAGGGCTTGAACCTGTGTCCCCTGCACTGGCAGGCAGATTCTTAACCACTGCGCCACCAATACTACGTTACTGGAGGCAATGCCAATTGGTAACAGCCACTATGGAGCACAGAATGGAGGTTACCAGAGTAAGGGGAGGTGGGAGGGATAAACTGGAAATTGGGATTGACATATACACACCACTATATATAAAAGAGATAACAAATACGGGCCTACTGTATAGCACAGGGAACTCTACTCAATACTCTGTAATGACCTGTATGAGAAAGGAATACAAAAAGGATTGGATATATGTGTAACTGCTTCACTCAGCTGTGCAGCAGAAAGTAACACAGCATTGTAAATCAACTATACTCCAAAAAAAATTGAAATTGAAATGAAATGAAATAAAATAAAATAAAATAAAATAGAGCTACCAGATGATCCAGCAAGTTCACTCCTGTGCGCATATCTGGAGGAAAGCAAAAATCGAAAAGACACATCTTCCCCAATGTTCACTGCAACACTCTTTACAATAGCGAAGACATGGAAGCAACCAAAATGTCCATCAACATATGAATATAGGTAAAGAATATGTGATATATATATATATAATGGAATATGACTCATCCGTAAAATAGAAGAAAATAATGCCAATTGCAGTAACATGGATGGACCTAGAGATGACTGTACTAAGTGAAGTAAGTCAGACACAGTAAGACAAATATTGTATGATATCACTTCTAGTTGGAACCTAAAAATTGATACAAATGAACTTACAAAGCAGAGGCAGACTCACAGACTTGGAAAACAAACTTATGGTTACCAAAGGGGAAAGCTGTGGGGTAGGGATAAATCAGGAACTTGGGGTAAACATACGAATACTACTATATATAACATAGATAAGCAACAAGGACCTACTGTATAGCACAGGGAAGTCTACTCAATATTCTGGGAATACCTGTATCAGAAAAGAATCTGAAAAAGAATGAATATATGCATATGTGTAACTGAATCACTTGCTGTGCAACTGAAATGAACATAACATTGTAAATCAACTATACTCCAATAAAATTTAAATTACAAAATAAAGAAAATCACCTATATTTCAAAAGAAAAAAAGAATTCCCATATATTTTTATGGCTTGATATGTTACTTTTTTAGTGCTCTATATTATCCCATTCCCAGAATATATTAATACTATATCATTTCATTCACCTATTGGAGGACACCTTAGTTCCATTCACATTTTGGCAATATTGAATTAGGTGCTATAAATATCCATATGCAGGTTTTCGTCTGGAAGTATGTTTTAAACTACTTTCAGTAAATATCCATGTTTTAAACTACTTTCAGTATCCTACTTGCTGGATTGTACAGTAACAGAATGTTCAATATTATAGCAAGTGCCAATCAGACTACCAAAGTAGCTGTATTATTTTTCATTTCCACCAATAACAAATGACATTTCCTATTGTTCCACATCCCCTACAGAACTTGTTCTTGTCATTGTTCACATTTTAGCCATTCTAATGGCTAAAATCATATGTAATTGTATTGTTAATTTGCTTTTTCATGGCAGCATGCAATCTGGACTATTCTTCTGTATACTTATATGCATAGTGTCTATTTTCTTTGGTGAGGTGTCCATAAAGTATATTGGTCCACATTTTATTTAGGCTGCTTTCATTTTTTTCTGCCCAATCTGTATTTGGTTTATTTATTTTCGTGCCTTATTGCATTAGCAAGGACTTGGAGTAAAATATGGAAAAGGAGTCATGAAAGGGGACATCCTTGCTTTTACCTGAACTTAGTGGAAAAGCTTCATGTTTTTGACCATTAATCATGATGTAAGGTAAAAGTTTCCTGTAGATCTTTGTTATCAACTTGAGAAAGCTCCAGTCTATTTCTTTAACTGAGAGTTTTTATGAAGAATGGCTGTTAGATTTTTTCAAAGGTCCTCTGAATCTATTGATATGCTAATGATTGTCTTTAGGGTGTTGATATGATGGATACAATTATTTGATTTTAGAATGTTGAACCAGCCTTGCATACCTGGGATTATTCCCTTTCATTCATGATATAAAATTCTCTCAAAATATTGTTGAATCCGATTTGTTAATATTTTGTTGAGGATTTTTGCATTGATGTTCCTGAGAGATATTGGTCAGTTTTCTTTACTATTCATATGTTCCTCTAAGTTTGGATGTTGTGGATTTAGTGTCAGACATTCATTTGGGGAGATTCTCAGTCATTTTTTAAAAATATTTTCTCTTCTTTGTTATTTTTATTCTCCTCCTGCTATACCCATTATGTATAGGTCACAGCATTTTCATTGTTCCACAATTATTGATTACTCTGTTCTGTTGATTTCTTTCCTGCCCATTTTCTCTTTTCTTTTGAGATTTAAAGGTTTCTCTTGATATGTCTTCAAGCTCACAGATATTTCTCTTCAGCCAGCTCTTTGACTGCTAAAACAAAATACGAGAGACTTGGTATTTTATAAACAACAGAATATTTTTGTTTTCTCATAATTGCTGAGGCTGAAAAGTTCAAGAACAAGTTACCAGGGGCTTCCCTGGTGGCGCAGTGGTTAAGAATCTGCCTACCAATAAAGGGGACACGGGTTCGAGCCCTGGTCCAGGAAGATCCCACATGCCATGGAACAACTAAGCCCATGCACCACAAATACTGAGCCTGTACTCTAGAGCCCACCGGCCACAACTACTGAGCCCGTGTGCCACAACTACTGAAACCCACACGCCTAGAGCCCGTGCTCCGCAACAAGAGAAGCCACCCAATGAGAAGCCCGCACACTGCAACAAAGACCCAATGTAGCTAAACACTAATTAATTAATTAATTTTTTTAAAAAAGAACAAGTTGCCAGCTGACTTAGCGTCTGGTGAGGGAAGAATATCTGGTTCATAATGTGGGTCTTTCTTGCTCAGCAATGAAATCATGTGATGGGCATGAGATCTTCTGTGTGCTACATTTATTAGGTCACTAATCCCATGTTTGAGGTCTCTGGCCTCATGACCTAATCACCTCCCAAAAGCCCCACTTCCTAATGCCATCAACATGGGAGCTGGGTTTCAAAATACTAAAATTAGAGGTACAAAATGTTTACACCATAACAGGGATCACAGAGTTAACTGATTTTTCCTTTCATGTTAAAGGTTTGCACATTTATATTTATTATATAATCCCAAAACCCTTGTTTTTTTTTTTATTCTT
This sequence comes from Globicephala melas, assembly GCF_963455315.2. Taxonomy (NCBI): domain Eukaryota; kingdom Metazoa; phylum Chordata; class Mammalia; order Artiodactyla; family Delphinidae; genus Globicephala; species Globicephala melas. The sequence continues at coordinate 50,083,650 of NC_083319.1, forward strand.
TTCCCATATATGCCAGTACACACCACTGAGTAGAGTTCCCTGTGCTATAAAGCAGGTCCTTATCAATACTTATCTATTTTATATATACTAGTGTGTATAGGTCAGTCCCAACTTCCCAATTTATCCCTTCCCCACTTAAACCCTGGTAACCATAAGTTTGTTTTCTATATCCATGACTATTTCTGTTGTGTAAATTAGTTCATTTGTACCTTTTTTTTTCTTTTTTAGATTCCTCATATAAGCAATATCAAATGCTATCTGTCTTTATGTGTCTGATTTGCTTCACTCAGTACAACAATCTCTAGGTCCATCCATGTTTCTCCAAAACCCTCAATTGTTAAGGATAACTCTCAATTTTTTCCAGTATCATCAGCAATTCTTTCTGGCAGACATTTGATAACACTTTTTAAACAGGGATATTGAGACCAAGGCTCCTGACCTGAAAACAAACAAAACATCATTCATATAGTGAAAACTTTTCATATCAAAGGATGAAAGCACTTGGTCTAAATCCCTTTGCACCCACCGCTGACAGAGGGCAGAGGAGTTTGACTCACTAACCTTCCTTACGTGCACTTCTTCCTAATGGGGTATTCCAACTAAAACTTATAAGAAGCAGGAATTCATCATGGAACACACCAATCTCTACTACAGATTCTGAACTAGCAAAAAAACAAAAACATGATGAATCCATCCAAAGGGTTCTGTCCACATTGTTACAATAGTTTCCCTCGCACTGTGAACCCTTTTCAAACCCTATCACTTGAACCTACTTTTATTTTTTTCAACAAAAATAATATTAATCTGCAGTCACACGCTCCAGTAATATTACACTATCCCTTGTGCAAGGATGTAGGGATTTGAGGAGCTATGGGAGGCTATCATGAGAGGTTGCCTAGAGTAATTAGGACATTTCATTTAATGTTGGCTCTTCTCCCTAAGATGTCTGCTGTCCTCTTCCTTTTGTAGCTACTAGCATTGAGAAAGTGACCGAGAGAAGGCCCTTCTCTTTTACTGCCCATGAATGCAGCTGTGATTAACCCCACAGACCTTGGTGCTTCCAGAATCCCCTGAACCTACTGACCCTCCATGCATGGCATGACATAGATAAGGATGGTGACGTGTATACTTGTATAGAGCATGCTATAAAATTTTCGAGTCTTCCCTTCCTCATAATTCCAAAGAATAGATTTCTTTGGATTTCTGCTTAATGCTGCTGGAGTTGGTACATAAGTTGAGGGAGGTATCAGGGCACACCAAAAGAGAGGGTAACTGCACAGAAAATACAAGCAGGTATATTTCTGTGTAGTTTCAAGCAGCTTATGTGCTATATCAACCATGGTGACATGTTGACCCTTCCTCCTTCTACTAGTAGTACAACAAACATAAAGGATATTTAGGCTGCTTGTTTTATCCCCACCTCTCTCAATTGATCTGCATTCACATATAGGACAATGAAGGGCCCTTTCTACCATCTTAACCAATACTTGAGAACTAGAAAATGTCCAGATTTCTCCGGGGATTATTTTCATATTCCCCAATCAGGCCTATGAAGGAATCTAACCTATTGTGTTTAATGAAGTCATATCTCTGACGGCATCCCATCATCAACAAAACTGGAAAGAAATCTGAAGGGTCTTAGAATTTTAACATATTTGAAATTCCAATATTTTAGCCTGACATGTTATTGGATTTTAGAAAAAAATATTTTAAATGAGACAAAAAAATCATTTTTATGACACAAAAAGACAGCAATAGTTTTCTATTTTTCTCTGTTCCACCTGCACACACAAGTTTCATGGGGTTATGTAGAGCAGTCCTGTTGGGTGCTGTGCATGGTGCAAGTATGGATTAAAGGTTAGGAATCTTAAGCTTCAGTCACCTGAAACTTTTAAATTAGGATGCAAGCAATCCTGTCCAACATTTGAACAGAGCAAGACACTGTCTTTATTTTATTTGTCAGGTAATTAATCCGTCTTTTGCCCCAAGGAGAGAAACAACTAGCATCTTCCATCAATGTGTTGTACAAAAATCTTTGAACAGAGAGTGCAAGCAGAGGCTGATACAAGATGTAAAAAAAAAATGAGAGACCCTTGTGGCATTTTCTCCTAACTTATTGCAATCTCTCATTTAAAATGTGGGAATAATCAATCTTCTGAGGAAAAAGGCCCAAGGAAGGTTTTTACTTCTGTGGAATAATGGGATTGGTAAAGATTTCAGGAGGCAAGACGAATTAGTGAGAATGACCATGAGAAATCAGAGAAAAGTCACATCCATGGATGAAGTGATGTTTACCTCTGTGAATCAATGAAAAGTAGGAGCAAATGAAAAGAAAGCTGAATACAACATTTTCAGAATAAATGTAACCTTTCAGCTGTCATAGAAAACTTAATACTCACTATGATACAACATGTTTAGAAAGTTAACTTAAATTTAAAGCTTAATAATTAGATTTATTGAAGAAATGAAAATGTATTTGTGGTTTAGAATAAATAATGTGTTCTGCTACAGATAAGGAGACTACATAAATAAATAGAAATAAGACTAAATAAATAAATAAATAGGAAAATAACAAATTAGATGTTATTAACATTAAAAACTGACACTCATCTAAAGAAAGAGAAGGAGAGACAGAAAGAGAGAAGAATTCACAGCAAGCATATATTAAAAACTCCTAAATAAGAAGTCTTCGGATGTTAAAAAAAAAGAACTCTTCAATAAGAAGATAATGTAATAGCAAAAATGAGGAAAATATACCAAAAGATATTTCAAAAAAGAGAGTACAGAATGTTAAGTAAACATATCAAAAGATGCTTGGCTTCTTAGTAGTCAGTTAAATGCAAAAAAGTGACACCTGGAATTATCACTCACCAACCAGAAAGTTCACATGAAAATGACAGGTATTATCAAGTTTGACAAGAATGTGTATAATCATTGAATCTCATTCACTGATGCTGAGGATGAAAAATCATACAAATGTTTTGAAAATATTTAGAAATATCTAAAAAGATAAACACATGAAAGCTATGACTCGAAAATTTTACTACTACATGTATACTGAACAATAATTTATACACACACCACCAAAGCTCAAGTTCTAGAATTTATATACCAGTGCTATTCTCAATAGACACAAACTGAAAATCACTCATATTGTAATACACATTGGAATAAATTAATAGTTAAATATTTACACTATGGAATCCTATGCAACAGTGGCAATGCATGATCACAACAACAAGCAACCATATAGGCATATTCACAAGCAACATAAAATTAAAAAGCCCTGTTCAAAAGTGATTTTACTGTGCCATAACATTTATATAAAATACAAAATACAGGTAACATGATCTTTCTGTTAGATACAAGAACAATATTAAACCTTAAGGGGAGTCACTAGAATGGGACCAGGGGGCCTCTGAGTATCTGGCAATTTTCTGTGTCTTTATCTAGAAGCTATGTATAGAATGTATTCAGATTCTGAATTTTCTGAAATTTGTCATTTCCTTACAAACCATGCATGTTTTTAGTTGTTTTTTTATACATAACAAAAAGTAAAAACGATAGACTAGGGAAGGTAATTATATTAGCACTTTAAAATCCATGCTTTTCAAGATGTAAGTGAAAGGTATTAAATACTTGACATTGTGATTACTTCTTAAAGGAAGGTGAAAATTTGAGATTAATAAATAAGACATACTTCTTCATGTATAATCCTCAAACAGGAGGGGTAGAAAGGAGTATTATTATTTTTATTTAATACAGACTCGTTAAGATAGAAAATAATGAAAACAGACTAGGTTTAAAAAAGAGCACACTGGACTTCCCTGGTGGCACAGTGGGAAGAATTTGCCTGCCAATGCAGGGGACAGGGGTTCAATCCCTGGTCTGGGAAGATCCCACATGTCTCAGAGCAACTAAGCCCGTGTGCCACAACTACTGAGCCTGCACTCTAGAGCCAGCAAGCAACAACTATTGAGCCTGCATGACACAACTACTGAAGCCCATGCATCTAGAGCCCATACTCCACAAGAGAAACGACCGCAAGGAGAAGCCCGTGCACCACGACGATGGGTAACCCCTGCTTGACACAACTAGAGAAACCTTGTGCAGCAACAAAGACCCAACACAACCAAAAATAAATAAAATTAAATCTTTTGACTTCTGAGATGACTCACTCACGTGGTTGTAGGTAAGAGGTCTCAGTTCCTTGCCACATGGATCTCTCCTTAGGGCTGCTTGAGTGTGCTCATGACATGGCAGCTGGCTTACCCCAGGATGAGTAATCTAGCAGAAACCAAAGCAGAAGCTGCAATGTCTTTTGTAACTTTGGAAGCTACACTTTGTAATTTCTGCAATTTCTTATTAGTTAAACAGTCAGCCCTTTTCAAGTGCAAGGAGCCACACAGGTACATGAAGACTAGGAGATAATTAGGGGATAAATAGGGCCATCTTGGAGGCTGGCTAACAAAGTGGCTGACTAGCTGAAGACTGAATTTTCTTTTCTTCACTTCTGGAGAGAAAATGGTCAGTGAATCTCATTGGTGGTCTTTGAGATGTACCAAAGCTACCTCTTGCTCTCACCCCCAGCCGTGTGGCTGACAAGGTCTTGGTGCTCCGGCCGGGTGTCAGGCCTGTGCCTCTGAGTTGGGAGATCCGAGTTCAGGACATTGGTCTACCAGAGACCTCCGGCACCTTGTAATATCAAACGGCGAAAGCCTCCCAGAGATATCCATCTCAACGCTAAGACCCAGCGCCACTCAGAGACCAGCAAGATCTAGTGCTGGACATCCCATGCCAAACAACTAGCAAGACAGGAATGCAGGCCCACCCATTAGCAGAGAGGCTGCCTAAAATCATAATATGGCCACAGACACCCCAAAACACACCACTGGATGCCGACCTGTCCACCAGAAAGACAAGATCCAGACACACCCACTAGAACACAGACACCAGTCCCCTCCACCAGAAAGCCTACACAACCCACTGAACCAACCTTAGCCACTGGGGGCAGACACCAAAAACAACGGGAACTATGAACCTGCAGCCTGTGAAAAGGAGACCCCAAACGAAGTAAGTGAAGCAAAATGAGAAGACGGAGAAACACACAGCAGATGAAGGAGCAAGGTAAAATCCCACCAGAACAAACAAATGTAGAGGAAATAGGCAGTCTACCAGAAAAAGAATCCAGAGTAATGATAGTAAAGATGATCCCAAATCTTGGAACTGGAATGGAGAATATATAAGAAACATTTAACAAGGACCCAGAAAAACTAAAGAGCAAACAAACAATCATGAACAACACAACAAATGGAATTAAAAATTCTCTAGAAGGAAACAATGCAGAATAGCTGAGACAGAAGAATGGATAAATGACCTGGAAGACAAAATAGTGGAAATAACTACTGCAGAGCAGAATAAAGAAAAAAGAATGGAGGACAATCTGAGACACCTCTGGGACAACATTGAACATACCAACATTCTAATATAGGGGTCCCAGAAGTAGAAGAGAAAAAGAAAGAGACTGAGAAAATATTTGAAGAGATGATAGTTGAAAACTTCCCTAATATGGGAAAGGAAATCATTAATGAAGTCCAGAAAGTGCAGAAAGTCCCATACAAGATACACCCAAGGAGAAACATACCAAAACACATTAATGAAACTATCAAAAATTAAAAACAAAGAAAAAATATTAAAAGCAGCAAGGGAAGAACAACAAATAACATACAAGGGAATCCCCATAAGGTTAACAGCTGATCTTTCAGCAGAAACTCTGCAAGCCAGAAGGGACTGGCAGGACATATTTAAAGTGATGAAAGGCGAAAAGCTACAACCAAGATTACTCGACCCAGCAAGGATCTCATTCAGATTTGACAGAGAAATTAAAACCTTTACAGACAAGCAAAAGCTAAGAGAATTCAGCACCACCAAACCAGCTTTACAACAAATGCTAAAGGAACTTCTCTAGGCAGGAAACACAAGAGAAGGAAAAGACCTACAATAATAAACCCAAAACAATTAAGAAAATGGTAATAAGAACATACATATCAATAATTACCTTAAATGTAAATGGAGTAAATGCTCCAACCAAAAGACACGACTGGCTGAATGGATCCAAAAACATGACCGGTAAATATGCGGTCTACAAGAGACCCACTTCAGACCTAGGGACACATACAGACTGAAAGATAGGGGATGGAATAAGATATTCCATGCAAATGGAAATCAAAAGAAAGCTAGAGTAGTAATTCTCATACCAGACAAAAAAGACTTTAAAATAAAGACTATTAGAGGAGACAAAGAAGGACACTACATTGATCAAGGGATCAATCCAAGAAGAAGATATAACAATTGTACATATTTATGCACCCAACATAGGAGCCCCTCAATACATAAGGCAAATGCTAACAGCCATAAAAGGGGAAATCGACAGTAACACAATCATAGTAGGGGACTTTAGCACCCCTCTTTCACCAATGAAAGATCATCCAAAATGAAAATAAATAAGGAAACACAAGCTTTAAATGATACATTAAACAAGATGGACTTAATTGACATTTATAGGACATTCCATCCAAAACAACACAATACACTTTTTCTCAAGTGCTCATGGAACATTTCCCAGGATAGATCATATCTTGGGTCACAAAAAAAGCCTTGGTAAATTTAAGAAATTTGAAATCGTATCAAGTATCTTTTCCGACCACAATGCTATCAGACTAGATATCAATTACAGGAAAAGATCTGTAAAAAATACAAACACATGGATACACTATATAATAACCAATAATACACTACTTAATAACCAAGAGATCACTGAAGAAATCAAAGAGGAAATCAAAAAATACCTAGAAACAAATGACAATGAAAACATGAAGACCCAAAACCTATGGGATGCAGCAAAAACAGTTATAAGAGGGAGGTTTATAGCAATAAAATCCTACCTCAGGAAACAAGAAACATCTCAAATAAACAAGCTAACTTTACACCTAAAGCAATTAGAGAAAGAAAGAAAGAAAAACAAAAACCCAAAGTCAGCAGAGGAAGGAAATCATAAAGATCAGATCAGAAATAAATGAAAAAGAAATGAAGGAAACAACAGCAAAGATCAAAAAAACTAAAAGCTGGTTCTCTGAGAAGATAAACAAAATTGATAAACCATTAGCAAGACTCATGAAGAAAAAAAGGGAGAAGACTCAAATCAATAGAATTACAAATGAAAAAGGAGAAGTAAAACTGACACTGCAGAAATACAAAGGATCATGACAGATTACTGCAAGCAACTCTACGCCAATAAAATGGACAACCTGGAAGAAATGGACAAATTCTTAGAAAAGCACAAGGCTTCCAAGACTGAACCAGGAAGAAATAGAAACTATAAACAAACCAATCCCAAGCACTGAAATTGAGACTGTGATTAAAAATCTTCCAACAAATGAAAGCTCAGGACCAGATGGCTTCACAGGCAAATTCTATCAAACATTTAGAAAAGAGCTAACACCTCTCCTCTCAAACTCTTCCAAAACATAGCAGAGGGAGGAACTCTCCCAAACTTATTCTATGAGACCACCATCTCCCTGATACCAAAACCAGACAAGGATGTCACAAAGAAAGAAAACTACAGGCCAATATCACTGATGAACATAGATGCAAAAATCCACAGCAAAATACTAGCAAACAGGGGCTTCCCTGGTGGCGCAGCAGTTGGGAGTCCACCTGCCGTTGCAGGGGACACGGGTTCGTGCCCCGGTCCGGGAAGATCCCACATGCCGCGGAGCGGCTGGGCCCGTGAGCCATGGCCGCTGAGCCTGCACGTCCGGAGCCTGTGCTCCGCAACGGGAGAGGCCACAACAGTGAGAGGCCCGCGTACTGGAAAAAAAAAAAAAAAATACTAGCAAACAGAATCTAACAGCACATTAAAAGGATCATACACCAAGATCAAGTGGGTTTTATCCCAGGGATGCAAGGATTCTTCAATACATACAAATCAATGTGATACACCATATTAAAAAACTGAAGGATAAAAAGCATATGGTCATCTCAATAGACGCAGAAAATGCTTTTGACAATATTAAACACTCATTTATGATAAAAAACCTCCAGAAAGTAGGCATAGAGGGAACTTTCCTCAACATAATAAAGGCCATATATAACAAACCCACAGCAAACATCATTCTCAATGGTGAAAAAGTGAAACCATTTCCACCAAGATCAGGAACAAGACAAGGCTGCCCACTCTCACCACTATTATTCAACAAACTTTTGGAATTTTTAGCTACAGCAACCAGAGTAGAAAAAGAAATAAAAGGAATCCAAATCGGAAAAGAAGAAGTTAATCTCTCACTGTTTGCAGATGACATGATACTATACATAGAGAATCCTAAAGATGCTACCAGAAACGTACTAGAGTTAATCAATGAATCTGGTAAGGTCGCAGCATACAAAATTAATGTACAGATATCTCTTTCATTCCTATACACTAAAGATGAAAAATCTGAAAGAGAAATTAGGGAAACACTCCCATTTACCACTGCAACAAAAACAATAAAATATCTAGGAATAAACCTACCTAAGGAGACAAAAGTCATTTACTCAACAAACTATAAGACACTGATGAAAGAAATCAAAGATGACACAAACAGATAGAGAGATATACCATGTTCTTGGATTGGAAGAATCAACATCGTGAAAATGACTATACTACCCAAAGCAATCTACAGATTCAATGCAATCCCTATCAAACTCCCAATGGCATTTTTCAGAGAACTGGAACAAAAAATTTCATAATTTGTATGGAAACACAAAAAACCCCGAACAGCCAAAGCAATCTTGAGAAGAAAAACAGAGCTGGAGGAATCAGGCTCCCTGACTTCAGACAATATTACAAAGCTACAGTAGTCAAGACAGTATGGTACTGGCACAAAACCAGAAATATAGATCAACGGAACAAGAGGGAATGCCCAGAGATAAACCCATACACATATGGTCACCTTATTTTTGATAAATGAGGCAAGAATATACAATGGAGAAATCACAGCCTCTTCAATAAGTGGTGCTGGGAAAACTGGACAGCTACAGGTAAAAGAATGAAATTAGAAGACTCCCTAACACCATACACAAAAATAAACTCAAAATGGATTAAAGACCTAAATGTAAGGCCAGGCACTATCAAACTCTTAGAGGAAAACATAGGCAGAACACTCTGTGACATACATCACAGCAAGATGCTTTTTGACCCACCTCCTAGAGAAATGGAAATAAAAACAAAAATAAACAAATGAGACCTAATGAGACTTAAAAGCTTTTGCACAGCAAAGGAAAACGTAAACAAGACGAAAAGACAACCCTCAGAAGGGGAGAAAATATTTGCCAACGAAGCAACTGACAAAGGATTAATCTCCAAACTTAACAAGCAGCCCATGCAGATCAATATCAAAAAAACAAACAACCCAATCCAAAAATGGGCAGAAGACCTAAATAGACATTTCTCCAAAGAAGATATACAGATTGCCAACAAACACATGAAAGAATGCTCAACATCACTGATTATTAGAGAAATGCAAATCAAAATTGAAATGCAAATCAAAATTACAATGAGGGATCACCACACACAGGTAAGAAAGGCCATCATCAAAAAAATCTACAAACAATAAATGCTGCAGAGGTGTGGAGAAAAGGGAACCCTCTTGCACCGTTGGTGAGAGTGTAAATTGATACAGTCACTACTGAGAACAGTATGGAGGTTCCTTAAAAACCTAAAAATAGAACTACCACTACCATAGGACACAGCAATGCCACTACTGGGCATATACCTGGAGAAAACCATAATTCAAAGAGTCATGTTCCACAATGTTCATTGCAGCTCTACTTGCAATAGCCAGGATATGGAAGCAATCTAAGTGTCCATCAACTGATGAATGGATAAAGAAGACGTTGCACATCTTCAATATAAAATGGAATATTACTCAGCCATAAAAAGAAATGAAATTGAGTTATTTGTAGTGAGGTGGATGGACCTAGAGTCTGTCATACAGAGTGAAGTCAGAAAGAGAAAAACAAATACTAACACATATATATGGAATCTAAAAAAAAGAAAAAAAAAGGTTATGAAGAACCTAGGGGCAGGACAGGAATAAAGATGCAGACATAGAGAATGGACTTGAGGACATGGGGAGGGGGAAGGGTAAGCTGAGACGAAGTGAAAGAGTGGTATGGACTTATATATACTACCAAATGTGAACGAGATAGCTAGTAAGAAACAGCTGCATAGCACAGGGAGATCAGCTCAGTACTTTGTGACCACTTAGAGGGGTGGGATAGGGAGGGTGGGAGGGAGACGCAAGAGGGAGGAGATATGGAGATATATGTATATGTATAGCTTGTTCACTTTGTTATAAAGCAGAAACTAACACACCATTGTAAAGCAATTATAGTCCAATAAGATGATATAAATAAATAATTTTTGCCCTCCCCCGAATTAAATCTTTTTTAAAAATAAATAAAAAAGAGCACTCAATAACATGGTAACTCTAAACCTAAGTATTTTCAGTACTATAGTAAATGTAACTGGATTAATATCTCCTATTAAAGTGTAATTTTTTATATTATGTGCAACTAAATTTTTTTCACAATATACAGGTAAAATAAAAGAATTACATTAGAAAGGAGAAAACATTTCATGTATTTAAAAACAATAAAACAATAAGCATATAATATCATGCTTATAAGCATATAATAAGCATCTTAGATAAAGTAGTCTTTAAGTTCAGAACAATTTGTCATTATTGTAATTAATATTATCCCAATTTCTTAAAAATATTCCAATACTTTTTCTATTTGAAAAAATATTTTAATATTTTTTTCTTTACTCTTTTGTGGTCTAATACATGGTAAGTATTTAGGTGCTAACATAACCTAAAAATATATGTTGTTTTTTTACAGCCGAACAAAACTGAATCAAGAAGAAATAGATAATGTGAACATACTGATCACTAAAAGCAAAATGGAATCTGTAATTTAAAAAAACTCCCTACCAACAAAAGTCCAGGATCAGATGGTTTCACAGGCAAATTCTACCAAATATACAAAACAAAACTTACACTGATTCTTCTCAAACTCTTTGAAAAGATTGAAGTGTAAGGAATACTTCCAAAGACATTCTATGAATCCACCATCACCCTGATATCAAAAACAGATGGGGGGGACTTCCCTGGTGGCACAGTGGTTAAGAATCCGTCTGCCAATGCAGGGGACATAGGTTCGAGCCCTGGTCTGGGAAGATCCCACATGCCGCGGAGCAACTAAGCCTGTGTGCTACAACTACTGAGCCTGCGCTCTACAGCCCAGAAGCCACAACTCCTGAGCCTGACAGCCACAACTGCTGAAGCCCACACACCTAGAGCCCATGCTCTGAAACAAAAGAAGCCACCACAATGAACAGACTGCACACCACAATGAAGAGTAGCCACCGATCGCCACAACTAGAGAGAGCCCGTGCACAGCAACGGACACCCAATGCATCCAAAAATAAATAAAGAAATTTACTAAAAACAAAACAAAACAAAAAACAACGGATGGGGACTTTTCTGGTGGTCCAGCAGTTAAGATTTCGCCTTCCAGTGCAGGGAGGGCAGGTTCAATCCCTGATGGTGGAGCTAAGATCCCACATGCCTCACAAACAAGAAACCAAAACATAAAACAGAAGCAATATTAGAACAAATTCAATAAAGACTTAAAAAAAAACACAGAGAAAGACACTACCAAAAAAGAAAATTGGGGCTTCCCTGGTGGCGCAGTGGTTGAGAGTCCGCCTGCCGGTGCAGGGGACACGGGTTCGTGGCCCGGTCTGGGAAGATCCCACATGCCGCGGAGTGGCTGGGCCCGTGAGCCATGGCTATTGGGCCTGCACGTCCGGAGTCTGTGCTCCACAACGGGAGAGGCCACAACAGTAAGAGGCCCGTGTACCGCCAAAAAAAAAAAAAAAAAAAAAAAAAAAACCACTTACCAAAGTGGGTATAGAGGAAACATATCTCAACATAATAAAAGCTATTTATGACAAACCCACAGCCAATATAATACTCAATGTTCATAGGCTGAAAGCCTTCCCCCTAAAATCTGGAACAAGACAAGATGCCCACTCTCACCTCTTCTCTTCAACATAGTATTGGAAGTCCTAGCCACAACAATCAGACAAGAAAAAGAAATAAAATCTAACCACACTGGAAGGGAAGAGGTAAAGTTGTCATTATATGCAGATAACATGATAATATATATAAAGGAAACCCTAAAAGTTCAACACAAAAACTACTAGAACTGATAAACAAATTCAGCAAAGTAGCATGATACAAGATTAACATACATAAATTGGTTGCATTTCTTGGTTTTTCTTTTTTTTTTTTAATTTATTTTGGCTGCATTGGGTCTTCATTGCTGTGCACGGGCTTTCTCTAGTTGTGGCCAGTGGGGGCTAGTCTTCGTTGTGGTGCGCAGGCTTCTCATTGCAGTGGCATCTCTTGTTGCAGAGCATGGGCTCTAGGCACGCGGGCTTAAGTAGTTGTGGCACACGGGCTCAGTAGTTGTGGCTCACGGGCTCTAGTGTGCAGGCTAAGTACTTGTGGCACACAGGTCTAGTTGCTCCACGGCATGTGAGATCTTCCTGCATCAGGGCTCAAACCCATGTCCCCTGTATTGGCAGGTGGATTCTCAACCATGGAGCCACCAGGAAAGTCCCTGGTTGCATTTCTTTACACTAACAATGAAATATCAGAAAGGAAATGTAAACAAGCAATCCTTTTTAAAATGGCATCAAAAAAATAAAATACTTAGGAAAAACCTCACGGAGGTGAAAGAATTATATGTTGAGAACTACAAAACATTAGTAAAGGAAACTGAAGATGATTCAGAGAAATGGAAAGACATCCCACGCTCTTGGATGGGAAGAATTAACACTGTTAAAATGGCTATACTACCCAAAGCAATCTACAGATTTAATGTGATCCCTATCAAATTGCCCATGACATTTTCCCCAGAACTAGAACAAATAATCCTAAAATGTATCTCGAACCATAAAAAGTCAGAACTGTCAACACAATCCTGAGGAAAAGGAACAAAGCAGGAGGCACAACCCTCCTAAACTTCAGACAATACTACAAAGTTACAGTAATCAAAACCACATGGTATTGGCACAGAAAGAGATACAAGGATCAATGGAATGGAATAGAGAGCCCAGAAATAAACTCACACACCTATGGTCAATTAACCTTCGACAAAGGAGGCAAGAATATACAATGGGGAAAAGATAGTCTCTTCAGTAAGTGGTGTTTTGAAAGTTGGACAGTGGTATTCAAATCAGTGAAGTCAAAACATACCCTCACACCATACACAAAAATAAACTCAAAATGGCTTACATGCTTAAATATAAGATAGGACACCTTAAAACTCCTAGAAGAGAACATAAGCAAAACATTCTCTGACATAAATCATACCACAGTCTTCCTAGGTAGTTCTCCCTAGGCAGTACAAATACAGTAAGTCACCTACATACGAACCTTCAAGTTGTAAAGTTTCAAAGATGCAAACGTCCATTCGCATGTCCAGTCATGTAAGTTAGTTCACGTGTCTGGCACACGTTGTCATGTGCTTGCATCCTCTATAAGTGGTTGTGCTTTTGTGTACTTTACAGTACTGTATAGAGTACAGTAGTACAGTACCTTTATTTCAAGCCCAAGATGTCTGGAAGCAAGAGTAAAAGCAGCAGTCATGTAGCTGGTGCTGTTAAGAAGGGCCAAGCGATAATGATGGAAACAAAAGTGAAAGTAGTTGAGAGAGTGGAGCGAGGCAAAAAGATGTTAGACATCGCTCATTCTTATAACATGAATCATTCAATCATTGGCACGAATCTAAAGAACAAGGACAAGATCATGGAACATGTGAAGTCTGCTGTGCTGATGATGTTGACAAAATATCGAAGAAGCATGGAAAAGTGATGGAGGAGATGGAGAATCTTCTCAGTGGGCGGATGCAGGATCAACATCAGCGCTGAGTCCTGCTCAGCTTAATGCTGATTCAAGAGAAAGCTAAAAGCCTTTATGAAGACTTGAAGAAGAAACACGGCAAAGAATCAGAGGGCACATCTTTTAATGCCAGCCATGGCTGGTTTCATCAGCTCAAGGCTAGAGCCAATCTTCACAATGTAAAAGTAAGTGGAGAGGCAGCAAGTGCAGATAGGGTAGCTGTCCGGGAACTTCCGGAAACACTTTGAGAAATTACTGATGATGGTGTGTATTTACCCAACCACCACATGAGAGACAACTCTACTGGAAGAGAGACAACTCTCATCCAGTAGAGAGACAACTCTACTGGAAGACAGTTGGATGAGAGACAACTCTACTGGAAGAGGATGCCAGACCGAAGTTACATCAGTAAGGAGGAAAAGTTGATGCCGGGCTGTAAAGCAGCAAAGGATAGGCTAACTGTTGTTTGGTGGCAATGCTTCCGGTGATATGAAGCTGAAGCCTCTCTTAGTTTATCATTCAGAGAACCCAAGAACCCTTAAAAACATAGCCAAGGGCTCTCTTCCTGTTGTGTGGAAGCACAACCCCAAATCCTGGATTACACAGGCCACGTTCTAGGACTGGTTTTGCCACCACTTTATCCCAGATGTAGAGAAATATTGCTTGGAGAAGGACGTTCCAGCAAAACATTCTTTTGCTGCTCGACAATGCTCTGGGCAATGCCCCATCCATGAATGACTTTCATCCCAACGTCAAAGTAGTGCATCTGTCACCGAATACTACGTTGCTCATCCAACCTATGGACCAGGGAGTTAGAGCGACTTTCAAGAAATATTATTTATGTCACACTTTTTGTCAGGCAGTAAAGGTAAGTGACAAATCAGGAACAACCTAGGGACAACTTTGGAAGGACTGTAACATCTACAAGACCATAAAAACATTGACTTTGCATGGTGTGAGGGTATGGTGGTCACCATGAATGGGGTTTGGAAGAACCTTTGCCCACAGTTTGTTCATGATTTTTGTGGATTTGAGAAGGTAGATCAGAAGTCCGAAGAGGTCTTCAGCAACGTAGTGATCCTCAGAGAGAAGCTGGAGCTAGATCTGCAAGAGGACGATTTCATTGAACTCCTTGCTGTGCAACATGAGGAGCTTACTGATGGAATTGGAGGCCCAGAGAAAGGATGAAGAGGGACAGGAGGAAGAAGAAGTAACTGAAGAACTGAAGAGATTCACAACACAGAAAACGGCAAGGGAATCTTCTTTATTTGAGGAAGCACTGTTAGTTTTTGAGGCACAGGACCCAAACCTAGAATGGTACCCAAAGTTGGCAGCAGCCATTCAGAACGCAATCCGGTGCTACCTTGTCATCTATGATGAGAAAAAAAGAGCTACTACCCAGACATCAATGGATCATTTTTCAAGAGGGTAGATAGAATTAAATCCAGCAAGGAACCAGAACTTGTGTCATCAACGTCAGGTATGAGTGAAATGGCAGCTTGCCCTCTGTCTCCTACTGCTGATAATCCTTCACCTCTGTCTTCTCCCACCTCCTCTCCCTCCTCTAATAAGTAACTCTTCTCACCTATTCCCTCGATGCCAGCCCGAGTATCCCAGCTGTTGTACTGTATTACTGTACTTTTCAAGTTACTGTACTATAAGATTAAAAATGTTTTCTTTATTTTTGTGTTTGTTTTTTATGTATTGCTTGTGTGAAGAGTATTATAAACCTATTATGGTACAATACCATATAGCCGACTGTGTAAGTTGGGTACCTAGGCTAACTTTGTTGGACTTACAAACAAATTGGACTTACAAACGCACTCTTGGAACAGAACTTGTTCATATGTAGGGGACTTACTGTAAAAGCAAAAAAGAAACAGGAACTAATCAAACTTATAAGCTGTTGCACAGCAAAGGAAACCATAATCAAAATGAAAATACAACCTGTGGACTGGGAGAAAATATTAGCAAATGATGAGACTGACAAGGGCTTAATTTCCAAACTATACAAACAGCTCATACAACTCAATAACAAAATAACAAATAACTCAATGGAAAAATGGGTAGAAGACCTAAATAAACATTTCTCCAAAGAAGACATACAGATAGCCAATAGGCACATGAAAAGATGCTCATCATCACTAATTATTAGAGAAATGCAAATCCAAATTACAATGAGGTATGACTTCACACTGATCAGAATGGCCACCATTAAAAAAAATCTACAGTTAACAAATGCTGGTTGGGGTATGGAGAAAAGGGAACCCTTCTACACTGTTGGTAGCCATGTAAGTTGGTGCAGCCACTATGGAAAACAGTATGGAGGTTCCTCAAAAAAACTAAGAAGAGAGTTGCCATATGATCTAGCAATCCCACTTGTGGACATATATCTAGACAAAACTATAATTCAAAAAGATACATAAAACCCTATGTTCATAGCAGCACTATTTATAATAGCCAAGACATGGAAACAACCTAAATGTTCACTGAAAAATGAATGTATAAAGAAGGTGTAGTATACATATACAATAGATATTACTCAGACATAAAAAAGAATGAAATAATGCCATTTGCAGCAACATGGATGGACCTAGAGATAATGATACTAAGTGAAGTAAGTCAGAAAGAGAAAGTCAAATACCATATAATATCACTTATATGTGGAATCGAAAACAGGACACAAATGAACATGTCAGCGAAACAAAAACAAACACACAGATATAGAAAACAGAGTTGTGGTTGCCAAGGAGAGAGTGATGGAAAGATTGGGAGTTTTGGAATAGCAGAAGCAAAGTATTCTACATAGGATGGACAAACCACAAAGACCTACTGTATAGCAGAGGAAACTATATTCAGTATCCTGTGATAAACCATAATGGAAAAGAATATATATATATATATATAACTGAATCATTTTGCTGCACAGCAGAAATTAATACAACAATGTATAAAGGCTGCAGAGGGTGTGGAGAAAAGGGAACCCTCCTGCACTGTTGGTGGGAATGTAAACTGATACAGCCACTATGGAGAACAGTATGGAGTTTCCTTAAAAACTAAAAATAGAACTACCATATGACACAGCAATCCCACTACTGGGCATATACCCGGAGAAAACCATAATTCAAAAAGATACATGTACTACAATGTTCACTGTAGCACTATTTACAATAGCCAGGACATAGAAGCAACCTAAATGTCCATCGACAGATGAATATATAAAGAAGATGTGGCCCATATATACAATGGAGTATTACTCAGCCATAAAAAGGAACAAAATTGAGTTATTTGTAGTGAGGTGGTTGGACCTAGAGTCTGTCATACAGAGTGAAGTCAGAAAGAGAAAAAAAATACGATACATGAACACATATATATGGAATCTAGAAAAATGGTACTGACGAACCTAGTGAGAGGGCAGGAATAAAGACACAGATGTAGAGAACGGACTTAAGGACACAGGGTGGAAGGGGAGACAGGGACGTAGTGAGAGAGTAGCACTGACATATATACATTACCAAATGTAAAAGAGCTAGTGGTAAGCTGCCGCATAGCACAGGGAGATCAGCTCAGTGCTTTATGTCCCCCACAGGGGTGGGATAGGGAGTGTGGGAGGGAGCCTCAAGACGGGGGGATATGGGGATATATGTATACATATAGGTGATTCACTTGGTTGTAAAGCAGAAACTAATACAGTGTTATAAAGTAATTATACTCCAATAAACATGTATTTAAAAAACCCACAACATTGTAAATCAACTACACTAGAAAATGCTTCTTAAGTGCAAAAGATTTTTTGAATGTAAGTTTTATTGTGTGTGTGTACCACAGGTTCAATATATATGAATTATGTCAAATTGATTACATTGTTTTTCAAAATAAAGAATTTTTGATATCCTCTTCATAATATAAATGCAGAAAAACTATATTATTTTTTTCTAAAGTTCAGAAATAGGCATTTTGCTCATTCGGTATACTATAAACCACTAACTGTTAAAAAAGGGATTTGCGACCTCTTCCTTCCAAAGAAATATTTCTGCACTCACACAAGTTTAATAGGATGTTCCGCCATGAACTGACTTCCCACCTTAGAGACATGAGATTTGCATCCTGAAATCTCTTTCTTGCAAAAATGTCCAATTAGCATCCTAGCACTACAGAGAAGAAATGCTTTTTTCCAGATCTCAAATTCCATACAACTTTATCAAGACATCATGTATGTTTTTTTCTCACACACACAGACTGTATTTTATTTTTACAAGCAATAAATCAACTGACACCAAGCATTGTAAATGGATGACCACAACAAAAGCAACAATGATTGCAATTACCAAACACGAAACACACTCATACTATGTCATAATATTGACATTCAGTCCAGGAATCCTCCACTGTAACAGCTCCTTTGCAGTGAAAGACATCATGTATTTTTAAATTATTAGCACTCACCTGAGATCTTCAAAAATCAACAAAAATATAATTTTGTGTTCTCTTTCATTTATTCTGGTTCTAAGTGGTCATTTCTAAATGAAAGTATTTAAGTATGTTAACGTCATCTTATAACATCATATTTCAAATGACTACCGTCTCTCCAAAGATGAAATATGAGGAACTCATAATTAGGCTCTCCAAAGTATTACTCTCTGAATCTGTATTACCCTTCTGCTGAACTCCACACTGTTCAATATTCTCTGAGAATATTCTTTTTCTTGTATGGCCATCACATGCTCTTTCATTTCATGAAGTTTTATCCTACAATTTTATGCCTAGTTTATTTCTGAGGATATGCATTATTTCAGATTGATATTTATAGACACAAAGACTTCTCTATAATTCCCTGAGAGTTTCAAGAACTCCCTCTTCTTTTTTTTTTTAATACCTAGATTCTGAAGCTCTCCACAAAGCATTACTAAAATTGCATTTATATAAGTATCTACATATTAATCACACATTAATGCATTTACAATTGTATTATGCTTTATTGCTGATTTTGGAGCATAAATGCAGCTGTCTTATTTACCACCCTCTTGGAAATCACTTTAATATTTGCACTTAGGACTTGAAAGAGAATGGATAAATAAAAACCTGAAGAATATGCAAATACAATTTATGTATTTCTCATGAAATTAGGTGATTATCTAACCTTTATCCAGAAAAAAGAAGAGCCCAGATACTCTGCAGGCATGATACTCGAGAATGTGTGGTCTTCCAGCAGGAAAACATGCAGTAATCCATGTGGCAGAGTTTACCTGTGACCAGCTGGGGTTAGTGACCTATGCACTCCTTACATGCAACATATCAGGAGTGGAAGAAGGGAATTTGTCAGTTGTGGCAATAAGTATAATGAAGATTTGTAGCAGGTCATGTTCATATATTCAACATAGGTACAATCAAAATTTTGCTCAATTCTGGTAGATCTAAGTCTGTATCTGTTACCTTGTCTTTAATGAGGAAATGTCAGAACTGACTTACAAAAAAAAAGTGTTTGTTTGTTTTAATTACAGTCACGGTGAGGAAGACATAGCTCAGAACAGCTAATGTGACTTAGTGATTCTCTCATCAGGAAATACAGTTTCTACTTCCCTGTTTATTCTCCACATCCTGTAGTAAGTTAAGTTTCAATGAAAGATAAATCCACAGGGTGAAAAAGAAAAGAAAACTTACATGTGTTGATAATATCATTCTGACAGGTTTTACCACGTATGTCAGTGTTTCTGGCGATGGACACAAGCCAGAGTTCCCTACTCTGACATTTTCACTGATGCCATCCCCCTTGATCCTCAATTTGAAAGTGGATAAAAATGTTTTCTTCTTTAAGAAATTAAATAAAGAATGCATTCGAGACATGATCCTCTAATGATTTTCAGTCAGTGGTCATCAAGAGAGGAAAAGCACAGAATCTCATCCCTACAGAAGGGTGACATTCAGTCAGGTAAGAAAATTCTCCCCAAAATCAGAGCTTCATCTTTAACATGGAATCAGAGGCTTTCACAGGTTCTTCATCACTCTGCACTCAGCACTGCCATATGGGATTGGATCTGAGAATCTCACATCAGATGACTGACAAACATGTCATAGTACACTGATCTGGTACCAGATCCTGCCTCTCTTATTGCAATATTCTAGGATATTTCCTGGAGCCCTCTACTCTATACAGGTACACTTCCAAGTAGAAACAGAAGCTTTGATTCTCACTGGGACCCCTGCTCTGTCCAACCAACCTCTCTAGAAATATGATGTTCTAATCTCTCCTGATTAGAACATTTCAAGGTCTCTCCCTGTGCTAATTTAGTAAAGGTAAAAGAGAAACAAGAAAGAGCAAACTATGCAGGGAGCAATATATAAGATTCCTTTACTTAATGTATTTATCTGATATACCCAAATATTGAGAAATATAGATTCATTTCATAATGGTCAAGAAAAGAGGAGGAACCTCCATGCCAACAGTATATATAGAATGGAATCAATATTGCATAAGCTCCAGCTTAAGCTTAGCTACGAGGTACTAACTCTTCTCATAAAGAAAAAATAACTCTCCATCATTTGAAGCACACTGAGGACTCAGACAGGTGGACTCTGAGGGTGTAGTCTCCTCACTCGAATTCTGTACCTGCATCACAGAGCAATAAAATATTCCCAAAGAATTATTAAGGATGCGGTGGGGAACCGAAATAAAAAAGACGAATCCATAGCCTGCCCTACCATCTGTTCTGCGGGATATTACCACCATCGTGGCCCAATATGACCTTCCCACTTTTCTCTGGGCCTCCCTACTTTCCACCTCCGTCCTCTCATTATATCTTACCTACACTTGGAAACGACTCTAGTTTTTCCACTTATCTTTATCAACAAGTAATCCAAAGAGCAACTGTGTATATAACTCCTTAGAAACCTCAGGTCTGACTCAGGAATACATGACCTTCGAAGTCCAAAGTTTTCCTAATTCCCTTTATTATGTTTTTCTAATTTCAATGTACTTACACTCTCAGGACCTCCACTGTTCTCAGGTTCGTCTTCCCTGCAAAATCTGTCAACCTAGACATAGACTTAAGTACCACCCTCTAATTATCTCCTAGGGAATCCAGTTTTTTAAAAAGCCTCAGCAAGCCTTATGGACTTTATTAAAGACTCTTTTAAGATAACCCATGGGAAACAGCAGTACCCCCACAGATATCTATTTAATACACCCTCAGAGTAATTCTTTTTTCTCTTTTATAAAGTCTCTTCTGTCCAATGAAGACTCTCAGCTCTTCTTCTTCAACATATGCAGTGTCTCACCCTTCTGATTACTCTCTGCTCTATCCCAGGGCTACTCCCTTTCCTGGTATTACATTCTTTCCCAATTTTGTATGTTAGTAAAATCAAATAACATAAAATATAACATGTTAATTATTATAAAGTGCACCGTTCAGTGATATTAAATACATTCATATTATTGGGCGATGAACATCACCATTTATCTAATTCTTTTCTACATTTTAAAACTGTAACTCTATATCCTTTAAACATAACTTTCCTTTTTGTTCCATAACCACCTGAAAAGCATCATTACCCTCCCAATTTCTATGGTTTTGACTACACTAAGTACCCCATATAATTGAAATAAGTAGTTGTATTGTTATGACTCACTAAAAGTCACAAAAATGGCATTTTGGTAGCTAAATTTCCTCAAGATTCATCCATGTTGTAGCATATTCCTAGATCTTTTCCTTCTTAACACTGAATAATATTGTATTATATGGGTATACCACACTTTGCTTATCCAGGAACTAGTGGATGAACGCTTAGGTTGCTTTCATATTTTAGCTACTGTGATTATTGCTGCTGTAAACACTGGAGTACAAATATTTCTTTAAGACCCTGATTTCAATTCCTTTGGGTACACATCATAGTACAATTCCTGGATCATGTAGTAATTCTATTTTTCAATATCTGAAAACTTGCCATACTCTTCTGCAAAGCAGCTGTATCATTCTACATTCCCACTGACATAGCACAATGCTTCCAGCTCCCTCACATCCTCACCAATACTTGTTTTCTGCTTGTGTATGTGTGTGTGCGCTTGTGTGTGTATGCATGCACACAAATATATAAACATGCATTTAGTGATACGGAGCATCTTTTCAAGTACTTAGTCATTCGTACATCTTTTTGAAGAACCATCTATTCAAGTCTTTTATCCATTTTTGAATCAGGGTGTTTGCTTTTTGTTGAGTTGTAGGAGTTCTCTGTATATTCTGAATAGAAATCTCTTGTCAGATAGATGGCTTTCAAATATTTTCTCCCATCTTGTGGGTTGCCATTTTATTCTGTTTACATTTCTTTGATACACATTTTTTTAAATTATGTACTGCAAATTGTTTATTCTTTTTGTTAGCTGTACCTTTGTTGTTCCTTCGTTTCATACTGAGGAAAACACTGCCAAATCCAATGTTATGAAGCTCTTGTCCCGTGTCTTCTCCTAAGACTTTTTATTTTATTAGGTCTTATATTTAATTTCTTGATACGTTTTCATTAATTTTTGCATATGATATTAAGTAAAGGTCCATCTTCCTTCTTTTGCATGTTGACAACAAGACTTCTTAGCACCATTTGTTCAACATACTATCCTTTCTACTTCGAAAAGTCTTGGCAACTTGTCAAAAATCATTTGGCCATATATCAGGGTTTATTTCTGGGTGTTCTATTCTATTCTATTGGTCTTGAATAAGAGAGAAAATAGTATAACCCATCCAGGTTGATGAAGAACATAAAGAAAGACCAGGACTGAGAATTAGGAGGGCAATATAAAACAGCAGAGAGTAAAAGACAGTGTGAGAGAAGATCTTGTATTTGCAAGTTCATGGAAATATGATCATGTTAAACCACTAAACACCTGATTTTGAACAATACGGTAAATGTGCTAGCAAGAAACATAATACTTACCCATCTCTGGGAAATATAGTATGGGCATAAAGATAAACTACACACAAATATATTAAAAAAGGAAGGGTTTTCATGGTGTGAGAATATTGTGGGATTTGAAATACAATTTACTTCTGTTCTACCATTGTCTCTAAAATTTATCAAAGTGTATATACAAGCAATTCCAATTCTGGTAATGTGCTTGACAGGTTTATATATGAACTTCAGCAGACCAGTAAATGTACATTCATAGTAGGACTGTTCCCTAATCCAAAAAACAAAGCACAAAAACTGGAAAGACTAGAGTTCACTTTGTCAACACACATACAGATGCAGTGATGGTTAACGGTTCAAAAACAGAAGGTGAGCATGGGTGCAAGAGGTTAATCCCCAGGCTGGGGTGGGGAGCAGAGTTTGAGGGTAACAAAGGTAGAAAAGGCTTTTGTCCTATCCTTGATTTTTGAGGTATGGAAATTCACAGGTCACTACCTTCATTTCAAAATGAATGAATGCACTATTCAATTTTTTAAAACAGGAGAAGTAAACATGAGTGATAATAAATTTCAAACTGTCGCTAATCAAATAAGATACTAAGAAAAATTAAATAATATGATTTAAGAATGAAGTGCAGAGATTGTCCAAGATGGTAGCATTCAAAGACCCAGAGCTTGATGCCTCTCATGGGCACACCAAAGCCACAACTGTTTACAGAACAGCAATTGATGAAAAAGGCCGGGACCTACCATAAAAGATGTTTTAGAGCTAAAGACATAAGAAAGGCACCTCGGCAAGACAGGAAGGAAGGGCAAAATCTCAATAGAGTCAAGACCCATACCACCAGGTGGGTGGTCCACAAATGAGAGAATAATTACAATTTCAGAGGTGCTCCCAGGTAGCAAGGGGTATGAACCCAACATCAGGCTCTCAAGCCCAGGGATCCTGTGCTGGGAAGAAGAGTTCCTAGAAAGTTGGGCTTTGAAGACCAGTAGTGCTTATTTTCTAGAGAGCCAGAGGGTTGTGGGAAATAGATTCCACACTTAAAAGATGCTCACAGGGCTTCCCTGATGGCACAGTGGTTGAGAGTCCGCCTGCCGATGCAGGGGACACAGGTTCGTGCCCCGGTCCGGGAGGATCCCACATGCCGCGGGGCGGCTGGGCCCATGAGCCATGGCCGCTGAGTCTGTGCTCCGCAACAGGAGAGGCCACAACGGTGAGAGGCCCGCGTACCACAAAAAAAAAAAAAAAAAAAAAAAAAAGATGCTCACAAAATCCCACATGACCCGAGAATCAGAACAGAAGCAGTCATTTGAAAGGATCCTGGGTCACACCTGATCTTGGAGAGTGTCCCAGAGAGGCAAGAGGCAACTACAGCATAGCCTCAGGGACATAGACACTGACAGCAGCCATTTGGGGGAGCTCCTTCTACCTCATGGCCACTGGTACCAGCAAGCATAATTTCAGAATCCTCCCTCTATTTTTTAGCCTCAGGACCTAGCCCTACCCATTTCCACCAGACTATAGACACAAGTACTAGGATGCTGCAGGCCAAGCAACTAACTGAGCAGGGGCATAGCCCCACCCACCAATAAACAGGCTGCCTTCAGACCCTCTGAATGCACAGCTGCCCCTGGACATGGGCCCAGCCACCAAAAGCCCCAGGACCAGCGTCCACACCTCAGTGGACAGACACCAGCCCCAGAGTCCCTGGCCCTCTGACAAGTGAGCCTGCTCTGGCCTTGGAATCAGCCTCACCATCGGCAGGTGATTACTGCACAGGGACTGGATTACTGCACAGGGCTTGGACGTACCCAACAGCAAACCTGCTCTAGCCTTGGGATCAGCCCCATACACCAACAGGCACACACCAGCTCCAGGAATACCACCGTCCAGCAGTGTGTGTGACCAGAACACTCACCTGCAGGCCAGAAGCAGCCATGGACTCAGCTGGGTCCTGACCCTGCCCATCAGAATGCCAACACAAGATTTGGGATACCCCAGACCCTGCAGACAGCTGTGTCAGGAACAGTGATCCAACACCAACTCTGCGACTCCTGGGCCCTGCAGCCAGAGCTCAGGACCTGTGTCTTCCTCGCAGTAGCCAGCATAGCCCCAGGACCAGTGACTGGGCACTAGCCCTGATATCACCTGGACTGCAATTCAACCCATAGTGAACCAGCACTAGATATGGTGTCCCCCAGAGTTGTGCAGCCAGCTGCCTTATGATTTAGCCTCACCAAGCAGCACAGACAGCCTCCATACAAGGCAGAGTCTAGCAAACAAGCACTCTGGGGGCAGCCAAGCCTACCAGACCACCCACAGTAGTCAGCCCTCCGCAACAGAAGAGCCCAAGCAGCCCACATAGGGGGTACACCTAGAACATATAGTTCTAGTGACAAGGGGAAAGTGGGCTGCTGGGACACATAGGACCTCTCCTACAAAAGGCCACTTCTCCAAGGTCAGGAAATGTAATGAACCTACTACATACATAGCAATAAAAACAGCAAGTTAAGAAAAATGAGGTGACACAGAAACACGATCCAAATGAAGGAACAGGATAAGAACTCAGAAGAAGATCTAAGTGAAGTGGAGACAGCCAATCTCCTCAACAAATAGTTCAAGGTAATGACTATAAAGATGATCAAAGAACTCAGGAGAAGAACCGACAACCAGAGCAAGAAGTTAGAATTTATAAAAAAAAGAGTTAGACCATTAAAGAACAACAAAACAGAAGTGAGGAATACAATAACTGAAATGAAAAATACACTAAAAGGAAACTACTGTAGACTAAATGATACAGAGGAATGAATCAGAAAACTGAAGAACAGAGTACTGGCAATCACTGAAGATGAACGGTAAAACAATAGATTAAAATGAAATGAGCAAAGTTGAACAGACTTGTGAAACAACATCAAGTGTACTAATATTTACATTATACTGGTCCCAGAAGCAAAAAGGAAAGAGAAAGCAGTGTAGAACATACCTGAAGACATAAGAGCTGAAAACTTCCGTAACCTGGGAAAGAAATCAGACATCCAAGTCCAGTAAGCACAGCAAGGCCAAAACAGGATCAACCCAAAGAGGACCACACCAAGACTCATTGTAATTAAAATGGCAAAAAAATAAAGATAAAAAGACACTATTAAAAGGACCAAAGGAAAAGCAACAAGTTACAAACATGGGAACTTGCATAAAGTTATCAGCTGACTTTTCAGGATAACCTCTGCATGCCAGAAGGGAGTGGCATGGCATATTTAAAGTCATGAAAGGGAAAAGCCTATAACCAAAAATACTCTACCCAGCAAGGCTCTCCTTCAGATTTGATGGTGAGATCTAAAGTTTTACAGAGAAGCAAAACTAAAAGAGCTCAGCATCGCCAAACCAGCTTTATGAGAAATCTTAAAGGGGCTTTTCTCAGTGAAAAAGAAAAGGCCACGACTGAAACATAAAAATTAGGAAAGGAAACTTACTAAAGGAAAAACCTCCAAAAAAACTGGATAAGGCAAATATTCAACAAAGGCAGTAAATAAACCATGTACACAGCTAATAGGAAGGATGAAAGAAAACAGTAATAAAATCATCTATATTCACAATAAGAAGTTAAGGGACACACAAAACAAGTAGATATAAAATATAAGGTCAAATTCAGTAACTGTGGGGGAGCAGAGTAACAGTGCAGGGTTGTTAGTGTCCACGTGAAATTAAGAGCTCAGCAACTTAAATAATCTCACACACACACACACACACAAAACTGAAAGAAATCCAAACGTAATATTAAAGATAATCCTCACATCACAGATGAAGGGAATAAAAGGGGAAGAAAGGAACACTGAAGAAATTAAAGAGGGATTCTAAAAGTACCCAGAGACAAATGAAAATGAACACAAAATGCACCAAAACTATGGGACACAGCCAACGCAGTTCACAGGGGGAAATTATAGTGATACAAGCTTATTCTTAGGAAACAAGAAAAATATCAAATAAACAACCTAACATTACACCTGAAGGAATTAGAAAAAGAAGAAAAAACAAAACTCAAAGCTGTCAGAAAGAAAAAAATTAAGAAAACAATACCATACGCAATCACACCAAAAAGAATAAGATACCTAGGAACAAACACACCTAAGCAGGTAAAAGACATGGACTCAGAAATCTATCAGCCATGGGTGAAAGAAGTTGAAGGCAACAGAAAAAGATGGGAAAATATAGCAGGTGCATGGACTGGAAGAATTAATACTGTTAAAATAAGCATACTACCAAAGGCAACCTACAGATTTAATGCAATCACTGTCAGAATACCAAAGCATTTTCACAGAACTTGAAAAAGTAATTTTAAAATTTGTATAGAAACACAAAGACCCCAAATAGCCAAACAATCTTGAGAAAGAATAGAGCTGGAGGCATCACACACCTTGACTTCAGATTATACTGCAAAGCGACAGTAATCAAAGAGAATCGGACCAGAGCAGAAACAGACACAAAGATCGCTGGAATAGAATAGAGATCCCAGAAATAAGCCCACACACCTGTATTTAATTGATTTATGACAAAGCAGGCAATATGGAGAAAAAACTGTCTCTTCAGTAAGTGGTACTGGGAAAACTGGTCAGCTACATGGAAAAGAATAAAATTAGAGTATTTTAGCACACCATATATAAAATAAACACAAAACTGAATAAAGACCTAAATGTAGGACCATAAAACCCCTAGAGGAAAATACAGAACATTCTTCAACATAAATGATAGCGACAGTTTTGGGTTCAGTCTACTAAGGCAAATGAAACAAAAAGAAAAATAAACAAATGGGACTTCACTAAACTTAAAACTTAAACTTTCCTTTGCGCAGCAAAGGAAACCAAAGACAAAATGAAAAGACAACCTGCTGAAGGAGAGACAATATTTGCACATAAGAGGTTAACACCAAAAAGATGACCAAGCAAGGTTTCATATCTAAACTACAGAAACAGCACATACAACTCAATATCAGAACAACACCCAAAATCTTTTTTAAAAAAATGAGAAGACCTAAATAGAAAGTTTTCCAAGGAAAAAATACAGATAGACAGCCAGAACTCACAAAGATGCTAAACATAGCTAATCGGCAATAAAAGGCAAACCAAAACAATGCGATATATCACCTCAGTCTTGTCAGAATGGCTGCCATCAAAAAGGTCACAAATAACAAAGGTTAGTGAGGATGTGGAGAAAGGGAAACTCTTGTACACTCTTGATGTGAATGTGAAGTAGTGCAGCTACTGTGGAAAGCAGAATGGAGGTTTCACAAAAAACTAAAAATAGAACTACCATAATATCCATCAATTTCACTCTTGGGTATATCAGAAGAAAACAAAAACACTATTTCAAAAAAAAATAACTGCACACCAATGTTCATAACAGAGTTATTTGCCATAGCCAAGATATAGACTCAAACTAAGTGTTCATCAATAGGTTACGGGATAAAAAAGATTTTTTATGATGACTTCAGCAAAAAATGAAATTTTGCCATTTGCAAGAACATGGATGGACTTGGAGGGTATTATACTTAGTAAAATAAGCCGCAGAGAAAACAAGCCTGGTAGGTTATCACTTACACGTGGCATCTAAAAAATTGAATAAACAAAAACAACAACAAAACAGACTCACAGATTAAAGAACAGACTAGTGGTTACCAGCAGGGAGAGACAGGGTGGAGAAGCAAAATAGTGGTAGGAGATTCTGAGGAAGAATCCACTATGTACAAAATCAATAATCTACAGTGACGTACTGTATAGCATGGGGAATAGAGCCACTCTTTTATAATAAGCATAAATGGAGAACAACCTAAACATTTATGAATCACTATGTTGTCCCTCTGAAACTAATATAATAATGCAAATTAACTATAGATCAATAAAGTAAGAAACAATAAAGGGGAGACACCGATTATTAGATAGAAATCAATTAAATATACACAAGTTTTGGAAATCAAGGAATTAAAAAACAACATGTAACACACAACATTGGCATTTAAAGTGTACGATCTATTCATTTAAAAGAAATCATTTAAGTGGTGAAAAATGGTACCCATTCTCACAATTTTGTATATCTAGGATAAATTATTATCTGCAAAAATATGTTACAAATATTCACTCAAAAAGAAAGAGTAAATTTGGAATAACCCATTTTAGTATACAAATTTAATATCAAAGTCTCTATGTAACATTGATTTGAGTAAGTTCTGCTAGCCACTTCTAGTTTCTTTGTGATGTAAAATCTTTTAAAGCATAAAAATCAGCCTTTCTACATTATTCCATTAGACATACATAGAAGTTAAAAGAAATGAGAAGACAGAACAATCAACCAGGAAGGTGAATTTACTGAGAAACAGTCATTCGTTCTCCCTCCTCCTTTTCTTTTCCTCCTTTTCCAGGTCTCTTTCGGTTCCAATCAAGAGAAGTCTTGAGAATTCTGAGAATATTTCTTTGAGGGCTTCAAATCACCATACCTACATCCTGTGTCACAACTACACACACGGGAACAAAAATAAACCTCTGCTATCTACTCATGTAGGAGGGATTCATGCAAAATAAACTCCTACATGGAGAACAACAGGTGAGTTTTCTACCTGTTCTTTACAATGTCCTTCCATTATAGTAATTCCCACACATTATGAGGCAGAAGCGGTTATGTGAGCTCTTCCTTGAAGTCAGAAAACTTGCATTCATTTCAAGTACCTGGTGATCATAGGGTACAGCCAGGGAAGGTGCCATCCCCCTTGGGGGGAGGGCGGTGAATGGGCTCCCGCAGCCATGCACCTCCTGATGTACAGATGCTGGAGAAACAAAGGGCAGTCACACCGCAGTCAGCTTGTCAGGTCACTGGGCAACCCCACCAGCCTGGAAGTGCCCCATCAGTTGCTGAAAGCAAAACTCTGTCCCCCCTGTGAAGCCAGGCAATTTGGGAGAGTCAGAGGCGACTGGTAATCAACTCCTCCTCTCTGCTCACCTCCTTGGGGTTACAGCAGCCCCATCTCCAAACCCAACTCTGACCCTGGAGTGCCAAAGTGGGAGTGCAGGTGGGCTCTGCCGGTGCTTCAGCGCCCTCTGGACGTTATCTGCTCTAATGGCAACTCTCAGTCCTTCCTCCTCCTCCTTCCCTAGTCCTGGGGGCTGCCTTGCCTCCTGCAGCTGCTGACATGATTTCATTCTTCTTTTTTCTCCATATACAATGAAGTGTCCTACAGAGGTTTGGAATCTCTTGAAGGAAGGTCTTTTAGTCAATACACCTTAACCGTGAGAGGTTGGTTTCAAGAATGAACCTGAAATACTGTATTTTTCTCCTGATGATTCCAAGGAAAGACAGATCAAGTTTTCTAAATCATAAGAAAAACCAAGGTAAATATGATATTCTGAGCCAGAGATGAAAAAGCCGTTTTTTAGCACCCACTCCTCATGTCATATGACCGGGATTTAAATCAATCAACTGCCACTGTTTTTTAAATCACATGACCCAACTTTAAATCAATCAGCTGCTTCCCTGTAACTCACGTGACTTGGCTTTGAATAGTAAGAAATGCAGAAGTATAAAAATGATGTTCTGAACAATAAATGGAAAAACAACATTTTAGAAAGTTTTTTTCTTTTCAAATGGACCATTCTTTGCATACAGAATAAAGGATTCTCTTCTGGATTTCTTGAACTGTAAACACATACAATGTCTCCGTTGGCGTGGTTGACTTAGTTTTTTTTGTTTTTTTTGTTGTTGTTGTTAACATCTTTATTGGAGTATAATTGCTTTACCATGTTGTGTTAGCTTCTGTTGTATAACAAAGTGAATCAGCTATTCGTATACATACATCCCCATATCCCCGCCCTCTTGCTTCTCCCTCCCACCCTCCCTATCCTACCTTTAGGTGGTCACAAAGCACTGAGCTGATCTCCCTGATACGCAGCTGCTTCCCACTAGCTATCTATTTCACCTTTGGTAGTGTATACATGTCCATGCCACTCTCTCACTTCATCCCAGCTAACTCTATCATCTCCCTGTGTCCTCAAGTCCGTTCTCTACATCTGCCTCTTTATTCCTCAGCAGCAACTTCTGCGAGGGGTGGATTCTTCCTTTTATGCTCAGTGGAAATCCCCTAGTTTGTATCTTTTTTTTTTTTTTTTTTTGCGGTATGCGGGCCTCTCACTGTTGTGGCCTCTCCCGTTGCGGGGCACAGGCTCCGGACGCGCAGGCTCAGCGGCCACGGCTCACGGGCCCAGCCGCTCCGCGGCACGTGGGATCTTCCAGAACCGGGGCACGAACCCGCGTCCCCTGCATCGGCAGGCGGATTCCCAACCACTGCGCCACCAGGGAAGCCCCCTACTTTGAATATGATTTGAGTTTGATCCTGTGAAACCATCAGAACTTCCCACCAGAGATAAATAAGGAGATTCTGGCCTTTATTAGTATGCACGGTGAACACGGGTGTCCTGGCTGTACTTGCCAACCCTCCTATTTTACCCACCTATTTTTTTCCACCTTCCGCCCTGTGAGTACCTTTGACCAACACTGAGCTCAGACTCCTGACCTATTACAGTGACTTTGTCAGTCCTTCTTTAAAAGTGGACAGGTAGGGCTTCCCTGGTGGCGCAGTGGTTGAGAGTCCACCTGCCAATGCGAGGGACATTAGTTCGTGCCCCGGTTCGGGAGGATCCCACATGCCGCGGAGCGGCTAGGCCCGTGGGCCATGGCCGCTGAGCCTACGCGTCCGGAGCCTGTGCTCCACAACGGGAGAGACCACAACAGTGAGAGGCCCGCATAACGCAAAAAAAAAAAAAAAAGGACAGGTAATAAAATGAATTTAACCTAGAAGTAGCAGCTCAGTAAGGGAAATAAAATCATCAGAAGTTATCTAATCACAGCCACAGCCATCCAGGGCTCTGTCTTACCTGCTGGGGCATAAGAATGGGAACCTTCCTAAACTTGAAGGGCATCCAATCAAATAAGTAAAGGTGTCGCTCACCTCTGGCTCTTGGAGGGATTGCTAGGCAGTCTACCCAGTGTATACTAACTATAAAACACTGTCATGGTTTTGAAACACCTATGTCCCAGGAAAGCTTTTTGGGGTTCATGGGGAAGGTTTCTTTTTGACATCAAGCAAAAAATAAATCACCAAGCTCTTTGAGCACAGGGGTTCTTAAGAGGGCAGTAGAAGAAAGGAATGGACAGAAAAGACGATCTCCTCTGAAGTGAAGGTCGTTTTTCCAAAAGAGTAGGATTTAGTCTCTGTTTAAGGAGAACACTTTTAAATAGCTGGGACAGCTCCAAACTGCAGTTTAGGGAACGAGTGCTTCAAAAGAACAGTGCTTTAAAAGTCCTGGCAAGGCAGCAAGAGGATGAAGAGTTGGTTTTGCAGTTTTGAACACAGGAGTAAAGAAGCAAAGGCACGCTGACTGAAAGGCCCTGAGATCCTAAGGCACCAATGGGTCAGTTGCAGGGGGCAGGGGGTGTGGGGGGCGATATTTCTCTCTCAACGTCTCCCAGAGCAGCCACCCCTCCCTACCCCACCCCCCTACTCCCTTCACCCTTCCTCCCTCCACTGTTGGGTCCCCAGGGCCAGCACTTTTTAAGCTGGAGCGCTCAGGCATCATCTCTGCAGTCTGGATTCTTCCTGGAGCCTGGCAAGTTCTGGGACAGGAAGCCAGGTCTGCAAGGCCGCTGGGGTGTAGTCAGACCTGGAGGCCTGGAGGGGAACTGGAGCCCTGAAGCCCACCCATGTCCTTGAAGCCGAGGGAGGAACACATCCTCCTAACAGTACTTTTCAGGGCTCAGCGTGCTCCCCACCCGACGGTGATCCACACTCACTTGAGGCAGCCAAGGACTGCCTCTAACTGGCCCCCTCGATTCCGCCTTAAGTGTCCTCGCACATGTGTGATAGCGCAGGCCCCGGATGTATTCAGTCAGCTGAGGCCAGTGCTGCCAGGGTCCCTCCAGTCCCATCCCCTAGCCCCTCCCTCTGGGACTGTATCTAATAGAAGAAAGAGCACAGAGGAATTGGCTGAATCAATGGACCTGGGAGCCTGGGTATGAGTTTGAAGACAGAGAACCTAAGGCGCAATTACATATTATTGGAAACTCTTGTGGGGTGTGTGGGGAGAGGTTAGGAGGCTGAGAGGCTAAGTCGACCTGGTGAGTCCAGCCCGAGGACACCACACAGCCCCGCCCCCCCTTCCCTGCCATCAGACAAGGGGTGCCACAACTCCAGCCGGGACTCTGCACTTCCCCCTCCCTGATTCTCCTCCCGAAGAGCCGGTGGCCCCCCTCCGAGGGCAGCGGCAAGACAACGGACCAAGTCCCCCTGCACTAAGGCACTACTGGAAGCTCTTCCTGAACAGTAGTGCTGGTTTGGAGCGAACCCGTGCACCGCCAAAGTTGGTCTCGTCCTGCAGCTGAGGGACGCAGGGTTTAAGTCAGCTGCCCTGCTTTAAATCAATCAGCCCCCCTTTAAGTCAGGTGACCCGACTTTAAATCACTGTGTGCCCCTCAAGCCTGCAACTTCAAAAGTTGGGAACTTCACTTTGATCCCAGCACCTCACATAGCTGAACGCACACTGTAGTCACCCCCAAGCCTGGCTTAGAGGCAAGATATAAGGTAAGGGGATGGGCGTGCACTCATGGTAATGAGAGTGTACTTCATGTAGCAGAAGAGTCTAGGTACTCTGGGGTACAGCAAGCAGTGCATGATACAGCAGCTCCCTGGCAAAGCTGGTGATGCACAGGGAGAGCAGGCACACCCATGCATGCAGAGGTTCTGGGACGGGAGCTGGGGCACAGCCAGCCGGGAGGGTGTGAAAGCGGAGGATCTGAGCCGTCTTGAGAGAGGCAGACACAGAGGAAGGATGAGAAACAAAGACCAGATGAAACATGGATTTGAAAAACACACCCTGTTCTTGAAACTGGGGTGGGGCACCCCAGATTTGAGTCTTCTTACTCCCCAGTACCTAGTGCTTTGGCATTTGCCCAATTACTTATAAAATTTACTGATAATACCTAACCCATAGAATTCTGCATTTGTAGTGGTATTGCGTGTTAATGTTTCTATAGTGTAATAATCT
Source organism: Globicephala melas (assembly GCF_963455315.2). NCBI lineage: Eukaryota > Metazoa > Chordata > Mammalia > Artiodactyla > Delphinidae > Globicephala > Globicephala melas. The sequence goes on from NC_083319.1 coordinate 50,117,638, forward strand.
TTTCTAAAAGAAAAATGTACACTATCTGAAATAAATTAAAACCCCTCTTTATAAAGTACTATATCGGACTTCCCTGGTGGCGCAGTGGTTAAGAATATGCCTGCCAACGTAGGGGACATGGGTTCGAGCCCTGGTCAGGGAAGATCCCACATGCTGCGGAACAGCTATGCCCATGCACCACAACTACTGAGCCTGCAGGCCACAACTACTGAAGCCCGCCCGCCTAGAGCCGGTGCTCCACAACAAGCGCAGCAAGAGAAGCCACCGCAATAAGAAGCCTGCCCACCGCAACAGAGAGTAGCCCCCGCTCGCCGCAACTAGAGAAAGCCCGTGCATAGCAACAAAGACCCAATGTAGCCAAAAATTAATTAATTAATTAATTAATTAATTTTTAAAAAGTACTATATCCTTCTCTACAACTTCTCTGGGAAGAACAGAGAGATGGCGTGGGAGAGTGAGAAATACCAATATTTAGTGCACATCTCTCATACAGGTGCTCTGCTGGCTCAGATACATTTATCCCCACTTTACAAAGGAGGAAGTAAGCTCAGAGAGGTTTAGTAATTTTCCCAAAGCCAAACAGCTATTGAGTGGCAGAACCAAGATCTGAACCAAGTCTGTTACTTTCAAAGCCTAAGTCCTCATCACAACAAAACTCAATTAATATTTACATTTATCGAATTACATTGCAAACTGGGGAGTTCTTGGCACAATCCTGAATAAGAGTGAGAAAGAAAGAAATAGCATTGTTCCTACAGTCAACCAAAATTTCTGGAGCAGCTGCTAGATGCCTGGCCCTTTTGGGGGTTCAGCAGTGATCACGACAGGAAGAGTCCTGCTTTCATGAACCATGTAGTGGGGAGGAGAGACGGGTGCAACTTGGGCGAGGGATTTCACCTTGCTGGGCCTCTGTTTTCTCATCTGGAAAATGGGATGGGTGTTCCTCAGTTTGTAGGATTGTCCAGCCCTCACATTCTCTGATTCCATAAGAAGCATTTGTTTTCCTGTTTCTTTAAAATTCATTCAGGCCGAGAGCCATAATGAATGTTGTTAGCTGCTCCCCAAATCACTCTATTCCCACCCTTTTCCTGTGATCAGGTCTTTCCTAAAACATGACTCACAGTCAGTCAAGTCACAGAACCTAAGGGGCACCCAGCAGAAAAATTCCGATCCTTGCTTCTCAGGAGCTCTGCGGTCTACCTGCCAGGTAAACTTAACTCACCTGGCACAAGGTGGCCATCCCTGGTTTCACATCAACACGATCTCAGGCACAAACCTCCTTGTTTTTCCATTTTGTCTTTAAGTTACTTGTTGAAGCAACTGTACAAATATGACAAATATATAAAATCAGGCATCTTCTGCCCCCAGTGTCTACTAATAAATGATTTTCTGCCACTTTAATGATAAAGATAGAACATTTCAACATTCTGCTGCCCTTATTGTCATTTTTGTTGATATCTGTATTGAATACATCTTTCAATTTTTTTTTTTTTTTTTTTTTTTTTTGGTACGCGGGCCTCTCACTGTTGTGGCCTCTCCCGTTGTGGAGCACAGGCTCCGGACGTGCAGGCTCAGCGGCCATGGCTCACGGGCCCAGCCGCTCCGCGGCATGTGGGATCCTCCCGGACCGGGGCACGAACCCGCGTCCCCTGCATCGGCAGGCAGACTCTCAACCACTGTGCCACCAGGGAAGCCCACATCTTTCAATATTTTAACAATGGAACATTTATTTAGGTTGTTTCAGACCCAGCCTTTAGTGGTAAAGGTTTTGTTGTTATATTTCTACTATGTTTCCTTTAAAAATCATTATCCTATTTAAATGGATTAAGTCAATTCTATAGGCATTTATCTTATGATATCGATGAAATTAATACATAGAGGGCAGTAGTACAAGTTGATTGGACTTGAGAACCTCTATTAGCACAGTTACATATAAATATTATCTATATGTAAACCAAAGTACATGCTGAGTGAGATTCTCCGACTCTTTCTCACTGTCCGCGCCTCAATCCTGTGAGAAATGGAATATTTCTTGCCATCTCAGTAAACAAAGGATGTCAAAGTCACCAGCACCTGCAGCCCTCCAGTGTGAGCCATGGGCCCTGAGGAACTCAGGATATGCAACTACAGAATGCAGGCCCCAGAGAGCTGAGGTGCATATGAAAGGAAGGATTTCAGTGAGCCCAGACTCTGGCATCTTCGCATACAAAGAAAAGCGCTACATTCCTCACGTTGGGAGAGCTGGTTTTCCTTAGGTAACAATCACCTTTTGATGTTCCCCATTACCTGCGCCAGGGCCTGCGATCCTCTTCCCCGCAGTCGGGAGGAAGGGCGCTGACGCTGCAGCCAGACCCTGCGCCTCCCTTGCCCAGTTTCCCCTCAGGACGCTCAAGACGACACCCTCCCCACGCCCCCCAGGCCCTGCGAGCCAGGCCAAGGGCAAGGGCGAGAGGAGGGACCGAAGTTCCCCGGGACCAGACACTGGGGGCCGCTCTTTCTACACAGCAGCGGCGGGTGGCAGCGACCCCGTGCCCCTCAAAAGCTTGTCTTGCGCTGCCGCCCGGGCACCGGACCAGGCGGAGGGTCGGCGCCCACTTACCCGGCCAGCCGTCCACACGACTGTCGCGGCTTCGGCCGTGGGGGCCCCTCCAGAGCCGGCAGCCTCAGTGAGGCCGCTCTCCCGTCGGGCTCCGGGGCAGTTCCGTGACGGCGGAGGGAAGAGACCCCGAGCCGGGAGCTCCAGCTCTGCGGAAACGCGGGCTCCGTTCTGGGAGCAGGGGATGGGACCGCTCTGCCCCGAGGCCTTCTGGGAGGGAGGGGGGGCTGGGAAGGGGCTGGAGCCGCCAGGAGCGCAGGGCCCCAGCGGGGGTCCTGGAGGGGCGGCCCGGCCTGGGGGCCCCGCCCACTGTGACCGCAGCCCAGGCCTTTTTCCTGGAACCTACACAAAACAGTTAGAAAGATACACGGTCTACAGTAAATATTCGCAAATGATTGTTGCTGCTGTGCTTACTATCCTACTAAAGGTGTACAATCCATAAAACACTTTAAGTTCAAAATTAAATACGAATTTTTACCTAATTATGTCTCTGCTATTCACAGTCGTTGTTAATGAATCAGAGACTGTGGCATCACTAGTTAAAAATGAGCTTATGACAAAAATAGAACTCAGGCCCACCGGACCTACTGAATCAGAATCTGCACTTTTACAATCTCCCTAGTGTACTTGTGTACCCATGAATAGTTGAAAGGTACATTTCTACCTCGACATGTCTTTTCTGTCTGAGAAATACACACATTTTATCCAATTTGATATAAATAAAACATTCAAAAATGCATATGCCTGTGTTGAAACCATCATTTATCATTTCTTTTCCAGACAAGTATAGTCTCTATACTGGTTTTGTGGATCACATGCCACACTCTTTTCTTGTAGTTAGAAATAAGGTAGAGAAAGTTACCTTGTAAAAAAAAAAAAAAATATATATATATATATATATATATATATATATATATAATTAGTGGATAATTGAAGACACTCTTCCAAATTAAAACCAGTTCTCTTAACTTGCTGTTTTCTTCTTGGGTCACATTATGAACTCTTCCCGTGGCCACATGGCATGTGTACCTTTAATTTCAGGGACGGTTGACATTCCAGGATGTGCCCATAGATTTCTCTCAAGAGGAGTGAGAATGTCTGGACCAAGATGAGTGGGAATTGTACAGGGATGTGATGTTAGAGAAGTATAGGAACCTGCTCTCCTTGGGTGAGGATACCTTCCTTCCAGAATTCCTTATCCAACCACAGGGTTTAGAGTCCTTCATTTGTAGAATGTCTCTTGGAATCTTCTGCTTCCTACAATAGGGTTTCAGATTGCAATGTTTCAGGAAATATTGGGAGTTTGTGGGTATAATTTATCTTATTCTTTTACAATTGCAGCCTCCCTCAGACGCATAGCACAGGGAGAGCAGCTCGGTGCTTTGTGGCCACCTAGAGGGGTGGGATAGGGAGGGTGGGAGGGAGGGAGATGCAAGAGGGAAGAAATATGGGAACATATGCATATGTATAACTGATTCACTTTGTTATAAAGCAGAAAATAACACACCATTGTAAAGCAATTTTACTCCAATAAAGATGTTAAAAAATAATAAAAAATAAAATAAAATTGCAGCTACATTTTTTTTTTTTTGCGGCATGTGGGCCTCTCACTGCTGTGGCGTCTCCTGCCACGGAGCACAGGCTCTGGATGCGCAGGCTCAGGGGCCATGGCTCATGGGCCCAGCCGCTCTGTGGCATGTGGGATCCTCCCGGACCGGTGCACGAACCTATGCCACGTCCCCCGCATTGGCAGGCGGACTCTCAACCACTGCGCGACCAGGGAAGCCCCCAGCCTACCTTTTAATATACTTTGTAACTGCCTGGGATGTGTCTATATGAACTGTGTACTATATGCTTCTGTTAGAGTCCTTACAATATTTTATTGTCTTATTTTCTGTAACAATTTTCCATGGATTCTTTGGGCTTAAGGTATATTAAAAGGGAGGCTGCAATTCTGGGACTTCCCTGGTGATGCAGTGGTTAAGAATTCACCTGCCAATGGAGGGGACACAGGTTCGATCCCCGGTCCTGGAAGATCCCACGTGCCACGGAGCAACTAAGCCAGGGGGCCACAACTACTGAGCCTGTGCGCCACAACTACTGAAGCCGGTACGCCTTGAGCCTGTGCGCCATTTATTTTTTGGAGAATAAAACCACCTCTGAGTGATCAAAATTTAGACCAGCTAGTCAAAATGCTTTATCATCTGTTCTTCTAAAACACTGATCAACGGAACAAGTTTTACTAGGGATAACAGTGTAATTGTATTCTGGAGTTCATTTCGGCAATATGGTTTATGACCTTGATGCTTGATCACGACATTTCAATGGTATAACTGCTATTAATTGTCTGTCTGTTCAACGATTAAAGTCTCACATGATCTGAGTTCAGACTGGAGTCATCCTGGTTGCTTTCTTTTGCAGATTTCTTCCAGTATGAAAAGACAAGAGCAATACGGCTTACTTTACAAAATGTCTGCAAACTAAATGATGATATAATCTACATTCAATTAATTTATACATACCCTACTGTAGAACCGGGTTTGTTACGGTGGCAGAGCCCGGTAATTATGTAAAACTGAAACCTTTATCTGTACTGGTTCAAGTCCTCTTCCTAAGAATATGTTTATAATCAACATTCTTTCACAAGTGATCCAATTTAATTCATGATAGCATTCCTCAAATTAACTAAATGGAAAATCCTAGGCTATATACAAATCCAGAAAGGGCCAACAATCATCAGCCCCCATAGATTATTGCAACCCATTGCTGAGGCATTCAAATTACTTATTAAAGAACTACTATGTCCATCAACATCATCAATTTATATATTACTGCCCCAATGCTAGCCTTAACCCTGGCTCTCACAACATGAATTCCTCTTCCCATATCTTATCCACTAATTCATATAAATGTAGGCATACTATTTATATTAGCCATATCACAGTTAGCCATTTATTTCCTCCTCAGATCTGGATGAGCTTCGCATTCAAAATACTCACTCACTGGAGCCCTAGGGACAGTAGCACACACAATCTCATATGAAGTAATGTAGCAGTTATTCCATTCTCAGTCTTACTGATAAATGGATCATTTACACTTTCAACAGTAATTATTACACGAGAACACCTATGACTAATTTTCTCCTGACCCCTACCCAGAATTTGATTATCTCCACAGTAGCAGAAATCCAATGAAGCCCCACTTGATTTAACAGAAGTAGAATCAAAACCTGTATATGTCTTCAATGTAGAAAATGTAGCAGGTCCATTCACCCCATATTCCTAGAAAATATGTCAATTTCCTTATAATAAACATTTCCACAACAATCTATTTTTAGGAGCATTCGACAATCCCTAAGTGCGAGAATTATATACAGCCCAAGTCATCATTAAAACACATTTAACAAACTCCTTTCTATGAATTTGAGCATCCTATCCAGAAGTTTGATATGATCAACATATACATCTCTTATAAAAAGTTTTTTTACTACTAACATTAGCCCTATGTATATGAGAGTTTTCACTACCTGTCATCGTACCAGGCAACCCACCACAAACTTAAGAAATATGTCTGACAAAAGAGTTACTTTGATAGAGTAAATCATAGAGGTTTCAATGCTCTTATTCCTGGAATTGAATTCTTCCTAAGAATTTTACATTCTCCATGCTACCACTTTAACCACATGCTATACAGTAAGGTTCTCTAAGTAAGGTTCAGGCCCATACCCCCAAAATGTTGTCGTTTATCCTTCCTGTACTAATAAACTCTCATTGTTTTTACTGTCATTCTACTGACCATTTTCTCAGGAAATATAATTGTATAACAAGCTCACACTGGTTAATGGTATCCCCATTCTAATAAAAATCATGAACCCATAAGCTACAGAAGCATCCAATAAATATTTCCTAGAACAATCCACCACATCAATACTACTTACAATGGCTATTATCATTAATCTAATATGCTCTGGGCAAAGAACACAGTGAATAACAAAAATCTTTAATCCAGCAGCATCCACCCTCATGACAATCGCCCTTGTCACACAAGTAGGACTTTCCCCATTTCACTTCTGAGTGTCCGAAGTTACACAAGGCATCCCATGAACAGCAGGCCTGATGCTATTTACATGACAAAAGTGCACCCCTATCAGTTTTATAGCACATGTCACCATCTATCAAGCTAAATATACTATTAATCATAGTGATATTATAAATCATAGCTGGAGGCTGAGGCAGACTTAGCCATACTCACCTGAAAAAATTACACCCTCCTCATCAATATAGAATGAATAACAGCTATTATAAAGTATATTCCAATTATAACAATCCTAAACATACTAATTTATATCATAACAACACTCTCTTCTTATTTATGCCCAGATCATGTACTACAAGAGTATCATTACCACACACATGAGATAAAACACCTCCCATCACAATCCTTTTCCTCACCATTATAGTATCATTAGGACATCGCCCATCACTATCAGGGTTTTTACCCAAATGAATAATTATCCAAGAGATAACAAAAATGACAATATCATTCTACCAACACTAATAGCCATCATAGCAGTCCTCAGCATATATTTTTACTTGCAGCTAACATACTCCACATCACTAACTATATTCTCTTCATGAAACAACACAAAAACAAAACAATTTGAACATACAAAGAAATAACCTTCCCATCATTACCAATCATAATACCCACATGGTTACTACACAAAACACCCATTCTATCAGTGCTGGACTAGGAATTTAGGTTAGTTCAGACCAAGAGCTTTCAAAACGCTAAACCAGTAAAATTTACTTAATTCCTAAAAATAAGGATTCCAAGACTTCATCCTACATCAATTGAATGTAAAGCAAACATTGTAATTAAGCCAAATCTTTACGAGATTGATGAGTGTTAACCCCAGGTAACTATAGTTAACAGGCAAATCCTCTAGTCAACTGGCTTCAGTCTACTTCTCCTTCATTTGAGAAAGAAAAAAAAGGCAGGAAAATCACCGGCAGAACTGAAGCTGCTTCTCTGAAGTCACAGTCCAATTTGATTCACCACAGGGTTTGCCAGAAAGAGGGCTCAATCTCTGTCTTTAGATTTACAGCCTAAAGCTAGCTCAGTCATTTTACTTCTGTTCATACACTGCTGATTATTTTCAACAAACCACAAGGATATCAGCGTTTTATACTTACTATTTGGTGCTTGACCTGGAGTAGCAGGCAGCACCTTAAGTATATTAATCCAGGCTGAGCTGTGCTAACCTGGAGCGCTACTTGGAGATGCCCAAATCTGTAAGGTAGTCATAACAGTCCCTGCACTTGTAATAATTTCCTTTATAGTTGTACCCATTATGATTGCAGGGTCTGAAAACTGACTTGGGCCACTAATAACTCGGACACCTGAGGTAGCATTTCCCCAAAAAGATGATGTAAAATTTTGACTACTTCCCCCATCATTCTTACTCCTACTCATATCACCAACAGTAGAAGCTGGTTCTGGTACCAGTGGAACCGTATAGTCAGCTCTATCCTGCAATCTGGCCCACGCAGGAGCCTCTGTCGACCTAACCATTTCCTCCTTACATTTACCAGGTGTCTCTTCAATTCTTGGTATTATTACTTTTATTACTATAGTCTTTCATACAAAACCAGCAGTCATATCCCAATACCGAACACCACTATTAGTTTAATCTTCCCCAACTATAGCCATATTACTATAATTACCAGTGTCAGTCCGAGCAGCCAGAATTGCCATACTGTTAAGAGATAGACATCTCAACACTACTTTCTTTGACCCGTCAGGAGGAGACCGAATCCTGTACCAACACCTATTTGGATTCTTTGGTCACCCTGAAGTCTGTATTCATGGCCTACCAGGGTTTGTTATAAACTCACATATCATTACCTACTATTCAGGATGAAAAGTGCCTTTCAGCTATTTGGGAATAGTATGAGTCATGTCTACTGGCTTTTTAGGATTTCTCTTATGGGCCCATCATATGTTTACCACAGGGATAGCTGTCAACTCAGGAGCATACTTTGCATCAGCTACCGTAATTACTTCTATCCCTACAGGAGTAAAAGTATCTAGCTGATTAGCAACTCTTTCTTTAATTTTTCTTTTCTTTTTTTTTTAGCTGCGTTGGGTCTTGGTTGCTGCACGTGGGCTTTCTCTGCTTGCGATGAGCGGCAGCTACTGTTCGTTGAGGTGCGCGGCCTTTTCATTGCAGTGGCTTCTCTTGTTGCAGAGCATGGCTTCTAGGCGCGTGGGCTTCAGTAGTTGTGTCGCACGGGCTCTAGAGGTCAGGCTCAGTAGTTGGGTCGTACGGGCTTTTTGCTCCGCGGCATGTGGAATCTTCCCAAACGAGGGCTTGAACCCGTGTCACCTGCATTGGCAGGCAGATTCTTAACTACAGCGTCACCAAGGAAGTCCCTGGTTAGCAACTGTTCACGGAGGTAATATTATATGACCTCCCACTGTATTATGAGTTTTAGGCTTTCGTTTTTCTTTTTACAGTAGGTGGTTTGACAGGAATCATCTTAGCCAACTCATCCCCAGACACTGTTCTCCAGGATACATACTATGTAGTAGCACACTTCCATGACCTAATGTCCATGGGAGCAGTCTTCACTATTATAGGAGGCTTCCTACACTGATTCCCACGATTCTCAGGTTATACAGTTAACTCAGCATGAGCAAAAATTCACTTCACAAGTATATTTGTAGTAGTAAATATGACTTCCTGCATCACTTTCTTGGCCTCTCAGGGATGTCGCTACGTTAGTCTGAGTACCCTGAGGCACACAGAACGTGAAATATGCTGTCTTTAGGCTCATTCATCTCAGTAGCAGCAGTAACGCTAATAATCTTCATACTTTGAAAAGCATTTGGGTCTAAACAAGAAGCCTTAGCAATGGAAACTGCTACTCCTAACCTAGAATGGTTACACCATATCCTAGAATGCCCTCCACCATATCCTATGGTTCAAGATCCTACCTATGTAAATGTAAAATACGGAAGGACTCAAGTCCTTTTCAACCAGTTTCAAGCCAACACCATAACAATTATGTCTTTCTCAATAAATGAGATAAAAGTAAAAAGTGAGGTAGCTTTGTCAAAGTTAAATCACAGGCTAAAATCCTGTATATCACTGAGGTATATCAATTTCATCTAGGCGCTCAAGACACAACATCACCGATTATGGAAGAACTTTTACATTTTCATCACACACATTAATAGTGATTTTTTTTTTTTTTTTTTTTTTTTTTTTTTTTTGCGGTACGCAGGCCTCTCACTGTTGTGGCCTCTCCCGTTGCGGAGCACAGGCTCCGGACGCGCAGGCTCAGCGGCTTTTTTTTTTTTGCGGTACGCGGGCCTCTCACTGTTGTGGCCTCTCCCGTTGCAGAGCACAGGTTCCGGACGCGCAGGCTCAGCGGCCATGGCCCACGGGCCCAGCCGCTCCGCGGCATGTGGGATCCTCCCAGACCGGGGCACGAACCCGTGTCCCCTGCATCGGCAGGCGGACTCTCAACCACTGCGCCCAGGGAAGCCCATTAATAGTGATTTTTAAAAGAAGCTCTCTAGTCCTCTATATGATTTCACTAATATTGACATCTAAACTAACTCATATATATACAATAGATGCACAAGGAGAGAAAATGTGAACAATTTACCAGCCATTATTGTAACCTTAGCTGCTCTATCATCATTGTGAATCCTTTACATGATACATGAAATCAATAACTCTTCCCCAACCATAAAAAACTATGGGTCAGTAATGATATTGAAGCTACAAATACACAGATTATGAAGACTTAAATGTTGACTCCTCTGTAATCCCCACATCAGAGCTAAAACCAGGAGAATAATGACTAATAGAAGTCAACAACCGAGTAGTTAGAGATAGTCATTGAATATTAGTTAGTTTCATCCGAAATTGTTGTACACTCCTGAGCTGTTCCTTCTCAGGCCTAAAAAGAGCTGCTATCCCAGGACGCCTAAGTTAAAGAATCCTAATACCAACAGGACCAGGCCTATGTTGTGCACAAGACACCTCGTTTTCCTGAGTTCAAAGACAGGACAGAGGGATATGGCTGAGACATGGGGTGAATCTGGAGCCCATGGGGATGCACTGTCCAAGCTCCAGGATAGGAATGGGGCCTCTGGAGTCCCAGGCCACCCACCGCGCCCTCCCGAGCAGGATCTTGGCAACATTTCCTGTCAGTGATGAGGCAGCCCTAGCACTTGTCATACCCCAGTGCTGTGTCCTATGTGGGTCCCATGCTCTTGGGACCACACCCACACTCTTCAGGTCCATGCTGCAGGGTCCTTTATGCCTCAGGAGTAGAGACCACACGGCAAGCAGTTCCCTCCCCAACCAGCAGGAGGAGGGGAGGAGAGCAGGGGCACCAGGGGAATCTCTCTCAGACAACAACACCCCAGGGGTGCCAGTGGGGCCAGTGATGATGCAGATGAGGCCCAGGCCAAGAGGTGGAACCAGAGGCCCCAAAAGGCAGCTGGTCAGGTCCTGGTTCATCTGCACCCCGGGCACTTTTGTCCCTCATACACCCCCTTCCTCATACACCCCCTTCCTCATACACCCTCTCCTTAAATGCAGATGCTTCAGATGCAAACAGGCAGAGCTTCAGACTGAAAGTCAGCTCTTCCAAAGTGACCCGTCAGCAAACACTGCAGGATTCCACTCCAGTGGGTGCCCTGGAGTCGACAACTCAGGGACTGAAGTGGATATCGGTGCCAGGGGCAGTGGGAGGGAACGGGGAGTGAGACTTTCATGGTGGTAGAATTTTGGTTTTGCAAGATGAGAAGTCCTAGGAATGGTGGTGACGGCTCCACAAGAAAGTGAATAGATCTGATGCCACAGAAGCGTGCACTTAAAATGGTGGTGATGGTAAAGGGTTTGTGACGTGTGTTTTATTTCACTTAAAATAAATTCTTAAAATAATGTCTTGTTAATTGAGATTCCATTTCAACTCCCCCTCATCACAAATGTCGGAGGCCCAGACACAGTCCCCTATCTTAGGGGCCATCACGGTACCCTCACAGAGCACGTGGGAGACCATTCTTAGGGGGGGCTAGTCTGTGCTCAACTGACCTCTGTCCAGGGGGACCCAGGGAGTGGTGACCCCCATATATTAGACTTATGATATGTGATGATATTAACATGATACAACCAAGTGTTGTTACTTACCAGAACACAGAGCAGCAACCCACTCAAACATGCCTGATCTCATATGAATGTGACAAGATTAAGAAAAGGTACCACAGGTTAATCAGGGCAACACCCTTAATGCAGAGGGTGGAAATCTCAAAGGGGACAGGACACACGGCAGGCAAAGAGCACATATGCGGTCTCCCTGTACATGTGATCCTGACCCATGCAGATGTGGTGAGACCCACACAGTCCCTGCACCCTATACCTGGGGTCACACATCCACACTCACCAGAGTGACCCACCTCCCCAGACCCTGCATCTAAAGTCACACGTTCTCTCTCAACAGGTGACCCCTCCTACCCAGACACCTCCACCTGGGTCACATGTCCACAGTCCCAGGGTGAACTCACCTCCCCAGACTCTGCACCTGGGGTCACACGTCCCCTTGGTCAGGACACCATGGCTCTGCTGGTAGCTCCCCTACTGTGGAAACAAGCTGGGTCCCTGGGACCTCCTGGGATGGGAAAAAGTGTAAGGGGGGTCTGCCCTCCCCACACTTGTCCCAGAGAAGTCCCCCTCTTTTCCCTTTGATTCTGTGTGATTCTAACTGTTTTTAAAGCTTTCATGCTAGAGTTGAACACATGACCTTGGTTCTGGCAGGCTCTGTCCTTTCTCATCTCACTTACATGTTGAGAAAACTCACAGGACAGCAGGGCTGAAAGCCGAGGGGCAGCTCTGGTCTGCTGAGTAGGGATGGTAGACTGGAAGGACAGCTCAACAGCAGCCTCAGCTGTTACCCATCGGCCTTTTGCCCAATCTGCGTGCCCTGAAATGAATTCATCAGCTAAACCTGCCTCCCTACACACCATGCACATGCTGGAGAATTGGAATTATTGCCAGGTAGCCCTCCTGCAGATTCTCCCCAAGCCCCAGGGAAGGTGAACCTTACAGGGATTAAGACTAAGGCCCCGACCATAGCACAGACCCTTGGGAGGACCAGGTAACCACACTCAGAAGAGAGGCTGTTACGTAGAGAAGCCCACCTCAGCTCCAGACCCCAGACATCTAAGCCCTGACCTTCAGATGCAGGCACGGAGCTTCCCAGTACTGAGGCAAGCCTGGGTTTCTACCCATACACATGCTAGTCCTAGCATACACAGAACATGGTCAGGTCTAAATCTTATTATAGACAACACATGGTCAGCTCTAAAAATAATCAGTAGACAGGACATGCAGAGGTCTAAATCTAAAATGTAAACAGAACTTGATCATGTTTAAACTAGCTTAGGGCTGATCTCATAGGAGGTACATTTCACACACATGGGTCTCTCATGTGGATATATCAGCAAGTGGTTCCACTGACACACACTTGTGCACACAGGCAGACACAGCACACACACAAACATATGCAGCTGCACAGCACAAATATATTCACATGCTAGCATATGAACACACATGCACACATATGCCCATGCACACACCAACGTGAGCAAGTGAACACTAACTAAAGTGTGCAAGTGCACATACCTATGCACATACACAGCATATGTATGCAAACAGGCACATGCACATTCATGTACACAGCACACACACAGGGAATAAAGTGAAGCCACAAGGTGAATCTGTGAAGCATTCATTCCTGACCACAAGTGAAGCTGACACGTATGGGTTAGGATGAGGGTACGGCTTAGGGTTAGGGTTAGGGTCACATGTTAGGGTAACACTAACCCGTAACCTAACACGTACCTTAACCCTAAACCATTGTCGTACCCTAACCTGTACCCTAAACCATGCCCGTTCCCTAACCCTAACCCTAACACGTAACCTAATCCTAACCCGTATGCTGAAACTGACCTGTACACTAACACGCACCCTAACCACAACCCGTTGTCGTACCCTAACATGTACCCTAAACCGTACCCGTTTCCTAACCCTAAACCTAACACTAATCCTTACCCTAACCCGTAACCTTATCTTAACCCGTACTCTAACACGAAACCATACCCTAACACATACCCTAACCCTAAACCACTGTCGTACACTAACCTGTACCCTAAACCGTATCCGTTCCCTAATCCTAACCCTAACCCTAAACCTAACCCTAGCCCTTACCCTAAACCTTACCCTAAGCCATACCCTATTCCGAACCCATACACTAACACTAACCCGTACCCTGACACGTACCCTAAACCTAACCCGATCTCGTACCCTAAGCTGTACCCTAAACCATACCCTAACCCTAACCCTAACCCTAATCCTAACCGGTACACTAACACTAACCCATACCCTAATACGCATCCTAATGCGAACCTGTTGTAGTACCCCAAACTGTAACCTAAATCATACCCTAACCCTAACCCTAAATGTAAGCATAATGCTAAACCTAACCATAACCCTTACCCTAACATGTACCCTAATCCTAATGCGTACACTAACACCAACCCGTACCCAAACACATACGATAACCCTAACCCATTGTCGTACCCTAACCTGTACCCTAAACTGTACCCATTCCCTAACCCTAACCCTTACCCTAACCCGTACACTAACACTAACCTGTACCCTAACACGTATCCTAACCCTAACCTGTTGTCGTACCCTAACCTGTACCCTAAAACGTATCCATTCCCTAACCCTAATCCTAAGCCTAACCCTAAATCTTACCCTAACCCTAACCCTAAAAGTAACCCTAACCCTTACCCTAAAGCATACCCTAATCCTAAACCGTACACTAACCTAACCCACAGCCTAACAAGTACCCTAATCATAACCCATTGTCGTACCCTAAACTGAACCCTAAACCATACCCGTTTGCTAACCCTAACCCTAACCCTAAACCTTACCCTAACCCGTACCCTTATCCTAACCCATATACTATCACTAACCCGTACCCTAAAATGTACCCTAACTCTAACCTGTTGGCATATGCTAACCTGTATCCTAAACCGTACCCATTCCCTAACCCTAACCCTAAACTTTACCATAACTCATACCCTAATGCTAACCCGTACACTAACACTAACACGTACCCTAACATGTACCCTAACACTAACACGCTGTCGTACCCTAACCTGTACCCTAAACCGTACATGTTCCCTAACCCTAACTCTTACCCTAAACCGTACCCTAATCCTAACCCATATACTAATGCTAACCCTTACCCGAACACATACCCTGAACCTAACCCATTGATGTAACCTAACCTGTACCCTAAACCATATTCGTTCCCTAACACTAACCCTAAACCTTACCCTAACCCATACCCTAATACTAACCCGTACAGTAACACCAAACCTTACCCGAACACATACCCTAACCCTAAACTGTTGTCATACCCGAACCTGCACCCTAAACCATACCTGTTCTCTAATGCTAATCCTAACCCTAAACTCTACCCTAATCCTAACCCAAATACTAACAGTAACCCGTAAAGTAACACGTACCCTAATCCTAACATGTTGTCGTACCCTAACCCGTATGCTAAACCGTACCCATTCCCTAACCCTAACCCTAACCTTAGGCCTTAGTCTAACACGTAACCTAATCTTAACCCGTACAGTAACACTAACCTGTAACCTAACACGTACGCTAACCCTAAACCGTTGTCATACCCTAACCTGTACCGTAAACCATCCCCGTTCCCTAACCCTAACCCTTAACCAAAGCCTTACCCTAACCCGTACCCTAATCCTATATTATACACTAATACTAACACGTACCCTATTACGAACCGTAACCCGAACCTGTTGACGTACCCTAACATGTACCCAAAACCGTAACAGTTCCCTAACTATAAACCGAACCCTAAAACTTACCCTTACCAGTACCCTAATCCAAACCCGTACCTTAACACATACTCTAAACCTAACCCACTGTTGTACTTTAACCTGTACCCTAAACTGTACCCGTTCCCTAACCCTAACACAAACCCTAACCCTAAGCCTTATCCTAACCCGTACCCTAAACCTAACCCGAACAATAACACTAACCTGTAACCTAACACGTAACCTAACCCTAACACATTGTCGTACCATAACCTGTACCCAAAATGTACCCGATACTTAACCCTAACCCTAAACCTAACCCTTACCCTAACCCGAACCCTAATCCTAACCCGTACACTAACACTAACCCATACCCTAACACGTACCCTAACCCTAACACGTTGTGGTACACTAACCTGTACCTAAACTCTACCCATTCCCTAACCCTAAACCGAACCCTAAACCGTTTCCTAACCCTAGCCCATACACTAACACTAACCCGTACCCTAACCATAACCCATTGTCATACCCTAACTTGTACCCTAAACCATACCCATTTTCTACCCCAACCCTAAGCCAAACCCTTACCCTAACCCGTACCATAATCCTAACCTGTACACTAACACTAACCTGTACCCTATAACGTACAATAAACCTAACCCATTTTCCTACCCTAACCTGTACCTGAACCCGTACCTGTTCCCTAACCCTAACCCTAATCCTAACACTAACCCTAAACCTTATCCTAACCCGTACAATAATCCTAACCTGTGCACTAACACTAACCCATACCCTAACACGTACCCAAACCCTAACCAGTTGTCGTACCCTAACCTGTACCTGTTTAACCCTAACCCATACCCTAGCCTGTACCCTAATCCTAACGCGTACACTAACACTAACCCGCAACATAACACGTATGCTAACTCTAACCCGTTGTTGTACCCTAAACTGTATCCTAAACTGTACCCGTTCCCTAACCCTAACCCTAACCCGTAACCTAATGCTAACCCATACACTACACTAACCTGTTCCCTAACACGTACCCTAACCTTAAAGCATTGTTGTACCCTAACCTGTACTCTAAAGCGAACCCATTCCCTAACCCTACACTAATCCTTACCCTAACCTGTACCCTAATCCTAACCCGTACACTACTACTAACCTGTACCCTAACATCTAACATAACCATAAACCATTGTCATAACCTAACCCGTACCCTAAACCGTACCCATTCCCTAACCCTAACCCTAAACCTAATCCTAACCCGTACCCAAATCCTAACCTGTACACTAACACTAACACATACCGTAACACGTACCCTAACCCTAACCCGTTGTGGTACCCAAACCTTTACCCTAAACCGTACCCGTTCCCTAATCCTAACCGTAAGACTAAACCTAACCCTTACCCTAACCCGTACCCTAATCCTAACACGTACACTAACACTAATCTGTACCCTAACATGCACCATAACCCTAACCCGTTGTCATACCCTAACCTGTACCCAAATGCTAACCCATACACTAACACTAACCCATACCCTAACCTGTACACAAACCCTAACACGTTGTCGTACCCTAAACTGTACCCGAACCCAAACCCGTTCCCTAACCCGAACACTAACCCTAACCCTAACCCTGACCCTTATCCTAACCTGTACCCTAATCCTAACCTGTACACTAACTCTAACCCCTACCCTAACATATACCCAAACCCTAATCAGTTGTCATACCCTAAACTGTACCCTAAACCGTACCCGTTCCCTAACCCTAACACTAATCTTAAACCTAAACCTTACTGTAACCTGTACACAAATCCTAACCCATACCTTAACACTAAACAGTACCCTAACATGTACCCTAAACCTAACCTGTTGTTGTACCCTAACCTATACACTAAACCAGACCCTAACTCGTATCCTAGTCCTAGCCCGTACACTAACGTTAACCCGTACTCTACCACATACCCTAATCCTAACCCACTGTCATACACTAACCAGTACCGAAAAACATACACATTCCCTAAGCCTAACCCTAGCCTAACCCATACCCTAATCCTAACACATACACTAACACTAACCCATACCCTAACTCGCAGAATAACCCTAATCTGTTGTCATAACCTAATCTGTACCCGACACTGTACCAGTTCCCTAACCATAACCCATACCCTAATACTAACCCGTACACTAACAATAACCCGTACCCTAAAACGTACCCTAGCCGTAATCCATTGTTGTACCCTAAACTGTACCCTAAACCGTACTCGTTCCCGAACCCTAACCTGAACTCTTACCCTAACCTGTACCCTAATCCTAAGACGTACACTGACACTAACACGTACCTTAACATGTATCTTAACCCTAACCCATTGTCGTACCCTAAACTTTATCCTAAACTGTACCTGTTCCCTAACCCTAACCCTACCGCTAACCCTTACCCTAACCAGTAACCTAATCATAACACGTACACTAACACTAAACCGTACCCTAACACGTACACTAAGCCTAATCCGTTGTCATACACTAACCTGTACCCTAAACCGTACCCGTTCCCTAACCGTAAGCCTAAACCTAGCCATAACACTAACCCTAACACTTACCCTAACCCGTACCCTAATTCTCACCCGTAGACTAACATTAAACCGTGTGCTAACACGTACCCTGACACTACAAAATTATCGTACCCTGTACCCTAAACAATACCAATTCCCTAAACCTAACACTAACCCTTACGCTAACCCGTACCCTAATCCTAAACCATACACTAACACTAAACTGTATCCTAACTCATACCCTAAGCCTAAACCGTTATCGTATCCTAACCTATACCCTAAACCGTATCTGTTCCCTAACGCTAACCCTAACCCTAAACCTAACTGTTACACTAACCAGTATCCTAATCCGGACCCATACACTAACACTAACTCGTACCCTGACACGGACCCTAGCCCTAACCTGTTGTCTTACCCTAAGCTGTACCCTAAACTGTACCCGTTTCCTAACCTTAAACCTAACCCTAACCCTAATCCTTACCCTAACGCGTACCCTAACACCTACTCTAACCGTAACCCATTCTCGTATACTAAACTGTATCCTAAACCGTAACCATCCCTAACCCTAACCCCAACCCCAACCCTAACCCGTGCCCTAATTCTAACCATACACTAACACTAACCCATAGCCTAGCACCTACCCTAACCTGAATCCGTTGTCGTACACTAACCTTTAACCTAACCCATACCCTAACCCTAAACATAACCCTTAGCCTAACCCGTATCCTAAACCTAACCCGTACACTAACACTAACGCATACCCTAACACATACCCTAACCCTAACACGTTGTCGTACCCTAACCTGTACCCTAAACCGTACACGTGCCCTAACCCTAACCCTAACTCTTACCCTAACGCATACCCTAATCTGTACCCATTCCCTAACCCTAACCGTAAACCTTACCCTAACCCGTACCCTAATCCTAAACCATACCCTAACACTAAACCATACCCTAACTCGTACCCTAAACATAATCCGTTGTCTTACCCTAACCTGTACCCTAAATCCTAGCAGATCCCTAACCGTAACCCAAACCCTAATGCTGACCCTAACCCTAACCCTTACTCTAATCCTAACTCGAACTTTAACCTGTATTCTAACATGTACCCTAACCCTAATCCATTGTCGTACCCTAACCTGTACCGTAAACTGTACCTGTTTCCTAGCCCAACCCTAACCCGAAACCTAAACCTTACCCTAACCCTAAACCTAAACCTTACCCTAACCCATATCCTAATCCCAACCCGTACACTAACAATAACCCGTACCCTAATACGTCCCATAAACCTAACCCGTTGTCATACCCTAATCTGTACCCTAAACCATACCCATTCCCTAACCGTAAACCTAACCCTTACCCTAACTTGTACCCTAATCCTGACCTGTACACTAACATTAACCCATACGCTAACATGTACCCTAAACCTAATCCGTTGTCGTACCCTAACCTGTACCCTATACCATACCCGTTCCCTAAACCTAAACCTAACCCTAACCCTTACCCTAATCCGTACTCTAATCCTAACCGTACACTAACACTAAACTGTACCCTAACATGTATCATAACCCTAATCCGTTGTGGTACACTAACCTGTACCTCAAACCATACCCATTCCCTAAACCTAACCCTAAACCTAAACCTTACCCTAACCCATACCCTAATTCTAACCCTTACACTAACACTAACCCATACCCTAACACCTACCCTAACACTAACTCGTTGCCGTACCCTAACTTGTACCCTAAACCATACCTGTTCCCAACCCTAACCCTAAGCCTAAACCTTACACTAACTCGTACGCTTCTCCTAACCCCTACAGTAACACTAAACCGTACCGTAACATGTACCCTAACCCTAACCTGCTGTTGTACCCTAACCTGTACCCTATACCATACCAGTTCCCTAACCCTAACCCTAACATGTTACCTAACCCTAAGCCTAAACCTTATCCTAACCCATACACTAACTCTAACCCATACCTTAACTCGTAGCATAACCCTAACCCATTGTCATAAGCTAACCTGTACCCTACACCGTACCAGTTCCCTAACCCTAACCCTAAACCTTACACTTACCCGTACCCTAATCCTAACCCATACACTAACAATAATGCATACCCTAAAACATACCCTAACCCTAAACCGTTGTCATACCCTAACCAGTAGCCTAAACCGTACACGTTCTCTAACCCTAACACTAGACCTTACCCGAACCTGTACCCTAACCCGTACACTAACAATAACCCGTACCCTAACGCGTACCCTAACCCTAACCCGTTGTCGTACCCTAACTTATACCCTAAACCGTACCCGTTCCCTAACCGTAACCCTAACTCTTACCCTAACCTGTACCCTAATCCTAAACCGTACACTAACACTAACCTGTACCCTAACACGTACCCTAACCCTAAACCGTTGTCGTACCCTAAACATTACCCTAAACCGTACCCGTTCCCTAACCCTAAACCTAAACCTAACCGTTACCCTAACCCATATCCTAATCCTAACCCCTACACTAACACTGCTTCTACGCTAACATTTACCCTAACCCTAACACTCTGTTGTACACTAACTTGTACCCAAAACCATACCCGTTCCCAAAACATAAATCTTAACCTAACCCGTCACCTAATGCTAACCCGTACATTAACACTAACCCATACCCTAACCCGTACCCTAACCCTATCCCGTTGTCGTACCCAAACCTGTACCCTAAACGGTACCCGCTCCCTAACGCTAACACTAACCAAAACCCTTACCCTAACCTGTACCCTAATACTAACCCATACACTAACACATACACTAACGTGAACCATAACCTTAACCCGTTGTCATACCATGTACCATAACCCTAACCCGTTGTCATACTCTAAACTGTACCCTAAACAATACCCATTCTCTAACTCTAACCCTAACCCTAAACTTAAACCTAATCCTAACACTTAACTTAACCCATACCCTAATCCTATACTATACACTAACACCCGTACCCTATCACGTACCGTAACCGATCCCGTTGTCGTACCCTAACCTGTTCCCGAAATCGTAACCGTTCCCTAACTATAACCCCAACCCTAACCCTTACCCTAACCAGTACCCTAATCCAAATCCTTACCCTAACACATACCCTAAACCTAGCCCATTGTTGTACTCTAACCTGTACCCTAAACTGTACCCGTTCCCTAACCCTAACCCTAAGCCTTATCCTAACTCGTACCCTAAACCTAACCCATACACTAACACTAACCTGTAACCTAACACGTAACCTAACCCTAACACATTGACATACCATAATCTGTACACTAAATGTACCTGCTCACTAACCCTAACCCGAAACCTAACCCTTACCGTAAACCAAACCGCAATCCTAACCTGTATACTAACACTAACCCATGCCCTAACACGTACCCTAAGCCTAACACGTGTGGTACCCTAACCTGTACCCTAAACCATACCCGTACACTAACCCTAACCCTAAACCATTTCCTAACCCTAACCCATATACTAACACTAACCCGTACCCTAACACTTACCCTAACCATAGCCCGTTGTCGTACCCTAACTTGTACCCTAAACCATACCCATTTTCTACCCCTAACCCTAACCCTAACCCTTATCCTAACCCGTACCCTAATCCTAACCCGTACACTACACTAATCTGTACCCTAAAACGTACAATAAATCTAATCCGTTGTCATACCCGAACCTGTACCCGAAGCCGTACCCGTTACCTAACCCTAATCCTAATCCTAACCCGAACCCTAACCCTTAGCCTAACCCGTACCCTAATCCTAAAGTGTGCACTAACACTAACCCTAACCCTAACACGTACCCTAACCCTAAACCATTGTCGTACCCTAACCTGTACCCTAAACCGTACCCATTCACTAACCCTAACCCTAACGCTAACCGTTACTCTAACCCGTTCCCTAATCCTAACCCGTACAGTAACACTAACCCGTACCCTAACCCTAATCTGTTGTTGTACCCAACCTGTACCCTAAACCATACCCTAACCCTAACCATCTCCCTAAACCTTACCCTAACCCGTACCCTTATTCTAACCCGTACACTAAAACTAACCCATAACCTAACACGTACCCTAACCCTAACACGTTGTCGTACCGTAACCTGCACCCTAAATCGTACCCGTTCCCTAACCCTAACCCTTACCCTAAGCCTTCCCCTACACGACCGTAATCCTAACCCGTACACTAACACTAACCCGTACCCTGACCCTTACCCTAACCCTAAACTGTAGCCATAACCTAAGCTGTACCCTAACCCTAACCTGTACCACAACCCTAACCCTAACCCACACCCTAAACCTTACCCTAATCCTAACCCGTACCCTAACGCTTATCCTAACCCTAACCTGTAGCCGTACCCTAATCTGTACCCTAACGCATACCCTAACCCTAATCCTCACCCGTACCCTAACCCTAACCCAATCTCTAACCCACAGCCATACCCTAACCCATACCCTAACTTTAACCCGTACCCTAAACTGTTCCCTAACCCTTACCCTAACCCTAACCTGTACCCTTATCCTAACCTGTAACCTAACCCAATCCGTACCCTAATCCCTAATCCTTACCCCTATCTTAATTTTGTTTTGTTTTTTTAAAAAAAATATTTTCTTGGGTTAAAACAAAATAGCAGAATAACAAAATAAAAGAGTAAGTAACCTGAGTGTCCCTCAAAAAGCTAAGTCTGAAGTTGTTGGTACTTCTGTTCTATGGACTGTTATGTAGCCTATGAAAAGTGTGAGAGCTAAATCAGTTTTTCTACAGTGAGAAACATGATATTCTAGATGTATAGAACACCTGGATAAAATGAGAAATCTACACATTATGCTGGTCGTTTCAGTAAATGGGAAAGGAGGGCAAGTGGTAAAATATTATCTTTTCCTTTAATCTTTTTAAATTTCACTTGTTACAAAGAACTTGAATTATAATTGTACTTTAAAAAAGTAACAATGGAAATTTAAAAATATATATATAGTCTGTTCAATTACATTTCATAGAATTATGAAATGCTGCCGCCCTGTGGCCGTTACCTGCAAAAGCAGCTTTAAAACCTAGGTTAATGGTCACTTCATATGAACAAGTACTGCAGGGCTGTAAAGGAAACCTGCCCTCATCATGTCTTGAGGGAGGTAAAGGCCAAAATATTTCAAAATGTGGCACATATTTCAAAAAAACCATTTGAAGAACTAAGCTGTAATAACAGCTTGAAAAATAAAACGACATGCCTGAAGGCTCAATTTCAAGGGATTATGAGACACATGCAAATCCAACCACACAGAGGTATCAGCTCACACCATTCAGAATAACCATCAGAAAAGAAACTATAAACGATCAATGCTGAAGAGGTTGTGGAGAAATGCATACCCTTAATTTGAAGTGGGACGTAACCTGGTAAGAGCCACTAATGGGAACAGAATGGAGGTGCCTTTAAAAGGTAAACATTGAGCTACTATATGATCCAGCAGGCCCAATCCTGGGCCTATAACCTAAGAAGACAGAATTGGAAAGACACAGGCAGGCAAATCTGCATTGCAGCAGTATTACAATAGCCAAGACATGGAAGCAACCAAAAGTCCATCAACAGATGGGTGGACAAAGAAGAACTGGTACATGTACAGATGGAATATTAGCCAAGGAAAAAAATGACATAACGCCATTTGCAGCACCGTAGATGAGTCTAGAAGTAATCACGCAACTTGTAGTAAGTCAGAAAGTGAAAGACACATATCCGATGATATCACTTATGGGTGTTACCTAAAAATTGATACCAGTGAAGATATTTCCACAGAGAATGGCAATCAGAGATTCATTAAACAAACTTATGGTTCACCAATCGAAACCTGTGAGGATTGGATACATTAGGAGGTCAGGGTTAACAGAGATATACAAACACAGGTGAAGTATATAATCACCAAAGACCTACGGAATACCAAGAGAAGACTACTCAACATTATGTCATAACCTACATGGGAAAAGGATCCGAAGAAGAATAGATATATGTATATGTGTGAAAGAACCACATCTTGCACAAAAAAAAACATTGTAATCAAATTTGCTGCGATAAAAAATAAAAATTAAATTAAAAATATGAACAAGAAATAATGAGACATAAACTTAAAGGAATTTTTCCTGGCACATTCCATTCTAATTTTCAACCTAGAACAGGACTGCCATTAAGTCTCTGTTGCCCTGGTAACCAGATTTGGTAAAGGAGAAATGCTGCCGCCTTGTGGCTATTTCACACAACAGCAGCTTTAAACCAAGAGCTAACGGTCACTTAATATTCAAAATATGTGTAGGACTATAAAGGACACCGGGCCTCCAAAAATTCCTGGGGTCGTAAATCGACCAGAAAATTCAAAAGACGTCAACATTTCAAAAAGACAATGTCAAGAGGCATATTTTGCACACATTTTGTCTTTTCTTTTTCTTTTGGTTTAAAAAAATGCATGGAATAATCTCAATATCAGGAACTAATAAAGCCATGCAAATGCAATCTACAAAAACGTTCACCTTACCACCGTCAGAATGATCATCAGCAAAATAGGCTACAAAACATGAATGATGAAAGGGTTTTAGAGAACTGTGTACCCTCTAGCTGCTGCTGGGACGTAAACTGGTAACAGCCAGTAATGAGAAGAGAATGGTGGTGCGTTTAAAGTTAAAAATTGAGCTCATCACTCTGTAATAACCTACACAGAAAAGGAACCAAAGATGAATAGATAGATACATAGATATAATGAAACAGATTCTGTACACCTAGAACAAACACAACATTTTAATCAAATTTTCTCTGATAATAAAAATAATTTAAAAACAAACAAGAGATAAGGAGATATAAGCTCTTGGGGGTGTGCCCTGGCACATTCCACTCTAATTTGCAGCCTACGAACACGATTTCCAGGAAGGCTCTGTTGCCCAAAAACCCAGAGCTGGAAATGTAGAAATGCTGCCGCCTTGTGGCCGTTTCCCGCAAGAGCGGCTTTAAACCCACAGCTAATGGTCACTTAACATTCACAAGGACGCAGGCCGGTAAAGGACACCTGCCCTCAAAAAATGTCCTGAGGTGAGGAATGGCCAAAGAAAATTCAAAAAAGTCAAAATTTTCAAGAAGGTAGTATGAAGCAGTAAGTTTGACTTACTCTCTTGTTAAAAAAAGGAAAATGGATAGAAGGTCAACCTCAGGAATTATTAGACTCTTGCAAATCTAATCTACAAAAAGGTTGCAACTCACACCAGTCGACCAACCATCAGAAAAAAGTCTACAAAGAATAAATGCTGATGTGGTTTGAGAGAACTGTGTACCCTCTAGCTGCTGGGTGGGTGTAAACTGGTAACAGTCAGTAGTGAGAACATAATAGAGGTGCATTTAAAGGTAAAAATTGAGCTACCATGTGATCCGGTAGGTCCTTTGATGCGCCTATCACCTGAGCAGACAAGAATGAAAAAGACACAGGCTGGCAAACCTGCACTACGGGAACATTTAACATAGCCAAGACTTGGAAGAAACCAAAATGTCCATCAACAGAAAAATGCACAAAGAAGAAGTGGTCCATGTACACAACGGAATATTAGCCACGGAAAACAATGAAACAGGGCCGTTTGCACCACCATATAAAGACCTAGAGATAATCACCCAACTTGAAGTAAGAAGGAAACTGAAAGACAGATATCCTATGACATCACTTATAGGTGTTACCTAAAAATTGATACCCATGAACTTATTTCCAAGAGAACGAAAAGCATGGATTAAGAAAAAAAAATTATGTTTAACCAAATGGAAAGGTGTAAGGAATGTGTGAATTAGGATATGGGGGTTAACAGACATGTACTAAGAAATATGAAATATATAATCACAAAATACCTATAGAATACCAGGAGAGGTCTACTCAACACTCTGTAATAACCTACACGGGAAAGGACCCAAAGAGGAATAGACAGATACATTGATATGATGAACCGGATTCTGCACACCTAGGAGAAACAACATTTTTATCAAATTTGCTCTGATACCTAATAAAAATTAAATTTAAAAAACAAACAACAAGTAAGGAGATATAAGCTCTTGCGGGTTTGCGCTGGCACATTCCACTCTAATTTGCAGCCTACGAACACGATTTCCAGGAAGGCTCTGTTGTCCAAAAACCCAGAGTTGGAAATGTAGAAATGCTGCCGCCTTGTGGCCGTTTCCCGCAAGAGCGGCTTTAAACCCACAGCTAATGGTCACTTAACATTCACAAGGACTCAGGCCGGTAAAGGACACCAGCCCTCAAAAACTGTCCTAAGGTAGGGAATGGCCAACAAAATTCAAAACAGGCAAATTTTTCAAGAAGATAGTATGAAGACATAAGTTTTACTCACTGTCTTTTTAAAAAGAGGAAAATGGATAAAAGCTCAACCTCAGGAATTATTACACTCGTGCAAATGTAACCTGCAAAAAGGTTTCAACTCACACAGGTCGACTGACCATCAACAAAAAGTCTACAAACAATAAATGCTGAAGTATTTTTTGAGAACTGTGTACCCTCTAGCTGCTGGTGAGATGTAAAGTGGTAACAGCCAATAATGAGAACATAAAGGAGCTGCGTTTAAATGTAAAAATTGAGCTACTATTCGATGCAGCAGGCCCACCGCTGGGCCTCTCACCTGAGAAGACCAGAATCGAGAGGGCCCGGGATGCAAAAGCTGCACTGCAGCCTTATTCACAATAGCCAAGACAGTGAAGCAACCAAAATGTCCATCAACAGATGAATGGATAGAGAAGTGGTCCACGTACACAATAGAATATTAGCTATGGAAAACAATGAAACACTGCTATTTGAGGCACCACAGATGAGCTTGGAGATAATCACAGAATATGAGGTAAGTCAGAAAGCAAAAGACCTATATCCTATGATATCACTTATAGGCGTTATCTAATAACTAACACAAATGAACATATTTCCACAGAGAAAGACACTCACAGACTTAGAAATTAAGTATGCTTATCTAAAAGGAAAGGTGGGCGGAATGGATAAATTAAGATTAGCGTTACCATATGTATACAAATACATATTATAAACATATCAAAAAGACGGACCATATAGCAAGGGAGGTCTACGGAACACTCTGTAATATTTTACATGGGAAGAGGATCTGAACGTGAATAGACATATATATTGTACAAAAGAATCAGATTGTGTACACCTGGACAAAAAATATCTAATCATTACCCCGATTAAATAAATTTTAAAAACCAAGAAGAAGTAATGAGACATAAACTTACGGGCGTTTCTCCTGGTACATTCCATTCTAACTTACAACCTAGGAACACGACTTCCAGAAAGGCTCTGCTGCCCTAGTACCCAGATTTGGGAATGGAGAAATGCTGCCTCCTTGTGTCCATTTCCCACAATAGCAGCTTTAAACCCAGTGCTAACGGTCACTAAATATTCACCAAACTTGCAGTCTGTAATGACACCTACCCTCCAAAAATATCCTGGGGTCGAATATCGACAAAAAATTCAAAAGAGGGCAACCTTCCAAGAAGACAATTTCAAGAGATATATTGTACTCACACTTTTTTTTTTTTAACAGAAAAGAAAAGGGCGTGGAAAAATGGTGAATTTTAGGAATTTTTAAAGACATGGAAAAAGAAATTACAAAAACCTATCAGGTCACAGCAGTCAGACCGGCCATTAGCAAAAGTGCTGCAAACAATAAATGCTGAAGGGATTGTGGAGAAATTCATACCCTCAGGTCTAAGGGGGACGGGGTAAGAGCCATTAATGAAAACACAATGGAGGTGCTTTGAAAAGGTAAACATTGAGCTACTAGTCAATCAGTCACACCCACTGCTGGGCCTATCACCTGAGAAAATGAGAATCAAAAAGTCACAGGCGGGGCTTCCCTGGTGGCGCAGTGGTTGAGAGTCCGCCTGCCGATGCAGGGAACACGGGTTTGTGCCCCGGTCCGGGAAGATCCCACATGCCACGGAGCGGCTGGGCCCGTGAGCCATGGCCGCTGAGCCTGCGCGTCCAGAGTCTATGCTCTGCAATGGGAAAGACCACAACAGTTGAGAGGCCCGCAAAAAAGTCACAGGCTGGCAGTCTTGCACTCCAGCAATATTTAATGTAGCCAACACTTGGAAGCAATGAAAATGTCCCTCAACAGAGGAGTGCACCAAGAAGTGGTCCATATACACAATGGAATATTACTCCAATAAAAATATAAATTCAATTTAAAAAACAAACAAAAGTAAGGAGACATCAGCT
Organism: Globicephala melas; assembly: GCF_963455315.2. Taxonomy (NCBI): domain Eukaryota; kingdom Metazoa; phylum Chordata; class Mammalia; order Artiodactyla; family Delphinidae; genus Globicephala; species Globicephala melas. The sequence continues at coordinate 50,146,013 of NC_083319.1, forward strand.
TTTCGGGGTCTATCCAGGCACATTCCACTCTAATTTATAACCGAGGAAGACCACTGGCCGGAAGGTCTGTTTCCCTAGTACCAGGATGGGGAATGAAGAAAGGCTGCCACACTCTGGCCGTTACCTGCAAAAGCAGCTTTAAAGCCTGTGCTAATGGTCACTTCATGTGAACAAGTACTGCAGGGCTGTAAATGAAACCTGCCCTCAAAATGTCTTGAGGGAGGTAATGGCCAATAAATTTCTAAATGTGACACATACTTTAGGAAAACACTTTGAAGAACTAAGCTGTAATCACAGTTTGAAAAATAACAAGGACATGCCTTCAAGCTCAATTTCAACGGATTATGAGTCACATGCAAATTCAACCACAAAGAGGTATCAGCTCACACCAGTCAGAATATCCATCAGCAAGAAAACTACAAACAATAAATGCTGAAGGTGTTGTGGAGAAATGCATACCCTCAACTTTAAGTGGGATGTAACCTGGAAAGAGCCACTAATGAGAACAGAATCGTGGTGCATTTAAAAGGTAAATCCTGAGATACAGTATAATACGGGAGGCCCACTCCTGGGCCTATAACATAAGAAGACAGAATTGGAAAGACACAGGCAGGCAAATGTGCATTGCAGCAGTATTACAATAGCCAAGACATGGAGGCAACCAAAAAGTCCATCAAGAGGTGAGTGGACAAAGAAGAACTGGTACATGTACAGATGGAATATTAGCCAAGGAAAAAAATGACACAATGCCATTTGCAGGACCGTAGATGATTCTAGAGGTAATCAGGCAAATTGTACTAAGTCAGACAGCAAAAGACACATATCCTATAATATCACTTATAGGTGTTAGCTAAAAATTGATACCAATGAAGATATTTCCACAGAGAAAGGCAATCACAGATTCATTAAACAAAGTTATGGTTCATCAAATGGAAAGGTGTGAGGATTGGATACATTAGGATATTGGGGTTAACATAGATATACAAACACATGTGAAATATATAATCACCAAAGACCTACGGCATACCAAGAGAAGACTACTCAACATTGTGTCATAACCTACATGAGAAAACGATCTGAAGAGTACAGATACATGTATATGTGTAAAAGAACCACATCTTGCACACCTAGAACAAACAAAACATTTTCATCAAATTTTCTGATAAAAAATTAAATTTAAAAAAGAACAAGAAGTAATGAGACATAAACTTAAGGGGCTTTTTGCTGGCACATTGCGTTCTAATTTACAACAAGAACACGACTTCCATTAAAGCTCTGTCATCACTAATGAAGCAGCTTTATAAGCAATGTTGACGGTAGCTTAAAAGAAGTCTCACTAATTATTGATAGTAACAAGAAAACAAACAAAAGTAAAAATCTCACTGCAAAAAGTATACACACAAAAAAAAAAGTATACACAGAGTAAGGGTAGTAGATCAAACACTTATTAAACTTCTGTAAATAATAAAAGACAACAGTAGTATGTTTTTTTAAAAAAGAGAGGGCCCAAATAAATCAGAAATGAAACAGATGATGTTACAACAGCCACCACAGAAATACAAAGTATCCTAAGATACACACACGGTAACTCAGGGCTCAGACTGGACAGAGCCCACTCTCCATTCCCCTGTACATGACTTACAGGAGCCTCAGGAACTGAGGAGGGGGTCCATGAGGAGAGGCACAAGATAGAAGATGTTAGGCATTAACATGACTGCATTCATCTTCAATGTGCCTGAACTACATTCACACAAGATGATTTTGTCCTGTATGTACATCGGCACCTCAGGTTGGAACGGCAGATCTTTGGCTTCACCACCCCTACTGACAGCATTAGCTTCACGTGCTGCGGACCGTCTCCTATAGGATTTCTAGAACCACAAAGCATCGAAACTTCACAGGACCCAGAGTCTGTGCGACTCCACTTCGACTCTCAGAGTCTCAACTGCACTCAGAGACTCGGAGTCTCAACAGAGACTCCACTCTTGGAGGGCACACACAAAGTAGTGTGCACATCAGGACCCAGGGGAAGGAGCAGTCACCCCATAGGCGAACGACCATACCTACCTGCTAGTTTTAGAGGGTCTCCGGCAGAGGCGGGGAGTGGCTGTGGCTCACCATGGGGACAACGACACTGCCAGCAGAAGCTCTGGGAAATACTCCTTGGCGTCAGCCCTCCCAGAGTCCGCCATTAGCCCCACCAAGAGCAAGGTTGGCTCCAGTGCTGGGTCGCCTCAGGCCAAACAACCAACAGGGAGGGAACCCAGCCCCATGCATCAGGGAGATTTAGCCTACACAACCCACTGAGCCAACCTTAGCCACTGGGGACAGACACCAAAAACAATGGAAACTACGAAGCTGCAGCCTGTGAAAAGGAGACCCCCAACACAGTAAGTTAAGCAAAATGAGAAGACAGAGCAACACACAGCAGATGAAGGAGCAAGGTAAAAACCGACCAGACCAAAAAAATGAAGAGGAAATAGGCAGTCTACCTGAAAAAGAATTCGGAGTAATGATAGTAAAGATGATCCAAAATCTTGGAAATAGAATGGAGAAAATACAAGGAACGTTTAACAAGGACCCAGAAGAACTAAAGAGCAAACAGACAGAGATGAACAACACAATAAATGAAATTAAAAATGCTCTAGAGGGCTTCCTTAGTGGTGCAGTGGTTGAGAGTCTGCCGGCCGATGCAGGAGACATGGGTTCATGCCCCGGTCCAGGAAGATCCGACATGCCGCAGAGCGGCTAGGCCCGTGAACCATGGTCACTGGGCCTGCGTGTCCAGAGCATGTGCTCCGCCACGGGAGAGGCCACAACAGTGAAAGGCCCGCGTACCACACACACACACAAAAATGTTCTAGAAAGGATCAATAGCAGAATAACTGAGGCAGGAGAACGGATAAGTGGCCTGGAAGATAAAATAGTGGAAATAACTACTGCAGAGCAGAATAAAGAAAAAAGAATGAAAAGAATTGAGAACTGTCTCAGAGACCTCTGGGACAACATTAAATGCACCAACATTCGAATTATAGGCATCCAAGAAGAAGAAGAGAAAAAGAAAGGGACTGAGAAAATATTTGAAGACATTATATTGAAAACTTCCCAAATATGGGAAAGGAAATAGTTAATCAAGTCCAGGAAGCACAGAGAGTCCCATACAGGATATATCCAAGGAGAAACACGCCAAGACACATATTAATCAAACTATCAAAAATTAAATTCAAAGAACAAATATTAAAAGCAGCAAGGGAAAAACAACAAGTAACACATAAGGGAATCCCCGTAAGGTTAACAGCTGATATTTCAGCAGAAACTCTGCAAGCCAGAAGGGAGTGGCAGGACATATTTAAAGTGATGAAAGAGGAAAAACCTATAACCAAGATTACTCTACCCAGCCAGGACCTCATTCAGATTTGATGGAGAAATTAAAAGCTTTACAGATAAGCAAAAGCTAAGAGAATTCAGCACCACCAAACCAGCTTTACAACAAATGCTAAAGGAACTTATCTAGGCAGGAAACACAAGAGAAGGAAAAGACCTACAATAATAAACCCAAAACAATTAAGAAAATGGTATTAGGAACATACATATCAATAAATACCTTAAAGGTAAATGGATTAAATGCTCCAACCAAAAGACACAGACTAGCTGAATGGATACAAAAACAAGACCCGTATATATGCTGTCTACAAGAGACCCACTTCAGACCTAGGGACACATACAGACTGAAAGCGAGGGGATGGAAAAAGATAGTCCCTGCAAATGGAAATCAAAAGAAAGCTGGAGTAGCAACTCTCATATCAGACAAAATAGACTTTAAAATAAAGACTATTACAAGAGACAAAGAAGGACACTACATAATGATCAAGGGATCAATCCAAGAAGAAGATATAACAACTGTAAATATTTATGCACCCAACATAGGAGCACCTCAATACATAAGGTAAATACTAACAGCCATAAAAGGGGAAATGGACAGTAACACAATCATAGTAGGGGACTTTAACACCCCACTTTCACCAATGGACAGATCATCCACAATGAAAATAAATAAGGAAACACAAGCTTTAAATGACACATTAAACAAGATGGACTTAATTGATATTTCTAGGACATTCCATGCAAAAGCAACAGAATACACATTCTTCTCAAGGGCTCATGGAACATTCTCCAGGATAGATCATATCTTGGGTCACAAATCAAGCCTTGGTAAATTTAAGAAACTTGAAATCATATCAAGTATCTTTTCTGACCACAACGCTCTGAGACTAGATATCAATTACAGGAAAAAATCTGTAAGAAGTACAAACACATGGAGGCTAAACAACACACTACTTAATAACCAAGAGATCACTGAAGAAATCAAAGAGGAAATCAAAAAATACCTAGAAACAAATGACAATGAAAACACGACGACCCAAAACCTATGGGATGCAACAAAAGCAGTTCTAAGAGAGAAGTATATAGCTATACAATCCTACCTCAAGAAACAAGAAACATCTCAAATAGTCAACCTAACCTTACACCTAAAGCAATTAGAGAAAGAAGAACAAAAAAAAACCCCAGAGTTGGCAGAAGGAAAAAAATCATAAAGATCAGATCAGAAATAAACGAAAAAGAAATGAAGGAAGCGATAGAGAAGATCAATAAAACTAAAAGCTGGTTCTTTGAGAAGATAAACAAAACTGATAAACCATTAGCCAGACTCATCAAGAAAAAAAGGGAGAAGACTCAAATTAACAGAATTAGAAATGAAAAAGGAGAAGTAACAACTGACACTGCAGAAATACAAAGCATCATGAGAGATTACTACAAGCAACTCTACGCCAATAAAATGGACAACCTGGAAGAAATGGACAAATTCTTAGAAATGCACAACCTTTTGAGATTGAAGCAGGAAGAAATAGAAAATATGAACAGACCAATCACAAGCACTGCAATTGAAACAGTGATTAAAAATCTTCCAACAAACAAAAGCCCAGGACCAGATGGCTTCACAGGTGAATTCTATCAAACATTTAGAGAGGAGCTAACACCTATCCTTCTCAAACTCTTCCAAAATATAGCAGAGGAAGGAATACTCCCAAACTCATTCTATGAGGCCACCATCACTCTGATAACAAAACCAGACAAGTGGTCACAAAGAAAGAAAACTACAGGCCAGTATCACTGATGAACATAGATGCAAAAATCCTCAACAAAATACCAGCAAACAGAATCCAACAGCACATTAAAAGGATCATACAGCATGATCAAGTGGGGATTATCCCAGGAATGCAAGGATTCTTCAATATACGCAAATCAATCAACGTGATGCACCATATTAACAAACTGAAGGAAGAAAACCACATGATCATTTCAATAGATGCAGAGAAAGCTTTTGACAAAATTCAACACCTATTGACGATAAAAACCCTCCAGAAAGTAGGCATAGAGGGAACTTTCCTCAACATAATAAAGGCCATAAATGACAAACCCACAGCCAACATTGTCCTCAATGATGAAAAACTGAAACCATTTCCACTAATATCAGAAACAAGACAAGGTTGCCCACTCTCACCACTATTATTCAGCATAGTTTTGGAAGTTTTAGCCACAGCAATCAGAGAAGAAAAGGAAATAAAAGGAATCCAAATTGGAAGAGAAGAAGTAATACTGTCACTGTTTGCAGATCACATCATACTATACATAGAGAATCCTAAAGGTGCTACCAGAAAACTACTAGAACTAATCAATGAATTTGGTAAAGTTGCAGGATACAAAATTAATGCACAGAAATCTCTGGCATTCATATACACTAATGATGAAAAATCTGAAAGTGAAATTAAGAAAACACTCCCATTTACCATTGCAACAAAAAGAATAAAATATCTAGGAATAAACCTACCTAAGGAGACAAAAGACCTGTATGCAGAAAATTATAAGACACTGATGAAAGAAATTAAAGATGATACAAATAGATGGAGAGATGTACCATGTTCTTGGATTGGAAGAATCAACATTGTGAAAATGATTCTACTACCCAAAGCAATCTACAGATTCAATGCAATCCCTATCAAATTACCAATGGCATTCTTCACAGAACTAGAACAAAAAATTTCACAATTTGTACGGAAACACAAAAGACCCCGAATAGCCAAAGCAATCTTGAGAAAGAAAAATGGAGCTGGAGGAATCAGGCTCCCTAACTTCAGACTCTACTACAAAGCTACAGTAATCAAGACAGTATAGTGCTGGCACAAAAACAGAAATATAGATCAATGGAACAGGATAGAAAGCCCAGAGATAAACCCACGCACATACGGTCACCTTATCTTTGATAAAGGAGGCAAGAATATAGAGTGGAGAAAAGACAGCCTCTTCAATAAGTGGTGCTGGGAAAACTGGACAGCTACATGTAACAGAATGAAGTTAGAACACTCCCTAACACCATACACAAAAATAAACTCAAAATGGATTCAAGACTGAAATGTAAGGCCAGACACCTTCAAACTCTTAGAGGAAAACATAGGCAGAACAGTCTATGACATAAATCACAGCAAGATCCTTTTTGACCCACCTCCTAGAGAAATGGAAATAAAAACAAAAATAAACAAATGGGACCTAATGAAACTTAAAAGCTTTTGCACAGCATAGGAAACCATAAACAAGACCAAAAAACAACCCTCAGGGCTTCCCTGGTGGCGCAGTGGTTGAGAGTCCGCCTGCCGATGCAGGGGACACGGGTTTGTGCCCCGGTCCGGGAAGATCCCACATGCCGCGGAGAGGCTGGGCCCGTGAACCATGGCCGCTGGGCCTGCGCGTCCGGAGCCTGTGCTCCGCAATGGGAGAGGCCACAACAATGAGAGGCCCGCGTACCGCAAAAAAAAAAAAAAAAAAACAACCCTCAGAACGGGAGAAAATATTTGCAAATGAAGCAACTGACAAAGGATTAATCTCAAAAACATACAAGCAACACATGCAGCTCAATATCAAAAAAACAAACAACCCAGTCCAAAAATGGGCAGGAGACCTAAACAGACATTTCTCCAAAGAAGATATACAGATTGCCAACAAACATATGAACGAATGCTCAACATCATTAATCATTAGAGAAATGCAAATCAAAACTACAATGAGATATCATCTCACTCCGGTCAGAATGGCCATCATCAAAAAATCTACAAACAATAAATGCTGGAGAAGGTGTGGAGAAAAGAGAACACTCTTGCACTGCTGGTGGGAATGTAAATTGATACAGCCACTACGGAGAACAGTATGGATGTTCCTTAAAAAACTAAAAACAGAACTACCATACGACCCAGCAATCCCACTACTGGGCATATACCCTGAGAAAACCATGATTCAAAAAGAGTCATGTACCACAATGTTCATTGCAGCTCTATTTACAATAGCCAGGACATGGAAGCAACCTAAGTGTCCATCAACAGATGAGTTGATAAGATATGGCACATATATACAATGGAATATTACTCAGCCATAAAAAGAAACGAAATTGAGTTATTTGTAATGAGGTGGATGGACCTAGAGTCTGTCGTACAGAGTAAAGTAAGTCAGAAAGAGAAAAACAAATACCGTGCACTAACACATATATATGGAATCTAAGAAAAAAAAAAGGTCATGAAGTACCTAAGGGTAAGACGGGAATAAAGACGCAGACCTACTAGAGAATGGACTTGAGGACATGGGGAGGGGGAAGGGTAAGCTGGGACGAAGTGAGAGAGTGGCATGGACATATATACACTACCAAACATAAAATAGATAGCTAGTGGGAAGCAGCCGCATAGCACAGGGAGATCAGCTAGGTGGTTTGTGACCACCTAGAGGGGTGGGATAGGGAGGGTAGGAGGCAGGGAGACACAAGAAGGAAGAAATATGGGAACATATGTATATGTATAACTGATTCACTTTGTTATAAAGCAGAAACTAACACACCATTGTAAAGCAATTATATTCCAATAAAGATATTAAAAAAAGGAAATTAGAAACTAAAAAGTAAAAAAAAAAAAAGGAATGCTCAACATCATTAATCATTAGAGAAATGCAAATCAAAGCTACAGTGAGATATCATCTCACACCGGTCAGAATGGCTATCATCAAAAAATCTACAAGCAGGGTTTCCCTGGTGGCGCAGTGGTTGAGAATCTGCCCGCCAATGCAGGGGACACGGGTTCGAGCCCTGGTCTGGGAAGATCCCACATGCCGCGGAGCAACTAGGCCCGTGAGCCACAACTACTGAGCCTGCGCGTCTGGAGCTTGTGCTCCGCAACAAGACAGGCCATGACAATGAGAGGCCCGTGCACCGTGATGAAGAGTGGCCCCCACTCGCCGCAACTAGAGAAAGCCCACGCACAGAAACGAAGACCCAACACAGCCAAAAATAAATAAATAAATATAACTTGTTAAAAACAAATCTACAAACAATAAATGCTGGAGAGGGTGTAGAGAAAAGGGAACCCTCTTGCACTGTTGTTGGGAATGTAAATTGATACAGCCACTATGGAGAACAGCATGGAGGTTCCTTGAAAAGCTACAAATAGAACTACCATACGACCCAACAATCCCACTACTGGGCATATACCCTGAGAAAACCATAATTCAAAAAGAGTCATGTTTTCACAATGTTCATTGCAGCTCTATTTACAATAGCCAGGACATGGAAACAACCTAAGTGTCCATCATCGGATGAATGGATAAAGAAGATGTGGCACATATATACAATGGAATATTACTCAGCCATAAAGAGGAATGAAACTGAGTTATTTGTAGTGAGCTGGATGGGCCTAGAGACTGTCATACAGAGTGAAGTATGTCAGAAAGAGAAAAACAAATACCATATTGTAACACATATATATGGAATTTTAAAAAGAAAAGAAAAAGAAAATGGTCAGAAAAACCCAGGGGCAAGACAGGAATAAAGACACAGACCTACTAGAGCATGGACTTGAAGATACAGGGAGGGGGAAGGGTAAGCTGGGACAAAGTGAGAGAGTGGCATGGACATATATACACTACCAAACGTGAAATAGATACCTAGTGGGAAGCAGCCACATAGCACAGGGAGATCAGCTCCGTGGTTTGTGACCACCTAGCGGGGTAGGATAGGGAGGGTCAGAAGAAGGGAGATGCAAGAGGGAAGAGCTATGGGGACATATGTATATGTATAACTGATTCACTATGTTTTAAAGCAGAAACTGACACACCATTGTAAAGCAATTATAGTCTAATAAAGATGTTAAAAAAAAGATGTGGCACATATATACAATAGAATATTACTCAGCCCTAAAAAGAAACCAAATTGAGTTATTTGTAGTGAGGTGGATGGATCTGGAGTCTGTCATACAGAGTGAAGTACGTCAGAAAGAGAAAAACAAATATCATATATTAACATATATATGTGGAATTTAGAAAAAAAAATGGTCATGAAGAACCTAGGGGCAAGACGGGAATAAAGACGCAGACCTACTGGAGAACAGACTTGAGGACACGGGGAGGGGGAAGGGTAAGCTGGGATAAAGTGAGAGAGTTGCATGGACATACATACACTACCAAATGTAAAACTGATAGCTAGTTCGAAGCAGCTGCATAGCACAGGGAGATCAGCTCGGTGCTTTGTGACCACCTAGAGGGGTGGGATAGGGAGGGTGGGAGGGAGACGCAAGAGGGAGGGGATATGGTGATACATGTATACATGCAGCTGATTCACTTTGTTATACAGCAGAAACTAACACACCATTGTAAAGCAATTATACTCCAATAAAGATGTTAAAAATTAATCTAATTAAAATGGTTAAAATGGTAAATTTTATATTATGTATATTTTACCAAAAATTTTAAGATAAAAATACACAAGGATGGAATGAGTTTGGAGGTAGTATTTTATATGGAATGGCTAGAGAAGGCCTCACTGAGAGGAAGTAAGGTGGGGCCCTGTAGATGTCTAGGGGATGAGGGTTCCAAAGAAGGGACAGCACACACAAAGGCCCTGAGGCTCCCTCTTGCAGGGAGGGCTGTAGGGCAGTGTAGCTGGAGCAGAGAGAGGGAGGCAGCAAGTGGTTGGAGATGAACTCACTCCAGTGGGGTAAAGTGCCACAGTGGTGAATGTAGGTGAGGGTAAGATCTTCGGTGCCACGCGAGCACACGTGCACGAACATACACACACACACACACACTCCCCTAATCATTTCCACACAAACCCCCTCACTCCATCACACTCAGCTCTCCTCATCGCCTCTTCTGTGCTCCCATCAGTAGCAGGAGCTAGGAATTGGCACCCTCCGGTGACGTAACATTGGAAATGCCCAATCCAGATGACTAACTGGATCCCAGATGGTGACTGAGTTAATGAGGAATCTTAGCCACCCATTGCAGGCCCCTTGCTTCCAAATAAGGAAACATAAGTCCCTGGGAATTCCCTGGCGGTCCAGCAGTTAGGACTCTGTACTTTCACTGCCGAGAGCGCGCGTTCGGTCTCTGGTCAGGGAGCTAACATCCCGCATGCCACAACACGGAAACAGAAGTCCTAACTAGGAACAGGACTCATCCGAAGCCACGCAGTGAGTAGTCAGCTAGAACCCCACTCCCTGGCTCCCACGCTACTGCTCCTTTGTGTAATCCCAGCCGCTGACCAATGGGGTGGGGGCAGGCTCATCTTCCTATTGGCCAGGCTGAGAGCTGCCTAGGGCAGGCTGAGCACACTGCCGTGACCTCAGCCTTGGGCCACCTCCAGGGTCTTTGTGAGAGCTGGGCAGAAAAGCACAGAAAACTGCTGGTACCCCATCACTTCTGCTAGGCTGGGAGAAGCCACTCCAGGAGGGCTGAGGGTGACAGTGTGAGAGGCAGAAGGTGGGAATCACAGCCTCATCGCTACTCTGCACCCCCTTCCCCAGAGCCCACTCCACACTCTGCTCCTATTGGCCACCTTACCAGCTGCTTAACTATATGACAGCTCTCTTTCCCCTCCACTAAATAGTTTCTTATGGGTAGGGACCAAATTTTTCTCAACTTTGAAAGTCATGATGGGTTATAATTAGAAGAGTCATAGACAAGGATTTGAATTATAGCTCAGCTTTTATATTAATTATATTCTCACTGTGTTACCCTGGGCAAGTTAATTAACTACTCTGAGCAACTATGTCTTCATCTGTAAAATAGGCACAGCTTGGCTCAGTTCTTAAGATTAGAGATTCTGTCCTTGAACCATTAACATGTGCCATAGAGGCAGGCATTATGTACAAAGTACAGAACTGGTCCTGGAGGGAAAGTGTCAGGGACATTTTTTCTGAGGAGGTGATATCTCTGCAGGGTTTTGAAGGTGCTATAGGAACTTTCCAGGTGCCATGGCTGGGGAGAACAGTCCATGCAGAGGCATAGAGGCCTGGAAGAATGTGGTAAGAGGATGCAAAAGCACTTGGTACTATGAAAGTGTGGCATGGTGACTTTCCACCGTGTCAGCTTAGCTAAGCTGGAACTTGGTTTTCCAGACTTCTCTTCCCTATGTGATTCCAAATTAGGGTTGTCCACAAGAGAACGAGGGAGATTTGGATGGCAGATATGAAGCGTCAGCCACGATGCACTGAAAATGTAGCAGAGAGCTGGATGCTGCTGCAGCACACACACAGTGTCCCTGGGCTGCTGGTTCCCGCAGTTGGCTCAGGGCGAAGACCATCCAGCGGCTCCTGCAGGTCCTCTTCTAACCTCTCTGAGCCCTGGGCTGGGTGTGTATTTACAGTACATATGTACATATACGTGTGTATATATGTGTGCACACACACACACATATTCCCCTCCAGAGAGCCGGTTGTTAAACCCTTACCAGCACACCTGCTCCAGTCCAGCTTCTCCAGTCCAGCTTCTCCAGGACCATCTCCAAGCTTACTTGTGGGGATTTAGCCCGCAAATCTTTATTCATGAAATAAACAATAATCTTTTTATGGCCCATTTGAGAGCAAAGTATCAACAAAATCTTGGTGAGTCTTGGTCACAGCACTAGGTGGGCAGGCTCTGTGGGGTCCCCAGGGCCTGCCTTGGCAAGGTGAGAAAAGAGATGCATTCTGGGTGACATCTGAGGGTCCCATGGGTGCAGTGGCCTCAGAGCAAAACAAAATGCTTGCCACTCACCAGGGTTTAATAAATTCTAACCAGCCCCACTAACAGTCACAATGAGAACTTGCATTCTTTGACCACCTCTAAGATGCCAGGCAGATGAGTTGCATGTATGTTACAACATTTCATCGCACAGCAATGTCACAAAGCAGATACTGATGAAGAATCTGAACTCACATGTAGTAGGTAAGTTGCCCAAAGTACCAGAGGGATGATTTCAACTCAATCCTGGTTATGCAGTGCCACTCACTCTTCCTGCAGGAGCGTGTGGTCAGAGGCGTGGCCTGCAAGTACACAGGTACCTGGACTGCCAAGCAGGATGTTCATCACAAGGTGTCACCTACAGGGGGCTTGGTGGCTGGCGGATTGGATGTGGGGTAAGGGCAGAGGGCCAGGGAGATAGATATGCAGCCACCTTAGAATAGGGGGTAAAAACAGGATATTTGGGGCCACAGAGGAGCACAGTCAAGTCACAGTGTGTCAGGAAAGGTTGGCTACACTTAGGTTTTGAGGCCCATGCAGTCCAGACAGGAGCAAGTCCATATGCAGCTTCATGGTATTTCATTTATTTCACTCTTCACTAAAGAGTAGCTCTGGGGGAGGGCACACGCAAATTCTACCTGTGCTGTTATCTGCCAGCTTCCATTCTCACACCTGAGACTTCCTTAGTCCATTTCTTCAACTTCTGAGCTTGGTGCCCACCACTGTGCTGGGAACTGAGGATGCAGAGCTGGACCAGAGGCACCATCTGTGCCCGGGGGCTCACAGCAAGGGCCCAGCATCAGCTGTGTGGCTGGAGGGTGGGTAAGTATGTGGTGAGTTCTGGTTCCCTTACTACCTGGGCCCTCACCAGCACGGAGGCATTTGGTCAATTACTTCATCTCATTGTGCTTCAGTATCCTCATCTGAGAAATGGGACATGCTAGCAGTGCTTAGCACTGAGGGTGTCTCTGAAGTGTAAATGAGATAAACAGATGAGGGACTTGGAATGGTGCCTGGCTGTAGTAAGCACTCCGTGGGTGTCAGCAGGGATTGTCCCAGGAGAGTCTCAGTGGCTGGCATCTTCATCTGGGGTCCCCATTAAGATACTCAGAATCGCCCCGTCTGGAGGTGAGCCAGGCATCTCTGTGGTGTGCCTGGCTCTCCTGGCCTCCTGCGATGGCTGGGCTGATCTGTGATATTCTACAGCCCCCTGGTGGGCCTTATGGGAGTATAGCAACTAATTCAATAAACTCCATGATTCTGATTCTAGAGGGAACCAAGTCTAAGGGCTGGCATGGTGTAGATTTCACTCCCCATGCATTGCTCAGGGCCTATGTTATCCTCATTTCTCTTTAGTAAAGGAGAAACTAGTCAGCTGCTATTCCCTTGGCTTATCCATAGTGGGTGAAGACAGGGCACGGAATAAACCCTTCCTGTTCTGCTGCTTTGCTCAAGTTACTGCCATGCAAAAATAGATTAGGTGGAGAGGAAACATCTGGCTGGAACCAGGAGGCAGGGGAGGGGTCTCCACCAACCCCACCCTGAGTTCCAGAACCTTCCATGCAGCTCAGTGGCTCTCACTGGCCAGGGTTCCAGGGGTCCCAGCCAATCCAGCAGGGGGTGGGGGCACTCTGCAGCTTTGGACACCAGAAGCAGGGGACATCTAGGGAGCCACAAGCACAGCTCATCCCGTGGATGTGTTGACAACCGCCTGGAGTTGCCTTCTCAGTGGATGTTGGATATGGGATGCCCAGAAACCCCCCAAGCGGAAACCACCGACACCACCCTTGGACTTGTGCTTCCCCAACCAGGACCAGTCCCACAACTGCTACCGGAGCGTCCAGGGCACCGCGCTGGATCCAGCACATCAAGGATGGCACTTTCACACACTCTTGGAAGGATCAGCCCCGGCAAACCCCAGCCTCCCTTCTGCCAGGGTCCCCGCCTCAGTTACCCACTTCCACCCCCAATCTCTAAGCCACAAATAGAGTCATGTTATTCCTGCAAACACAGAAACCAACAAATCACGTGGGAATAGAATACTTTAAAGTGGATTCTAAATGCACCAAGAAATCTAGCCATCTAACGGCATTTACTAAACAATGGTAAATCTGATGGTCTTTTGGTGGTGAATGAAACGTTTGGGTTCTTTATTCAGATTATGGTCATTCATTCAGCCAATTAGCATTTATTTAGGGTTAATTCTGTGCCAGGAACTGGGGACACCACAGTGAACAAATACAGACAAAATCCCTGCTCTCCTGCAATTTGTGTTCTAGTGGAAGAGACAAAAAATAAAAAGTAAGGGGCTTCCCTGGTGGCGCAGTGGTTGAGAGTCCGCCTGCCGATGCAGGGGACATGGGTTCGTGCCCCGGTCCGGGAAGATCCCATATGCCGCAGAGCGGCTGGGCCCGTGAGCCATGGCTGCTGAGCCTGCACATCCGGAGCCTGTGATCCGCAACAGGAGAGGCCACAACAGTGAGAGGCCCGTGTACCGCAAAAAAAAAAAAAGAACACCACATAATGATCAAGGATCAATCCAAGAAGATATAACAATTGTAAATCTATATGTACCCAACATAGAAGCACCTCAATATATAAGACAAATGCTAACAGCCATAAAAGGATAAATTGATAGTAACACAATAATAGTAATACCACATTCTCATCAATGGACAGATAATCCAAACAGAAAATCAATAAGGAAACACAGGCCTTAAATGACACATTAAGCCAGATGGCCTTAATTGATATTTGTAGTACATTCTGTCCAAAAGCAGCAGAATACGCTTTCTTATCAAGTGCACATGGAAGATTCTTCAGGATAGATCACATCTTGGGCCACAAATCAAGCCTCAGTAAATTTAAGAAAACTGAAGTCATATCAAGCATCTTTTCTGACCACAATGCTATAAGATTAGAAATCAATTACAGGAAAAAAAAACTGTAAAAAACACAAACACATGGAGGCTAAACAATATGTTACTAAACAACCAATGGATCACTGAAGAAATCAAAGAGGAAATCAAAATATACCTAGAGATAAATGACAATAAAACATGACAGTCCAAAACCTCTGAGCTGCAGCAAAAGCAGTTCTAAGAGGGAAGTTTATAGCAATACAATCTTACCTCACGAAAAAAGAAAAATCTCAAATAAACAACATAACATTACACCTAAAGCAACTAGAGAAAGAAGAACAAACAAAACCCAAAGTTAGTAGAAGGAAAGATATCATAAAGATCAGAGCAGGAATAAATGAAATAGAGAGGAAGAAAACAATAGCAAAGATCAATGAAACTAAAAGCTCGTTCTTTGAGAAGATAAACAAAATTGATAAACCTTTAGCCAGACTCACCAAGAAACAAAAGAGAGAGAACTCAAATCAATAAAATTAGAAATTAAAAAGTAGTAACAACTGACACCACAGAAATACAAAGGATCATAAGAGACTACTATAAAACAACTATATGACAATAAACTGGACAACCTAGAAGAAATAGACAAATTCTTAGGAAGGTACAACCATCTAAGACTGAACTAGGAAAAAACAGAAAATATGAACAGGTGAATCACAAGTACTGAAATTGAAACAGTGATTAAAAAATTTCCAACAAACAAAAGTCCAGGACCACGTGGCCTCACAGGAGAATTCTATCAAACATTTAGAGAAGAGTTAACACCTATCCTTCTGAGACTCTTCCAAAAAATTGCTGAGGAAGGAACACTCCCAAGTTCATTCTTTGAGGCCACCATCACCCTGAAACAAAATCAGACAAAGATACCACAAAAAAAGAAAATTACAGGCCAATATCACTGATGAACATAGATGCAAAAATCCTCAAATCCTCAACAAAATACTAGCAAACCAAATCCAACAATACATTAAAAGGATCATACACTATGATCAAGTGGGATTTATCCCAGTGATGCAAGGATTCTTCAATAGCCGCAGATCAATCAATGTGGTACACCACATTAACAACCTGAAGAATAAAAACTGTATGATCATCTCAGTAGATGCAGAAAAAGCTTTTGACAAAATTCAAGACCCATTTATGATGGGTCTCTAGAAAGTGGGAATAGAGGGAACTTACCTCAACATAATAAAGGCCATAGATGACAAACCCACAGTTAACATCATTCTAAACAGTGAAAAGCTGAAAGCATTCCCTCTAAGATCAGGAACAAGGCAAGGATGTCCACTCTCGCCACTTTTATTCAACATAGTTTTGGAAGCCCTAGCCATGGCAATCAGAGAAGAAGAAGAAGAAGAAATAAAAGGAATCTAAATTCGAAAAGAAGAAGTAAAACTGTCACTGTTTGCAGATGACATGATACTATACATAGAAAATCCTAAAGATGCTACCAGAAAACTACTAGAGCTCGTCAATCAATTTGGTAAAGTTGCAGGATACAAAATTAATACACAGAAATCTGCTGCATTTCTATACACTAACAACAAAAGATCAGAAAGAGAAATTAAGGAAACAATCCCACTTACCATCTCATCAAGAAGAATGAAATACCAAGGAATAAACCTAGCTAAGGAGGCAAAAGACCTGTACTCTGAAAACTATAATATGCAGATAGAAGAAATTGAAGATGACAGAAACAGATGGAGAGATATACCATGTTCTTGGATTGGAAGAAGCAATATTCTGAAAATGACTATACTACCGAAGGCAATCTACAGATTCAATACAATTCCTATCAAATTACCAATGGCAGGCTTCCCCGGTGGCGCAGTGGTTGAGAGTCCGCCTGCCAATGCAGGGGACGCGGGTTTCTGCCCTGATCCGGGAAGATCCCACATGCCGTGGAGCAGCTGGGCCCACACAGGCCTGTGCTCCACAACTGGAGAGGCCACAACAGTGAGAGGGCCGTGTACCGCCAAAAAAAAATTACCAATGGCATTTTTCACAGAACTAGAACAAAAAAATTTTAAATTTGTGTGGAAACACAAAAGACCCCGAATAGCCAAAGCAACCCTGAGAAAGATAAACGGAGCTGGAGGAATCACGCTCCCTGACTTCAGACTCTACCACAAAGCTACAGTAATCAAGACAGTATGGTACTGGCACAAAAACAGAAATATAGATCAATGGAACAGGATAGAAAGCCCAGAGATAAACCCACAGACATATGGTCACCTTATCTTTGATAAAGGAGGCAAGAATATAGAGTGGTGAAAAGACAGCCTCTTCAATAAGTGGTGCTGGGAAAACTGGACAGCTACATGTAAAAGAATGAAATTATAACATTCTCTAACATCACACAAAAAAATAAACTCAAAATGGATCAAAGACCTAAATATAAGATCGGACACGATGAAACTCTTAGAGGAAAACATAGGCAGAACACTCTTTGATATAAATTGCAGCAATATCTTTTTGGATCCACCTCCTAGAGTAATGAAAATAAAAACAAAAATAAACAAATGGGACCTAATTAAACTTAAAAGCCTCTGCACAGCAACGGGAACCATCAACAAAATGAAAAGACAACCCACAGAATGGGAGAAAATATTTGCAAATGATGCGACCAACAAGAGATTAATCTCCAAAATTTACAAAAAGCTCATGTAGCTCTATGTCAAAAAAGAAAAAAAAGCAACCCAATCAAAAATGGGCAGATCTAAATAGACATTTCTCCAGAGAAGACATACAGATGGTTAAAAAGCACATAAAAAAGATACGCAACATCACTAATTATCAGAGAAATACAAATCAAAACTACAATGAGGTATCACCTCACACCAGTCAGAATGTCCATCAAAAACTCTACAAATAATAAATGCTGGAGAGGGTGTGAAGAAAAGGGAACCCTCCTACACTGTTGGTGGGAATGTAAACTGGTGCAGCCACTATGGAGAACAGTATGGAGGTTCCTTAAAAAACTAAAAACGGAACTACCATATGACCCAGCAATCCCATTCCTGGGCATATCCAGAGAAAACCATAATCCAAAAGGATACATGCACCCCAATGTTCATTGCAGCACTATTTACAATAGCCAATATATGGAAGCAACCTAAATGTTCATTGACAGAGAAATGGATAAAGAAGATGTGGTACATATATACAATGGAATATTACTCAGCCATAAAAAAATGAAATAATGCCATCGGCAGCAACATGGATGGACCTAGAGATCATCACAGTAAGTGAAGTAAGTCAGGCAGAAAAAGACAAATATCATATGATATCACTCATATGTGAAATCTAAAAGAAAATGATACAGGGCTTCCCCGTGGCGCAGTGATTAAGAATCCGCTTGCCAATGCCGAGGACGTGGGTTTGAGCCCTAGTCAGGGAACGAAGATCCCACATGCCGCGGGGCAACACAGCTACTGAAGCCCAAGCACCTAGAGCCCGGGCTCCGCAAAAAGAGAAGCCACCGCAAGGAGAAGCCTGAGCACCACAAAGAAGAGTAGCCCCCACTCGCCACAACTAGAGAAAGCCTGCGCGCAGCAACGAAAACCCAACAAAGCAATAAATAAATAAAATTAAATATTTTTTTTAAAATGATAACAAATGAACTTATTTATAAAACAGAAACAGACTCACAGATATTGGGAACAAACTTATGGTTACCAAAGCCGAAATGTGGAGGGGAGGGATAATTCAGGAGCTTGGGATGAACACACAGGCACTACTATGTATAAGATGGATAACCAACAAGGACCTACTGTATAGCTCAGGGAACTCTACTCAAAATTCTGTGATAACCTATATAAGAATCTAAAAAAAATGTATCTATGTATAACCGAATCACTTTGCTGTACACCTGAAACTAACACAACATTGTAAATCAACTATAAGTCAATTTTTTAAAAAAACCAAAAACTTAGTTTCAAGTTTCCAAAATCTGGAGAGATTATTTTAGATAGACATTCCCAAAACATAATTATTCCTGTAGAGTTTACCTAAAAGCTCTTTTTTTCCCTTTCAGTCTTAGAGATCACACATGATTAAAGTTCCTGAGAGCCCAGGTAAGTCATTTACATCTCAAAGGCACAAGAAGAGAAATACCAGTTTCTTCTAGACAGGAACCAATTAAACCAATTACAAAAGGCTCACTTGGATGCAACAGCAGAGCCATTAGGGGCCACTGTTCTCCAGATCTCTTGGCAGCCCCCATTCCGCAAGGATAGCCACCACAAGCCCCACATACTGGTGGACGGCCACCCTGGGACTTCCCCCGCAACTTTCAGGATCACCCCTGGAACTTCTGGGCCACAGGAGTTAGTGGACGGCCCTTGCAACATTCCATTCCCCGTCCGGTATTTCCCCACATCTCAGCGCTCACTAGAGCTTCCTCGGTGTCCTGGCTGCTCCTCCAATTAATGGGCTGCACCCCGCGGGCCTACAAGGCCTGTACTCGCCCAGCTTCAAGACCGAAGAAAGAGCCCGGGGTCAGCGACAGAGACATCAACGGTTTAACCGAAGGGGGAGCTTACTTGTCTGGAGCAAGGTCCTGGAGAGACACCCCACCGCGTGCGGCCGACACTGAGCAGGACGGAAGCAGGCTGCGCTTCCGGGTGGGGAGGGAGACGCTAGTTATAGGGGGACTGACAGCAGGTGCGCTCATTGGTTACCAGGGAAACCGGCAGAGGGCAAGCCCCTCACTGCCCCCTAGATAAGAACAATCCCCAGCTGGGACCTGGGGCGAGTATGTAAAAAGATCAGTCAGGTAAGTAGAGTGTAGGTGAAGCAGGCATTGGGCAAGCAGGGGTTATACAGAGATCAAGAGAACAGTCATCTTGGGTGGCCTGACCATACACTGGAGAATTATGAAGGTTATTGTGAAGACTGCCTGCTAGTAAGATAGCTCATAATAAATGTTAGTCATGATTACTATTTTGCAGTGATACACTGGTGTTAATGTTTCAATTCCCGTGGGTTCCAGTGGTGTTTCCTTTACCTTCCCATAGTTCTGCAGACAAAAAAAAAAAAATGTTGCCTGCCATTTCAATAAACAAAGAATGTTGCCCGCCATCAAGTCATCAGTCACTGCAGCTGCCCCGAACTGTGAGCACTGAGGAGAATTCAGGGTGGAGGAAAACAGGATACTAGCTCTAGATAGTTAAGATGCCTATCTAAGGAATACTGTCAATGGAGCCCAGGACTTTGCATCTTCTCACACATAGAAAAACACTGAAATCATTATCTTGAGATGTCTGTTTTTTGTGATCAGTCAGTAGTAATCTTTTGATGTTGTACTACATGTTTTTTTCAACAAAAACTCGTATATACCCTGGCCCCTACCTTACCTCTTTGGAACAGTCCCTCAGAGCTATGAGAAGCAGGCAAGAGAAATGTAACTTTGCATTTATTATTATTATTGTTGGTCTGTCCCCCTCTCACCACTCAGCATTCTCTCCTCAGCACCTGGCTCACGGCTTGCTACTCCGTAGCTCAATAAATACCAGCTGAATGAATGAGAGGATGAAAGCTCCTGCAGAGAGAGAGAAATGGAAGAAATGTGGTACATTCTGGCCCCAGACTTGGCTTCCCTTGCAGAACCCCAGAGATGAAAACCATGTAAACAAAGATGCCCTTGCCCAGGCCCCTAGCCTCGCCCACCCTTTGTTGTTCTCTTCTGCATCCAGCTGTGCCTGGGGGGAGGTGGAGATGCATTCCTTTATTATGCTTCCCCAATTCCTCTCCTGCTGGGTGGAGGCAACAGCTACCCCTTTCCTCTGCCAGTTCTTCCTAATCCTGAGGGATTCACCAAAGCTTGAGGCCTTCTCGGTGTGGGCTTCTCTGCGAGGGGAGCCTTAGCTGTCAGCCACCCTTGGAGACACGTGGGTGCAGAGGGAAGGGTGTCTTCCTGCCCTCCCCTTCCCAGTCCATTAATCCCTTCCCATCCATCAATGTCCACACAGAATCACACAGAACTGGGAAACTCAGGCTAGAATGAGAACCCCAACCAGAACCACCTAAACTGTGGGCTGCACACAAGCCAGGAACTCTCTGTTCCTGGTCCCTAACAAGAGCAAGTTCAGATTGAGGGTGTTTTGAAATGTTAACTGGGTAGAGTTCTATTATGACTATTGAATCTAATAATTTAATAAGGGGGTTGAATGAGCCACTGAGCCACCAAAAGATATGGAGGAAACAAATGCCTATAGACGAAGTGCAAGAAGCCAATCGGAAGAAGCTCTCTGCTGTGTGCTCCAACTATATGACATTTTGGAAAAGGCAAAACTATGGAGGCAGTAAAAGGACGAGTGGTTGCCAGGGGTTCCAGGGAGGGAGGGATGAATTGGGGGAGCACTGAGGATGTTTAGGGCAGAGAAACTATTCTGTATAATATTTTAATGGTAGATACATGTCATTATTCATGAATATACAACACGAATATACAACATTCACAGAATATACAACACGGAGAGTGAACCCTTGTGTAAACTATGGATTTGGGGTGGTGATGATGCATCAGTGTAGGCTGGATTATGACGCATGTACCACTCTGGTGAGGGATGTGGACTGTGGAGGAGACTGTGCTTGTGGGGGGGCAGGAGGTCTATGAGAACACTCAGTTTGGCTGTGAACCTAAAACTGCTCTTAAAAATAAAGTTTATTTAATACAAGGTTGGGGTGGGTTGTATTTTGTATGTCTTTTTTTATATTACGGTTATTTCTTTCTCCTGGCAAATCAGTGCTATGGACTGAATGTTTATGTCCCCTCAAAATCCGTATGTTGAAGCCCTAATCCCCAGTGTGATGGTTTTTGAATGTGGAACCTTTGGCAAATGACTGGGTTTAGATGAGGTCATGACGGTGAAGCTCCCATGATGGGATTAGTGCCCTTTAAGAAGATGAAGAGACCAGAGCCCTCTCTCTCTACCACATGAGGACACAGCAAGAAGGTGGCTGTCTGCAAGCCAGGAAGGTGGCTGTTCTCACCAGATGCTGAATCTTCCAGCACTTTGATCTTGGACTTCCCAGCTTCCAGTACTGTGAGAAATAAATAATTCTGTTGTTAAAGGCACCCAGTCTACAGTATGCTGTTATAGCAGCTTGAGCTAAGATAGCTTTTAGTCAGTTTGTTATAGTTTACAAAAGCTTTTGGTCTGTGACAGATTGGAGGGAAAAAAAACTGATTCTTCATCGCAAATAGTGAGAAGCTCTGACCTGCACCAACAGCCCTAGTCCAGGAGCCGGAAGCACTGGTCTCCTGCTGCTGCTCTGTATTTAGCTCTCTGCCTCAGTTTCCCCATCTGCAAACTGAAGGGGTAGAGTGACCAGACCTAGCAAATGTGGCTGTTCAGCAAATGCTGGTTCTTTCGGTAAATATGGGCTACCTCAGGCAGTTAGGGGCCATGGACCCCTTCCCTACCCCTCACCGTTTGTTGGGACATTCCAGAGAAAGCAAGTCTTGGGGAAATTCTGCCAGCCAGACACAAAAGCTCACTGGCAAGTGTGCACGAAATAGGTTGTAAGCTTGGGCAAGACTTGCTCTGTCTGAGGACACTGGGACACACAACTTGCGTGAAAGGTTGAGGCAGAGGCAACAGTATTCTGGAGGAGCAGCCTGTGTCCTGCTCCATGCCATGACAGTCTCCTGAAGTAGGGACCAGCCTCTCACTCCGCACCGGTGCGGAGGTAACACTGACGACTGTCCAGTGCTTCTAGCTAGCAAGATCTTGAACATCACTTACTTCCCCAGTGAAAACGTATTCCAAACACCTCTCATGCCAATTAGTCAACCTTCTGGTGTAATTTTATTTTATTTTTTGGGGGGTACGCAAGCCTCTCACTGTTGTGGCCTCTCCCATTGCGGAGCACAGGCTCCAGACGCGCAGGCTCAGCGGCCATGGCTCACGGGCCCAGCTGCTCCGCGGCATGTGGGATCCTCCCAGACCTGGGCACAAACCCACGTCCCCTGCATCGGCAGGCGGACTCTCAACCACTGCGCCACCAGGGAAGCCCTCTGGTGTAATTTTGATAAGTACCTTTGAGATGTTTTGTTACCACGTCTGGACTGGATTCTTAAGATGCTCTAAGTGCAAAAGAGCTGCCCTCCGTGGTACATTCAGTTATACATACACATAAATAGCACATTATTAATGCCTACGTATTTTACAGTATATTAAAGGGAACTATACTCACTATTTTATAATAACCTAAAAGGGAAAAGAATCTACAAAAGAATAAATAAATAAATAAAGGGGACTTCCCTGGCGGTCCAGTGGTTAAGACTTCACCTTCCAATGCAGGAGGTGTGGGTTCAATTCCTGGTCGGGGAGCTAAGATCCCACATGCCTCACGGCCAAAAAACCGAAACATAAAACAGAAGCAATATTGTAACAGATTCAACAAAGACTTTAAAAATGGTCCACAACAGAAAAAAATCTTTAAAAAAAATCTATAACAATCGTTTTTCTATACACTTGAAATTAACACAACATTGTAAATCAGCTATACTTCAATAAAAAAGTAAAATTAAAATTTTTTTTAAAATTAAAAATAAGAATAAAAATAAAATAAATAATTTTTTAAAGTATATTACACCCAGCAAATAGAGAGATGAATTGCATGGCCTCTAAGTTCCCTCCCAGGGCAAATATATATTGTAATATATAATATATATTTTTTACTTTAATATTCCTTGAAGACAAAAGTCAGTTTTCTGAGTTCACCAATACCTTCAGACCATGGAAATACATGGGACTATCCCCAGGCTGAGGGACAATTCTTCAAAGCTGAGATAGGTCTTCACTTCCTGCTGATAGGCATCAGGTGATGCCCTCAGTTTGTGTTCCCCCAGAACACAGAGGCACCCCAGCTCTGTGCCTCCAGTCTTTCCCCTCTTCTTTACTCAGTGCCCTGACCTCACCCCAATTCCCACTCTGGCCTTGTTTGTTGTCTTGGAGCTGGGGAAGTCTGTGCTTCCACAAACCAAGCCAGAAGTCTCAGCAACCACTTTCTCACAGAAACATGAAATGGCAAACTGCTACTATTCGGGAGGTCAAGGAATGGAGTGCTTTCTGGAGACGGGCGGCTTGGGTGAGAATGGTATCTCTAGTGCTTAACTTGTGAGTGATCTTGGGCAAGGTACTGAACCTCATTTTCCTCATCTTTAAAATGGGGACAATCACAGCTTCCACCTCTTAGGCTGTTGCGAGGGTGACATGAGACTGTCAAGCCCCCAGCATAGTACCCGGAGCCCAGGCGGTACCCGACAGGGACAGCCAGCTTCACAGTGTACAGCCTCTTTGTTTAGCTCCTCACTGCCACTTTATCCCATATCCTGACCTAAACTAGTCCCCACGTGGCATGGTGATCATCTGAAATATAATTAAATCTGCACTCTTCTGTTGCAAACTCTTCCATCATATCTCACTGTTAGAAAAATCCAGCCTGAGGCTCCTCTCACCTCTCCCCTCGCTCGGGGCTGCAGTTACCGTGGTCCTTGCACTGGCCGTTCCCTCTGCCTGGAACACTCTTCCCTGACCCTCAAAGTCCAGTCCAGTTCCAATGTCATTTCCTCAAAGAAGCCCTCTCTAATGGCCCCATCCTCCTTAGCACTAATCCTCAATCTGTAACCACTTTACTGACTTATTGCTCATGACCCCACGAGAAGGCAGCTCAGGGAAGCCAAGCACTGACTGAACGGATGAAGGATGCATTGCTATCCACGGGGCTTGGGTGCTTTTGAGATTAAGCTGCTTTGGTGGCCTGCCCGGACCTGACCCCCTGGCCACCACTGTTGCAAGTTCCAAACCCATTGTAAGGTAAGGCCTGGCCACCTAAGCATAAACAAATGTTGCACAGTGAGCCCGGAAGTCCAAGGTAAACACTTTTATTCTCAGTTCTGCCTTAGCTGTCTCTAGTTTTGCAAGCATGAATAAATGGAATCAACAAGAATCCTCTCCCTAAATGTCTTTCAATAAAATGTGTCACCAAACAAGTTTCCTGTCTTTCCTAAAGAGAGTGTGATTTGAAAGTGACCTCACATGAGCCTTGATCATCGCAGTATATCAGGGTTAATCATCCTGCTTCCGTGCCAGTTCCACTCTCACTTGGCAGCAAATAAACAGCCGCCCCGCAGATCTGCCCTTCCAGCCAGGTAAAGAACTCAGTGAGGAGGGGAGCCGCGAGGGGCGCGGCGGGCACAGAATCCTGAGCCGCTTCCGCCCACAGCAGGGCAGACCCGGGCAGAGAAGGAGATGCGGCTTCATTCACGGCCTCCAACTCTGCGCGTCCAAAAGCCAAATGGGTCCGGAATAACTCGTCATTCCTCCTCGAGTGCCCTTGGCCGGCAGAAAGGGGAGCCAAAGAACGGGAATAAATGTTCTCCAGAGCGCCCCCCTTTCTGAGGAGTACCCAGAGGGGGACCCCTACTCCCAGCCAAGAAACTACAGGGTTAGGAAGGGGATCCATCCCCTCAGAGGCCCTGGGTGCCTTCCAGGGCGCATCTTTCTTCCTGCTCCTCAGAAGCCCGGGCCCCGCAGCTTCACAGGACAGTCTCTCGGATGACGCCAATGAGGCTGTGTGGCCTCTCAGCCTCCGCTCGCCGGGGCCTCCTCTCGGCTCTCGGCCTCCCCGCGGGGACAAAGGTGCTCAGGTCTCCGCAACTCCGCAGGTGCAGCAGGCCAGGCTGTCTCCTCGAGGGCAGCACGAGGGCCCTGGAAGTGCTGGGCTGCATCGGGCCCATGATCTTTGGGAGAATAAACAGGGTGACAAAGAGATTAAGCTTCACCAGATGTGGTCCTCAGACCTGCCTCCTACATTTATCCATGTAATATTTAGTTTAGTCGCCTTGGGAAAGAAAAAAGGGTGTTTTCCCAAGGTGGAACCCACTTGGAATTCCAGAGAGTCTCTTAACATGTTGCCTCTTTTCTGAAGTTCCTAAGAAATACCCCAAATTTTCTGTTGTTTCAGCTGTAGACCTACCATGCTTAACTCTTTGTCTGTTGCAATCTCCTGCTTTATATTTAACGTTCTTCTCATCACTTTTTCCCCAACTTCCCTGTGGTCTAAGCCACTGATTCTCACTGGGTCTGCACATCACGAGAGGGGAGGGGAGCCTGTCAGAAAAGTAGATTCCCTGCTCCCCCCTAGCAATTCTGACAGGGGAATCTGGAACGGGGCTTGGGCATCTGTAGTTTTAACAAGAACTCAGGTGATCCCAATATACTTGAAAATTGTAAAACCATCGGTCTGCTTAAGTTTATAAAATGTCAGCTAAAACTAATGATGCTTCTAATTGATCTGATAACTCTTCAATTAAGAAAAAACATGAAAACAACATAAAAACTAGGCCAATTTATTTGTAAAAGCTGTTAAGAATGTTTCTACTGCTAGATCTATTTTGCAATGCAGCACATTTTAAATATTAAAATTGTAAAACATTTTAAAACTTTAAATATATCATATAACAGCAAAAATGGGCAATCCCCGATCCAACTGAGATTGATAAGAGGAGAACTGCTGTGTACATACAGTTTTTAAAATTACACAGTCGTGTCTGTATGACCTATATTGCTGTTAGCATGTTGGGAAAAACTCAAGTGATTTACTACCATCTAACATCACAGAACGATCATTGGGATGTCTTTTTGTTTAGTTTCCACCATTCTGAGATTTTAAGGTCATTAAAAGGTTAATCCCCCCAAAAGATGGGACATCAAATTTTTCTAACACTCTGTTATTATATTTGTCTTTAAGGCTGTTTTTGTTTCCTGAGTAAGAAGAAAATTCCAACATTCATAGATGTCTACTGTTATTACATGGTAAGTTAGGACAAGTGGTTTGGATATTGGTAAAAAATTAAAATGGATATAAAAACACATCCCAATAATACTAGAGAAGGTGAAAATGTGCAAAGCTGGGTAGAGTCAGAAATAAAAGCTCCCTTGCCCTTGTCCCTGCCTCCTTCTGTCTGGGGGATGGTGTGGCATTATGATACCTCACCACTGGGATCCAGTTCTGGAAGCCCCGGCAGATGGCCCAGAGTCTACTGCAACAATCCCTGTACCTGAATTTTGATCCAGTCTGTGCACAAAGACCTCGCAAACATTTATAGCGATAGCATCTGTTGAACCATAAGTGCTTGTTCTCTTTCCCCAAAGCTACTTTCCATCAAGCAAGACTTTGCAGAAGGTCCAGACCCACAGCTCTGCAGATGCTCCAGCTCTTACCTCACCAGAACTTGGCAGCTCCAAATACTTGCTTCTGTTTTTCAGGCAATTGGGGTGAACAGAGGGAAGGAGGCAGGGAATGACATCTGGAGGAGACCAGGGACATGTGCGTGTAAATCTCTCTCCTACACAGGCTACCAACTGGAGCCTGACCTAGGACTACTGGTTGACCACTTTTTTAGAAAGCAAACAACAAAAGGGCCCATGGTTCATGGACCTCTTCACACGAGTAATCAGACTGTTCTGCTCCCCACAGTCCCCTGAGGGATGGGACAGAATCTGGCTTCTGGCTTCTGTAAGAAGAGGTCAGCAGGTGGGAAGGGGAACAGAAAGGAAAGTGAGGTGGGGATTTGTTCAATCTGCCTGAAAAACGTACCTAGGATCCAGTATCTGGCAATGACCCTGAGAATCAGGCCAACTCCACTCAAGAAGTATTTGATGGGCACGTAAAACCCACAGGCACAGCCGAGTAACACCCGTGAGCCACTGCGCACTGAGGTCTCCAACGGCCACCCCACAGACACGGAGCTACAGAGCAAACACCCAAAAGGTAAACGCTGCTTTTGAAAGAGGTGGGTGAGGAAAGCTGCGACCCATTCCCACTTCTCGTCAGAGGGAAATTCCATTCACTCAGAGATACGGGTGTAGAGACCACCTAGTCCAACACTTCACTTTAAAGATGAGAAACCTGACACGCAAGTGGAATATTTACGTGCCCGGTTTTATCTTTTCACAGGCTACTTGTTTGGGGATTGCCGTGTGTTTTTTAATAAATGGAAGGGAAAAGGTGTTCGTTCCTTTAAGTCTATCAGCTTAGGTAATCTTGCCAAACATTTCATGGGAACGTAAATGGCTCCCAGAATCTTGCCAGTATTAAAATTCACATATGTCCATCATGGTTGAAGGGCTGAAAAAACATGCCAGATCAAGGGAAACGTTCAACTTAGGAAATGGAATGTTAAATGTACTCCACGCTGCCCATAGCCCTTGCTTTCATCCCTGAGCTGCTCCCTTTTCTTTTTCCAAGCATGCTTCCATATCTCGGAAAAATCGGTTTCTCTTCTCTTGGGCCAAGAAGGCTGTGGCAAAGTCACATGTGAAAAGAAAGCACGCAACTTCCTCCTCTCCTTCCCCACACCTCCTAACCCCATTCCCCTTGATATAGTGACCATGGACTTTCTGTGCCTTCGACAGGAAACCAGAGAAGCCGCTTCAGCTGCTATGGAAACAAGTCATCGGATTCATGCCTGATATTAATAATAAAACTACCTGTTCTAGAAAACTGGCACTTGTGATGGCTTCCTCCATGTACTCCTCATCGGACTTCAAAACAGATTTAATGTTTTCTACAAGTTCATGGATGTCCGGGGTCATGCTGCAGGAGGACTGCTCCAGGAACCTCGCCACCAGCAACTTGGTGTCCATGTAAGATTTGTAATCTATTAAAGACCTTGGTCTGCATCTCGAAGCCCGGGATCTCAACCCTCTTCTCAAGGTCACCGCAGCCAGGTCTGGTCTTCCCTCAGTCTGAGTCGCGGCTTCACAGCTGAGCACGGGGACAGCTGTGGGCAGAGACAAACAACACGCACCTTTTGGCCAAGCCCCGTGAACACACATCTGTACTTGAAACAGCACAAACCACGAAATTCCATGTGGAAAACATGTGACAAATGCTGACGGCCATGCACATCTTGCTTTTCCTCTTGCAGGAGGAAAAAAAAGAAAAAAAAACCCTAACACCTACGACACGAGCTTACTCCTTGGAAGTGTAATTTCAATAGGACACGTCCCCCAAATATTTTATTGTGCCACATAAAACGCAACCATCAAGGTAAAGAGAGATGACAGAGAAGAGCATCCAGAATGCAAATCATGATGGAGCAATGGTTTCATGGGGGTGATCACCAATACATAGGGATGGTTTGGGCAGGCAGAAAAAACACAGTTGACTGATGGAAGAATGTTCTGGGGAGAGGATGAAGAAGCCACAGGAAGAGAGGAACTGAGGAGAGACGAGACTTGTGGCATGAATGGAATGCTCTGCTCACACTGACTGTACCTTTGTCCTAAACATCCTCAGGGGCACTGTACTGACTTATAGTATCGACGTCACACCATGGCTGGGAGGCGGCGCTAGGGCTGACTATTACAGAAAGAGAAATCTAGTGCAGAAAAAGTACACGTCATTCTGGAAGTCAACAGAGGGCCTGGGAAATCCACCACAGGCTAATTTCCACAACTACTACTTCAGCAAGGGTATAAGGACTGGCAGAACATTACTGCACTGGCAGATGGGTAAAGTGAAATCAGGCCTGGTCTCCACATGTTCATAAGCCAGCCAGCAGCCTTCAGGGTACACGACACTGGAGATTTCAGTCTGTGAAGGTCTGACAAGCAGGAATTTAGATATTCAAGGAAGAAGGGAGGCGGGGGGTGGGAAAACAGGTGGAGGAAGGGGAGCATTCCTTTTCCTCTGGAGAAAGGCAGGCATGAGGAGTTCTAAACAGGGGTTGGCAGCTGTCTTCCTCGGCTGCCACGTGCACATCACAGAGAACCTGACTCTTCGCGGAACACTCACTACAGACACTCATGTGTGAGGACAGAGTCAGGGACTCCACTGTCGCTTGAAGGCGACCTGGTCCCTTCCACAGCAGAGGACTCCAACGGGTAAACACGTGTCATCCTTGCCCCTGCAGCGCTGCAGAAGGGGAGCGGGTTCTGGAAAGATCTCGTTAAGCTGTGTAGACAGCCAAGTTCCTGTGGAAGCTGCAGGTGGCCATCCCGAGTCCTCAGCTTGCCAGGTGGGGCAGAGAACCCCACGGTGAAGACAGGTCCGGGGAGCTGAGGGGCCAGAGGGCGCTCAGTCCCGGGCAGGACTCCTCCCCGCTCAGAAGCCGCTGGAGAGACAAGAGGAGTGTTCCCTCTGGCTCCCACACGGTCAGTCCAGAGCTGTAGCAAACAACACAGGCTGTCAGGGGGACAGAATACAACTAGGAGGTGACGTGGGGCCCGGGACAGAGCAGGACCAGAGGGTCTGCAAAGCTGTATTTGCACAGAGCTTGAAGACAGCATAGGCAACCTGTTAGGACAAGTCACCGAAAGAAGCCTGTGCTGGTGGGATTACAGACTTTCATTTTCTTCCTTTATTTCCTCTATTTTTTTACAATTCTCTACAAGGAAGAGGTATTTGAAGATGTTCAGGCAGCCATATATTCAGAAAAGAAGATTCAATGTTATTTTCAGTTAAAAAAATTTTTTAATTAAAAAAATTTAAAATTTAAAATTATTCAAATAACATCTATACACAAACAAACTCAAAACAGAAAGGGAGAGAGATGGAGTGTGAGAGCTTCGCTCTATCCAAAGTTCTTAAAGCAAGGTCAGATTTAAATAATTCAATCTACTCATGCACAGTAAAAAGATAACTAGTGTTGAATTTCAGAAGAGGGTGGTAAAAAATACACCCCTTTGACTTTTTCCTGGAGAGAGAATGTTCTCTCCCACAGGACTGGGAGCATCTAGGAATCAGAACTAGGTTTGCACTGTCTTCTTCGTGTGGTACCCAGCACAGTATCACGTGCAACCAAACGCTTCTGATGACAGTGACTTGACAAGAAAAATTCTTAGCAGCCTTAAAAGACATGGTAGATGTCTACCCTTAACGTGCATGCAGAATACCTGATTTTCCCAAGACCTGTCAGGCCCCCTCCAAGCTCTCTCTTGAACCCCAGGGCCTTGGGTGGCCAGAGCCACTCGGCACCTATAGGCGAACAAGCACAGTGCCCTGCGAAGAACTTGGGAAATGACATCACCTCTCTCTGCAGAATGATGAAGCACAGGGTCACTCTTGGATCTCGTCCTCGGGGGCTGGAGAGCTCTCCGGTTCCTCGCCGGACACAGCTGGCTGGAGCTGGGAGTTGAAATGGCTGCGCCTTCTTCTCTAGGTGTGTTAGGACTGTCCCCACCTGATTTTTTTTTTTTTTTTTAAAGAGGAGAAACAGAAATCATTTCTGTTCAGCTGGCACCTTCAACATGCTGGGCAGGAAACACCTGTGAGCCCAAACTTTCTGGGACAAGGGTAATACAGTTCATAATATTTGCTTAGGCTGTGGGCCCAGTAAGTTTTTATCTTGCAGCACCGTGAGAAATGCTGCCTCCTCAAACTACCCCTCCACACCTAAAACAAACGAACAAAAAGCTCTAAATCCAGGAGCAGAAAAAGAAGCCATGCTAAAATGCCTAAAGGTGCTTGGCGTCTTCTCCAGTGGAGCAGCCTCGTGCAGCATCGGAAAGGTCCTAGCCGTTTTACCCTTTCTGACAACTCAGGCTGACCTTGATTAGGTGGAAGGTGATGGGGGTACAGGCGGGGTGGCTGCCCTGGGGCTGCAGGCCAAATGCAAGCAGAGGGTGTGTCTACGGGCTAGGTTGGGAAACTCCCGGAAAGCCAAGTTAAAGAGCCAGTGGCCACTAAATGAATCAAAGCACTCTGGAACTGGATGACTGCTGTTCAGGAAAATAAAGTCCCATCACTTGTGAGCCTGACTCGTGGTTTGGGAAACTTTTTTAAGAAATGTAAGAATTAAAAACATACTTAGGAAACAGAACCCTGCTGCATAATTCTACTTAAGACGGAAGGTGAACAGAGCAGAAATCCATTCTAAATGGCGCTGCTGAAAAATTACCTCCACCTAAAATAGCTGAAAGTTGATCCATTATTTATCACCATTTGCAATTCTGTCCTGTGGACAGTTCTCTGGGCCATTTAAAACCTCTCCAAAGAGAGAAAGCAGTAACAATGTTCCCTTAGGTTACAAGGATAACTGTAAACGGACTCTAGTATTTAATGCAGGATTGCAAATCAGCATTCAGTACATGTGAAGGTAGTATGACCTGGGTCCTTAGTTATAAATCAGCAAATCACTCTGCAATAGGTAAAACTCTTTTTGTCTCTTTACAAGAGCTTATCTTATTTTAACAGGAGAAAAAAAATCTTAGATCAGAAAACACAGGAAAACCAAATTAAACTCTGTAATCCATTTCTGAAAAGTCTGGTTATTCATAAAAGATTCTAAAGAGATCTTTATTTCTGTTCACATATTATTTCCTACTTGTAAGCCCTAAGAGTTGATAATATTTTTATACCCAGAAAAAAGGATATAGCTTGAACCATTTGCTCCAAGAATATTTGACCTCCAACAAAATATCGTACAGATGATTATCTTACCATTTTTAGTCTACTGAATCATGAGTTTGGGCAGCAAGAATGTATTTATTACCTTGAATCACTGGCATGCAGATCGGTTCCAAAGGGCTGGTGGCAGCTCCTGATCCTTCTGGCATTTGGAACGAAGATCCCTGCAACACAGGAAAACAGAGCGTTGTCTGTTGATATTCAGCTCAGCCATCATCTGGACTGGAGTGAACTTGAAAAGATCTACAGGGCATGGTCCCTTCCCCACCCCGCTCTCTGTGTGGCTGCTTTTCCTACTTGCCGTCAATGTACCAAAGAGAAACTCTATGGACAGTACCTGCTGCTGGTCCGTCTGGCTCACCACAGCTTCATAGGGAGGCGGGGGGTCCAGAGGACAGAACACTTCCACGCCTTTGATTCGCGCTCCGTAGATATGTGGCAGTGGTATAACATCAGGACCGACCATCCTAGGAAGAGCATCCTGGCATCAGGAAGCATGTTCTGGCCATCTGATGGTCGTGTCTCCAGCATACTGGCCTTCACCTCTAGAGGGTTATCCACTGACAATGGGGAAAATCACTCACCGCTCCACGCTACAACCTCCTGGTCCAGGAGCAGGGGAATAACCTAAGCTGCTCTTGGACGGAGTGCCCAGAATTCTTAGGCAAGTGACAACATAGAAAATGCAATACCATCATTCCTTTTAAATTTACTAGTCAAAGAGCAAGCAACAATCCATAAGAGGCAGAAAGCGAATTAGTGGTTGCACAGGGGCTTGGGGAACGGGGGGGACGGGGAGTGACTGCTTAATGGGTACGGGGTCTCCTTGGAGGTGAGGAAAATGCTTTAGAACTAGACGGAAGTGATGGTTGCACCATATTGTGAATGTACTAAATGCCACTGAATTATACACTTTCAAAAGATTAATTTCATGTTATGTGAATTTTACCTCAATAAAAAACAAACAAACAAACAAAGGATTCAGGGAAACTCAATTATTTGTTACATTAGTACATGACAAAAGTTTCTTGCCCGGGTTTCCCTCACGTCTGATTCATGGTAGAAACTCACTATTTGTTAAATAAATGTTTGAAATAATGAGCACATTTTTCAAAAAAAAAGTGAACAACATCACAGCTCAGAGACAAAGCAGCAATGCTGCAGGAGGAATCACAGAGTGCCTCTTCCTAAAGGTGGTCGTTCAACAAACACTGATGGAGCGCTTGCTGTAGCTGTGGCTGTTGGCCTGTGGGTGAGAGACCTTTGATAGCAAAAAATAAAAACAAAAAAACCCACAAGATTTTCCGCCAGCATTCACAGAAGGTTACACACACACACAAATTATCTAGATAACAAAGAACCTAAATTTGAAAACGACAGTTAAAAATACATGAAAGTTTGTACCTTAGGACAAAACTTCCAGTTATAAAATACATGCAGATAAGTCCTGGGGATGTAATACACGGCATGGTGACTATGGTTAATACTGCATGGTGTATTTGAAAGTTGTTAAGAGAGTAGGTCGTAAAAGTTCTCATCACAAGAAAAAATAAAACTTGTAACTATATGTAGTGATGGGTTAACTAGATTTATTGTGGTGATCATTTCACAATATATACAAGTGTTAAATCATTACTTGTTTACCTGTAACTAATACAATGTTATATGTCAATTATATCACAACTTTAAAAATACACAGAAGACAAAAACAACTGTACTCAGGCCATGAAGTGTTGGGGAATGAAAAAAAAGATAATAGCAAAAGTTTAACATTTGTTCTTGAAATGCAAAAATGGACATAAACTAAAGGAGATTGATGAAAAGACAAATTCTGGGGCCAGCTGCCTACAAGGGACTGCTTTTGTTTTGTTTTGTTTTTGAAAGGTGCTCTCTGCATTTACGGTTGTTCCATTTGTGCCCATTTACAAAAATGCAATTGGTGGAAGAAAAAAATTGAAAAAAGATGTGATATTCTGTCTTCCTAACAATAAAACTTCTGGAGTTCTGGGATTTAGAAGGATGAGACTCCTACAGCCTGAATGAAAAAGTGAGAAAGTGCTCCCCTTTTTTCTTGCATCTTTATTCAAAAACAAGACTCTCAGCTCGTGCTTGACCTGAGAGGAAAGGAGAAGGTCACGTGCTGACACCCCAGGCAGGGATGTGTGCAGGCTCAGCACATCTGAGGAGAGGCACCTGCAGGAATGGTCCCTCCCTAGCCCGGCTGGGAGGGGTCCTGGTAAAGTCATCAAGAAAGGGATATTCTTCTCCCTTAGAGGAGGACTTGCCCACGGGTTTCACGCCAACTCTCCATTCCAGCTGAAGCTGTTTAAGAACTATAAACACCAAGTGACTCCAGGAATACAGACCCTTCGTGGACCTGACTTTGAAGACTTTCCTGACCAATGAACAAGGCAACTTGTTTTACTCACTGAGACCTATGCACTCCTTCCTTCGGCTCCAGAGGGCCAATCTTTAATCCTTAATTAGCATAATCCTGTGAGCATCTTTCCGGCACTTACAATCCCCCCTCAGTCAACTCCCCATGCGTTTCTTCACTGTGGTGTCCTTGCCTGGAAAGTTCATCCCCCAGCTTTGCTTGTTAGCTCTGGTGCTATA
This sequence comes from Globicephala melas, assembly GCF_963455315.2. NCBI lineage: Eukaryota > Metazoa > Chordata > Mammalia > Artiodactyla > Delphinidae > Globicephala > Globicephala melas. Next base: position 50,181,064 of record NC_083319.1, read on the forward strand.
TATTTCATATTCCCAACCCAGTGGCTACCTATATGTTCCTATAGAAGAGAGAGGGCTTGCTTAGGACCAAGAAGTGGAAGGAACGGGCTTCACTTTAGATCCTAAACTACTACAGAATCTCTTCAAGAAGGAAAACTGGGGGGAGAAAGGGGGTACACTTTATCTAAATTGGCTGAAAAATGAATGGCTTCTATGGTGGTTATTACAATGACCAGCAAAGCCTCATTTAGATGGAAGATGCTCCTAGAGTTGATGTAGCAGGAAAGTTCCTTTCCTACTAAGCAACTTTTCCTTATTTGTACCACTTTTGGGTAAATAAGGATCCATGGAGGGAAATAGGTCTGTTTGCTACAGGTTTTGTTCGTGATCCCTTATGGTACTCAACCCAGCTATAGAGCAGAATCACCCAGGAGGGTTCCTAAACTGGGCATGGCCTAGGCCTTACCTCTAGAAACTCTGCCCTAGTTGCCTGTGGTGGGGCCCAGGTGTCTGTATGCTGTCAGTGCTCCCAGGTGGTTCCAAGGCACAGCCAGGACTGAGACCACTGCTAAGCAAAATGGATTATGGTGGTTGAAATCAAAACCCTGTTATAGCTGGGAAAGGTGATCAAACTTTTACTGAAAATGAGTGTCTTTAGAAAACTGTTGCCTGATAAGGTAGGGGTAAGATTAAGGGCTAAATGTTTCTTAAGAGTAAGAAACATGCCAAGAACATCTGAAACCATGCAACTAACAATGGTAGAGCACGGTCTAAAGCTTTTGCCTGTAGAAAGATTTTTTTAGCCCATTATCTCATAATAATCCTCTCAGGAGTCACATGACAAGGCAGGTGAATGAGGAAACTGAGGCTCAGAAATGGTAAGAGATCCACCCAAGGTGACCCTTTTAAGAGACTCCAGAGCCTGGGCTTATTCAAATTCATCCCAAAGTCTCCAGGAAACCTTCGCTGGTTCATGCTCATGAGACCTCAAGATGAACAGGAAACCCGAACAGATCATGCAAAATACGTTCTGCTTTGATGCTACAAATAGGCCCTGAGAACTTATCCGAGGCTGATGGAGCAACTAATATGACCTTGACCAAAGAACGATCCTCCTCTGTGTGCTGAGAGAGCTTGGCCCTTCCACGGGGCACATGTTGGTAGGGGTGTGGGAGTGGGGAGTGAGGCCGGGTCGCCCAGCCCAAAGCTGAGCACAGAGTCAAGCCTAGGCACAGCCCAGCTCCACTTGAGTTTGGGTTTTGAAGTTCATTTGGAAAGGAAATGGTTGGGCCTTGTTGCTTTCACCTTTAAGAAATGCCCGGGTCAACCTGGCTCCCATGCGCTCATCTTCAGTTTTCTCTAGCAGGTAACATCCCCACAGTATAACCAGGTCCACATTCACGAATTAGGTTGGAGACTTTCCTTTTTGACTCCTGGCTCAAGCCAATTTCTGAGACTGGGGGACTCCCTGGAGTAGAGGAGATTGGGTACACAGCCCCCTCCAGTACTTACAAATTGATTCACAAAGTAGATAACCATCTTTGGATAGAAGCCTTGACTGCAATCAGGCTTCTACTTATGAGAGTAACTTGAGAAGCCCTTTTTCAAGGAGATACCAATGCATGAAATGGTTGTATTTATAGAAGTTAAATAAATAAAGCTCTTCTGAGAGGTCCTAATACCTTACAGGAAAACAGGAACCTGTATTACGTGAAAACTCTTAACATAACTGATTGTGGAAATATTAATGATAAACATCTGTTAATATTCTTGCCTGCCTGCTTATAAGAAAGAAAATTATCAATTGGGGTTAAACAGCTAGTGTCTATGATGTTGATTTATACTGAGAATCTAGCAAAGTCAGTCAAATTTAAAAATATCTCTGATAGAATATGTATCTAAAGGTGAATAAATTTAGCCATTTAAAAAAGGAGAGTGGGCAAGGGGCAGTGGGGGAGACAGGGGCATGGGATTAAGAGACACAAACCACTATGTATAAAATAGATAAGCAACACAAAATATTGTACAGCACAGGGAAATACAGCCATTGTTTTGTAATAACTTTAAATGGAATATGACTATAAAAATATTGAATCACTATGCTGTACACCTGAAACTAATACAATATTGTAAATCAACTACAATTTTTAAAATATACATAAAATGTTAAAAAAAAAAAGTGGCTGCATTCAGATATTGTAGAATTTTAGAAAATGAGGCTATTTGCCCATTGGAGATATGAGCTAGTGCTCCAGATATATACTTCAGGCCAAGCATTCTTGTTCTCTCAAGGGTGCTCTGCATAACCCCCTCCCCCACGTTCCTCTGGGAAGTTCTGGTTGGTAGAGCCCTTGATGACAAGCTCGTCTGTCTTCTTCCAGCTCAGACTTGGCCAGGGGCTGGCTCAGAGCTCAGAGGGGCAAATCCAGGGATGCACCCAGATCCTCAAAGACCCACAGTGATAAGCATGACTATGGAGGTGCAGAGAAGAGAAAGGAAAGAGGGAAGAAGGCCGGGGGATCCCACAGGTCAGCACTACTTCTAAACCCACATGACTTACTTTCCCTTTCTGCCACAGCATGAAATGAAATGTCTGCTGCCTCCTCTTAGGTCAACCAAGTGCTCACCCGCAACCTCAGAGAGCCAAGGAACTCTTCTTGAAGAGGGCATTTCTCTCCCCAACCATGAAGTAACAGGCACTTTTACTGTCCTTCAATGTGCACTCTGCAGACAGCCTGAGATTGGGCTACGTTTTTAGCAAACGTGTCCTATGGTACACAAAGAATATGTGTTTTGTTGCTATGTCCCTCTGGCCTCTGTAATTCTTGGCTCATTTCCTAAACGACCAGTGAAGCCATCCTGGCCCCTGAAGCTTCGAAATTCCAGCCCACCAGTCCCTGTACAAGAAGGAGGCTGAGCTGTCCCCCAGGCCATCTGTCCAGCCAGCTGATGTCCTTTCCAGCTTTGCGGTCATCTCTTATTTCCGCCGAGGTGGGTGGGCAGGGGAGGGGCTCGAGTGGGGTTTAGATACGAGCCTGAGGGACAAGTCAGGAAGATAACCCATTGAAAAGAACATTAACAGTGTCTGGGTGGGAGCCCACTGGTGAGCTCTTTCAAAATGACATGTGGCTGCCCTGAGCACTAGAAAATGGATTTCCAAAAACCCCAAGCCTGACATCAAATTTGTCTGACAACTCTCCACGTGTACCTCAGGGTTAAAAAGTAGAAATTCCAAGCCCTCTCAACAGCAAGGGAAAGACACTAGTCTTTCTTGTAGAATTCAGAGATTTGTTGTTTAGAAGTTTAAATGTAGGGTTTAAGTTTAAATGCAGGGTTGTTTTAGCCTTTAAATTCGGAGTAAGATCATCACTTCATCCTGGAAGCCAACCCTGACCAGCTGACTCTTCCTTCAAGCTCTCTGCAGCCCACTCACCAGTCTAGGTTAGGAAGTCCTCCTCTTGCACTCAAAATCTCCCTTTTGAGTACTACTGTGATCCTTTCAACACTCATTTTTAATGACCTAGACTGTGAGCTCCTTGATAGGGGTAGGAAGTTGGTATAACTCATTTTGAATTCCAATAACCCAGCACAGTAACTAGTAAGCAGCAGAGGATGGAGTAAATGTTTGTTGAATGAATAAATGAAGTCATTCTTTAGAATGGTACAATTCTAGAAGTGGCTAACAACCAAATGAATGCATGCAGCACTTCATCCTACAAATAATGATTTCTGAGATTTAAGAAACAGACGATCAAATTTCGAGCTAGAATTTGAAAAGGAGAATAAACACGGTATCTATTTTTTTTCTAGACCAAGGAGATGTAATTAATAATTAACCTTTTTTTAATGGCTGGGAAGAAGTTCATGATTTGAGGACCTGCTGATGGTTTACAATGAATATCGATTTGGCCCGACTGAGAGCGTTTCCAGGGCAACAGCAGTTTTCAATCATGTCAAATTACAGCAGTTATCTCACTGGGTGTCAGTTTTCCTAAGAAGCTAATTGAAATTGAAAAACTATATCCTTAGGTCAAGGTTTGACTTTTCTTTGGTTTCATGCAATTTGTCAGACCAAAAAAGAGAGAGAAAACCCGGACGATCCTGGAAAATAATACAATGTCTAGATTTTGGAGAGAAGTCAGAGCCCGTGCTGTGAGTTCTGGAGACCCTTCGGCCTCAAAACTGAGAGCAGCCCAGAGACCTGGGCGGGGGTATGTAGGGAGGATACCTGCGGTTCGTCCGGGGTGTGCACGAGTAAAACGTGGCGAAATAGGAAGGGGGAGGCACTGGCGGCACAAAGTCGTCAGGGTCTGGGATGCGTCTGTGTTCCTCTACTTCTTCCGCAGAAATCTGTGATTCATCCTAATTAAACAGCACCTTGGTTAGTCAACAGCTCGGGGAGAAAAGCAACGGATGACACAACAAGGTCCGAGGGTGGGATCAGTGGAGTCACAGACACCCTGCCGCCTTGCATGGACTTACGACGCAGGATCTTCGGGCTGCAAAGATCTGAAGGTAGCGAAGGGCGGCTGCCACCAAGCAGACGGTGGTGGTCAGGGCATTCAAGGCACACAGGGCGAAAAGGACTTTCTGGAACCAGGAAACAAGGACGCACCTGAGTACCTCAAAACTGAGGACCAGAACGCAACATAAAAACTTTAAAAAATAATAATAATACTGCCCCAAGGAAGACAATTCCCATGAGAAAATGCATGTAAAGGACTTAGATGGTGTTTGGCTCATGCTGGGTGCCAAACAAACACTGGTTATTATTAACACTGTCATGCAATAGTGTGTACTTCTTAATTTTAAAAACTTATCTTAGAAGATTCCTGTCCCGGGCAGACCTGGTATTACCATATTTCCTTTTGCATCAGAATCCTGTCTGGAAATATCCCTTCCAGGAAAGTACTGAATTTCTCTTCTGAAGTCAGTGTACCCAGTGATAGCAAATCCCAACCTCCCCCCTCCCACAGACTCCCACCAGGACAGCACGCTGCTTAATTCGTGGCCACTGATTCTATTTCAGGAGCCACTGGCAGAGCTGCCCCGGGCACCCAATGAAGACAACACAGGGGGCAGGCTGGCCCGAGTGTCAACAGGGCTTGTCTCCTCTAAACACATGTCTCAAAATAGCAGCAAAGCCAATTCCAAAAGTTTCTGTTGCCACAGTCCTGGCTGCTTAGCGGGGCTTTCCCCAAGCAAAGTCCTGGCTCAGAAAGTTTGGGAGTGACTCAGCTACCGAAAATCCAGAAGCCAAAGAAAGAAGGCCATTTTCACATCCTCCAAAACTCAGAGAGCTGACAGCTTCTCTCTCTTTGCTTAGAGACTCCTCTTCCCCACAAGAAAACAAACCCAAAACAAAGACCTAAAGAAAGCCATCAGTGACGGACCATCCAAAAGCTAGTATCTCAGGGTTCACCAACTGAGCTTGTCACTCACTGGGCTAACAGACCTTAAGTCAGGATGTGATTTTTATCCAATTCCCTAATAAAGGTTAATTTTGTATTTCTCTTCAGCTGGTATCATTTGCTTTTCATCTCTTTCGCTTAGTATAGTTGCGGCCTATTAAACAAGAGGTAGTGTCTTGACTTTCTCTTGTACTTTCTGGCCAATACATCTCCTTAGTCTATGTGTTTTAGAACGGCAGCACTCAACAGCCTACAGGATTCATTTAAGCCAACAAAGGAGCATTAGAACAATAACAAATGGGCATGGACTTTAGAGGTTCTGCTAAAACTACATCTTATATGTGTAGCGACATCATGGGTGTGTATGTGTGCATATGTGTGCGTGTATATGTAAATTCACATACGTACACATATACATGTGTATGCATTTAGGCTGCTTTACATTTTTTACTAGCTTATAATTCTTGAGCACAAAGAAGCTATCCATTCATAACTTAAGAGAAACACAATAATCTGTGTGTTCTCAATTCTTTCTCTAGGTCACTGATAAGGAGTCTCTCATATCTGCTTTCAATAGGATTATTTGAAGGAGGTAAAAAAGGAGGAATATTTCAGGGAGCTTTGCCTTCCTTGGGGTCTCTGTGGTGTAGTTACTGGTGGGGGATGGAATCTATTCCAGATACCTTGAGTAGAAGGTGAACAGCACTACAAGGCTGAACTGGGAAGAGTTTCAAGGCATTTTCTTTGTCTGTGCATTTGGCTGGTTGAAATTCTTCACAACAGAAGCAAATCTTGCCTTCACCTAAATCCACCTTAAGGGGAAAAGGCAGAACAACAATTTAATTATTAAGTAAGAATACACAGGCCACACCATGGAACACCAATCCTACAGAATGAGACATGGCAGGGTTCAGTGTCAGGCAACGTCTACATCAGTCAGGACAGCCTAGGGTATGCTGGGTAACAACCAGCCCCCAAATTTCAGTGGCTTAATCAACCAAGGTTATTTCTTGACTATGCTACATGTCCACTGCAGGTCAGCAGAGGGCTCTGCTCATCATATTCCCTTACGGACCGAAGTTGATGGAGCATCTACTATCTGAGGATTGAGGGTCACTATGCTAGAGACATGGAGAGCACATGATGAATTGCACATGGGCACTTAAAGCAGGTTTACAAGGTAAAAGGTAGGACACTCAGTTAAATTTGAATTCAGATAAACAGGTCATTCCTTAGGGTCAGTATGTCCCAAATATTGCATGAGATATGTTTATAGTAAAAAACTATTACTCTTTATTTGAAATTCAAATTTAATTTGGCGTCCTGTGTTTTCACTTGCTAAATCTGGTCACCCTAGCTTAAATCTTCCTCTTGGAAATGACACTCCTCACATGAGCTCAGTTTCAGTTCCAAAGTAAATCATATGGCTCCACTTAATCCAAGAGGGCAAGGAAGTTCACTCTACCACATGCCTGGAAGAAGCACAAGGTCTATTTGGTGAACAGTAGCCCTAAACCATGTAGGCTTAAAGAGATCTCTTAGTTCACATCTTCAGTGTGTTCACAGAGTCTAGTAGAAGTTTTCTTTATTTGAAGTGATACAATTACTGATGAATAATCTCATATATTTTTAGTGAGATGCTTTGCAAACTTTGGGTCACTTTTCCAAGTTTCCATTGAGTCAGGTTGGGAACATATGAACTAGCTGATTTGGGCTAATAAGACCCATAATTTGGGAGCAGAGGTTCATTCTTACTTGCTCTGCAGCTTGAGCTGTTAAAGTTGGCTATTCTATTTTGGCTAAAAAGAAAGGCCACACCTCTTTCATACTTGTTCAATTAAACAGGCGCCTTTGACTTCACTAGCTGCAAAATTCTTCAGGAATCTTTAAGAATGACTGAACATTTACAATGCTTTTGTTGCTTAACAGAAAAAAAAAAAAGCCTTTTTTCTCACTGAATTAAGATTCTTATCCTCTAGTCATAGTGGAAAATTTCATGGTAGTTTCCATATAAGGAGGAAACTTAGTTCCTTCTAATATAAGTTGACTAGGAAGCCAAAGGGAAAAATTTGTACCACTGGATTACACAATTTTTGGTTTGGTTTTCTTTTTCTTTTGAACTGCAATTTACATACACAAATCATAAGCATACCATTCAAGGAATTTAGAGCCATGCATATCCCTCTGTAACCCAAACCCTTATCAACATACAGAACATACCATCACCAGAGAGAATTCCTTCACGTCCCTTCCTATGGACCCCTGCCCACACCCTCCAAAGAGACAACCACTGTTTGGATATTTTTTCCATATAGATTAGTTTTGCCTCTTACAGAATTCCATGAATCCTAGAACATTTTTTATTCCTTGTCCTTAAATCATATTGAAAGAGACGCATTACTAAAATAAACACGGATGCCCAGATTTTTTATAAATTTTGCCTCTGATACAAAGAATTACAACTAGAGTTACCTCGATGGTCTCCATAATCTATCAATTCACAACTACTTTGGTTTCTGTCTTTTCCTGGTTTGTCCACAAGAGATTGTTATCTCAGCGACGTCCCCACACCTAGATCCACGACTCCACACACAAAGGCACAAGGCTGTTTCTATTTGAATTTTTCTTTCATTGTCTCACATTTTTGAAGGTACATCCTGCTGCTAATATCTAGATTCTTGGCTTCTAAAGGAAAACTTCTGTGGACATTCAGACAGGACTTCCCTAGGCAGGTGGGAACTATTCTTTCCCCTCAGGGATCTCTGACTTTCTCTTCGCTGCTCTTCCATAGTTAATCATATCCTTACTCCAGGCTAAATTCATAAGGTAAATATTACTCCCAATGGGCTTTCTCCTTGAAAGTTTCCTGCTGAGAACTTCCTGTTTTAATACTAACAGCATTATTTAGTATAACAAAGAAGCACCTAACAGAGATGATTCATTCTTCTCATGTCTCCATTCTGTTCAAGTACACAAGGCCCTCTCTCACCAAGCAGGAACCAAGCTCACGTTTTTCAACGCGACACAGTGCAATTTCCATTTCTTACATTGTATAAGCCTCAAGATCTTACCTGAGGACTTCACCTCCCCTAGGTAAGACTAGGTGTCATCTTACAAAGTACTCCCTTCCCACATGAGTCCATTCTTAATCCAAGGCATTATTTTAAGACAGAAACCAATCCTGTGTGGGCTGCACATACAGAAACCTCAACTCTCTGGAAACTTTGGATGGCAAGATTTTCCAGGTAAGTGATAATTAATCCCTTTAAACAAAGGATCTTATCTGAAAGTTAATCACTATGCAAACAATAATGAATATCTATCACTGTGCCCAGCTGATATAGGAAAGCCCTGAGGCTTCGTGCAAAATGATTCTAGGCAACCGTGCCTTTTGTGTTCCTCATTCTTCCTGTTTCTGACCCTTCACCTGCCTTCTTAATCCCATCTGCCCAATATTTCTGAAAACTTATTCTAACTTCTCTTCAATGTCTTTAACCATCTGCAAACAACCCTGTCGAATCTCCCCATTCTTAAATGAAAAAATCCCTCTTTCATACTTGACACTATTACCTGAAGCTGTCAGATCCTCTCCTTCCTCCCGTCATCAATCACTATCATGGCTCTCTATCCTAGCTGCACGTTAGAATCTTCTGGGAAGATTTCCCCAAAATGACGATGCCATCTTTAGCAACTAGGGAACTGCAAATTACAGTAACGGTGAGATCTTGACTTAGCCCCATCAGACTGGCAAAAAATTAGAGGGTAACACTTGTTGTAGGTAGAGGGTTACTGGTAGAAATGTAAGTTAAAGCTCTTTAATAAAGGAACTGTCCATACATTTTAAATTAAATATACTTATTCCCAACCACTTCGGAAAACCGTTGAGCAGTTTCTTTTAAAGTTAGACGTACGTTTACCACATGACCCAGCAATTCCATACTTATGTATTTACTCAAGAGAAATGCAAACAGGCCCCCAAAAAACATTATACAAAAATGTTCACAACAGCTTTGTTCATAACACCCCTAAACTGGAAACAACCCAAATGCCCATCAACAGGAGAACTGATAAAACAAACTGTGCTATTTTTATACAATGAAATATTGCCCTGATTAAGAAAAGAGAGTGAGAAGGGAAGAGCAAACAACTGATATGACCCAAAAACATGGATGAATCTCAAAAACATCATGCTGAGCTAAATAAGTCAGACACAAAAAGGTACATGACTCCACCTGCATGAAGTTCAAGAACAGACGAAACTAATCTATGGTGAAAGAAACTGGAACAGTGGTTGCCTATGAGAGAGTTGAGACTGCCTGAAAGAAGACAGCAAATAACTTTCTAAAGTGATAAAAATGCTCTAGATTTTGTCTGGGGTGTACACATGAGTGTATTTGTCATGATGAATGTAGACTTTGGTCAAAACTTAATGAACTGCACACTTGAGATCTGGTCATTTCGCTATAGATTTTATCTCAGTTTTTTAAAAAAATGGATAGAATCAGCAAATGGTTGAATGTGCTATAAAAAAAAAATGAGATAAACAGAAGAACAATCCTTGTCCTGGGAGCCTGCTCCGCTTAGGTCACAGCCCCGATGGAGATCTGCAGAATAGTATTCATAGCAGCACTGCTTCTATCTGTCAAAACCCAAACCACAACGGACAACAAGAAAATAGAGAACTGACTTGTTCAAAGGAAAAAAGGGTGTTAGAGCTGTACCTAATATATCTTTAAGTGAGAAAAACAATATGCAGGGAAGTGGATACAAAAGCTCCCATTTCTGAAGAATAAGTAGTGAACAACCCCACCCCATACACATCTACATAAGGTTACATGAGCATGAAACATGAAAGGAAATCCCCCAGCTTGTTACCGTGGATTCAGGGTGACTGGTGTAGATGGTGAGGCAAAGAGGGAAGGAGAGAATCCCTTCCTCAGAAAGACTCCACTTGCCAAATACGTTCCCTAATGAAAAACAATTACAATATGGTCCTGTTGATGAAAAATTAGGTGTGTTTTTATCCATAAAGACAGTGCAAAAAACCTGTCAAATGGTTAACTATGATGTCCCCAAACAGTGAGATTTCAAATGATTTTTAAGTTCCATCCTACACTTTTATGGCTTGTCCAATTATATAATTAGAAACAATCCCAGAGTTGGTTTTGTGGTGGGAAAATTTTTTAATTAAAAATACACTTTAAAACTTAAAAAAATACTGATGCTAAGACCCCCACTCCAGGGCAGTTGAGAATCTCTGAGTATGGGGCCCAAGTCTGGGTATTCTTTAAAAAGTTCCCCTAGGTGATTCTAACAGGGAGTCAGGGTAGAGAAGCACAGAATTTCTCAGAAAAGTCAACCATATAGACCCTTATGCCTTGTAATTTGGCTTCTGTTTGTTCCAGAGCCAACAGTGATCTAACCACTCAGGCTAACTAACTACTAACTAACCACTGCCCTTGGAATCCTCTCCTCTCCTGGCTTCGACCCACTCCCTTTATTTATTTATTGTTCAAGGCCCATCTCAAATACCTACGTTCCAGGTATCCTTTTCCCGTCTTCCCAAGAATAGAAGTCCTTCTTCTTTTGCACCCCCAGAGCACTGTGTCTCACTCTGATGGCTGATCACAGACTCCTTTGCTTTGCAATTGGGCATTTATTCATCCCCTCCACAAACACTGATCAAGCACCTGCCATGGTTATCCCACTCCTCTTGCTACGTGATAAACGTCTAGGTCAGAAACGATGTCTGACTTTCCTTTCTACTCTCTGCAGTTTCTAGCATGGGGTCTTGCATATGATAGATGCTACTCTTTTATCGAACTGTCTTTTAAAATATTATGACTTTTCACTTCTAGCCTGTCTGTTCTCTTTGCCCCTTCCAATTTTCTGTGTAATTAGTAACAGGAAGAACAAGCCTTGTTTAAAATTTATTTTCTGGGAACTCTATGTATGTAGAGAAGTCTGTGGGAGGTGCTGTTGAAAACTCCCAAGAAAATACAGAGCCTGACACTGTTCTTAGGAAGATTCCAGACCAGGAGAAGAGAGAAGAAAGGTATATGAATACCTTTAGTCCAAAAAAGGAACGAGAAATGCTTCAGAGATGTACAGATAGGAATTCTGGAAGATTACCTTCCCTGGGGATCAGGGACTATTTCCTTAAGAAGATCATTGTTGAATAAGGCTTTAAAAGGCTGACACCATTTGGATGAACAGGGATGTAAGGGACAGGGAATGGTCGGGGGAGAGACAGCATTGTGAGAAACAGGAAAGTAGGGCAGGAGCTTGGGTAATGACATGCGGGCTCGGGCTCCATTACAGGGAGTGTGAGTTGCTGCAGCAGGAGAGCAGGATGAGGGCAAATGATACAGGGCCTTAAAAACCAGAAAACATTGTGAGCCTGTGCTTCCAAAACTTACACTTATTAAGTGAGGGAATGGCAAAAATCAAACAAATTTGTGAAGGGTTGTTAAGGAAGAGCAATAGGTTTTTAGTGAGTCCAGGAGGAGCTTTCCTATCTGGGAAGGCCATGAGTTTCACTGCAAGGACCTGGTCACAGTGTTTTGAGAAATGTGGCAGCCTTCTTCACTTGCATCCTGCTGGTTTTGAAAGGGCGAGATTGCCATGGAACCAAGTTCCAAATAGATGAGGTTTACTACAACCTGTAAAGAGTCCACTTCTTTTGCTTTGTGCCACAGGGAGATATTTGTTACAGAAAAGTCCTCTTAAAAAGTTCAGAGATGGCCAGCAATTCCACCTTCCAGGCACATATTCCAGAGAACTGACCCATTTCCGTGGCAGCATTGTTCACAATAGCCAAAAGGTGGAAAGAACCCCAGTGCCCTCCGATGGATGAAGGGTAAACAAAATGTGTCCTCTATATACAGTGGAATAGTATCCAGCTTTAAAAAGGAAGGAAATTCTGATACCTACTACAACATGCGTACATACTGAGCATGTTATGCTAAGTGAAATAAGCAATTACTAAAAGACAAATACTGTATGATTCCACTTATATCTGGTAACAAGAGCAGTCAAATCCACAGCGTCAGAAAGAGTGGTTGTTGGGCTTCCCTGGTGGCGCAGTGGTTGAGAGTCCGCCTGCCGATGCGCGGGACACGGGTTCGTGCCCCGGTCTGGGAAGATCCCACATGCCGCGGAGCGGCTGGGCCCGTGAGCCATGGCCGCTGAGCCTGCGCGTCCGGAGCCTCAGCAACGGGAGAGGCCACAACAGTGAGAGGCCCGAGTACCGCAAAAAAAAAAAAATAAAAATAAAAAAACAACAAGAAAGAATGGTTGCCGGAGGCCAGCGGGAGGAGGGGATGGAAGAGTTCTAGAGATCGGTTGCATAACAATGCGAATGTACTTAACACTACTGAATGGTTAAGATGCTAAATTTTTTGCTACGGGCATTTTACTATAACAATTAAAAAACAGGAAAATAGAAATTGACATAGTACAGGTCCATAACCTCTTATCCACAATTCTGAAATCCAAGAAGCTCTGGAAACCAAAAATTCTGGATTACATTCTGTTGTCCAGACTCCACTGTGATGTTACGGAATAAACAGTATATGCGTCACATTTACCTTCTAAAAATTGGAAAACTCTGAATGCTGAAACACACCTGGCCTCCAAAGGTTTCAGATAAAGGACTGCTGACCTAAATTCTGATAATATCCATTTTTCCTCTTTAGATGAGAGCGGATAGATATTGATTGTGGACAATTGATCCATCTATTCACTAACTAATGATGCATGTGGTTCTCCCGGCTGGTCCCTGCTTTGGAAAAAAAAATTGACAACCTGAGTAAAATACTTAGCAGGAAGCTCTTTGTTTTGTTTTCCTGCTTCCTTTGACCAACTTCAGGTTTCATTTTAAGATGCTGCCTGGTCCTGGGTGTTGCCAGCCACACACTGGCACCCGGGAAAGCCGGGCAGGCCAGGGTCGGCCCAGGCGCACAGTGATGATTCAGAACTGCTTACCAGATCACACCTGGGCACGCTGGACACGAACTGGGCCCCTTGGCAGCCTAGGATAAATCCGGCTAAATTCAGAAGGACACACACCACAGAGAGCAGCACAAAAAGGTTCACCTGAAACAGCAAGAAAAGAGGCAGTTAGAAAAAAGACCGTAGCTAAATTCAGAGATAGTTTTGTCTGAGTAAAAAAAAACTCATATTCTCTCCCTAGAGGAAACATTAAAAAAAAGTCAGAACAATGTTTTTAATGTACAAACTTCTTTTTTTTCATTTTTTAGAATGTTTTAAATTGTGCTGAGGAATGTCCCTGACCCTCAAGTCTTCTCAGTTTCCAGTCCCTATTTTTCCTGCTCTTTGCAAATGAGGGAGTTCTGTTAGCTGTACACTACCTTAAGCCATGGCTATTTCCTCCTTGAGCCATTGTTATTTTTTTCTGACTTTTACAGGATCATGGTAACTAGACAAATGGAGAATTCTAGAATATAAGTGGAACCCAGGAAAATCAAGGAGCTCAGAGTCATTACCAGCCAGAAATCACAGTATGTGTGAAAATAAAGATGAGTCTTTTTTCAGTTCCAAACAGTGTTGGTACTAAAGAAAAGGTGTGCAGTGATCTTCCATGTACTTGTATCCAAAGTTAAATATTACAAATACTACCCTAAATGATCAAAAATCGACAGAAATCAACCAAGAAGCCAGTATTTACTTAGCGCAAATTAGAGACTACAAAGGCTTTTCAACCTGAGAACTCTGATTATTGTCAAAATCAAACCTTAATGTAAATATAAAAGATTGGAGCTAATGATTATCAGTGTTAGAACCAAGCAACATTTCAGGTAGCTGATATGTCAGAACTGGCTGGCAAATGAGTTCACACGTGAACTCTACTACAGAAAGCTCATCCTTTATTGCTGGTATTCCAAGAAGCTTGAAAGTATCTCCCCAGACCCAGGTTATGAGTCAATATTTAGTATCACATGATGTCACTTTTCTTAAGAGGAATTCTTCCTTCCTCTCCAAGAGGAGCTTATGAATTATAAATACCGAGTGACTCCAGGAATCCAGACCCTTGCTGGACTTGACTGAAGACTCTTTCCTGACCAATGAACAAGGCGACTCGTTTTTCACTGAGGAATCTGGCTTCTGCTTCTCTCCTTTTTTGTTAATTTGTAAAAGGACTGTGTGCCCTGTCATCAAATCTTGAGGAAAAAGCTGGAAGCGGCTACTGTGTTACTGTTTCCCAGGCTAGATTCTTCCAGGTCTGTAGTACTTGACTTGCACTGTGCCCCCTTGCAAGAGCCCCCTCTTGCACTGCCAAAGCTTTTGGGAAAATGAGAATGCATAATTGGCAAAAGACGGGACATGGTCTTCTAACATGGGCTTCTTTTATGCCCTGGCAGTTGCTGTGCAAAGAGACTTAATACATCTGGAATCTTCACACCCAGCAACACAATAATTGTTACTATGGGGAAGTCTTGAACTTGCCTTTAGAAAATTTTTTTTAATGAAATATCAGATGCCTTAAAAAGAAAACATGGTTATAATCCTTATTCCTACCAGCCCACCACTAATCTTCATAACTGAAACTTAGCAGCATCAGATATGGAGTGGGTGAGAGTTCATTACCCAACCCTGGACCCCAAATCTCTCCGTTAAAATCTTAAATCCAGCTCATCAAAAGACACCATTAAGAAATCAATACAGGATTTCCCTGGTGGTGCAGTGGTTAAGAGTCCACCTGCCAATGCAGGGGACACAGGTTCGAGCCCTGGTCCGGGAAGATCCCACATGCCGCGGAGCAACTAAGCTGTGCGCCTCAACTACTGAGCCTGTGCTCTAGAGCCCACTTGCCACGACTACTGAAGCCCACGCGCTTAGAGCCCGTGCTCCGCAACAAGAGAAGCCACCACAATGAGAAGCCCGCGTGCTGCAACGAAGAGTAGCCCCTGCTCGCTGCAACTAGAGAAAGCCCACGCACAGCAGTGAAGACCCAACACAGCCAAAAATAAAATAAATAAATAAATAAATAAATAAATAAATATATATATATATATATATATATGAGCTTTTTAAAAAAAAAGCGTAGTTGCCTGTTTTGGGGAGGAGGCGTGGAGTGAGGGGCTGACTGGGAAGAGATAAGGGAATTTTCTGGAGTGATAAAAATGTTCTATATCTTGTTTTGGATATTGGCTACATGGGTGTATCCAACTGCTAAAACTTAGCTAACTGAACACTTATGATCTGGGATTTATATAAATTATATTTAATATATATTTTTTAAATAAGGAAGAAAATCCTGAGTACAGCTGCCAAGACAGGAGTGTGAGATCATATAGTGAATACGATCTACTTCTAAAATGTCAGAACAACAAAAACAAGACGAGAGAAGGCCCCAGGGATTCACTGCCTGGTGGGCTTGGCTTCCCTCCTACACTGGAGGGGCTGCTAATGAGAAGTTAAAGCCACATCACCAGAATGCCGCCCTGCGAACCCCAGAACGAGGACATGGGCCAAGGCACACGGCTGTGTACAAAATAGCCGTGCACTGTTCCCCAAATTTATCCCTAAATTTGGCTTTTTTATTACTATTATTAAAACTCTGGCCAAACATTGGCCAAATGGTCATCTAATTACAGTAAGTCCCCTACATACAAATGAGTTCCGTTCAGAGAGCGTGTTGATAAGTCCAATTTGTTCGTAAGTCCAGCAGAGTTAGCCTAGGTACCCAACTAACACAATCGGCTATATAGTACTGTACTGTAATAGGTTTATAATACTTTTCACACAAACAATACATAAAAAACCAACCAACACAAAAAATAAAGAAAACATTTTTAATCTTACAGTACAGTACCTTGAAAAGTACAGTACAACAGCGGCATACAGGGGCTGGCATCAAGTGAAGAGGCAAGAAGAGTTACTGACTGGAGGAGGGAGAGGAGGTGGGAGACGGTAGAGCTGAAGGATCGTCAGCCATAGGAGACGGAGGACAAGCTGCCATTTCACTCATGCCTGAATGCATGTTCGCATCTTTGAAAGTTCTCAACTTGAAGGTTCGTAGGTAGGGGACTTACCGTACTCTAGGGGACTTACCGCACTCTAGTGTAGACCACTGTGGTATGTATCAGACAGATATTATGGCAGATATTAGGATACCAAGCATATCTCTTTCAGAGGTTGGATCAGGCTCAACCGTACAAAATATTGGAGTTATAAGGGATTCAGGATATACAGGGACCTTCAGAATGGACCCCTCTGGCTTTCACCTAGTTATAATGGTATAACATCCAGGACTCAAATATCCATCCGAACCATCACCAGATGGCATCCCCTTAAACAGAAGACAGTGAAAAATCAGCTACTAGTGAAGAACATCATAGTCACAAAGCCCACAGAGCTATACCTGGAAAAGGGAAGAATTTCTTACATTTTCTTCTATTGTCATCATTCTTGCCTTTAAAAAAATCATTGCAGGTGATTTGAGTTTCTCTTTGTGAAAGACACCAAAATTTGGGATCAGGCCTTCCCCTTGCTTGCTGTGATATCTTAGACAACCTCCATGAGACTCACTTTTCTCATCTGTTAAAAAGGTCTATTGTCCTACTGGGAGAAAATATTTGCAAATGATGCAACTGACAAGGGCTTAATTTCCAAAATAAACAAATAGCTCATACAACTCAACAACAACAACAAAATAACCCAGTTGAAAAATGGGCAGAAGACCTAAATTGACATTTCTTCAAAGAACACATACAGATGGCCAACATATGCATGAAAAGATGCTCAACATTGCTAATTATTAGAGAAATGCAAATCAAAACTACAATGAGGTACCACCTCACACCGGTCAGAATGGCCATCATCAAAAAGTCTACAAACAATAAATGCTAGAGAGGGTGTGGAGAAAAGGGAATCCTCCTACATTGTCAGTGGGAATGTAAATTGGTGCAGCCACTATGGAAAACAGCATGGAGGTTCTTCAAAAAACTAAAAACAGAGTTGCCATATGATCCAGCAATGCCACTCCTGGGCATATTCTGGACAAAACTATAAATCGAAAAGATACACGCATCCCTATGTTCATAGCACCACTATTTACAATAGCCAAGACATGGAAGCAATCTAAATGTCCATGGACAGATGAGTAGATAAAGAAGATGTGGTACATATATACAATGGAATATTACTCAGCCATAAAGAAGAATGAAATAGTGCCATTTGCAGCAACATGGATGGACCTAGAGATTACCATAAGTCAGAAAGAGAAAGACAAATACCATATGATATCACTTATCTATAGAATCTAAAATATGACACAGGGCTTCCCTGGTGGCTCAGTGGTTAAGAATCCGCCTGCCAATGCAGGGGGCACAGGTTTGAGCCCTGGTCCAGGAAGATCCCACATGCCACGGAGCAACTAAACCCACGCACCACAACTACTGAGCCTGCGCTCTAGAGCCCATGAGCCATGAGTACTGAGCCCATGTGCCACAATTACTGAAGCCTGCACGCCTATAGCCCGTGCTCCGCAACAAGAGAAGCCACCGCAATGAGAAGCCCACGCACCGCAATGAAGAGTAGTCCCCACTCCCTGCAACTAGAGAAAGCCTGCAGCAGCAACGAAGACCCAACGCAGTCAAAGATAAATAAATAAATTTATTAAAAAAAATAAAATAAAGTGAAATAAAATATGACAAATGAACTTACCTACGAAACAGAAACAGACTCACAGACATAGAGAACAGAATTGTGGTTTCCCAGGGGGAGCGAGGGGGAGGGAGAGATGGATTGGGAATTTGGGATTAGCAGACATAAACTCAATATTATACATAGAATGGATAAACAACAAGGCCCTACTGTATAGCACAGGGAACTATATTCAATATCGTATCATAAACCATAATGGAAAGGAATATGAAAAAGAATGTGTATATATGTATAACTGAATCATTTTGCTATACAGCAGAAATTAACACAACATTGTAAATCAATTATACTTCAACAAAATAGGTTAAAAAAAAAAAGGTCTATCATCCTAGGTACCTCCCAAGATTAATGAGAGACTCACACAAAATGATGTATATGAAAATCTTCTGTATCTCGCAAAATGCTAGGCAACCAGTTTTACTATTACTAATAATAGGCATTTCCTCTTTAGGGGAGCACCTTTTTATTATAAAATGAATTTCATTCCATCTAATACCAGCACCTTGTATCTTACACTTGTGATGCACCTGAATTTGTGGCAGCTGGAAAGGATATATACAAACTGTAAGAATGATCTGTAGGTATATTGTTTCCAAAACTTCTCCATAATTCTTTCTGCGACCTGCTTTAGGAACTCACTCCACCACGCTGACCATTGTCACGTGTACAGGGTGTCTCCTGTTGGCCCCTCTAGATCCTCTCTCTACTCTTCACTCCATCCCCTCCTCCCATGGAGACTGACCCGCAGACCGTATCACTGGGGCTCCTTTGCCCTCTGGTGTCTGGTTTGGTTCAGCCAATGGGGAGGCCTGGCAGAAGATCCAAGGGAGGGAGGAGAGTGAGGCTGGGGTGTTCCTCTCCTGGTTCCCTCTCTGCAGCCTCAGGATGGCTGTGTTCCTCATGAAAAGCCACAGGTCGGGCTTCCCTGGTGGCTCAGTGGTTGAGAGTCCGCCTGCCGATGCGGGGGACGCGGGTTCGTGCCCCGGTCCGGGAGGATCCCACATGCCAGGGAGCGATTGGGCCCGTGAGCCATGGTCGCTGAGCCTGCGCGTACCGGAGCCTGTGCTTCGCAACGGGAGAGGCCACAACAGTGAGAGGCCCGCGTACCGCAAAAAAAAAAACAAAGAAAAGCCACAGGTCCTCTCAAGGTCTCAAGGGGTCCCTCTGTACATGATCCCGACTTCCGGATTCTGACCACCGTTCTCCCGTCAGGACTAGGGATGGTAACAGCTTCACTGTCCCCTACACCCTGCACAGACCTTTGTGAACAGGCCCGTAATTAACTGCTTGTCAAGTTATAGTTTTATTGTCATCTGTGTTTTACCAAGACCTTGACTAACAACAACTTCTCTATAAAATTTTTCCTTACATTTAACCTAATTTTTTTCTGCTGTTTAAGCCTAGTTCCTATTGTTCTCACTTCAAATTCAACATTACTTGTTCAATGAAGTGAACCCCGTGGGTTACAGTCCCTGAATTCTACTGAAGCCAATTCATCACTGGGTTTTACCATCAAGAAAAAGAAAAGCCCAGAGCTGATGGAGAAATGTCTTCCTAGAACTTGTACTTTAGACATGAAAGACAGTGGGACTCAGAAAGCAGAGAGCTTGCCTCACTGCATCCTGTGGCTTTCTAGGGTAAAATGCAAAATCCAGGATCCAAAGAGCTGGTCCTCTCACAAGGACAGGCAACATGAGTTAAGCCTTTTATGTTTTGGGTTTTATTGTTACTAACTTGAATCATGAGTATCTTCTGATACTTATATACCAGGTAGCTTGACACAAAAGGTATGTTTTTCAATTGAGTATTTGGAATTCACCTTGACACTGATCTCTTGCAACTGTGCCCCGAGTTCATTCCAGGTCTCAGTTAAGTGACCCAATAAAAGAATGTCTGGGGAACCTGAAGCTATCCAAGAAGAAGCATCACCTTCAGTTTGCCCATTCCTACCTGCTAAGAAAGTTCCTCATAATCTCCATCACATAACATCATTAAATAATTATGCCTATCACAGCTTGGTATTGATGAGTGTCTTTTTTGATACAAGATTTCATTCTCTAAATAGACTGACCTTTCCCTGCTGCTTAAGGACTTCCACTTTGCTTTTTACTTCCCTACTGCTCCAAGCTCAAGATGCATCTGAAAAGTCAACTATGTATGTTTAAATAAATAAACAGTTCCAGTAATTGCGTGAAGGTAGAGTAGCTTAAAAATGAATGATTTTAGTGAACTTAAGCATTTAGTTCTACTAATTCCTGAAAACCCATTAAAATGGCAATAAAGGAAATATTTTAAATGCAGAAATCCATAAGGACAGAGAGAACAGAAAAACGGCTGTAAAATTTTAGAAGTTAGAAAACCAGTGGGCAAGCATAAATTGACTCAGTGGTCCTGAGAAAACTCAATCTCCTACAATAGCAATGAGGGAAGCCAAAACAGCAGAATTTATTCCTCAGAATCTCCAAATGTTCAGAAATGGGTGGCAGCAGATACCTCTGGATATGAAAGTGAGGCTAGAAAAGGACTGATTGTGAGTCTCAGAAACAATTAGAAAATGGCACAACCACTATGGGAAACTACTGGCAGTTTCTAATCAAGTTAAATATCTACCACCCTATGACTCAGCAATTCATTTTTAGGTATATACATTAGTGTATATGCCTAGAAAAAGACATGTACAAGAATGTTCAGAGCAACTGGTTCATCATAGCCAAAAGCTAGAAACAATCCAAACGTCTAAGAATAGGAGAACAGATGAACAAATTGCAGTCCACTCATAAATGAAATAAAACCCACTGCTATGGTTTGAATGTTTGTGTCCCCCAAAATTCGTAAATTGAAATCCTAATCCCAAACGATGGTATTAGGAGCTGGGGCCTTGGGGAGGTAATTAGGTCACAAGGGCAGAGTCAATGGGCAAGCATAAATTGACTCAGTGGTCCTGAGAAAACTGAATCCTACAATAGCAATGAGGAAAGGCAAAACAACAGAATTTATTCCTCATGAATGGGATTAGTGAACTTGTGTGTGTGTATTTTTTTCTATTTAAATATCAAAAGCTCGCCAAATTCTTTCCTTTAGAAACTTCTCAAAAACTTTTAATTCAAAAAATACTACTACTGCCTCAGAATCCTTTTCTTTCACACTTTCTTTCTTCTTTTAATTTCCCAAGAAAATATCACTGCTACCTATTTAGTCACTATGCCTTTTTTCCCCCACAGGCACTCTTTTGATACTGCTCAAAAATAAATGAAAAACAGAATACACTTTTCTCCAGTGGGGCACAAAAACAAGGTGGTCTTAAATATTACTGAATGAATGAATCAATCAATGAACAAATGAAAGAAAATTGATTCTTATTATAAACACTATATGGAGGTATCATGCATCCTTACTAATATTCTGCAACATATACAGACACGCCCTGAAAGGCAAACACCAGATTAACTATCACTGCTTGCATGAAAATGGCTACTGCTCCTGGTGGGAACTCACCCCTTCCTGGGGCTGGAAGATGGGACTTCTGTCCCAAACCTTTGTAGGAAGGAGTTGGGGTGGTGGGTGACTGGGTGGAAGAACAAAGCACCCAGTCCTTAGAATTCAGGTTCCATTTTCCCATTGAAACAAGAACATTCTGTGATCTGGCTGGGAATGTGACCAACATTCTAACATTTATGTTCTCAGAGACAAGAAGTCCAAGCTCCAAACCACTGATCAGTCACCGGTTAGTAAGACGAATGTCATAGGACCCATGACAATGAACATAACCACTTATTGGACTCTTTTAACATTTACAATTTTAATTCAGTTTGGAGAAGCACGTTAATACAAAGGTGTAGAATCATGAGCAAAGTTATCTGAATACAACACCAATGACACCAGGAAAAAGAATCCAAGACAAGACACCAAACTAAAACCTTTCTGAACTAGTTTAGCAAAATGAATCTTCCGATAGACCGCTCAGCACCACGGCAACCAACAAAACATAGTAAATCACAGCGACTCACAAAGCCCAGCCTCCTGCTGCTCTAAAGCTGTTTCAGGAGCTCACACATGCGCTGACTCGGTTTGCCAGGGCGCCTTTAATCCTCAGATCCCAAGAGAACCTGCTCCTGGGCTTCACTCCCTTGACATCTTTTAAACTTCTTCCAGAAGCTTGGCAGATATATTACCAATGTCCAGACTGGTTCTCCCTGCCAACAAGCCAAACACAGGCCCGTGGCTGTGAACAGAACCAGCTGTCTCTCTTTCCTCTCAGAGATGTTTAAGTGTCAGATTTACTCATGTTATGGCTAGCCCAGATTTTCTTTTTATAAAATATTTCAAGTGTAATAACATTTATTTTGAATTCCTTTTTCAACAGTAGTGAAGGGCTTCTTCCTCTCCCCACCAGAGTGAGACACAAATTTTCACGAGTTTGGGACACAGCTTCGAGGTGAGCTAAAAGCACTTATAACTGAGAGGTGCAAATTCCTGAGGAAAATATACAGATCTCAGGGTATTTTCAAGGCTTCAGCTTGTGAGAGGAACTTCTGCTTTACCTGGGGTCCTCCCCTGCCCTGTTCTCTTGCAGATCCCCCATCCCCCAGGGCTGCCTTTCAGCACATTGCACCCCTCATTTCTCAGGAAAGTGACTCTTCTCATGACCCAAGCAATCAGGAGTAGCAGAGAAGGGGTTGACCTCATAATCTGTCTGGCTCCATAATTCCCTGGTACAACTTAGGCAGCTCTGCCACTCTAAATTAATATATTCTCATCAGGAATGTGGCAGAGGACCAGGAGGAAAATATCCTAATGAGAGCCTCAAGAGAAATAATCAGAGGATGACACGACACAGGGGATGTACTCTTCAAACAAGGTGAGAGGGTCAGGAACGTGGTCTGCTCTGCCCCTGGGGAATAAGGTGGCAGAAGTATATTTGGATTTGAAGATAAGAAAGGCAGCAGAAAGTTTTAAGGAAAATTGCAGATCTATGATTCTTAAGAGTTCACTTTCTTTCTAAGTTATTCTTCTCTTTCATCTGTGCATCTCTACTCTTCGTTCTTTCCCTGCTTCTAGCCCCTTCTCCAGTGCTCTTAGCTTCTCAAGGTTCAGCAAATTAGAGGGTCAGATCTTAACGACTTCCCACAATGAAGATCGAGGCTCTTGAGAAACTTTCCAGAGCCAACAGTCCTCAAAGACAGCTGCCGTCAAGTCCTTCCCTCTGTACTTTACAGGCTGTTCCTCACGTCAAGAGGTGAAGACTAATACATACAATGGAATATTATCCAGCCTTAAAAAGGAAGTACTGACACATGGTACAGCACGAATGAACCTTGAAAACAGTATGCTAAGTGAAATAAGCCAGATACAAAAGGACACATATTGTATGACTGCAATTCTATGTAGAGTCATCAAATTCATAGAGACAGAAAGTGAATGGTAATTACCAGGGGAGAATGGGGAGTTATGGTTGAATGGGTGCAGAGTTTCTGTTGGGGATGATGAAAAAGTTCTGGAAATGGATAGGAGTGATGGTGGCACAGTGCTGTGAATGTACTTAATGTCATTGAACTGTATACTTTTAAATGTTAAAATTGTAAAATTAAAAATATGGGGCTTCCCTCGTGGCGCAGTGGTTGAGAGTCCGCCTGCCGATGCGGGCGACGCGGGTTCGTGCCCTGGTCCGGGAGGACCCCACATGCCAGGGAGCGGCTGGGCCCTTGAGCCATGGCCGCTGAGCCTGCGCGTCCGGAGCCTGTGCTCCGCAGCGGGAGAGGCCACAACAGTGAGAGGCCCGCGTACGGCAAAAAAAAAAAAAAAAAAAAATTGAAAATATGTACATTTTACTCACAAAAGAAAAAAAAAAAGAGGAAAAGAGGTAGAGTCCAATTTCCAATTCCCCTCCCCTTGATTCTAAGGTGGTCTTGGGAACTTGTTTGACCAAGAGAATGCAGCAGGAATGACATTCTGGTACATCCAGGCTAGATGGTAAGATGACGCCTGGGCCACCTGGGCCTCTTGGAACACTCATTACAGACAGTCCCTCTCAGAACCCAGTCTCCATGCTGGGTGGCTGTTACAGGAGGAGGTCACATGTCCATGCTCTAGTTAACAGCCCTTGCTGGGCTCCCAGCCATGTCTTTTATATATATGTACTGAAATATTGAAGGAGGAAATGTGAAGGCTGGGATTTATGTGAAAACAACACAGTGGTAAGGAAGAAGAGAAATGGATGGTTAGGGGTGTAGAGGAGACAATCCTGAACATGTGTAGCTGGGCAATGAGTACAAGGTGGGGGGTTGCTGTGTTTCTCTCATATTCAGAGTATATTTGAAATTTCCCATATCAAAGGAAGAAAAGGAGGAGGTGGGAAGGAGATGAGGGGGGAGAAGATAAAGAAACCAACTGGACTCATCTCTTCACAAAGTCAATTCCTGGAAAAAGAAAAAAAAAGGGGGCAGGAAGAGTATTCTAGAATACAGAAGACTAAAGAGACAGCATAGTCAAATAAAACGACTGAACCTTGACTGGGTCCTGGATTTTGAAGAACAGAACAGGGTCACATAGGAGTATTCACTTTTGAATGATCCGTCAAGCTGTACACATATACATACACAAATATGCACAAATCATACTTCAGTTGAAAAGCTTTTTGATGAATAAAAAATTATATAACATTTTGGAATAATTGGGAAAGTTTAAATATGGGCTGAATAGTAGATGACATTAGGAAATTACAAATAATTTTCTTACTTATGATAATGTTATTACGGTGAGGTAGAAGAATGTCTTATTTTTAGGAGATGCCTCCTAGAGCATACAGGGGTGAAGTACCATGAAGGCTGAAACTTTGAAACACTTCAATGTAAAATATTTATATATAAACATAGCAAGTAAGGCAAAACATTAAAAGCTATTGAATCCAAGTGGAAGGTATAGGAGAATTCATTATTTACTCAACTTTTCTGTAAGTTTGAGAATTTTCATAATAAAACATTAAAAAAATATTAAAGAGGCTTTTGCAGGTGCAAAAGTAACAAGAAGCAGAAGCATGTGCCCACCAGCTATTACTAATGAACTTCTTTATAAAAGAGCTGAGTAATGTGCCTGGGGATACAGGGGTCCTGGTGGAATAGTCCCTCCAAGTCAAGTCTTCTTTTTGGTATAACAGAGTCATCTACTTCTCTCAAGCACACCTTAAAATAAAGGCTATCCATCACAAAGGCCCGCTCAGCTGCACAGAGCTCCCAGCAACCCTCCCACCCCTTAACAGACAAGCTTGCTGTGGAAACAGACCCACAAAAACAAGATAGTGACTAAGAATATGGACTCTACATAGAAACCACCTGAAATTGCAACCCAACTCTGTCACCTATAGCTGTGTGACCTTGGGCAGATTACTTAACCTCTCTGTGCCTTGGTTTCCTCAGAATGAGGATACTAATAACATCTTATAGGATTAGTGGGTTAATACACGCATCTTACTTATGTGTTTACTATTATTACTATTCTTCTTATTATTACAAATTATTACAAACATTAAAAATATTACCAACCTAGTTCTTCAGTCACAACTAGAATTTATGAATAATCAAGGAACAACAGACATTCAAAAATCTAACAGCACCAAACAAGAAGGACCAAGATGTCAACCAGAACTACTGACCCCCATGGAGAAAACACTGATTACTCAGAGAACAGAAAAGAAAAAGACAAAGAAATAAAAAGTATAAGACTTTGAAAAGTTAAGAAACAAAGATGATCAATTCAAGAGGTCCAACATCTGACTATTAGATGTTCTAGAAAAATAGAGCAGAGCAAATGGAGGGAAAGAAATAATCAAAGAAATAGCAAAGAAAATTGCTTGGTGTTGAAGAAAGACACATGTCTTCAAATTTAAAAAAACTCAAATATTCAACGGTAAAAATAGTCAAAAAGTATGAAGGAAAAAAGACCCACACCTAAATATACCTTCATGTAATTTCAGAAGACTGTCAGAAAAATTATCTGAAACTTGCAAATGGGCAAAAGAGATTACTGGGTATTCCATTTACTTATTTAGTTATTTGATCAGCTATTTTATAACTCTGTAGAGGCAGAGTTTAAGTTGCAGATTTTTTTTTCAGTAAAGATGGAAATAAATTCTGTCCAATGGAACAGAAAACCTCAAAAGTTACTGTTTATGGCTCTGCTGGACATCAACCAGTTTTGTATCTATCCCAGCAATCTTCTCCTAACATCACCTATAAATACTTAGCTCCTCAAATGTGCTTTGAACCAGTTTTCCCTCATTACTGACACGTTCGTTTTATATTTGCCTAAGAGTCATGATTTTATCTTTTTGAAAATTAAACTTTATCAATACGAAGATAAAGATCCTAAAAGCTTCCAGATAGAAAGAAAGGGGCTGCCCACTAAGGAACAAGAATCAGGTCAGCATCAGTGACGGAAGTCATCAAGCACTGCCTTCAAATTTTGGAAGGAAAATCATTCTGAACCCCAAATTCTATACGTAGCCAAACTATCATTCAAGTGGGAGGGCAAAAACAAAGACACATCAAGACATTCAAACCCTTAGAGAGCTCGTTTCCCTTACATTCTTCATGAAAACTTTTACTTGAGAATATTCTCTGGCAAAATGAAAAAGGAATTCAAGAAAAAAGCATGCATGAGGCTTGAGAGCTAAGAAACAATGGCTCTAATCCAAACCAAGAAAAGAAATATTTAGATGACATCTGTACAGGAGACCTAGAAAACAATTAAGTCCAAACTGGAATAGGAAGTTAATAGTCTTAGAAATGTCCAAAGGAGAAAGTGAAACGACTAGCAAAAAGTATGATTAAGAAGCTAGATAAGTAAAACTCACACTTAGAGTTAGCTGATTTTCAACAAGGGTTCCAAGATAATTCAATGAGGAAAAAACAGGCTCTTCAACAAGTGGTGCTGGGACAACTGGATATCCACCTGCAAAAGAATGAACTCGGACCACTGACACACCGTATGCAAAAATTAACTCAAAATAGACCTAAGTATAAGCTAAAACAATCAAACTCCTAGAAGAAAATATAGGAGTAAATCTCCATGACCTTAGATTAGACCAGTCTTCTTAGATATGACAGTACAGCAACAAAAGAACTTCATGAAAATTAAGAACTTTTGTGCTTCAAACGACGCCATAGAAGAAGTTGAAGGAGAACCCACAGAATGAGAGAAAATATCTGCACATCATATATCTGATAAGGGACTTGAAAAGGGAAATTGGGTAATTTTGTTAGTTGTGATAATGTTACTATGGTGAGGTATGGTGAGGCAAAGGATCTGAATAGACATTTCTCCAAAGAAGACATGCAAATGACCAGTAAACACATGAAAATTCTCAACATCAAATCAAAAACACAATGAGATACCACTTCACACCCATAAAGATGGCTATAATTAAAAATACAATAATAAGTATTGGCAAAGATTCAGAGAAATTGGAACCCGCATACACTGCTGATGGGAATGTAAAATGACACAGTTGCTTTGGGAAACTGTTCTTCAAAATGTTAAACATGGAGTTACTATATGACTCAGCAATTCCACCCCAAGGCATATAGCCAAGAGAAATGAAAACATGTCCACAAAAAAACTAATGTTCACAGCACCATTATTCATAGTAGACAGAAAGTGGGAATGTCTATCAACTGATAAATAGATAAACTGTGGTATATCCATCAATGGAATAGTATTCAACAATAAAAAGGGGGAAAAGTACTGATACTTGCTACAATATGATGAACCTTAAAAATATTGTGCTAAAAAAAAATGCTAAGTGAAAGAAGCCAGTTACAAAGGATCACATATTATATGATTCTGTTTGTTTGAAATACCCAGAATACACAAATTTATAGAGACAGACAGTGCATTAGTGGTTTCCTAGGGTGGGAATATTGAGAGGAAATGAGGAGTGACTTCTAACGGGTACAGGGTTTCTTTTTGGGGTGATGTGAAAATGTTCTACAATTGATGGTGGTGATGTTTGTGCATATCTGTGAACATGCCATTGAACTGTACAGTTTAAATGTGTGAATGTTGTGATATGCCAATTACATCTCCATAAAGCTGTTTAAAATACAAGAAGGGCTTCCCTGGTGGCTCAGTGGTTGAGAGTCCGCCTGCCGATGCAGGGGACACGGGTTCATGCCCCGGTCCGGGAAGATCCCACATGCCACGGAGCAGCTGGGCCCATGAGCCATGGCCGCTGAGCCTGCGCGTCCGGAGCCTGTGCTCCGCAACGGGAGGGGCCACAACAGTGAGAGGCCCGCGTACCGCAAAAAAAAAAAAAAAGAAGAAGCTACATGATCTCTGAGATTAGGTACCTTTTTTGCCAACAAGAAAAAGAAGAGTCATTTAGAAACGCTAAGAAAAACGTCACTGTATATATCAGTCATGGTCCAAAGCTGAAGCAAACTAAAATATGACATGATGCTGAGCAAATGATAGAGAATAAAAAAGAATAATAGATTTGACTTGGCTGCTTGAAACTGCTCTCTCTCCAGATCCAATCATTCTTCCTGGTGCTACAGAAAATAATGCAGCTGATCCTTTGAACAAGCAGGACTCATGGGCATCAACAGAAAACCACTTTGCTTCCACCCTCACCCCAGCGATGCTGTTCACGCCCACTTTGTAGGGCTAGCTCTTCCTGAACCCTTGGATGAAATCTGAGGCTGGGCCCATGACTCCTCTGGTCAACATCAGATACAAAAAGTCCTCCAGTAACTTCAAGTCACAAAAAGTCCCATTTTGGTATTTAAAATGTCCAGACCTGTGTCCCAGTCAAAACTTGAAACTGCATTTAAATTTCACCTTCTTTCCTTCTCATCAGGCTTCTTCTTGTAGGGAGCAAACACGTCTGCAGTGGGAAAGGCAGTGAAAAGACATAATCTCCTCTACTTCCTTGCTTTTTGTGTCCACTTCTCATGAGCCTGCCGGCCACAGCCCTGCCACTCTGGAGAGGAGGGAGCAAGGGGGAGGCCAGGCCAAGTGCGTAAACAAGGTGGGGGGCAGGAAGAGTTCCCTTGATTGTTCACAACCAGCCTTGGCAAGTGTTTACAGGAGACTCTCCTGAATGAGGCTTCCATTGGCTCCTCTGAGATACCCATTCTTGAACTTGCAGTTCCCTTAATGTGGGCATCTGTCAGGGCAGGCCCAGTCTCTCTCTGCTCTGGTCCCCTCACTCCTCTAAGGGGCTCCCTGGGGCAGGATATAAGCTCATCCCAGGCCTACTCTCTCTCACAGAGCCCTCCCATCTGGTCAGCTGGAAGTACCCTTCTTGGGCTTGGTCTGTGAAAGTACAATTATTTCCCAACTGCAGCCGTTAACTCTCAGGTCACAAGGACTCCAGCCAGCCCTTTAAATTCCCCAGGCAGGAGTCTGACACCAGTCCAGTCAACCACTGTGAGACCTGTCTCAGGTTCTCCAGTGCTTATCTTTAAGCACCACTCCCCTCCCCCATGCAGAGGTGGAACTTAAAATGCCACAGCAATTCAGTAACTTTCTCCAAACATTTGTCTCTTTAACCCCTAATCCTTTTATAGGCTGGGGGATGGAGATCAGCTAAGGGCTGCAAAGCTGGTTTCACCCAGAAGCTTTACAAGTCCTACTTAGATAGTCTAACACACACTGGAACGTGGGAGCTGTTGGCATGGGTTGTATTTTGGCTTCAGGTGAATCTGGAAAGCAAGAATCCAATTCTAACCTCCTATTTCAATCACATTCATATAATGAAAATACTATAAATGCTATTATCGGTTTTCACTCTTTTAGAAACAATTTACAGACAAAATCTGAATGGTATGACATAGTTTAAGAGTAAAATGTTAATGTTAAATCACTGACCATATAAAGGAAATGTTACCATCAACAGGAGGTAAAAGGGGGAAAGAAGCAGAGCTAACTGCTAATTTCTTCATCTTATAAAAGAGAGAATCAAAAGATACTGTCCAAAGTTAATGAATTAAGAAACAGAACTTTATAATATTATTTAAAATTATAAAGCCATCAATAGGAGAAATAAAGATTATTTTCAAATAAAAATAACTTCAATAGGAGAGAATGTGTCACCCATGCCTCCCTTTTAGTGAGATGGAGACAACTGCCAGGGGCATTAAAAGCAGAGAGAAATTAAAATGGTTAATTTGGGGGAGTGTGGTCAGGTTTGGATGCTGGGAAAAATGCACAGAGGTCTAATTATTACTTTCAATAAGAATAAGAAGGCTAATGACCTCCCCCCCCTTTTTTTGGGGGGGGGTTCGTGGCCTCTCACTGCTGTGGCCTCTCCCATTGCGGAGCACAGGCTCCGGACGCGCAGGCTCAGCGGCCATGGCTCACGGGCCCAGCCGCTCCGCAGCATGTGGGATCTTCCCAGACGGGGGCACGAACCTGCATCCCCTGCATCTGCAGGCGGACTCTCAACCACTGCGCCACCAGGGAAGCCCAAGCTCCCCCTTTTTTAAATAAAAAAGATTCTTTTCCTCTTAAAAGGCACTTAGTAAATTATAAAATGTCACAATGTCACAGTGGTATGTTTGAAATATATATCTATGGTATCTATGTATGTGTGTATATATATCATATATATACATATATACATATATATATACTGTGTCATATATACACATATATACATATATATATACTGTGTCATGTATGTATATCATATATAAATAAATATATCTTATAGATATAGAAATAAATAGGGAAAAGTCTCAGAGAGGTGATTTATTTATTATGCCCTAAACTATACATCTAATTATGGGACCCCAATCAGATCCAGGTCTGACTCAAATCTACACTCCATCAACATGCAGAATACCTGCTAATACACAATGTCCGTTTATAAATTATTCTTTTCTGTTCACTAAAGAGCTCTACAAGGCAACCCTTTGTATCCTCGTTGAGAAGTGACAGCTAGTCAGACCCAATTCCACCACCACCACCCCCGACAACTGCCCCCACCAGCTCATCTACCTAACACTTTCCACCCAAGTCAAGCACAAACCATCAATCAATCTAACTTGAGCACCCACTGGATTTCTTGTTCTTCAACTGAGTTACCATAAATGAGCAAATGTTTAAAATGAATCTATTTTTGAACTGGTTTTTTAAAAATTCTTGTAAAAGTAACATTGGCAGAAGAAAAAAAAAATCATGGTCCCACAGCAGTCGGAGTTCCCGATTATGTTATGAACAACAGAAATCAACTCAGACTAAATAAACAGGCTATCGGGTAGTTCACAGAATCCACAGGAACCAGGCTCACAAATCTGGGAAGGAGCCCAGGGAAGCTGGGTGCTGGGACCTCTACCAAGGTCATGCCACAGGAAAGCCAGGTCACTGGATGCCAGCCTTGGACACAGGTTGCCTCTTTTGCCTAATGAATTCTAAACTGCCCCGGCTATTCTGCATCAAGGGCTCCAGCTTCCAAGTCCCGGGCCGGAGCTTCAGTGGGGAGGAGGTCATGGCTCACATCCTGGCTGCCGGCATGCAGGAGTGTAAGCATCTAGCCTCAGAAGCTTCCAGCCAGAGACAGGATCCTGCCTCTCATCAGGACACACAAGGGCAGATAAACAAACCCCGGAGGAAGAGAGTTCAGATATGTAGGTACCGACAGCCAGAACCCAAACAAAACAGGGAAACTAAAACATCCTCCACTTCACACAACACATGTCCTCTCCAGACATAAAGTGGAAAGTCGGTCTCCTTCCTTCCCATTCCCACTGCACTCAACAGAGGTGCCTACTGTGAACAGTTTCTTGTATGTCTTTTCAAGAATTTTTCATGTAACTACAAACACAAGTATGATCCCCCCGATGTTTTTAAAAAACACAAGGGGTACCATACACATTATTCTGCAACTTTTCACACGACATCTATTTTAAGATGCTCCTTGATTCAAAATGGTCTCCTCCCTTGCCCCAAATCATTCACAGTCCATGCAGTTGTCTCAGAGGCATATTCAGAAATTGATCACTATGGCCTTTTGGGCTCAGAATGCAGGATGGTTAGAAGGCCCTTCGGCAACCCAGACGCACACATACTACAGTATGTCTGAAATACACCTCCAAAAACTTCAGCACAGACAGTGTGATATCATGTACATATTAACTGGTCCAAGCTACACCCTCAGAACAATTAAGAATTCAAATTCCAGGATACTCAGCATTTATGAAAAAAGCCATACTCCAGAAGCTGCTGCTTTTATCTTTATCTCCCAACAACATCCAAGCAGCTTTGCTAAATTAGCAGAGTGACAATGGAAATAAGTTGTCCGATTGATGAAATTATTTGTTTGCTTAATTAGCATAATGGATGTTAAGAATGGGTCCTCCGGGGCTTCCCTGGTGGCGCAGTGGTTGAGAATCTGCCTTCTAATGCAGGGGACATGGGTTCGAGCCCTGGTCTGGGAAGATCCCACATGCCGCGGAGCAACTAGGCCCGTGAGCCACAACTACTGAGCCTGTGCATCTGGAGCCTGTGCTCTGCAACAAGAGAGGCCACGACAGTGAGAGGCCCGCGCGCCGCGATGAAGAGTGGCCCCTGCTTGCCACAACTAGAGAAAGCCCTTGCACAGAAACGAAGACCCAACACAGCCAAAAATTTTAAAAAATAAATTAATTTTAAAAAGGCTCAACATTAAAAAAAAAAAAAAAAAAAGAATGGGTCCTCCAATCCAAAAAAACATGGTTCTGACGAACCTAGGGGCAGGACGAGAATAAAGAAGCAGACGTAGAGAATAGACCTGAGGACACAAGGAGGGGGAAGGGTAAGCTGGGACGAAGTGAGAGAGTGGCATGGACGTATATACACTACCAAATGTAAAATAGTTAGCTAGTGGGAAGCAGCCGCATAGCACAGGGAGATCAGGTCGGTGCTTTGTGACCACCTAGAGGGGTGGGATAGGGAGGGTGGGAGGGAGACGAAAGAGGGAGGGGATATGAGGATATATGTATACATACAGCTGATTCACTTTGTTATACAGTACAAACTAACACAACATTGTAAAGCAATTATACTCCAATAACGATGTTAAAAAAAAAAAAGAATGGGTCCTCCATAAAATTTACGATGAGAACTAAAATCAACATAATTTCCAGTCCCTGTGCTAATTCTGGGACTGGCCATACTCTTCTGACCCTATAATAAACAATACTGAGAACAAGCAAAGATAACTGAGCTACTTGCTCCAAGAAATACTTGCTCCTCAAAGGTAAGATTGTGAACCAACTAAAATAGTTATCAAAACTAACAACTTACTCATCAAATTTGCTTCAAGGCCCTCCCCTCCATTTGCCCACCAATCCAAAGCTACTATCTCATAGGTCCTGCCCAAGTCCAGTCAACTGCCTATCTTGCAAGACTCACCTTAAAATCACTCAGCCGGGGTCCTAAAACTCTATAAATATCCTCTCTTAGACTCACTCCTTCTGAGAACTACGGGTAAGGTGTTCTCCCTTACTTCAACAGGTCCAATAAACTTAGCTTTGCTTGATCAACGGGATTTCAGGGAATCAACAGTGGTATTCAAGACAAGGGGATGCAACAAATACTACAGGTAAAAAAAACCCCTCATTTTATACCTGCAGAAATCAAGAGATTTCCCTGAGATCATCCAATAATTAGTGGTAACGTGTCAGCATTAAAATGGAGGTTTCTTGAACTCTCAAACCAGGGAGCTCATTCCAAATGACTGACAACCATGAAATATTCCTGAAAGAACCAGACTGCACAAGCCAGAGCTTCAGAGTTCCTTTTATAAACGTACAGATCCCTAAACTGTGCCTAGGTATTCTGCTCCCTCCTGTTCTTTTATCATCAGGAATGAAAGGGCCACCATCTGTCCCACGGCATAACCCACCTGTAAGTATTTTCTGACTATCTGGTGAGACTAGTTCCTCAATCTCTTTTGACAAAGTGTCTGGACATTTCATGACCCTCCCTTTGAGGCACAATAAGATGGAAAGAACCTGGATCCCCAAATGGAGTGGGACCATCTTACCAGCCTAGCCTACTTGAACTGTTAGCTGAGGGGTAATAAGATATTCGTGTATCATACTGACGCCATTTTTTAGTCTCTTTGGGGAACGAGGGAGGCTTTACCCTAAATACTATAATCTTGAAGTTAGAAGAGAAACTGATGGATCATTTTCTAAAAACAGCCAATTCATCTACCTCTTCTGTTCTTAGTCTAGGGTTCAAATCAACAGGACCCGCAGTTGAGAATAAACCACATATGTGACCCAAGAACATCACCAGGGAAGAACCTTCATTCTTTGTGCTAAAGGATAAAGCTGTCTTTTATCAGCTTGAAGGTCATATTCATCCCCTCTGTTCCAAACTGACAAGAAAAATAAAAATAACTATAGCTCAAATTACCTTCATAAGCAACCAAAACTGTAGGCAGAATGCCTGGCTGGGCTTTCACAGTGGCAATTCTCACCAAATGTACCACCAAAGGAGAACACATCTTGTTACTGAGGCTGTTGCCCCAGAATCAGACCCCTGCCCCTCCCTCAAATAGAAACCAGTTAGTCTTAATCTAAGCTTCAGGAGGAAGCTGCAAAGAGAAAAAAAAAAAAACTGGTTAGAACCAAATAGGCCCAAGATGACGGAATATTTGACTTCTAGTAGATCTCCGCACTGTTGTGGCCTCTCCGGTTGCGGAGCACAGGCTCCAGACGCGCAGGCTCAGCGGCCATGGCTCACGGGCCCAGCCGCTCCGCGGCACGTGGGACCCTCCCGGACCGGGGCACGAACCCGCGTCCCCTGCATCGGCAGATGGACTCTCAACCAACTGCGCCACCTGGGAAGCCCGACTTCTAGTAGATCTTGAGCCTCATTATACGTTCTTTGTAATACATTAGCAGGTTATGACACACCCACCAGCACCATGACAGTTGATGATTGCCATGACAACTGGAAAAGCCCACATAAGGACTGAAAAGGAGAGCTGCATCGGTTCCAGGTCCAAACCACACTCTGATTCTCGAATAACTCATGAGTGTTCTTCCCACTCTTTCTAATTCCCTCCCTCCTTTTACCTTGACCCTCCTATATATTTGGTGTCTCTCCCTCAAATTGGGTTGAGAAGTGGATTTGAGAACTAGGTTCCCTCTTCTCCATCCTTTGGCCATCGAATAAAGCTTGTGCTGTTCCAGGGTGGGAGGGAGGCTCAAGACGGAAGGAATATGGGGATATATGTATACATATAGCTGATTCACTTTGTGATACAGCAGAAACTAACACAACATTGTAAAGCAATTATACTCTAATAAGGATGTGAAAAAAAAAAAATAAAAACATCTTTATAGTAAAAAAAAAGAAAAAGAAAAGCTTGTGCTGTTCCAGTCTCAGCATCAGTTTTGTTCCTGGCTGTGCAAATCCAATAGGAGAAAGAACCTTCCTGGCAGAGACAGGGGGTCTCCACCCTGGTTAGGACACCAGCCCGGGTCCAGTCCACCAATTCAGTAACTATCTTATCAAGACAATTCTGTTTTCCAACTGAGGTGCCTAAGTAAGGCAATCTTTGAGGGCATTCCCAGCACTGAGTCTGTGATTTCTAAACAAGTCTAAAACACTTCATTAGAATGAAAACTGAATGATATCTAGAAAATATAAGGAACATTCTTTTAAAATGGAAAATGTTTGGGCTCCCCTGGTGGCGCAGTGGTTGAGAGTCCGCCTGCCAATGCAGGGGATGCGGGTTCGTGCCCCGGTCCGGGAAGATCCCACATGCCGCGGAGCGGCTGGGCCCGTGAGCCATGGCCGCTGAGCCTGCGCGTCTGGAGCCTGTGCTCCGCAACGGGAGAGGCAACAACAGTGAGAGGCCCACGTACCGCAAAAAAAAAAGGAAAATGTTTGCTCTTGATGGAAAATACACAAGTATTCTTGATAGAATACCATACACACACATGCACACACCCCCAACCTTAATCCCAGTCACAGCCCAAAATAGCTACAAACATTCACAAAGTGTCTCCCAAAATTATTATTTTGTTCTGGACACCTGAGTATTCTATCAGTAGAAAGAAGAGGACCCAGTGAATGAAATCTTCCAACTCTGAGTTTCCATGAAAACTTGAGTTTGAAGGAACTAGGTCAAACTGACCTTCTTCGTTCAAACCAGTATAAACCTGATGTAATCACTGAAACAAACACAAAGAGGGAGCACAAATGTAAACGCTCTCAAAAGGAAGTGTTCAAATGTTCTAGACACCCAACAACTCAAAATGAGAACAGCTTGCCTCTTGAAATCCCCTAAAGAGACCAACTAGCCCCCTCCCAAACTCCACTACCAAAATACTCTCTAACCACCCTGAAGTTAAAAGGTGGTAAATACAGAGTTCAAGTGAACAAAAACAAGTGAGAAAAATTTAAGACAAATGTAAAAGAGAAACTTTGAGAACTAATCCAGGATCTGAATTTCTCATTGGTTGCCAAATTACTGCCACCGTTCAAACCTAAGTGTGTCCTGAGCACAGTGGTCCTGGGGAGAGACCCCTGTCCTCACAGAACTGACTGACCATCTACTGGGGGAGACAGGTGAGGCACACTCAGGCTACTTACAGACCAAGAAGAAGCCAGTATTCAGTGCTGGGACCCGGTGAGGGGCACAGAGGAGGGGTCACTGCAATCAGGGTGGTCAAGGAAGGTCTCTCTCTTGAGATGACTGCTGAGCTGAGACCCAGAAGAGAAGAAGGCAGCCAAGCAAACAGCTAGGGAAAGAAAGTCCTAGGTTTGTGAAGGACAGCCTGG
Source organism: Globicephala melas (assembly GCF_963455315.2). NCBI lineage: Eukaryota > Metazoa > Chordata > Mammalia > Artiodactyla > Delphinidae > Globicephala > Globicephala melas. The sequence goes on from NC_083319.1 coordinate 50,217,924, forward strand.
CTGTGTCAGAGTCAGAAGGCGCCCCTGTAGGTAGAGTGTGGGACGTGAATGGCGGTAGGGCTGTGACTCTGACCAGCCCAGCCCGGGTCTGCAAAAACACACGGGCACTTCTGGCTTCTCTAATGAACACAGCCTCCCACTCAAATCATCTGATGGCAGATTCCCTAAAACTCAGAAAGGGGGATGCGTGGGGAACCAAAAAAAAAAGGAAAGTATCCATTGAGTGTCACTAGACTATCCTCTGTTCAGAAAAGAAAACTAGACTCAGAGAAGCTAAGTGGCTTGCACAGAGTGACACAGCTCTTCCGTAAATGAACTAGGACTCAAACTAGGAGTGTCTGACTGGTGCGTCAGTTTCTTTCATCTGGCTTTTTAACATAACAAAAGCATTTGGCAGAGGTTATAATGATACACTACTAAGATTCCCATGGACTGTTTTTTCCTCTATGATACTGACTAAGGCTCAAATGACCTACTGATATACTCAGAAAGTTTTCCCTTGCACAATTCCTGCCAATTAATTTATCTTCTTTATAAACTGATGTTAATTAACATTTCAAAATGATCACTAAATGACCTTCTAAATACATAATTCATAACAGTCAAAACTTCGAAGCTCAGATGTCCAACAGGCTTAGGACTGATGGTAATATAGAAATATGACAAAATGCTGCGTAGCAATTCTAAGTGATAGGCATGTGGACCCCTCATACAGGGAAACATAATAGCTACTAATGTGAACTTAATTTCATATTAAACAGAAAAAGCAGAGCACAACATGGTATGTACAAACTGGTTACAACTTTGTGACAAAGTACATATACTTAACAAGGATGAGAAATACATTTTTATTAAGGTCATTTTCATTTAAAGTTGCTTGAGCTCACATAATAAATTTACAAGGGCACCTTTCCAAAAGAAAACAATGTTAAAGAAAGAAATATTTTAAAAGGTGGACTTTCTTAATATCTATCTAGAACAAGCACTCATATTCTCTTCACCATTTGGAATTTTAAAAGTACAAATAGCATTAGATTAGATAGTTTTCTGATTTTAAATACCTGAGGTTCGTATGACTGAGCATTTCAATATTGACCCAATGGAAAAGGACAGTGCAAAGATGATGCCTATAACCAAATATTAGTATAAACATTGAACACCATCAAAAATTTTTCTGCAGTGACTGTAAACCTAGAGTTGTAAAACAAACCCCAAGCACTCATAACACATGCCAGAAGACTCATCCAAAGCCTCATTTTCTCCTATCCTGATGTCTAATATATTAAAATGCTGTATCAATCATTTACTCCTTCTGGAAATATTAACAAAGTTTCACCAAATGCAATAATTGATGGACCTGTAAAATGTTGCCTGCATTGTCTTGTGGGTCTGAAAACTCTTCAGTTCAGTTTTTCAAGATCGTCAACACAGTATTGGGCTCCATTGTTCTCACTGTATCCTGAAATGTGCTTCATCTCCTTGTATTTAAGAATTTAACTAGTTTTATATTTGTTACCCATCACTTAGCAAACAGTGGTCTGAAGGACAGCCTGGCTGCGTTATGTATATAAATGGAATGAATTCAGAAAATTATTTAACCCTATTTCAAAATGGATGGGAGAAACATAAGAGATGCTATACAGAAAAATAAATTTTTTTAAGCATACTTCAAATTGAATTTCCTAGATCCTCTACCTCATCCTTGTAAGTTGGCCTCTCCATTGGCATTTGTCTATTTTTTTATAGTATTCCCTGAATCAAAAGGACATAAATAAAAATAAAGGATGGGAATTTACTAAATGCCATCGAATTGTACACTTTAAAATGGTTAATTTTATACTACGTGAATTTTACCTGAATAACTAAAAAAAGGATAAAGTCAACAATATATGTCTCTATTACGATGAACATATAATATAGGTGTGATAAAGAGAGAATATAGGAAGTCTAAGCAAGGAAATTCTGAGATTGCCCAACCAAAGTACTGTAACAATAAAAAACAATGTATTTATGATTTAAGCTGAGATTTGCTTTAAAAGAACGTGGATGTGGTGGGGAATGGGTAAGGGTCTAACTGAACAAGATTGGCTAAGGATTGATAATTGTTGAAGCTGGATGATTGGTACAGGGAGTTCATTATATCATTCCCTTCACTTTTGTGTATGTTCAAAATGCCCAGAGTAAGCCGTTTAGTGGGGGTTTTTTTAAGACTATTTTTTAAATTAATTAATTAATTAATTTGGCTGCTTTGGGTTATTACTTGCAGCACGCGGGCTCTTCGTTGCACCGCACAGGCTTCTCTCTAGTTGTGGCACGCAGGCTCCAGAGTGTACAGGCTCAGTAGTTACAGCACATGGGCTGTTTCTCCACAGCATGTGGGATATTAGTTCCCTGACCAGGGATCGAACCCACGTCCCCTGCATTGGAAGATGGATTCTTTTTTTTTTTTTTTTTAATTTATTTTTCGCTGCGTTGGGTCTTCATTGCTGCGTGTGGGCTTTCTCTAGTTGCAGTGAGCAGGGGCTGCTCTTCGTTGCAGTGCGCAGGCTTCTCATTGTGGTGGCTTCTCTTGTTGCAGAGCACGGGCTCTAGGCATGTGGGCTTCAGTAGTTGCAGCACATGGGCTCAGTAGTTGTGGCTTGCGGGCTCTAGAGAGTAGACTCAGTAGTGGCACATGGGCTTCGTTGCTCCGCAGCATGTGGGATATTCCCGGACCAGGGTTCAAACCTGTGTCCACTGCACTGGCAGGTGGATTCTTAACCACTGCGCCACCAGGGAAGTCCCGGAAGGTAGATTCTTAACCACTGGACCACCAGGGAAGTCCCAGCTATTTAGTTTTGTTTTGCTTTGCTTTTGTTATATCTTTACAATAGATCTAATCCTGGAACTTGAAACACATGTATAGAACTGGGTATATAAGAAGCTTAAAGTGAATCAGAAAAGCAGCAAAATTATCATCTTACTTTACTGTCATGAGAACATCTGGCTTCTAATATTGTCCACTGTTAACTTCTTTTTTTAATGAACAAGGAAGCTTTAGCACTTCCTCAACAACTTATTTCAACTGACTTCATAAACAGCACATTTTACAAAGGATAAAAATTTGTAAAATCAGTACATACCAGGAGTATCATAGGCCGTTTCCAAGTTGTTAATCCTATGATTCCAGAGAGTATCACCTACAAGGATAAACAGGATCATAAATCTAGAAAAGGGACCAATTCCAATAAACTAATCCCCAGTCTCTGAAGTGTATATTTTTTAAAAATACTGAAATTTCAAAGGCTTCTAACTCAAACATTTAATATTCCTGTTGATTACATGAGCCCTGGTATATATATACTTCTCAAGCATGGTTTCCATGTACTCCTGACCCACCCCCCTTCCAGGCATACTTGTCCTTCCTCAGACTGGCCAGGCTCTAGACATTCCAGGACTTTGTGCTTCTCTTTGTCACAGAGTCCTCTCTTCTCAACTCCCCTCCTAGCTGCCTGAGAACTCCTATGCATTCTACAAGGCCCCAACACACAGTCATCACCTCTGATAAGCCATATTAATCTTAACACCCCACACTCCTGTAAGCCCTCTACATATAACTTTTTCCCCCCAAAAAACTCATTGCATTTTTGTCTTGCCCACTGACTGTGAATGCCTGTCCTGTCTCTCTGAATCCCCAGCTCCTAGCAAAGTGCTTATCACATGATTGGCAATTAGTAAATGTTCCTGAACCCTTATTCCTCAAAGGCGGAGGGACTACAGTGAGAAATATCTCATGTTGCAAAATGACACGTCAATAAACAATAACCTAAAATCCTCAGTAAAGAAGAACCAGCATTTTGCCAAAACGTAATCTGGAAGACAACATCAGCCTTTTGAATAACACAGTTCACTAAGCAGTTAGGAAAGGATAAGCAAAGTAATTATTCAGCCCAGGGTCACTCTGATGACCTTTGTGTACGTAATAAAGTGCATCTACTGAAAGCAGTTATGAGGATTTTCTTTCAAGTGCACTTTTCACCAAAATCACTCAAATGCACCATTTCACAATAACTATTTATTTAACTACAAATCAGTAAGGATTACAGTGCTACTTGAAACCCAAAGCTCACAGGCCTACCTGCGATACTCTCTCTTCTCCATTTATTGACTGAGGGTAATCATTTCACAACAAACCAGTAGAGGACAAGTCTACCCATTTATATCAAAGACCAAAAAACATATATGGGGCTTCCCTGGTGGCGCAGTGGTTGAGAGTCCTCCTGCCAATGCAGGGGACATGGGTTTGTGCCCCGGTCCGGGAGGATCCCACATGCTGCAGAGTGGCTGGGCCCGTGAGCCATGGCTGTTGAGCCTGCGCGTCCGGAGACTGTGCTCCGCAACGGGAGAGGCCACAGCAGTGAGAGGCCCGCGTACCGCCAAAAAAAAAAAAAAAACACACACACACACAAAAAACATATATGGGAAGACAGGAGACAATTTCTTTGTATCACGTCTATGTTTAAACATACTATCAGCTGCCTGCTCACTGGGCACTATATCCTTTCATCTTCTTAAATTCAGCAGGATATTTCCTTCCTCTAAACGATTTCTTCCTGGAAACACACTTGGTGGGGCTTGTCTAGAGGGTATGGGTGACATCTACTTACAAATTGGAACTTGGAATCCATGACATCTTGGGGTCCAGGTTCCTTACTTGGCTTTGAATTATACACACACATGCACAGGGGTATGATATTTACAAAAAAAAAAAAAAAGAATCATAAAAGATACTCTTCCTCCTCTTCTTTTTCTCTCTCAACAAATACTTCACTGGAAATCACTTCATGTTTACTGAACTAGCTCTCATTCATTTCCATTTAATGGTTACATAATATTCCTTTGTACAACCACTACCTAATGTATTCAATCATTTCCATATTCATGGGTATTCACTCTTTTTCCAGTTTTTTGCCCCCAAACAATGTTGCAGTAAACATCATGGCCATATAACCTTACAAACAAGTGCTTTTTATTTCTGCTGAATAAAGTCCCAGGAGTAGCATTGCTAAGTTGAAAGGGGCATGTGTATAATAAGTACATAAATAAATAAAATGTTTTTAATAGATCATGACATATACAATTATCATTTCAAATGAAGGGTCTCTAGGACAAAAGAACTAAGCTTTCTTTCTTTCTTTTTAAACTCAAGAATTTTATTTATTTATTTTTTATTTTTATTTATTTATTTATCTTTGGCTGCGCCGGGTCTTAGTTGCGGCATGCAGGATCTTCGTTGCCACATGCGGGATCTTTAGTTGCAGCATGCGGAATCTTTAGTTCTGGAATGCATTATCTTTAGTTGTGGCATGCGGAATCTTTAGTTGTGGCATGCAGGATCTAGTTCCCTGAGCAAGGATCAAAGCAGGGCCCTCTGCATTGGGAGCACAGAGTCTTTTTCTTTAAAGATTTTTTCGATGTGGAACATTTTTAAAGTCTTTATTGAATTTGTTACCATATTGCTTCTGCTTTATGTTTTGGTTTTTGGGCCCCGAGGCATGTGGGATCTTAGCCCCCGACCAGGGATCGAACCCGCACCCCCTGCATTGGAAGGAGAAGTCTTAATCACTGGACCGCCAGAGAAGTCCCCTAAGCTAGATAGTCTTCTTCCTCCCTCCTTCCCTCCCTCCCTTTCTCTTTAGAGAGGACTTTGCATATATGAGCAAACTAAATTTAAAACATAATTGTTGGGACTTCCCTGATGGTGCAGTGGTTAAGAATCCGCCTACCAAAGCAGGAGACAAGGGTTCGAGCCCTGGTCTGGGAAGATCCCACATGCTGCGGAGCAGCTAAGCCCATGTGCCACAACTACTGAGCCTGCACTCTAGAGCCCGTGAGCCACAACTACTGAGCCCGCGTGCCACAACTACTGAAGCCCATGCACCTAGAGCCCGTGCTCCGCAACAAGAGAAGCCACCGCAATGCGAAGCCCACGCACCGCAAAGAAGAGTAGCCCCCGCTCGCTGCAACTAGAGAAAGCCCGCGCACAGCAACGAAGACCCAACACAGCCAAAAATAAATAAATAAAAAATGAGATAAATTTAAAAAAAGAAATATCAACAATCTCAAAATATATGTGACAAAGAAACTTAAGACCTCAGTAGGAAGAAATATAAAGCTTATTGATCAATATTAAAGACCCAAATAAATCAAGACATATACCACATTCATGGGTTGGAAGACAAAATACTTAAAGATATCATTTCCATTTGAATTGTTTTGTAGACTCAGCACACACAAATGTTAAATTTCAACAGGATTTTTGTAAACCACCCTTCTTTATAGGATGCTTCAAGAAACTACATTCTAGTTGTAGGTGGGAGTTGTAGTTACATCCACCTCAGTCCTGAGCCCTGCCCTCCCATTCTTCAAGATTAAGTAAGCCCAACACACTTGGGGAACCCCGTGAGTGGTGAGATAAGAGAAGGGGAAGCAGAGGAAGTAGGAAGCCTCTGGAATGTGGAATAAAAGTGCTGCAGCTGGGGATGAATCGTTTAAGAGCTCAAGACTGAAGGGAATGGAGGTTCACATTTCGGGGAGGGGTGTGCAATTCATGACTGGGGAGAGAGGATGGGGAAGTGAAAGAGGAAGAGGCAGAGTATTCAATGCCTCCGCTTCCATCAATGGCAGCAGCACCTGGAGCTCCATCAGAAGGGACTCAAGATCCCTTAACACTGGCCTTCCATTACCCCATAATGCTATTCCTTGTTCAATTGTGTTCTACACTCACTTGCAATCTCATGAGGGCTTGGATCTCTGAATATTCACTCAAGTACCACTAAAGGCTGCTAGATGCACTCAATTAGTTACGGCAAGAGTCAACGAACAACTGAATGGATGATGAATAAATAAATGAATGAAGGTCAAAAACAGGAGATGAACTTGCTCAAAGATGACTATGTAAGCCTAAACATATTTTTCACTCCCGTGCTTCTTGAAAGAGTACATCAACAGCAAAAAGCAACTCCATCAGCATTTTTTCCACCCAGTGCAAGATGCAACTTGCTCGGAATAAACAGGCGAGAACCTATTTTCTAACACCAAATTATCTCTATATCACTATAATGAGATTTATTACAATCTTGGTTTCACTCACTTGTGACCCATTCTTTGTAGCTCATGGGGAAAAGCAGAGGCCTTTCTTTTTTTCTGATATTGCAAAGAAGGATTCTACGATACTCCAGGCAAGAATCACTGTTACCCACCATATGTGGTGAATGTGCCTTAACTTTCCAGCTTAAAAATCAAATCATTAAAGTCAAAAGCATGTAATTCTACTACCTTATTTTTCTGTGTTAATCCATTAACATACCTTAGGGCAAAAATGTTCTGAATTGTTTGTCAAAAGTTGCCATATCTAAACATAGAGTTAAAAAGAGCCATGTTATAGGTGTCCCACTTCTTAATAACCTATCTTGCCCTATAGCTTTTACACTGGATATATTTTTTAAATGTATGTGTGCATGTATCCTTCTTTATCTGCCCAGGGTAACTCAGTAAAAGATCTGACAAAGTGGACAACTGGGTATTTCTCATGTACGCTTGTTGGTTACCACAATGTCCCACCAAAAAACAAACAAACAAACAAAAAAAACTAGACTGTTCACCTTATCTTAATTAAATATTGCCTTGATGTTTAAAAAACATTGATAGAAGTTCTAGTATGTGCCAGGCCTGGGGCTAGGACTCAGCAACGAAGCATTTTCCTAAATGTTCTCTAATCACACTCACAAAATCAATTCTGAGGCAAGAATCATCCCACCCATTTTACAGATGAGTAACTGAGGTTGAGAGACTCAATGACCTGCTCAAGAACTTATCATCATGGATGGACCTAGAGACTGTCATACAGAGTGAAGTAAGTCAGAAAGAGAAAAGCAAATATCATACATTAACGCATATATGTGAAATCTGAAGAAATGGGTACAGACGATCTTATTTACAAAGCAGAAATAGAGACACAGACGTAGAGAAGAACAAACATATGGATACCAAGGGGGAAAGGGGGTGGGGTGGGAGGAATTGGGAGATTGGGACTGACATATATACACTACTATGTATAAAATAGATAACTAATGAGAACCTACTGTATAGCACAGGGAACTCTACTCAGTGCTCTGTGGGGGCCTAAATGGGAAGGAAATCCAAAAAGGAGGGGATATATGTATACGTATAGCTGATTCACTTTGCTGTACAGTATAAACTAACACAATATTGTAAAGCAATTATACTCCAATTAGAAAAAGAACTTATCATGTGACTCTGCTGTTGTGTAAAATAAAGGACTAAAGAAAATTAAATTCATCTCAAAAGTTATACTTAAAAATACTCCTTCAATATTAAAGTAGTATTTGATGATTATGATAGAAAAAAATGTACTTACTGTTGTTTAACTGGTAGAGACTAGAATTTTTGTGTTAGTTTCCACTCTGGACCATTCATTCTTTTTTTTTACACTCTGTCATTGTAAATTTTTTTTAATAGGTTTACCTTAAGGTTCACCAATGTCTGTCTCTTTATAAGGAACTGGAATCTTGCCAAAGAATCACAGACTCAAGGGAGGGGGGACCATGAGTTCAGGTCAGTGACTTCAACAGAGAGACATGAATGTATGTAGATGATAAAGGCTATTAGGGCCCCCAGAGAAAAACAAAAAACAATAACTAATTCTCTACCACTTGCCTGAAATATCTCCCAAGGATCATATACGTCATCAGAGTCAGGAATTTTGTTTTTTGAGGGAGACACGAACCAATGCAACTCTCTCTACTCTTCCATTAATCTAAAACAGTGTGGTAGGCTGGTCTCCCGTAGTCCCAGTGGAATCTAACTACTATTAGCTAACTATGCCTCCAAATCAGGAGCCAGGATAGCGTGGCCTGAACACGGACATGGAGATCCTCCCTCTGCCCTCACCTGGGTCAAACTTCAGCACGTTTTTAAAGTGTCTACTGGCTTAGTTTCATGAACTTTGGGAATAATAATAGATTGAGTCATTAACCAAGGACACCAGCAAGAAAATAAATGATCACAGAGTGCTCAAAAACAATAAGCACATTAAAAACACTCCCTTCAAGTTGTTGAAAGTAAGTATGTAAAGTATGGGAAAAGAGTCTTTATAGGACTTGTTAATTCTCAAACATGTATTACAATAGATAAAATACACCTTCAAGGTTCAGACAAGTGAAGGAAGACTCCAAATCTTGGGCTCAAGGTGAGAATAACACTTACAGCAGTATATATGGAAAAATATTCTTGAACTATAGTGTGTTTAACAAAATAGTCCTTTCAAATGAATATATTTGTCCCTTATGAGCAAAATTTTTACTGCAGCCAAAAGATTTGCTGACTTAGTTGATACAGCAGACTCAGGCATATAATGGTCATTCAAAGCTTGAAATATGAGGATATCCTTCTACTGTGTTCCTACGTGGGTTTGAAGTAACCTTAGACTTAAGCTGGCACTGCCACTCAACTACCTACTTTCATATGCCAGTCAAACTTCTGAGCGATAAATAAAACATGGTATAGCAACACAATGGGATCTCATTTGTCCATAAACAGGAATGAAGTAGTGATACATGTCACAACATGGATGTGCCTTGAAAATGTTATGCCAAGTGAAAGAAGCCAGTCACAAAGGACCATTTGTTGTATGATCCCATTTATATGAAATGGTCAGAATAACAAATCCATAGAGACATAAAGTAAATTGATCAGCGGTTGCTTAGGGATAATGGAGTAAGGAAGAAATGGGGTATGACTGTTAATGGGTACAGGGTTTCTTTTGGGGGGTGATGAAAATTTTCTAAAATTGATTGTGGAGATGGTTGCAAAACTGTGAATTTAATAAAAATCATTGAACTGCACACTTTAAATGGGTGATATAAGTAGATTTAAATGGAATGTGAATTATATCTCAATAAAGCTGTCATTTAAAAAAAAATTCTGCAGTCCTCAAGTCATAATTCTTAAGCTTTTCTCATAAAAACTTTAGTTTAGCTGTCTTTAAATTAGTTACAACGTGCTATCAAGCCCCTTCCTGTTAACTATTAAGCCCCTTTCTTTTAGAAATACATTCTGAAATATTTAATGCTGAAACTACAATACTGGAGATTTGCCTTAAAATAATCCAGTGGGTGTTACCAAGGGGGAGTGGGTGTGAGTATACAGTGACCATGTAAATGTTGATAACTACTGAAGCTGGGTGACGGGTCAATGGGGGTTCTTTCTATATGTGTTGAGATTTAAAATTTTCAAAATAAAATTTTAAAGGTAGAGTGGGGTTCTTAAGACTTCCTGGTCACTTCTCTGCTGTCTCTCTAGTCCACTTACATTTTCTTTTTAAAAACATACATGTATTGAAATATTTACAGGTGTAATGATGTGATGTCTGAGATTTGTTTCAAAATAACGTGGGAAGTGAATCTGACAAATGGACTAGAGGGCACGCTGAAGCTAATTTCTACCCTGCTTAGAACACCCATCCTTCTGGAGTTATCAGAACACATAGAGGGAATTCCCTGGTGGTGCAGCGGTTAGGACTCTGCGCTTTCACTGCCGAGAGCCCGGGGAACTAAGATCCCACAAGCTGCCCGGTGCAGCCCAAAGAAAAGAACACATAGAGCCGGCAGCAGAGTCAGAAAGAGGTACAGGAGATAAAACAACTGTTAGAGCTGGGTGAGGGGTATATGAAGATTCACTGTACAGTGTCTGAATAAATTTAAAATTTTCCATAAAGCAGAGTTTAAAAAAACCCATCTCTCTCACATACATAAACTCAAAAGGTATGCTACTGCTGAGACTTTTTTCCTGCAACACCAGGAGAGTCATGGGGCTTGACGCCATTCTCAAATCCTATTCAGTTGCTCTGGACATGTACTATCTGTCGGTTCTGTTGTCACTTTGCAAATTCTGAGGACAACCTCAGAAACAGGCCACAACAAATAAGAATAACAAACAGTTGCAAGTTTGCGTATAGAGTTGGGGGCACAGTGTGGGAAAAGGACCCTGTGGAAGAGACTTAGTTCCAAATCACTCATTCTTTCCCAGCTCTGGTTTACTGGGTCCCACAGACAAGGATGTGCCCAGCCAGCAGGCCCAAGCTAGCAGCCTTTATCTTCTGGTTGATTCCTCTTTTTTTTTTTCTTTTTTAATAGTTCATCAAATCTAACTATGGCTTGACTGACATCTAAAGTGTATTTACCTCTGAAATAATTCACAATAGTACACTGATTTAGGGGTTTAATTTTAGGAGAGAAAAAAATAGTTTTCAATAATCCTAAACTAGCTATCTTTGAGAAGACAAGAGATTATGATTTTACAAAGAGCAAATCCCTAAAAATGTATGCAAGAGTCACTTCTGCCCCATGGTATTTGGAGAAATAAAATGCAGCCACCATTTGGCTGAATTTAGTCTGACAAGCGGACTAAGGAGCATAACGGATCTAATCCCTACCCTGTTGGGAATACTCCTCTTTCTGAAGTTTTAAAGGACTCCCAGAGGCCAGTGGGAGAGCCCAAGGGTAGGGCCAGGAGGGTGGGATTCCTTTTACACGATGCACAGATTGTGAATTCCATCCACCACAGTAAGATCATCCAGCATTAAAGTATTTCAAAAAGAACAAACTGGCATCAGTTTAAGTATAAAATGCCAGGCCAGGCTCTAGGTACCTAATGTTCTTACAGTTCTTTCAAACAATTACTTTGGGTTCAATTAGTTCTCCCTATATTCTTAAAATTTGGTCTTGAATCTGGGTTTGTGTGGACCTGCAAGGCCAATTTTCAGCCATTCAAAATATACATTCATTACAGATCTTAGTAAAAACTATAGGCATTGCCAGGCTTTTAGATTTAGTTTAGAGAAAGGCCGTTTACTTTAAATATTCATCTTCCACAATCATTCCACGAAAACCTATTTCCAGGTCTCTCAATCCTCAGCAAACCTCAAGACGCAGGATGCCTTGGAAGCTGTGAAATCGTTAGGAGGCAGGGACGAGCAGCCACCAGTTTCCATAAACGCTCGAGGGCAGCAGCCTTTTGCCCCAGAACAGCCTTCCTGTCCGAGGAGGCAGGGCCGGTAGGGCCGGTAACGGAGCGGGGCAGACATCTCCGGCTAGTTGGGACTTCGGCAAGCTCATCCACGATGGGTTCGGGTTCTGGAGAATTAAATTCTGCCCATCAGTCTGCGTGGCTCCAGGAACCTAGTGCGGGCTTAGGGCCCTCCTTTAATGACCAAGTACGTGGGTGCGTTCACACACCCTGTTATTACCTCCTGAACTCGTCCCCAGATACAGTGGAGCTAGCCTACACCAGACACTTAACATTTACTTGTGCCTTAGTCCGTAATAAAAACAAGTGACGTGCGCCAACCTGTCACTTCATCCATCCCACAAATACTCCTACTATGTGCCAGGCACTGTTGATACATCAGTGAACAAAACAGATCAAGATCCTTGCCCTCCCCGTGCGGACGTTGTCAGCAAGTAAATACTCAATAGCTGAAAGAAGTTTATTCATTTTCTTCCCGCTTTTTTGTCACCCACCCCCATCCTTCCAATCTCCCAAAGAGCCGGAAATCGGGTTTATTCTATTAGTTTGACAGGAACAACAAAACCCTTTAGCCTACAAGGAATAGACACTGTCCAGGTGCAACCCAATTCACCCCAGAATTCCTCTCTCTCTTACCCCTTTATTTTTCCCCAGCCTCAACGCCTCCAAAAACTTCAACTGGCCTGAAGGGCTGTGCTCCCGAAGGATCAATCACGGGGCAGTGGAGGCGAACAGCCTGAGCCCCCCTGCTCCCCGGGTGGGCCCTGCCGAAGTGAGCGGGGCACGCGCGGCACTCACCGAAGAGCCGGCCCAGAACGGGCACGAGTTCTTCACCTGCGGGGAGCTGCTCAGCGACAGCGCCCCGAAGCTGAGTGCCACCATACAGCAGCCCAGGATCAGCTGCAGCAGACCGAGCGACAACAGCGGGCGAGCGGGCAGCAGCGCCGATCCCGGGGCCGCGGCGGCGGCGGCGGCCCGGCGGGAGGAGAGCGCGGGCGGCGGGGCCAGCACCCCGGCGGCGGCGGCGGTGGCCGCGCAGCGAGGCCGCGCCGGGGGCTGCAGCGCGGCCCGGGGCCAGCGCGGCCGTAGCGGGGGCAGCGGCGGCTCCTGGGCGGCGGCCGCCGCGGTGCCCGGGCCCCCGGCCTGCGGCCCGCCCGAGAGCCCAGCCACAGGGCAGCAGGAGCCCGGGAGCACCACGGGCAGGGACATGGACGGGCGGGGAAGGAGCGGCCGGTGGCGGCGGTAAGAGGACGCGGAGCGGAGCCGCGGGCGCCGCGCACTGGGCAAGAGGGCGGGCTCCGAGGCCCAGGGGGAGGGAAGGAAATACGCACGGCCCAACCACTTGCTGCTGCTGCTGCCGCCGCCGCCGCTGCCGCCGCCCCGACTCCCGCCGGCCGCACCCACCTGCCAGCCGGCGGGTCCGCCTCCGGCCGCCCGGGTGCGCCCCACTCCCACCCGGGCACACCCACGCGCGCCCTTCGCTCACGCCGCGCAGCGTCGCCACCCTTTGGGGTCCGGCCGAACCCACGCTCGCTCCCCGGTCTCCAGGAAAGGTGCCCTGCCCCAATATTTAAAATTGGTCCCTCGGGCTAGGAGGGAACGGCAGTCTGGGCGCGGAGGTACAGGCAGCCGACGGTCTGAGACTGTCCCCACCCGCCAAGCTGGGGCGGGACAGGAGCGTCGCCGAAGCGCTGTGGACCCTCGGCCCCTTCAGGTCCAGCCCAGAGAGCGACTCTGGCAACCTTTAATACGAAGGGAGCCTGGCTTTAAACTTTCCCCCGGGGAGGGAGGGTGGCAGGAAGAGGAGCTGTGGGTGACTTGATGGGAAAAGTCTAAGGCTCAGGGCTTCGGGGAAGCACAACGCAGAGCCAAGTCACTGTTCGCGTGGGGTTTCCGGGCGCTGACATTGTGCTGCGGCCCCTCCGCCTGGAAGTTGAGGCGTGGCGGTGGGGGGGGGGGAGTGCTTTCCCTGCACCAGAGTAGGAGCGAGCAGGAGCCCAAGGTTACCTTGGAAGTATCCCGCCTCCAGAAAGAAAGAAGCGGGGGCTGCCCGGAGCGCGTGGCAAGGGTTACACTCTGTGGCCGACTCATCTTGACTCATGAGCTGTATTAGGCATCACCTGGTAGAATGTAGAATCCCAAACTTCCAAAGAAACAGCCTAATAAAAACATAATCTGTTTTTGGTAATTTATAAGATATATTTAGAGCTTAAAAAACTGACTCGCCTTTGTAAAATGATTTTACCTAATAGTCTACCCTTCCCTCGGAAGAATTCTTATGTGTTGAAAGTGTTCGTATACATAAAATGATCATAATAGTTTTTTTTTTTCCCCAGGTTAAGAACCAGAGCAGTGTCGCTTTGCAGTAAGACAGCCTTTGTATTAGGCTTCTCATTTTATCAGTAAGGTGAGGGTATTTTATATCCTCCTGTCCAATAAACCAAAGGAAATGTGTATCCGTTTTTATGCTCTGCTTGCAAAGGCTATATTTATTTTGGTCATTACTTACTTCAGCCCGCAGTGTGATGCACTGCCAATGTGCATGTGTGTTTACATGTACACTTTTTGAATAATTAAAGCACCTGTGACAGGGAGATCATTTCGGTGCTTTGTGACCACCTAGAGGGGTGAGATAGGGAGGGTGGTAGGGAGATAGATGCAAGAGGGAGGGGATATGGGGATATATGTATACATATAGCTGATTCACTTTGTTATACAGCAGAAACCAACACAACATTGTAAAGCAATTATACTCCAATAAAAATGTTAAAAAATAAAATAAATAAAGCACCTGTGATTAATAGTACCAAGGACTTCTTTTACAAACTCCTCTTGAAAATAAACTTCAAATCCTGGAGAAAAAAATGGACCTGTCTTTTAAAATAAACATTTAAAGTATGTTGTTTCATGCACTTTAAAACATTTTACAGTACATATTCTTAAATGGCAGGTGATGTTAAACTGAAAGCTTCTTGTGTGCTAGTTTGTACATTTTATTTTATGCACAAGCTTAAAGGTATTTAATTTTTAAGATTCTACTATATTGTGAAATATAAAAAAGTCTGATTGAGTCTTGGGAAATTCTCTCAGCTTAAATCTATTCCTGTGGTCAGTCCCTGACACCTGAAATATACTGTCAAAAATGTATTATTGGGCTTCCTTGGTGGCGCAGTGGTTGAGAGTCCGCCTGCCGATGCAGGGGACACGGGTTCGTGCCCCGGTCCGGGAATATCCCACATGCTGTGGAGCGGCTAGGCCCGTGAGCTATGGCCGCTGAGCCTGCGCGTCCGGAGCCTGTTGCTCCGCAACGGGAGAGGCCACAACAGTGAGAGGCCCGCGTACCGCAAAAAAAAAAAAAAAAAAAATGTATTCTTTGGGTCTGGGTAAGTTGGTGCTAGAAGTCAGATATCCTCTTCCGTTGGATGGTTAATGGCTGGAAAGGGAGAGCTCCAGGGGAGCTGATAACCATCTGCTTCTTGCTGTGGGGGACAGTTACATGAGTGAGACTCATTTTGAGAAAATTTATGGAGTTACATTTTGTGCAGTTCTCTGCATTTTATATTTAAACACTTTAAAGTATTTCTAAGTCCTTTCTTCTTAAATTTTTTGTCTATTTCCCTATACAGAAACGATGATAGCCGAGGGTAACTTAAATCCATAGATAGTTTTATCCAATAGCTTTACTTATTTTTTCAGGCCACTAAACGTTTTTCAAAGCTTCTAATTAAGAGTTGTTGTGCAGTAGTTTTATTTTATGTTGTTGTTATTGGCCACATTTATAGCTGTGAAGATTCTTTTTCATAAACACAAATCCATAAAAAATTGCTCCAACCTTTAAGATTATACCAAATAGCACTCTTGAGTATTTGAGCTTTGACTTTTATAACCCAGGCTTGACTCTTTGCATCTGCCAAGCAGTTGCTTACAGTAAGTCCTTATTTATACGTGATCAAGCTGAGTTGTATGTAACTAAATTCTTATATGATGATTCAGAGTCATTGATTTCAGGTTGGCTTTAAAAAATTAAGTGAGGATTTTGGAAAACAGTCTGGCAGTTCCTCAAAAAGTTAAACATAGTATTATCATTTGACCCAGTAATTCCACTCCTAGGTGTATACCCAAGAGAAGTGAAAACGTATCCACATAAAAGCTTGGACACAATTAGCTTTATTCGCAATAGCCCAAAAGGTGGAAGCAACCCAAATGTGGATGAATGAATAAACAAAATGTGGTATTATGGATGAATTTGTTTATCCTGCATAAACAAAATGCAGGATAGCCATGCAATCGAGTATTTTCAGCAATAAAAAAGGGTGAAGTAGTGGAACATGCTACGACGTGAATGAACCTTGAAAACATCACGCTAAGTGAAAGAAGATCGTCACAAAATACCATATATTATATGATTCCATTTATATGAAATCTCCAGAGCAGACAAATCCGTAGAGAAAGAAAGTAGATTAATGGTTGCTTAGGGATGGGGGCAGAGGGGGTGTGTTAGAGGATTGAATTGGGGGAGGGTTATAGCTAAAGGCTCAGTTTACTTTTTCAGGTGAAAAGAATCCAAAATCTATTATGATGATGATTGCATAACTTTGTGCATATACTAAAAACCATTGAATCGAACACTTTAAATGGGTGAATTGTATCTCAATAAAGATTACATGTGAATCTATATGACTCAATAAAGCCCTTACCAAAAAATATTAAAAGTAATTAAAGAAGAACACATGGAAAATTTGACCAGGCATCTCATTATGTAGGTGAAAGTTCAAGGAAACAACGATTGTAGTGTATTGTTGGGTGGAACCCAGCTGCCAGCTTTCCTCGATATCAAAGCCAAATCCGAGGAGGAGAAATTTCCATCAACTCTTCCCTTCCCTCTACCTCATTTTCCACTCCCCGAACTCAAAGACTTTACCTCCCAGGAATTCAGGTTCTCTCACTCAGGTTACGCTGGGCACTTTAACACAAACTCTTCAGTTCTTCCCACCATTTCTCAGAAGCCCCAACGTGTCAGCTAATTACAGGAGGTTATTCCCCGTTAGAGTGAGAGCCGTTGCAGAAACTCCTCAAAACTTGTTCCCTGGCAACCTGCCTCCAGTGCTTGCATTTTACGAGAAGAGCTTCTCTGAGTAAGGCAGAATGGAATCTAGAAGTCCTCATTCAACATGGCTACTCTGGAGCAGCTTCGCAGAGTTTGGTCCAAGGACTAAATAACCACTCCGGAAGCAGGTCAAAATGCAGGTTCATGGGCTTACTCCTCCTGCATGGAATCTGACACTCTGGAGAGGATGGGGAGCCTACATTTTAACAAATTTTTAAAAAATGTTAATGGATGGTAGTAGCCAGACTCGAGAATCTTTACATGGGGATTTTTACATGGGAAGGGACTAAGAAGTAGCAAATTAGCTGGAAGGGGAAGACAGAGGATTTGGCTTGAAGACAAACTGAGATGTAAATATGTTGGAGGGAGGAGTTTGGCTGGTCCCCAGGCAGACACTGCTGCTCAGGTGATTCTAATGCACAGGAAGGGCTTAGACCACTGGGTTCTAATGGAAAGGGGACTGTATTAGGAGCCAGACATCCAGGGCCCTAGCCCCTCCTCCACTCTGTGATCTTTAGCAGCATCAAGCTTCTCTAGCCTCAACTGCTTCATCTGTCAAGTGCAAATTTGTGATGCTTCATCCGCCTGAGGCTGGACCACGTCATCACATGGAATCCCCAAGGCCTGCATTTTGAAATCAAGCCATTCTCATCACCATGATTTGTCAGGCCACCAGTAAGAGAGCAGAGACCAAGAAAAGCAGGTGAATTGGGGTGCAGAATGGTAAACTTTCAGACCCAAAATACCCAGGCAAAATGAAAAGTCCTTCATTCTAAACTTTAAGGCCTCCAGTTCCATGGTCTCCTGGTTTTCCACGAGGTACAATTTTGTACAAGGATTGTGTCCAGGAAATGGAATGGCAACTTCCATAATAACAATTCACTTCGCAAGGAAAGAGCTATGGAATTTTTTTTTTTTAATTGAGAGAGAGAGAAAGGAAGAAAAGAAAGTAACCCTGAGCAGAGCTGGACAAACCAGGCACCCCATTTTTCTGAAATAATGGTGCAGACTGGTTGTAAGGATTTCTAACGCCACCGGCCCCAAGACAGACTTATTTGTTAAACGGGAAGGGCTGCAGCCATACTTTTCACATTGCTGAAATTAAATACTGAAGAGCTTCTTATAACGCAAATCTCACAAAATACAATTCAAGTCAACTGCCGTAAAAATTATTTATGGCTTATAACTTTCTAAGGGAGATAAGCTACACAAATATATGTAATAAAATGTGTTTTATAAGTGTGTGTGTGAGAGAGAACTTGTGTATTTGTGTGGGTGTGTGTGTGTGAAACCTTGTAATACCAGAGCTTCCTGCAGGTTCAAGTTTCTGTATAAGTCAAAGCTGTAATTAATTCATCTTTGAGTGGAGACCATCCCTTTGTTTTAAAGAAATCTCTTGAACAAGACTTTTAGTTATGCAAATGTGAAGCCTAGAACTTTTAGGAACAAAGATGTTTAGGAAAATGCTGTAGGATAACAAGGTAGGCTGTGTTTGCCAGATGTGAGCAGACTTCATATCCTCCACTAAGGGGCTCTTGGTCTGGGGTGATTGTCAGACTCACTAGGGGAGCTTAAAAAATATATCCAACTTGTCCCTCACCTATTCCACTCATCCCACGTCCCCCGTTCCCCCCTGGAACCACCTCTGTATAGAAGAGGAGATAAAGAGATACATAATTCCTGGGATTTCCCTGGCGATCCAGTGGTTAAGACTCCATGTTCCCAATGCCAGGGGGATGGGTTCGAGCCCTAATCGAGGAAATAAGATCCCACATGCCACACAGCGTGGCCAAAAAAAAAAGAGGTACACACTTCCAGTTATAAAATAAATAAATCACAGGGACTCTAATGTACAGCACAGGCAATAGAGTCAATAATATTGTGATAACTTTGTATGGTGACAGATGATAACTAGACTTATCATGGTGATCATTTTGTAATGTATAAAAATATTGAATCACTGGGCTTCCCTGGTGGCGCAGTGGTTGAGAGTCCGCCTGCCGATGCAGGGGACACGGGTTCGTGCCCCAGTCCGGGAAGATCCCACATGCTGCGGAGTGGCTAGGCCCGTGAGCCATGGCCACTGAGCCTGTGCATCTGGAGCCTGTGCTCCGCGACGGGAGAGGCCACAACAGTGAGAGGCCCACGTACCGCCCAAAAAAAAAAAAAAAAAAAAAAAAAATATTGAATCACTATGTTGTACACTTGAAACTAATATAATATTATGAGTCAATTGTACTTCAATAAAAACAAAAAGAAATAATTAATTATATATATATAATTTCTAAGCCCCCAGTTGCTGAGATACTGATTTATGAGGTGTGTGTTGGGGTGAGGCCCAAGCATATTTATTTAGTAAAAGTTCCCCAGAGGTTGGAGATGCCCTCAAAAGCTATGTCTCAGAGACCAATATACCTTTCCATCTGTGTGCGTGTGTATGTGCATGTTTTCTTCTTTCTAGCAACTATTCACAGAAGACAAAACCTCGGGCCCCCAAAGAGAGTCAGAGGATGGGCATTCCTGCCCATCAAACCAGAGGAGAGAGGACGAGAGGGATTTGGCCTGGGCTTGGTATGGCCCATGTAGACGGAGCTGTGGATGTCCCCACATATTGGGTTTTTCAAGACTGACTACCTATGGGAAATGTACAGATTCACTGGATTTAAAATGCGTTAGCCATTGACCTACTGAAGACCACTTGGTCATCCAGGGAGAAAGAGGTGGGGTCTCCCCCGCATGGAGAGGGCACAACTGCTGTCAGTCATCCTGTGAGAGGATGTACCTGGGACAGGAACTGAGAATGAGGAACGTGGAGCTTAAGATGCAGGAAAAGGAGCAACCTTGTGCTTTCTCTGAACCTCCTCATAACACTAGCTACTGGTCTTGGCAGTCTGCTCTGACCAGGCTTTGTGTGCGTTATTTGGAATACTCACATCTCTATGAGGTAGCTCCTTAGCTGAACTGAGCCAAAAAAGAAGAGGAAGAAACGAAAGGAAAACTATTCATCTTTGGGCCTCTTGTGCTCGTAGTCACTGTTTGTCCCTCAACAGTCCATAGCACGAGAATAAAGTTGCTCTCCATGAAATGGTATGATACTGAATCACTCTCGCACCTCTTCTGATTTGAGAAACAGGCTGCCCTTGATAGCAGATGTGAGTTCTGCACATCTGAAAGCCTCTCACACGCTCGCTTGCACACCTTGCTCTGATTTTATAAATTGGTATCTTGACATACATCAGTATCTTATCCCAGGCTCATTTTTACTTTGGGGCTTTTAAACGTGCTGTTCCCTCTGCCAAAAATACTGTTGCATGCTTACCTCCTTGGTGCTCAGCCTACCTAACATTTTCCCAGGACACTCCTACTCACCCCCAGTTACAGACTGGAGCTCCTGTGCTCTGGAAAGTTGTCCTCGACACCCCCACGAGGCCCCCCAGAGGCCAGGTAAGGTGAGCCTGCTTGGTGCTTTCTTTCACTCTCTACTTCCCAGCATGGCCTTCGCCACAGCATATTGTGATTGCCTGACATCTTGTCTAGATTCCTGTCTAGACTCTGCACGTGGGAGACACTCCAGAAAGGTAGCTCATATTTTTGTGGCATCGTCAAGACAGGATCATTTTTGAAACACGGGAGGACTTCGGTTTCTGCTCAGCACTGGCAGTGATTACCAAATGAAGAGCCAGCCATGTGTGCCCTTCTTGCCAGCTCTCAAGACTAAGTCCACCCAGACCATCTACTAAGTAGTAGGTTTGGCTATGAAGGAGTTGGCTGTGTATTTGTTCAGATTCTTTCCACCAAAGCTCAACAGGCTAATCCATACCAGTTTGACTAGAAAGGGGATGTAAGGGCTTCCCTGGTGGAACAGTGGTTAAGAATCCGCCTGCCAATGCAGGGGACATGGGTTCGAGCCCTGGTGCGGGAAGATCCCACATGCCGCAGAGCAACTAAGCCCGTGTGCCACAACTACTGAACCTGCACTCTAGAGCCCATGAGCCACAACTACTGAGCCCGTGTGCTACAACTACTGAAGCCCGCGTGCCTGGAGCCCGTGCTCCACAACAAGAGAAGCCACCACAATGAGAAGCCCGCGCACAACGAAGAGTAGCCCCCGCTCGTCCCAACTAGACAAAGCCTGCGTGCAGCAACAAAGACCTCACACAGCCAATAAATAAATTAATTAATTAAATTTATTTTAAAAAAAAGAAAGGGGGTGTATTGTGGCCATCAGAGACAAGAAACAGGGATGCAACCTGCCAGGACCATCTCTCTACCTCTTGTCATTCTACCAGGCTTGTGTCCATGACAGCAGACATGGCTACAGGAACTCTGGCATCTCATCTTTCCAGTTTACATCCAAGAAAAGAAGAATCCTCCCATCTCTCTAGCGAGGAAAGTCCTTAGAAGGATCATGATTGGTGCAGCCCAGCTTCTCTGCCCATTCTTTGAGCAATCCCTGAGGCCAGGAAAATAGAGCACCATAACGGGCCATCTTGGGTCACATTCCTACTTTAGTTTAGGAAGTAGGGTCTGTGCTAGGAATGGAGAGAGGAGGGACTGCTCTAGACAGACAGAACAAGTAGCTCCCATACTGCCATACCAAACCTCGCCACAACCCATCTAGTTGTCATTTTGGTTTGCCGTCCATCCTTCCTGCAGCAAAACCTTCACATCACCCCTTGACGAGCCGTCACCCTGGTCAGAGGATGTCTTAGGGACCCCTACTCCCTGCTGATCCCCAAGAATAAACTAGCATACTGTATTTGCTGGACCCTTCCATGGCACTCTAGACTCTAATTTGGGGGATGGTGGGTCCCTGATGAAAGGAAAAGAAAATACTTGATACTGCATATATTCATCACTCAATGCTAGAATAATGTTGTGAGTCTAACAGCCACACAATTTCAGCATGGAGCCCCATTTCTTTTCTTTTTTTTTTTTTTCTTTTTCTTTTTGGCTGTGTTGGGTCTTCGTTGCTGCATGCGGGCTTTCTCTAGCTGAGGCAAGCAGGCACTACTCTTCTTTGCAGTGCGTGGGCTTCTCATTGCGGTGGTTTCTCTTGTTGCTGAGCACGGGCTCTAGGCGCACGGGCTTCAGTAGTTGTGGCTCACAGGCTCTATAGCACAGGCTCAGTAGTTGTGGCGCAAGGGCTTATTTGCTCCGCGGTAGGTGGGATCTTCCCGGACCAGGGCTCGAACCCGTGTCCCCTGCATTGGCAGGCGGATTCTTAACCACTGCACCACCAGGGAAGTCCTGGAGCCCCATTTCTAAGCACCAGCATACAGCTCAAGAGGAGAAAGCTCTACTGAGAATTAAAATATATGTGTACCTTTAGGAACACTGCCTTTTAGAATCATAGAGGATTATGTCTCAAGGACACTTTAGTCATTCTCTAAGGCCATGATTCCCCACCTGTAGCTCAAGAACCACTTGGACACCATGCCTTGTCTGAAGACGGAATAAATAATGTTTCATACGGATATTTTTCCAAATGTACACAGGTATGTTCATAATTAATAGAGTCATTAAAAGCATAATGACTCCAGGATCTAGGGTTAACAGATACTAAAAATAGCTACTGTCACATGATTTTCTGAGAAATACCTGAACTTTAAAAAAAAGCTCAGACAATTCAACTTCTAAGTATAAACACTAAGTAAAAGAGAAATGAGTTCTTATTGTCCAAACAAAAGATGTGCACAAGCATGTTCATGGCAGTTTTTTCAATAAGAGCCCCAAACTGGAAACAATCCAAATGGCCATTAACAGGACACTGCAGAAACAAAATGTTATATTCATCTAATGGAACACTACACTGCAATGAAAAAAATAGCTACTGCTACTCTCACTAACATGGACGAATCTCAAAGACACAATGCTGAGGGAAAGAAGACGGGCACAAAAAAAGTGCATCCTGGGAATTCCCTGGAGGTCCAGTGTGTGGGACTCCACACTTTCACTGCAGGGGGCTCAGGTTCGATCCCTGGTTGGGGAACTAGGATCCCGTAAGCCACACGCTGAGGCCCATAAAAAAAAAAAAAAAATGGGGCATCCTGTATGAGTCCTTCCACATGAAGTTTAAGAGCAGACAAGCTTAATATACGCTGACAGAGGTCAGATGGTGATCTTTGCCAGAGGGGAGGGTGGTGTATGGGGGGTGGAGGGGAATGGGGGAAGATACATAATAAAGGAAGCTTCAGAGACACTGGAATGCTCTACACCTTGATATGGGTGATAGTCTCAGATATATACACACATAAAAACTCATAAAGCTGTGCATTGAAGATTCGTGTATATCTCTGTACTTAGTTATAACAACCACAACAAGAAAAGGTCAGGATACATGAAAATTGGGTACTCACTCATTCTAAAACTAAACATTAAATTTTAATTAAAATTTTAAAAGCAGGGCTTCCCTGGTGGCGCAGTGGTTGAGAATCCACCTGCCAATGCAGGGGACATGGGTTCGAGCCCTGGTCCGGGAAGATCCCACATGCCACGGAACAGCTGGGCCCGTGTACCACAACTACTGAGCCTGCACTCTAGAACCCGCGAGCCACAACTACTGAGCCCACATGCCGCAACTACTGAAGCCCACGCACCTAGAGCCCGTGCTCCGCAACGAGAGAAGCCACTGCAATGAGAGGCCCGTGCACTGCAGCAAAGAGTAGCCCCCGCTCGCCGCAACTAGAGAAAGCCCGCATGCAGCAACGAAGACCCAACACAGCCAAAAATA
Source organism: Globicephala melas (assembly GCF_963455315.2). Taxonomy (NCBI): domain Eukaryota; kingdom Metazoa; phylum Chordata; class Mammalia; order Artiodactyla; family Delphinidae; genus Globicephala; species Globicephala melas. The sequence continues at coordinate 50,241,851 of NC_083319.1, forward strand.
AATATAAAAAAAAACGTTTTTAAGCAACAATCTGATCTTCCAAGAGGGCTTGACCTAGATGACTCACTCAATAGAACAGGTCTCCTGATCCCCAGCTCAGAGCTGTTTCTATTATGTTACACTGAGGTACTGGGTCAATGTTGTACACATGGGGGACACAAGTTCTGTTCCAACCCAGGCAGCATGGTGACTCTGGGTTTATATAGTCATCCTCAAACCTGGACACATTATGTGGCATGAAGTCCCTTGGGACACCCCTGATGACTCAGTGGCAGTGTGGTTTGATGAAGGAGCTCAGGATGGCAAATCTAGACATCTTGGTCTTATTGGCCTCCTTACTGCACCAGGGCCTTTGCACTTGCTGTTCTATCTGGAATGCTCTTCTCCCGGAAGTGTCTTGTTCCCTTATTGTAGTCACTTTTTAAGGAAATCATCCCTGACCTTCGTATCAAATGTGGCACTTCCCCTCCTCCTTCACTCCCTATCTTCATATTCTGGATTTATTCCTGGTACTTAACACCATCTGGCATTACATTGTTTATTATCTCCATGGAGATATGACAAATGTAAGCTCCACGAGGGACTTTGTGTGGAATAAGCCTATATTCTCACCTCCTAGAGCAGTGCCTGGTAAACAGGAATCAATAAACTTTTATTGAATGAATGAATGAGTAATCTTTGCTTTTTCTCTCACTTGCTGTGTGATCTTAGACAAGTCACATCACCTCAATGAGCTTCAGTCTTTTCCATTAACGAGGGATGGGAGAGAGATGGGGCGGGATTTAGACTGGATCATGTACAAGGTTCTTTCCAGCTCTGACATATAATTCTAAATGCAAGCATATAGAATTTCTCTCTTCTCCAGGTGCCTTGGTCTCCTTTGAAGAGGAATATCCTGATTATGAATCATCTCAATGAGAAACTACAAAGAAAGGTGTGTGTGTGTGTGTGTGTGTGTGTGTGTGTAAATGAAGCTGAAAGACAGGCCAGGGCCCCACAGCCCTGGTGTCAGGCTACCTGCCACCCACATATCAGGTGTCCCACTTGTGGCTATGTTATGTGTCAGCCTCAGAACGTAGCTCAGAGAGCAGGAGCTGTGCCCCTCTTCAACTCATAGCCTTTGCAGCTTAGAATATGACTAAGGATGAGCTTGGCTATGACAGACCTCTGAGGGGACTGATGTAACTAACAACCAAACCATCTTTGCTGGGATGGAGTGGGTGAGTGGAGACCTAAAGTGGGAGTGGGGTGGGAGGCAGTGGTGCCTGGTTTTCAGTGTTCTTTGAAGTGTGGATGGATGCAGCCTGGGGAAAACCTCTGAGGACCCCAGAGGTCACTGATAATGGGCCTTATAAACAGAGACCCCCAATGGCAACATGCACTGGGGGGGGGTAGACGCTGCACTTAACCAGAGTTAAACCTGAAATAGCTCTAGGAAGCAGTGGGCTATGGAGCAACCTTGCAGGATACGAAGAATCAGAAAGAGTGAGAAGACAGACACTGGACACTCATACGTCTCACGTTTGTGCAGATCTTTCAGTCACATCATCTCATAATACACCAACAACCATGCTGGGTAGTAAATTTTCACTCTTTAAATAGATGAAGAACTTGAGGTTCAGAGATATAGAGGGATTTCCTTCAAGTCAAACTGCAAAGTCAAAGGAAAAACCTAGGCCTCTGACTTTTAATTCAGTCTCTTTCCCGGTATACCACAGCAATATTCTGTGCACCACATTACAGATGATTCAGAAAACATGGGAGAGGGCCCACAAAGAGCTGAATTAAGGAAGCATCTTCAATTCTCTCTGTCCTCATTTCCAGGGACTGTTCTTTGCTTTACCACAACCATGCGCTCCCAGTCAGGGCTGCCTTGTTCTTGCCTGACTCCACCCCCATCTGCAGATTGGGTATGGGGCAGGCACCTGATCTGAGGGGACCCTCCCAGCACCGCCCTTCAGGACCACAATTGGTTGGTCCATTTCAATAGAACAACCTCATCATGGTGACTGCAAGTCAGACAAATCCATATGAAATGTCCAAATAAAAAAGTAAGCTATCCCTCTAATATTTCCTAAAAAGATGTTTGATCAAGTTCAGCATCTATTTCTCTAAGTGAAAGAAGCCAGTCACAGAAAACCATATATTAGGGCTTCCCTGGTGGCACAGTGGTTGAGAATCTGCCTGCCAATGCAAGGGACACGGGTTCGAGCCCTGGTCCAGGAAGATCCCACATGCCGCGGAGCAACTAAGTCTCTGCACCACAACTACTAGAGCCTGCGCTCTAGAGCCCGTGTACCACAACTACTGAAGCCCACGTGACACTACTACTGAAGGCCGCGTGCCTAGAGCCCGTGCTCCGCAACAAGAGAAGCCACCACAATGAGTAGCCCTTGCACCACATCGAAGAGTAGCTCCCACTCGCCGCAACTAGAGAAAGCCCGTGCACAGCAACAAAGACCCAATGCAGCCAAAAATAAATAAATAAATTTAGTTTAAAAAATTTCTTTTAAGGGGATCAAAACCATGGTATTAATACTTTGGTGTTTAGAAAGACTCTGAATAGATTTGATATCCTATATGTTTGTAATATTGAAGAGAATTTGTTCCATTAGAGTGACAGCCTTGTAACTTCAGTATAAAACATTCAATTGAATAAGTTAGACTTAAGATATTATGTTGAAATCCTACCAAGTTCAGGCACAGAACTGGAACACTTATGAGAATTTTAGGTTTCCCTTATTTATAAGGCTAATTTACTGCATTTCTAAGAGTTATTTAACTCTTCAGGAAGATTGGCTTGTTTGGTCAAGCAATTAAAATACTTTAAAAGAAAATCAAATACATTAAATTGATAAAGGATGTTTGAAACGTTGAAACAGTTTCATTAACTGAGTTTTCAAACAGACCAAATGATATTTAAAGCACTTAAAAAGTGATTAACAACTGCAAGATGATAAGTAGAATTAAAAGTTCTGCAAGAACTAGAGCTATAATACATTGAGAACAACTTGTTTAAACCCAAAGTAAACTTCTGAAGAGTCTTTTTTACAAATAAAACCCACCCTCAGTGTTACCAGAAAGCTTGTGCTGACTGTCCAGAGGGGCACATGACCCCAAGTGGCCAATCAGAGATCTTACCTAGAAGTTTTTCAAACTGGAACTGGGGAAAAAGAAGAGTCTCTGGTGTGAGCTTGGAGTCCAGGGTCTTGTGAGCTGCCCATAGTCTTTTTTTGCTGTACGCGGGCCTCTCACTGCTGTGGCCTCTCCCGTTGCGGAGCACAGGCTCCGGACGCGCAGGCTCAGCGGCCATGGCTCATGGGCCCAGCCGCTCCGCGGCATATGGGATCTTCCCAGACAGGGGCACGAACCCGTGTCCCCTGCATCGGCAGGCGGACTCTCAACCACTGCGCCACCAGGGAAGCCCTGCCCATAGTCTTGTTGTGGGCTTTGTGGAGGAACCCAGCCTGCATGGAGAGTGGAGATGACGGGCAGAGAGAAATGGAAGTAAGACCCAGAGAAAGAGCAAGAGTGAGAGCGAGAAGAGGGGGGAAGGGTAGAGAGGAAGGGAGAGAGCAAGAGAGAGAATTGTCCTAGTGGCATTCAAGTCCTAGTTCCAGCCATTCCTCCGGACCAGCCGCACCTCAGACGTCCTGCATTCAGGGTCTTCAACTCTTCCTTCCGTCACATGAGGTACCTTGATATCTTTCCAACAAAATCGCCTTTTCTGGCTACTTTGATTTAGATTTCTCCCTCTGGCAACAAAAACATTTCAATATTCCCAGGGACCTTGACAATTTCAGGTAAGAGCTGTATAGCAGGAGAACCCCAGCTCACAGAGGGAGAGTTGTGTCATAGTCAATATCACCAAGTTGTTAACAATGAAGAGCCTTGGGAAATGCTGCAATAAGGAAACGTGTATTTAAGCTGCTTGTCGTGTACAGAATATTAAACTTGCACAATACACAAAAATTACCTCATAAACCTAAGTGTAAGAGATACAACCATAAAATCCCTAAAAGAAAACATAGGAGTAAATTTTCCTGACCTGGAGTTAGGCAGTGATTTCTTAGATATGACACCAAAAGGACAAGCAACAAAAGAAAAAATAGATGAATTGCACTTCATCAAAATTTTAAAAATTTGTGCTTCAAAGGACACCATGAAGAAAATGAAAAAACAATCTGCAGATTGGGAGAAAATTTTCACAAATTATACATCTGACTGGTAGGCTAAATAACTCAATAATAACTCTTACAACTCAATAATAAAAAGACAAGGAACTCAATTTTAAAATAGGCAATGATCAGAATAAACATTACTCCAAAGAGGATATACAAACGGCCAACAAGCACATGAAAACATGCTCAACATTGGGGAAAAATCATAATGAGATACTACTTCACACCTACCAGAATGGCTAGAATAGAAAAGATAGGCAATAACAAGTGTTGGAGATAATGTGAAGAAATTACATTAAGAAAAGCTGTGAAAGAATCATATGGCATGAATGTATGTTACAGGTGCAACCCAGTTTGTTGTATAATGAAGACAGAAAATAAGCCATTACCACTTAGATAGTCCTATCCTCCCCTCTTTTATGTTAATAGCTCCTGCTGGAAGAATCCCAGAGCTAATCAGTTAGCCAGGTGGCTCTTTCTCTTTTTTTTTAAACAAAAAATTTTAAGTGAGTTATATCACCCTTCCTATTGTTTGCTCCCTCCATATAAGTGCCAAAATGTTTGGTTATGTTCTGGTCCAAATTTCACTACAACCACTAACAAAGAGCACACACAGAATTAACTGTTTCAAAATAGTTTTTTCCTTACAGCCTCACTCTTCTTGAATTTTAAATCTCTATTGAAAAGAGCCCTCCAGAGTGTCTATTTTCTGAAAACAAGCTGAAGAGCAATCACCTTGCTTTTCCGAAGAAGCCATACCGCGTTTGGTTTTTTCATTCCAAAAAATAACGGAAAAATTTGGAGCAGGTTACATAGCAGGGAACCAAGCACTGGAATGCAAAACCTTCCTGTCTCTTGTGGAAGGCTCTTGAGTCCTTAAGTAGTTACATTCCAACATCACAAGGAAGCTGAAGAGGACAAATGCAGTGAGGAGAGGGTTAGAGGCAGCCCTGGCATTCCTCTCCAGGGAGATACCAAGTTTGGTCATGCCGTAGAGACGTTAGGGTGCTCTGCAAGAGGTGTTGCCACCGCTATAGTCCTGGAGGCTACCTGGAGGGAAACAGCGTCTTCTCCAGGTTCTAATCAGCTGCATACAATCTCCTGAAACACCCACCTGGATGCTATCCTGTTTTACTCCTCACCCTCCTTCTCCATAGAATTATAAGACAGCTCAACTTTGCTACTTCACCTAGGGACAAAGATGCAGATGGACTTTTTCCATTCTCTTTCCCACCAATCTTCCTGCCCCCTTAAAAATGGAAAACACATAGATCAAATGTCTCCCTATTTTCCTTAGTTTTTAACAGTGCGTAACTACGCTAATTACTCCCTGGGCAATCCTTCCCTCTTACCTAATTATTATCTTTATCCAGTGTTCCTATACCTGCCACAGCCTAGATCCAATTATGTCATTAAAATCTGTTTCTCCGTCTGTTGGTCTCCTCTCCTGTTTGTGAATGAGAAATAAATAAAAGTAAGGATCCTTTAAGCAAATGGTGCTGGATCAACTGGAAATCCCTGGGGAAGGGAGGAAGGAAGGAAGGAAGGAAGGAAGGAAGGGAGGGAGGAAGGGAGGGAGGGAGGGAGGGAGGGAGGGAGGGAGGGAGGAAGGAAGGAAAGAAAGAAAGAAAGAAAGAGCATTGACCTAAACCTCACACCTTATACAAAAATTAATCCAAAATAGATCACAGGTTTATATGTAATATTAGAGTTATAAATCTTTCAGAAAAAATAGGATGAAATCTTTGGAATCTAGATCTTGGTAAAGACTTACTAGTTCTGACACCAATCATACAATATTGAAAATTGGACCTCATCAAAATTAAAAACTTTTGCAAAAAGCTGTTAAGAGGACATGAAGATAAGCTATGGATTGAGAAGAAAATTTGCAGTTGTGTATCTGACAGAGGACCGGTATCTAGAATACATAAAGAACTCTCAAAACTCAACAATGAAAAGACAAACAATCCAATTAGAAAATGAGCAGAAGACACGATGTGATGTTTCACAGAAGAGGATATATACATGACCAATAAACACATGAGAAGGACAGACAAACTGACCACAATATAAATTACCACGAGGTGTTTTGCAGCATGGGAGAGGAAGGATTGGACAGAAAGTGTCAAAATACTTTAGGAAATTAAAGTCACATATCAAAGAGGTAACATCAGAAAGATGGTAGACTAGGAGGTCCCAGACCTCATTTCCCCAGAAAAACCAAGATTTAACAGTTTTTGTATGTGATTGAAGTTCAGTTGTTATCAACTTAAAATAGATGGGTATAACTACAAGATATTTTAATGCAAGCCTCAGGATAACTACAAAGAAAAAACCTATAAACAGATACACAAAAGACAAAGAGAAAAGAATCAAAGCAAATCACTAGGAAGAATAAAACAAAACAAATAACAAAGGAAGACAACAAAAGAAGAAGAGAGGGGCCAAACAACTGCAAAAAAGATAGAAAACAGCTAACAAGATGATAATAGTAAGTCCTCATCTATTAATAATTACTTTAAACATAAATAGATTACACACCCCAATCAAAAGAATGGATGAATGGACTAAAAAAAAAAGGATCCAGTGATGTGCTGTGTACAAGAGACTCACTTTACATTTAAGGACACACACTGGCTGAAAGTGAAAAGATGAAAAAAATATTCTCTGCAAATGATAACCAAACAAAAAAAGGGAGAAGTGGCTACACTTTGACAAAACAGACTTTAAATCAAAAGCTCTCTAGAGACAAAAAAGGCTATTATAATGATAAAAGGGTCAATTCAACAGGAAGATATAAGAATTATAAATATATACTCACCGAACATTAGAGCACCTAAATATATAAAGCAAATATTGACAGATCTGAAGGGAGAAACTGACTACAATATGAAGATAACACATACTAACGAGAATGTGGAGAAAAAGGAACCCTTGCATAATGTTGAAGGGAATGCAAATAGTTACAGCCATAATGGAAAACAGTACGGAATTTCCTCAAAATATTAAAGTAAAACAATCTTACGATCAGCAATCCCACTTCTAGGTATATATCCAAAGAAAATGAAGTAAGTATCTTGAGGAGACATCGGCACTCCCATGCTCATTGCAACATTACTCACAATAGCCAATATATGCAGGCAATCTAAGTGTCCACTGACCAATGGACACACGTTATATATACATTGTATATATGTATATATTTTTGTATATGAATATGTGTGTACATATACTCACAATGGGCATTTTGATACACAGTATGCAGATTATATACATATATATATATACACACACATATATATCAATATATACACAATGGAATATTATTCAGCCTTAAAAAAGAAGGAAATTATGCTATTTGAGACAACATGTACAAACCTGGAGGACATTAACCATGGATGAACCTGGAGGCTAAGTGAAATAAGCCAGATACAGAAAGACAAATACTGCATGATCTCACTTATATGTGGAACCTAAAGTAGTCAAACTCATAGAGGCAGAGAGTAGAATAGTGGTTTCCAGGGGCTGGTAAGAGGGGAAATGGGGAAATAGGTCAAAAGGTACAGTCAGTTGTGCAAAATGATTAACTTCTGGAGATGTAATGTATAGCAATGTGACTATAGTTAATAACACTTCATTGTATACCTGAAATTTGCTAAGAGGATAGATCGTCAGTGTTCTCACCACACACATACCAAAAAAAAAAAGGGGAAAGAGAAAGTTAAAAAAAAGAAAATGGTAAGTATGTGAGGTGATGGATGACTGTGATTGTTTCATAGTGTACACATATATCAAAACATCAAGTTGTACACCTAAATATGTACATTTACAATTTGTCAATTGTACCTCAATAAAGATGGAAAAATAATAAGGTTGTATATCAAAAGCCAACTTCTTGGCTTCCCTGGTGGCGCAGTGGTTGAGAGTCCGCCTGCCGATGCAGGGGACACGGGTTCGTGCCCCGGCCCGGGAAGATCCCACATGCCGTGGAGCGGCTGGACCCGTGAACCATGGCCGCTGAGCCTGGACGTCTGGAGCCTGTGGTCCGCAACGGGAGAGGCCACAACAGTGAGAGGCCTGCGTACCGCAAAAAAAAAAAAAAAAAAAAAAAGTCAACTTTTTTTATTAAGCAAGTTAATCAGAATTGTACCTGTTTAAATATATTGAAGGTTGTGAGTACAGATTTTTAAAGTAAATATACCAAAATTTTCATGTGTTCAAATAAATGGTTTTTCTTGAAAACGGGTGGTTTTGTGAAGTTACCACAATGAAACGTTGAAGTGATGCATCCGTGCACAGAGCTGAGGTAAGTTGTTGATAAATGGAATATTTATAAATGGAATGGAATATTTATAAATATAATATTTCCTGCCACATCCATATACAAAGGATGTCACAGCCACCAATGATTGCAGCCCTCCAGCGTGAGCTGGCGAGCCGTGAGGAAACTCAGGGCTGAAAAGAATACCTGCCATCTAGCAGCCATCAGACTGCAGCCACTCCCTGCGGCGAGCCCTGAGGAAACTCAGGGTGTGAAAATACAGGCCCCAGATAGCTGAGGTGCATATCAAAGGAATGATTTCAGTGAGCCCAGAGTCTTGCATCTTCCCATACCTTGAAAAGCGCTAAATTCCTTAACTTGAGATACCTGGTTTTCTTTATTTAACAATAATCTTTTGTTGTTCCCAATTACCTGCTCTTTGTTGCAAAACTCCTATATATCCTGGTTCCTCCCCTCGCCTCCTGGGAGCAGTTTCTCAGAGTCATGTGAAACAGTCTCCCGGGCTGCAGTCCTCATTTTGCCCCAAATAAAACTGAACTTGCAACTCTCACGTTGTGTATGTTTTTTTTTTAAGTCAACATCGTGTACAGACTCATCTGCACAACTCCCTCCTGGCCACCCCCAATCCTCCCTTCCAAAGAACGAGGGGCAGGTCCCCATATCCAAGAGCTTCGGGAAGGGGCTGAGAGGGGACCAATAGTGTGGTTCCCACAGTCTTTGTGAGGGACTCCGTAAGCCCATTGCATCTGCCAGAAGCCAGTTGTGTGTTCTTTGATTAGACCCAATATCTGCTGTAGGGGAAGCAAAGCTCCCCTTTGAGCCCTTCCCTTCAACTCTTGGAAGTCCCAAAGACTAGGCAATGCCTGTTGATGAGGCTTCTCTGGTCTGGGCTGTTTAGGATCCAGGATCAGGATTCTTTAGGGAAGATGTTCCTCCTACGTTGTGCCTGGCACCCAGAGAGCCTGTTGCTTCAAGCGCCTCCTGGTGATGGGTGGTATCTGGTCATTCTCTCCCTACCACTCAGAGCCCACGTGGGACACACAGGATCAGGCCCATAAAAATAGCAAGTGTGCAGGGCTGAACAAAATGCCCAAGTGTGGCCCTGTGTTGAGCTTTTGTTAACGACTACTAATCTATAAAACACCAGTGAAACCAAAATTGAAAACAAACTATTATTTCTGTTCTGGATTTTGCACGGAAACATTTTTGTCTAAATTGATGAAGGTGGTAGGAGAAAAAAACCTCTACAGTTTATCACTGCCATAAACATATCTGCTCTAGTTCCCAATCAGAAGGCTTTTCTTTTATCACTTCCACTGCTGGGAAGATAACAAAGCAATTTAGAGCCTAGTGGAGGAAGTAGATTCGACCTTGGCACAAACCTTTTTGTCAAATCAAGAGCTATAGAGGCTGAGCATTCTTTGGGAAGTGTCTTTGAATATCTAGTCAACAGAGGATCAGGCCAATGCAAGAACTGCTAGCACCAGGACCACTACAGGGACAGGACTTCGGGTTCATGAGGGTTCGCCCCACAGGGTGTGGGGGAGCCTGGGACAGTACAGTGTGCAAGAAAGAGAACCAGGTCACAGAAGCTGTATGCAAGGTTTTCCACACCCAGAGGGAGGGTCCAGACAAGGATCAGATGCGAGTTCCATAGACAAGTCCTTGAGTCAGTCAGATGGGTCTCCCTGTCGTCCAGATTTTGCCAAGGGTATTATTATGGGGAATAATAGGAATGTTACACTATCTGCACTCCACTTGATAGCCCCAAGTTAACTTTGACTTTCAACTGTGTCTGGTCATCTGAGAGCTAAACACCTGGCCTGCACCCTTCTGCCCACTTCTGGAGGTTCCTTAACCTTTACTTCTGTGTCACTCCTTTCTCACATGGAATACACATACAGAAACACAGGACGTGTTTCGATGGCACACTGACACTGCCTACTGTTTCTGCTGCGGGGGTAATCATGAGGATACTGTCCCTTACATCACGCAGGGCTTCCTGGCAGTTGTAGGAAGGGAAGTTCCAGGAAAAGTTCTGCCTCTCCCGAAGAGCTGATTTATTTTTGTTTTAGCAATTGTGATTCTTGTCATCGATGGCACTGCCCACTTTGTTTTGGCTGCCAAGTAGTTCAGAATCCAGTTGGTATCGTACCACCAGAAGAGAGTGTAGGATCCCATGGCATGAAACGTGTATACCCAAGTCATCCCTGGGAACATCTTTTTTTTTTCCTATACCAGGCTTTCTTCAGCGTGATGGTGTCAACTTTTTTTTTTTAATCCTATTTTACTGTGACATCTCTGCAAGCCACTTTAAACACCCTGTAGGGGAGAGAGAAGGTATGAACAAGTGAAAAGACAAATCAAATGGGTAATTGGCAGAAACAACTTGTTTGAAAATACGTTCACCTCCCTTTTTTTGGGTAATCTTGCCTTGCCTGTCTTTCAACAGCTCTATTTACAAAACAACGTTTTCCATCCCGAGGTGTAGCATGTGTTTTTAAATGACCTTGATATTTTTAACTTTTGAAGAATTTATTCCCATGATGGGTCTTCTTCCAAATGATGTGTCATAAGGAGCTTCTACTGAGTTCTGCTAGAGCATTCTGGGAGTATTTTCCACGACAAAACAGACTTCTAGCTATTCAGAAAGCACCAGCAAACCTGGGCAGTGGTGAAAGTCAGCACAGCCAGGGGGAAGAACCCAGAGGTCTGACGTCACGTGTGTGATGTGCAAAGAGTAGGACAAGGTCACACTGGTCTGTCCCTCCCCACAGCCTCCTTCCTCTGGCCACAGTGAATGAGCCACCTTCCTCCTCCAGGCCTCAGGTTTCTCCTCAGAGAAATGAGGAGAGTGGCCTAGTGGTTCGGTCTGGTGAGGAAGAGAGAAAGGCAGGAACAGGTCGGAACACCCTCTGAGAGGAGAGGGGAAGCATGGATGAGAGGCAGGCGGAGGAGAGCGCCCTTGCACAGTTTTGTCTGTGACTGACGCTCTGTGACACCTCATCTGATTCTGAAGCACCGGGACTTTGGGGGAAAAGGGCAGAGCAGGAGAGTAACCCAGAGCATCTGTACAAGGAACAGATGGATGGGTATGGATGAGGATGGAAAGGGTTACTACTGCTTTTATTTTATTACTATTATTATTTTGGCTGAATGGCACGTGGGATCTTAGTTCCCCGACCAGGAATGGAACCTGCGCCCCTGTGGAGGAAGCGAGGAGTCTCAACCACTGGACCACCAGGGAAGTCCCTACCGTTGCTTTTAGAGATCAAGCAATGCTTATGACGTTCACATATACTTTCTGTTTTTCCCTGTCTACTTCTCTCTCCCTAGGAACACTTTTTAAAACTAGGCATGTCTTTTCGTGTGGTGCAATATATATGTTTCATATATATGAAAAATGGTTAAACTTTACCATTTTAACCATTTTTAAGTGTACAGTTTACCATTTTAACCATTCTTAAGTGTACAGTTCAGTGGCACTAAGCACATTCACATTGTTGTACGACCATTACTGCCACCCATCTCCCCAGTTTTTCCCATCTTCCCAAACTGAACTCTATACCCTTTAAATAACATTTAACATTCTCCCCTCCCCCAGCCCCCGGCAACCACAATTCTACTTTCGGTCTCTGTGAATTTGAATACTCTAGATATTTCATATAATTACAATCAGATAGTTTGTCCTTTTGTGTCTGGCTTATTTCACTGAGCATAATGTCTTCAAGGGTCATCCATGTTGTACAATATGTCAGAATTTCCTTCCTTTTTAAAGCTGAATAATGTTCCATTATATGTATATAATTCCTTTTGCTTATCCATTCATTCATCAGTGGACTTTTGGGTTGCTTCCTCCTTTTGACTACTGTGAATAATACTGCTACAAACATAGGTGTACAAATATCTGTTCAAGTCTCTGCTTTCAATTATTTGGGAGTATATGCCTAGAAGCAGGATTGCCAGATCATAAACATATATTGTTTATTTATTTAGGCTGCACCGGGTCTGGGTTGCGGCATGCAAACTCTTAGTTGCAGCATGCGGACTTCTTAGTTGTGGCGTGCATGCGGGATCTAGTTCCCGGACCAGGGATGGAACCCGGGCCCCCTGCATTGGGAGCACGGAGTCTTACCCACTGGACCACCAGGGAAGTTCCTAGACATATCGTTTTAAAGTATTTTTATTATAGAAAATTTCTAACGTTCACAAAAGTGGAGAGGACATTATAAGCAGCCCCATGTACCCATCACCCAGTTTCAACCACTACTGGCCCATGGCCAATCTTGTTGCATCCATGCTCTCTATTCCCTTTATCACTGAATTATTTTAAAGCAAACCCCAGACACCTGTCATTACATTTATAAATACTTCAGAGTCTACTTCTAGCAGAAATGATCTAGATATTTTTAAGGGAGTAATATACATTGTGAGCACCTAACTACAAATACCAATATGGGTAAATACTTACTGAATATTAACCATTGTTTGGAACTTTGTTTAAAGTGGCAGCCTTTTAAAAGAAATGTTTTACGATAAAAAATTTGAAACATACTACAAACTGGAGAAAATTGAACAAGGCACCCTCATGTGCCCATCACCCAGCTTCACTGACTGTCAATAGCAAAATGGTACTCCTTTTAAAAAGGTAGGCATAAAAAAAAAAAAATGTAGGCATAAGGTTGCTCAAATGATCATCTGACTCTTTATTCCTCTGGAGGAGAGAACAGGAATTGGAATGGAGTTGACAGCAAGAAGAACCCTTTTAATTCTCGGAAGGTTTATTACTCATCACTTAAGCACACATTTTTAAATGACTGAATCTTGGCTATAAATGCTCAGAGATATCAGCCTGAGTTCTCAGCCACGGTGTGATTCGTGGTTTATCTGAACTCACTTGTCTTTCCTCCTTGGCCTAAATCTGGGCGACTTTCAGATTTTTCCAATGTAGATGGTTATTTACAGAAAGAACAAGTTGCCATTTAAATAAAGGCAATGGCTAAGAAGTCATTTCTCCTTTTCTCATAAGCACAGAAAATGTGTGTCAAGAATTGAAGCTGTACACATGTCTAACTTTTATTTAATGAGGAATTTGTATAATTTTAGAGACAGATGCATTTCCTGGTTATTCTTATAAATGATTGTATCACTAAGCTTTTGTTGCCTAACAATCACCCCCAAAATTTTGTAACTTAAAACAACAGTCATCAAGATGGAAGGATTTTTCTTTGTTAGACATCAAAACTTACTGTATGTCATTGATTCTAAGACACACTTTATTATCTTTGAAATCAGGCTGCATGGATCTAACAATCTATGACATTGTGGAATTACTCTTCACCAGGCAGCAGTCAGGACATATTTGTTGCTACCTTCACAAAGACTGAACTTGGTCATGGCTGTTCACATTATCATCACCTCATTTGAATAGAATGCATTATTGTATGCATGTGTTGAGTTAAGCGATCTTCAAAAAGATTGCACTAAAATTCAGCATGGAAATGAAACGTTATTGTGTGCAGAGAAAGGTGCTGAAACAGATCAGTTGCATAGAAAATTGATATTAGTTAAAGAAATTTTCATTGTTGGAGAAATGACCTTGATTAGATAGATATGCCCTTGCAGGTCTGTGCTTTATGAGACCTAAGAAAGGACTAGATGACACTGTGTTACATTTTGTGACTAAAATGCATGCAAAAGAATTGCCCATCACATACTAAGAAACTTCTCAAAATGGGTGTCAGAAACTTGGCCAAAAATTCCTGTAAACAATAGTTCAGCACTCCTTTAAGAAGTACTATACATCTTCAGTGCTCTTGATGACTGACAGAAAGTCCAAAATACCATTGGCTCAACAAACCGTAAGTTTTTATCTCTGAGATATAAAAGAATTCCAGGCGCAGCCTGTACAGGATGGGTAGATAGCATCACAAAGTCATCAGGGATGTAGGTTTGTTTGATCTTGCTGTTCTGCTATTTTCTGTACATGACTCTTGCCTCATGGTATAATATAGCAGCTTCAGATCCAGACATCAGGTTCATATTCTAGGAATGAAGGAAGGAATGAAGAGGGAGCAAAGGGCAGGTGCCAGCTGACCTTCTAGAGGAGGATATGCTTGTTAAAGGAAGGGAAGAAAAAGTCTGCAAAGCCTGGGTCTCCAGGCGAGAAGCACCCTTTCCCCAGCCATCCACTCTCATCCACTTTTAGGTCCTGGCTGTTATCAGCAGGTGGTTACCTGAGAGACACAGTGCTGGGAACCCAGAAGGGTCCTTCCATGTGGGCCCTTCACCAAGGGGTAGCCCAGAAGTGCTAGTAAAAGGAAGGGGGCAGAAGCTTCAGGCTTAGTCTCCTCTCCTCCCTCTCCTTCGGGCCACCTCTCCCCCATCCTGCTTGTCTCTTGTTCTTCCTTCTTTTGTTTAGCATTTCCCCATCAGACTCTAGAGCATTGTTGGAGCTACAGAGTCAGTAAAACACAATCTTACCTGTATCCAACATCTGGTGCCTAACAGTCACCCAATGAATCCACTCAGAGTACGCAAATAGAGGCAACTGGTCCTGCCCCCTCTCAGCAAGGACTGAATATCTCATGAAATCCTCTGCAACTTTCAGGTACCTTCCTGAGGAAACGGGCATGAATGAAGAATTGGGCCCCAAAGTACATACAAGGCTTGAGGGTCCTCTTCATAGAGCACCTCAGAGGTTTGCAATCCTTTTGCCACCTTTGGAAGATCAATACATTGACAGCACGAGTGCCCCCTTAGGACATTCAGAATGTAACCCTACTGGTCAAGCTAGGGACATAATCTTTATTCCCAGATCTTCGCCAACACCCAGCTCTCCCCAGGGCCCCCTTGTCCACACACGTTGCCAGAGCTGTATGTGTGAGGCTCTTTGAACACATCTTAGAACGAGGCCGACTTAGTCTCTGCCTTCACAGAGCTTTGTCCTTCAGGTTTGTCAGAAGATTCAACTGTTTAAACTTAAGGTCACTGTCATGGGGCAGGCAGTGTGTTTCAACCAATCTGGTAACCACTATTTACCTAGGCTCTTTGCTTTGGCCCTCCTTTTTCTTGGATTTGCTCTCAGGGGTCTCTCAGGAAAAGTAGATCAAACATCTATCCTTATACATATATATGTATAACTGATTCACTTTGCTGTGCAGCAGAAACTAACACAACATTGTAAATCAACTATACTCCAATAAAAATTAATTTAAAAAAAATAAAAAAAGAAATCTATCCTTGTTTGTCACAGAAGAGCCAGCCATTTGCTCCTTCCCAACACCATCACCTTTCCATATTTCAAAATGCAATTATCCAGTCTTGGAAGCACCTTGGTGGAAGCTCCCTTAGCGACCTGTATGTAAGTGTGGCAGCAAAATTTCCAGTCCCGCATTCTTCCAGAACCTTGCCTCTCTCCAAGAAGAGGCAGATTCTATTTAGTCTCCCCTTGAACCTGAATGGGATTTGTGACTGCTTCAGTGAAGAGGATGTGGTAGAAATTATTCATGACTTGTGAGGCTAGGTCAGAAAAGGAGATATAACTTCCTCCTGGCTCCCTCTCTTGGAGCACTTGCCTTCAGAACTCTGCCGCCATGCTGTGAGGAAGTCCAAGCCAACTCTCACAGAGGAACCACGTGGGAAATCTGAAGTGGAGAAGAACTGAGGCTCCAGCCAACAGCCGACATCAACTGGCAGATGTGTGTGTGAATGAGCCCTCAGATGATTCCAGCCTCCAGCCTTCAAGGGCTCCACCTGAGGTCCCAGACATTGTGGAGCAGAGACACAGGCTGTCCCTGCTGCACCCTGTCCAAACTCCTAACCCACGGAATCCATGAGCATGATAAGTGGCTATTTCCACCACTTACTTTTTTTTTTGCAGTACGCGGGCCTCTCACTGCTGTGGCCTCTCCCGTTGCGGAGCACAGGCTCCGGACGCGCAGGCTCAGCGGCCATGGCTCACGGGCCTAGCCGTTCCACGGCACGTGGGATCTTCCCGGACCAGGGCACGAACCTGTGTCCCCTGCATTGGCAGGCGGACCCCCAACCACTGTGCCACCAGGGAAGCCCTCCACCACTTACTTTTAAGGTAATTTATTAGACAGCCAGAGTAACTAGGACAGCAAACCAAGCATAAAATGTGAAACCTTCTAAGGTCCTTACCTTGGCATCTGCAGGCTCCTACTTGTCCTGTGTCACAGTAGCAACGCACCGAGACTGGAGGGGTAACCACAGGGAGGGTTCTGCTGCCACAGACAGCTCGGCCACGAGGGAGGCAAAGACATGAAAAATGGGAAGAGACCTGCAGAAGCATAAGAATAATTGGGGGGGCTTCCCTGGTGGCTCAGTGGTTGAGAATCCACCTGCCAATGCAGGGGACATGGGTTCGAGCCCTGGTCCGGGAAGCCACAACTACTGAGCCTGCGCTCTAGAGCCCGTGAGCCATAACTACTGAGACTGCGTGCTGCGACTACTGAAGCAAGCCTGCGTGCCTAGAGCCCATGCTCCGCAACAAGAGAAGCCACCGCAATGAGAAGCCCGTGCACTGCAACGAAGAGTAGCCCCCGCTCGCTGCAACTAGAGAAAGCCTGCACACAGCAACGAAGACCCAACACAGCCAACATTAAATAAATAAGTTTATTAAAAAACAAAAAGAATCATTGAGAGTTGACTGTACACTGTATAGAATGTAATTTACCCAATGCTGACCATTTCTAACCCTGATGCTGTGTCTGCTAGAACTCTATTTTTGGCAGTGGCATTTTATAGTCACCTCTACCCCACTTTTTTTTAAGAAAGAAGAAAAGATATATGGGCAGTGGGGCTTTGAATCATTTCATTCCCCTGGGCTTTTTTTTTCTTTTTTTTTTTGTGGTACGCGGGCCTCTCACTGCTGTGGCCCCTCCCGTTGCGGAGCACAGGCTCCTGACGCGCAGGCTCAGCGGCCATGGCTCACGGGGCCCAGCTGCTCCGCGGCATGTGGGATCTTCCCGGACTGGGGCACGAACCCGTGTCCCCTGCATCGGCAGGAGGACTCTCAACCACTGCGCCACCAGGGAAGCCCCACCTCCAGCTTTTTGGCTTCCTCCAAACCCTCTCTCCCGTTCATACGCGTCTACTCATTATTGCTTAGTTTGCTAAAAACAGAATTTGTGGAATTTAATGAGCAGAATACCCAATAGTGGCGGCACCATCAGCAATCCTCCCCCCAATAATCCCCAATCATCATAATCATTGTCAACATTGTTGTCACCATTATCTTTGTTATGACCAAGTAATGCTTAATCTTATGAAAAGTATAACTCCAAACCACTTGAGTATATTCTGCTGTTTTTTATTCATCTGTAGCTATCTCACCCTGGGTCCCCCAAGCAGAACCCAAGACAAGCACCTATGTGCAGGTGGTCTATGTGGTAGGAGATCCCAGGGAGCCAGAGTGAAAGAGAGGGGAGAATAGACCTGCAAGGAGGAAAAACCAATAAAAGCGTACATCTTTGAAGTTGCTACTCTAGATCGTGGAGTGTGATTCCATGGGACTTCCTGAGAAGCATAAGGAATTTCTCCACTGTAGGATAATATCGGCTAGTATCTGCTGGGCATTGATCGTGCTACCACAGTTTAATCACCACAACAGCTCCGTGAGGTGGGTTTTAATAATCCCCATTTTATGGATGACAAAGCTGAGGCTTAAAAATCTTAAACTGCCCAAGGCCACAGAGCTAGGCAGAGGTAGAGCCCCACCCTCTAACTTTAAAATCTTTGCCTCTTTAGAACCGCTTCTACTGTGCAAAGAGGGCAGACAGTTTCATTGGTCTCTCTCAGAAGCTCTTAGAAAATGCAAAATTATCTTTTTTGGCCTCAAATCAAAAGGCCTCTGAGGAAAAAGTCCCCAAGTGTACAACAGGAATTGTCTGGCACATTTACACCCAGGGCTCCCAGCTGCAAGGCAGCCTGAGAAGGAACATTCTCTGAGAACTTGGATAAGCCTCTCCAGCCCATGTTATTTTTGTGATGATGCAGCTGATAAGATTTCACAGAAACATGTGGACAGCAAACCACAGACCGATGGAAAACCTAGGAGCAGAGAACAAAGCTGAGTTTTAGGTCTTACGGAATCCCTGGCAGGAAGCAAGCAAAGCTCCTCGTGGCCCCATCGCTGTCGCCCTTCTTCATCAGTCACAGTCCTATTCTTAGTTTGAGGTATCTCAGTGGTCACCGAAGAGAACTCTCAACTGGCTGAATAATTCCAGTGGCTCAGAATAGCACATCTGAAGCCGGGAAGAGCGAGCCAGCAGGCACGCTGCTACATTGTTAAGTGAAACTGGGTGGGGAGGAGGGAGGTTCTGTGGACACTGAGAGCCAGGTCAAAGGGCCTTTCCTTTCACTCAGGCAAAAGGCCAGAATAGCCGGTTTTGTTGCAAAAACAATGCTTTAGGGGAGAAGAAGTAAATTCAAAGTAGAGAGCTAGTACACAAAGGCCAAAAAAAAGTCTTCATTCATTTAATGCCTTTTCTTCATTTTGCCAGATTTAAAACATGGAATTAACTTTGTTGTCTTGCAGTTATAAAATCAATATATTCTCATTGTAAAAAAAAACAAACAAACACACAGACATACAGTAAAGTATAAAAATGAAAGTAGGGACTTCCCTGGTGGTCCAGTGGTTAAGACTCCACGCTCCCAATGCACAGGGCCCAGGTTCAATCCCTGGTCAGGGAACTAGGTCCCTCATGCGCAGCTAAGGGATCCCGCACAGAGCAACCAAGATCCCACGTGCCGCAACTAAGACCTGGGCAAAAAAATAAAAATAAAAAAAAAATAATAAAAAGGAAAGTGAAAATCAGCAGTAATTCCATTATCCAAAGCTCAGAAATACAAACATTATTCACTTTTTTTTTTTTTTTTTTTTTTGCGGTACGCAGGCCTCTCACTGTTGTGGCCTCTCCTGTTGCGGAGCACAGGCTCCGGACGCCCAGGCTCAGCAGCCATGGCTCACGGGCCCAGCTGCTCCGCGGCATGTGGGATCTTCCCGGACCGGGGCACGAACCCGTTTCCCCTGCATCGGCAGGCGGACTCTCAACCACTGCGCCACCAGGAAGCCCCAAACACTATTCACTTTATGGTGTGTTTTGTTGTTGTTTTTGTTGTACGTAAACAACTGGTATTTGCTACCCAGGACTTTCCCTCTTTCTCTGGGCAAAATCCGCCCAAATTCCTTTGGCACCTGTTCTCTCCCTCTAGTTCTCAGCCTGGTGGTTAGGGATTGCCTCACTCTCAGTTCCATTGTCCGGTCCTTAATGGCTTCAGCTCACCACTGTAGCCCATTTCCGTGGCCAGAGAATTTGGTTCAGCAGTGGTTATGTGACCCAAGCCAGACCAACCCCAGTGAAGTGTGCATCTTCTAGGACACTCAAACAAAGATTCTCTCTATGTTCTACTGGAAGTGAATGAGGAAACGTAGCCCCAGGGACCGTTGGCAGCTATCTTGGGATCATAAGAAAAGAAGCAACTCCACAGAATGCAGAAGAGAGAGAGAGACAGAAACCAGGCTCTCTGGGATGTCACTGAGCCCCGGGCAACCCTGCCTTTTCAGTTACAGGAATCAACTGACTTCATTATTAAATCAGCTTTGAGTTGAGTTTTCAGTTACTAGCAGCTGGGAAAGGATCCTAATCAATGTCAGTTTCTTTGGACTTCTTTCTGGCATACACACTGACCGACTCCCACACATATGGCTTTATGAAAAAAACAGGGATTGTACTATCTTTTCAGGTCAAGAAATATAGGCCTAAATAACAGTGATTTCTAATGCCCTTCTTGCCATGTAAAACTCTACTTAAATGTCATCTCAGTCAGGCTTCCTCTGACCTACTTAAAGTAGCCCCATCCCTAATCACTTTTTATCACAACACCCTTTTCATTTTCATCATAGCACTTACACACCCCAGCTTAAAAAAGTTTTTATCTATTTATTCCAGGTCACCAACCCTTAAAATGTAAGGTCCATAAAAAAAGACAAAAAAAAAAACCCGACATATCTGTATCCCTAGATTTTACAATGATATTCTCACAACGTATGTGCTCAATGAGTGCTTATTGAATGAATGACTGAATGCCTGAATAGTATTTCATGTATATACCATAATTTATTTAAAGCAAGATCCTATGTTGAATATTTAGGTTGTTTCCAAGTTTATGCTCATAAAAACAGCTATCTTCGTACATTTATTATTTTCTTAGTATAAATTCTTGAAGTGGAACTGCTGAGCAAAAGCAAACATGTTGAAGGGTCTTATGTATATTGCTATGTCGACCTGCAAAAAAAATGTGTACCAATTTATACTCCAATTTTAAAACATGAGACTCTAAGTCTCCACTTCCTTCCCCACAGATGAAAAATAGTAACTCTTTGTTGTCTTATTTTTCATGCCGTTATTAGTGGAGTTGAATATTTTTTCATATCTTTATTAGCTATACGTATCACTTTTTAAGGAAACTTTATCTTTTGCCCATTTTTCTATTGGGCTTTCAGCTTTCCTTACTGACTTGAAGGAAGGTTTAAAAAAAAAATAGGGACTTCCCAGGTGACGCAGCGGTTAAGAATCCGCCTGCCAATGCAGGAGACACGGGGTTGATCCCTGGTCCGGGACTATCCCACATGTCGCGGAGCAACCAAGCCCATGCACCACAACTACTGTAGCCACAACTACTGAGCCCACACACCACAACTACTGAAGCCCGTGTGCTCTAGGGCCCACGTGTTGCAACTACTGAGCCCATGTGCTGCAACTACTGAAGCCAGTGTGCTTAGAGCCCGTGCTCCACAATAAGAGAAGCCACCACAATGAGAAGCCCGTGTACCGCAAAGAAGAGTAGCCCCAGCTTGCCACAACTAGAGAAAGCCCGTGCACAGCAACAAAGACCCAGTGCAGCCAAAAACAAATAAATAAATAAAATAGATTGAGAGCACTAACCCACACATTTATATTCTATCAATATCCAGACACCTATATCTGAGGCTTCAGACATTCTTTTGAGGTTAGAAAGTGCAATTTCTGGTCCTTTCCTTGTTGGTGAGCTTCTCAGGGAGGGAAATGACGGGATCCCGGGGTAAGTCTCAAAGACATGGTGGGCATGCCTATGGTAACAGGGAGCAGAGTGGATCAGTAGTCAGCAATCCGATCTGCAGAGATCTTGACGTGGGCTAGTTGATCATGGTCATGTAGATGGCTAGGCTTCAAAAGTCTTATTTGATTTGTATAAGCTGAAAAACTTTAGGTTTGGGAAGAGACTTGCATGAATCACAATGAAGAGGCATGGCCCCTCAGTCAATTTCCATTCACACACGAGCCTCCAAAATATTACGCTAAGTGAAAGAAGCCAGAAACAAAAGGTCACATGTTGTATGATTCCATTTATATGAAACATTCAGAATAGCCAACTCTATAGAGACAGAAAGCAGACTCATGTTTGCCAGGGGCTCGGAGGCAGGATGTACGGGAAGTAACTGCTTAATGGTACAGGGTTTCCTTCTGGGGTGATGAAAATGCCTTGGAACTAGATAGGAGTGATGCTTGCCCAACACTGTGAATGTACTAAATGGCACTGAATTGTATACTTTAAAATAGTACATGGTTCATTTCATATTCTGTGAATTTTACCTCAGTTTAAAAAGAAGAACTTTTGCATCTAGGTTTCTTTGTTTTTGTTTTTTAAGGCTTACATCTGTTGAGCACCTACCATGTGCCAGGCCCTGTGCTAAGAAATTAGCTGTATTATAGCAGGTAACCCTCACAATCAGCCTCTTGAGAGAGGTGCAATTTTTATGCTTAGTTTACAGATGAGGAAACTGAGGCTGTAACAAAGAGGTTATAAAACTAATCAATAGCTTTCAGAGAGGGATTCAAACACAGGTAGTCCGCTCAGGGGCCAACATCCTCAGTCACTGTGCTTTGTGAATTCATTGCCTTCAGAGGAATTCTACTCCCTCGGCTTTGTCAAAAAAGAAAGGAGGTTGACATACATTGGTGGTAGGTTTGGGCTAATATTCTTGTAGTGCCTACCCTGGGCCAGTCCCTTAGGTAGGCTCCTCACTTAATTCTCACCATCACACTTTGTAGAAGGAACTACTTCAACCCTTATTTTGTACATGAGGAGCCTGAGGCTCAGGCAACTTACCCCAGGTCCCAGGACCAGTGAGGCACTGCAGCCAGATCAGCTGAGACACCAGCCCTTGCTCTGAACTGAGGATGGATGGGACTAGCTCCAGCCCAGCCTCTGAGGTTCTCTCTCACAGGACTCTTTTCCTCTTTCAGCTCAATCAGCTCAATCATCTGTGCAGCAGATAAGAAAGTGACAAACAGGGAGAAGGCACTGCCTCTGCCCCCCATCTCACAGAAAGAACGTTACCATCCTTCCGTCCAGTTAATACAAATGCACAAGGCTGGAGAGCTGGTTCCCATTCCCCTCTGTCACATCCATATCTATTAATAGGTAAGTATTGACTAAGTTAGGAAATGCTAATTCATCTAGGCCTGAAGAGGAATACAGGCCCAGGGACAAGTCCAGGAGCTGGACCTAAAACCATTATCTAATCTCCTGTAATGCCCTGGACTACATTCTATTTCTATAGAGAAGTTTTCAGAATGCATTTCCCCAGACCAGCTCCACAAATGTGACCTCTGCAATCATCCTGCTAACAAAGGTGGACAGCCATCCCTCTGAAATCCCATTTGGTCCTTATGCAGCAGAGCTTTGGGAGCTAATTTTCTAAGCAACAAAAATATATTTGTCACCTTCTCCCAAATCTCTGTTTCTTATTCCAACACATTTCAACTGTAGTAGACACAGAGAACAGGACCTGAAGAGCTATACTCATGAGTTCTTTCCAGAGCCAGGTGAAATTTCTGGCCCGTCTTGTAGAGTAAGTTACAAACCATGCCAGGGAGCAGCAGAGTTCCTTCCACACGTTCAGAACGCTGGCATCCCTTGCACTTGCGTGGATGCTGCACACTCAGCAGCCATGGTGGGGAAGGGATGCAGGGAAGAGGTAAGGGAGGGTTGCAGACTCAATGCCCTCTCACCTGTCATGAAGGTCATATTAGTAAATGAGCCTGGGTGGGTTCTATATGGGGCAGCAAACACCCAGCCCCAGCCTATGGTTGCCATGCAAAGATGTGTGCCCAGAATTGCCACATCTACCATTTTTAAAAGGAAAGCCCCCAATCTGGACTTGTACGTAAAATCTGCTGATTTTTAAATTAAAAAAAAAAAATTTCATCACCCTGTGCAGGCCAAACAAAACATGTTTATGAACTAGATTAGTTCCATAGCTTCTGGCAATTTGCAGAATCGGCTTCAAAGTGCTTTTTAAATTTTAACTGTAAATAGAAAACAATACAACATGATCAACAAACTATTTTGAGAGATCCTATAGAAGCGGACTCTAGAAAGAAAGACTGGAAGACTGGATTTACAAGCAGAAAACTTTGTTTTGAACCCAAACTATACATGTTTTTTATCAGCTGAAGGATTCTGAACAAGTTACACAACTAAGTTATAGATTACTTATAAAACTGGCATAGCCATACCTGCCATTCTTACTATGCAGGGCTGTTGCAAAGAACAGATCAGATTATCAATTTAGGCATTTCTCAGGCAAATAAAGTAATTTGCAATGTAAACCTCTGAAAGGCAGAGAATAGTTCATATTCAGTACATAGTGCCTGTGTTTATCTGCACACAGAGACACTCAGTAAATATTTTTCATTGACTTAGCTTACCGAAATTCCTGCTATAATCCAAATTTAGAGAACTAATCTTTCTAAGGATCTACAAAATATTTTTGTGTGACTATGACGCATAATAATTCACATAGTGACTGATGATGGCTAAAACTATTGATCAAAGTTCCCAGACAGGGTCAAATTACACGCTAATGTGTAGATTTTTGTCTCGTAGAGACGCAAATAATTTCTGCCTGGTGGAAAAGACAAAGACAAAGGTTATCATTTCCTATCCTGTAGGATATTAACCAGTTTTTATTTAACTCTGAATTCTTATTCTAATATTGCTTAATTAATTGCTTATCTATAACTAGTTCCTCAGATGTTCTTTAAACCAGTCTTAATATCTTATTGGTTCCCTCATTAAGTAATGGGCTGAAAAAAATCTTTGACAAGGATTCATTTTATATTTGCATGAGAATCATAATTTTATCCTTTTGAAAACTATACATCGATATTAGCCTGTCTTTTGCTAGCCAAACTAAGTTCTTAATAGTTTTCCTCAGCTTGTTTTACTAAAGTTCTCCAGTTTATATCAGAGTTATCAGTGTTGAAGTTTAAACTGGGCACAATGTTAGAAAATCTTATGTCACTGACATGCTTTTGTGACAAAACACAGACACTGCATTTAATTTATTTCTCCCTTCATTCATTCATTCATTCCACTTTCCAACAAACATTTCTGGAATATATGCAAGACACTGAAGAGTATACATAGATGAATAACACACACACACACACACTCACACTCCTTTTAAGGGAGTTTAGAAGTGAGTGGTGAGCAGTCCTGTACATTGATAACTAGAATATCAGAGAATATAGATGAAGGGCTATGGAAACTTGTTGAAGGAGTCACTGTTAAATTGGATTGGGGGCATCAGAGAAGGCCTGCCAGAGAATGGGATATATTAGCTGATTGGAAAAATCCTGGAAAAATGCCTAGGATGTTGAAAAACAGTAAAGAAAATGGAAAGGTATTCCCAGCAGAAGAAACAGCAGAGAATTCAAGAAATGCAGTGAGGACAAGTCCTCCTATGAAGTTGGAACATACATTACTTTGCAGGAGAAAGTTAACCTGAAAAAGGATTTGGGGGTCTATTGTTACAAAGCAAACTACCCCAAACTCAGTGGCTAAACACAAAGCTTGTGTAATCTTTCTCATATATCTGCTGATCTAAGCTGGGGTCAGTTAGCATGTTTCTATTCCATAACCCTCCCACCCTGCCTGGGCCACAGCAGGTAGTCTGAGGAATTCCCTGGAGGATGGCAGAGGCGCAGGACAGCAAGTCATATGGTCAATCCAAAGCCAAGGAGTGGGGAAATACATTCTGAGTCTTTAGAGGAAGGAATTGTAAAGTCACAAGGCAAAGAACATAGATACACAGAAGGGTGAAGAACAGACTCGACAGGGACAAATAGTAGGAAAACCTGAATGCCATGATTAACAATTAAACTTTGTTGCTAAGAGATTAGATCTTAATTGTTCTCACCTCAAAAAAGAAATAATAATTATATAATATGATAGAGGTGTTAGCTAACATCCAGGTGGTAATTATATTGCAATATGTAAGTGTATCGAATCAACAAGTTATACACCATAAACTCATGCAATGTTGTATGCCAACTATATCTCAATAAAAAAATGAAAGAAGTAAACTTCGTTCTAGGCAAGGAGAAGTCATCACTGTTTTTTTAAGTAGCAGGGAGACATTCTCAGATCTATGTTAGAAAGATGATCATGCCTGTTGGCTAGTGGAGGATTATTTACAACCAGCTGAACTAGGGTAGTGGCTGTGGGAAAAGGGACAGAGAGACAAATTAAAAATAGTTCTTACGTAGAATAAAGTAGGTCATCATTTGGATGAAGAGTAAGAAAATCAGACACCACTCAGATTTCTAAATTGATACGGGAAAACCACTGGGAATTAGACCACTAGCTACTTTTATTGAGCATTTATTTTGTGCCAGCTACTACTGCAAACATTTTATGCAGATCATTTGATTAAAGTGCCACATAAAACCCACAATACAGTGTTATAATTTTCTATCCCTATTCTATAAATGCAAAAACTGAGCCTTAAGATAGCTGAGTAACTTGCCCAAGGTTCTAAGCTAATACCTGACAAAACTGGGGTTTAAACATAAAACCATTTTGATTCCAGAATCTGAGTTCATAACCTATATGGGCTGCCTCAGCAGGATAGGGATAATGAGGGAACCAGCTCTGGGGGGAACTAACATTTGATTTGGGGAAGGGACTGGATTACTGACTTTATATCCTGGCCATCATAGTATTTTTGAGTAATAAAATGCCAGTTTATTTATTGGTATAAAACATCATTTTGATATTTTAAAATGCCTGAAGTTTGAGTCATTTACATTTTGGCTCAAAGGTGCATTCATTTGGAAAGATTCAGAATGCATCCCTCCGCTTTTCAAACCCTTCCAAAGTATCTTGCTATAATTCCCTCTTCCTGGGCTTCTAATGAGGTTTATGTGTAGTCACCATTTGTTTCTCACAGATCCTTTGCTCCATCTATACTTACAGCAGTCTGTAATGGAGTTATTTTAGAATGGCGGGGGCAGAGGGGGGGAGGAGAGGGTTGTGGAAAGCAAAGAGAGCATTCAGTGGGGGATTTGGGAAGGAGGAGAAAGGGGGTTTGGGAAGTTTCTAGTCCAGCTCCAGCCCCCCTCATTTTTTCTATTCCTCTCTTCTCTCGTCCTCAGAGACAGATCTACTCTCATTAACTCAACGCATCTCTCCCAGGATGATTTATATCAGTCAATATCTTTTCCCCAACCATCCTTCCTGGAGAGACTTAAGCTCAGAAGGACAGAGGAACCTGGACTCTGGCCCTCTCTGAGGTGGAATAGCATCTGAGGACAATGTAGAAGCAATGAAACCACATCTCACTTTTTACTGCACAAAATAAATACCAAAATACTATATTGCCATTGCAACCAATAGTTTGGGGAATGTAGACTGTGCCAATTTTATACCTATGTACATATAGGCATGATTTAAATAAAAGGCAGGGGGCCTTCCCTGGCGGTCCAGTGGTTAAGACTCCGCACTTCCACCGCAGGGGGCGCAGGTTCCACCTCTGGTTGGGGAGCTAAGATCCCACAGGCCATGTGACATGGCCAAAAAATAAAAAAATTTAAAAAGTAAAAAAATAAAATACAAGGTAGGATGGCAATGGGTTGTATTTATCTCCCTATTTACTCACATATATTTTAATTGCCATTGAGCCTTTTATTTTAAATCTCATTTCACTACTTATTATTTATTTAATTTTAAAAATAAATTTATTTATTTACTTATTTTTGGCTGAGTTGGGTCTTCGTTGCTGCACACGGGCTTTCTCTAGTTGCGGTGAGCGGGGGCTACTCTTTGTTGTGGTGCGCGGGCTTCTCATTGCGGTGGCTTCTCTTGTTGAGCACGGGCTCTAGGTGTGCGGTCTCAGTAGTTGTGGCATGTGGGCTCAGTAGTTGTGGCTCGTGGGCTCAGTAGTTGTGGCTCGTGGGCTCTGGAGTGCAGGCTCAGTAGCTGTGGCGCATGGGCTCAGTTGCCCTGTGGCATGTGGGATCTTCCCGGACCAGGGCTAGAACCTCTGTCCCCTGCATTGGCAAGCAGACTCTATCATTTGAATCCTTTTTATTCATTTTGTTTCTCATAATTTTTTTTTTTTTTTTTTTGGCCGTGCCACACAACTTGCAGGATCTTAGTTCCCCAGCCAGGGATTGCACCCAGGCCATGGCAGTGAAAGTGCTGAGTCCTAACTACTGGACCGCCAGGGAATTCCATTTTCTCTTAATTTTTAGGGCTTTTCTACTCATTAAAATTAAATTAACTCTTCTTTATTTAAAACAAAATACAAGTACACATATAATATATGCATATGTGATTATATAAATATCATATAAAATCTATAAAGATGTGTAAATATATGTAATTTTCCTTCTTTTGGTCCATTCAGTCATTCGTTCATTTGTTCATTCATTCACTCATGCTTTAACACTGGACAAGAAGTACAGCTGCAGGGGTAGCCTGTAAGGATACCGAGATGATTAATTTTTTTTTTTTTTTTTTTTTTTTTTTTTTTGCGGTACGCGGGCCTCGTGCCTCTCCCGTTGCGGAGCACAGGCTCCGGACGCGCAGGCTCAGCGGCCATGGCTCACAGGCCCAGCTGCTCTGTGGCATGTGGGATCTTCCCGGACCGGGGCACGGACCCGTGTCCCCTGCATCGGCAGGCGGACTCTCAACCACTGCGCCACCAGGGAAGCCCGAGATGATTAATTTTGTGTCTACTTGGCTGAGCTATGGTGGCCAGATTATTTGGTCAAAGGTTATTCCTGATGTTTCTGTGAGTGTGCTTGGGGGATGAGATTAATATTCAAATCAGTGGATTTTGAGTAAAGCAGACTGTCCTTCTTAATGTGGGCAGGCCTCATCCAGTCAGTTAAAGGCCTGAATATAGAACAACTGATCTTCCCCGAGCAAGAAGGAATTCTGCCAGTAGGCCATCGCCTTTGCACTCAGACTACAAGATTCCCTGGGCCTCTAGTCTGCCGATCTAGGATTTACCAAGCCTCCCTAGTGGTAAAAGCCAATTCCTTAAAATAAATCTCTATTTGAACACACACATCCTGCTGGTTGTGTTTCTCTGGAGAACCCTAATACAGGTACGCAGGCTTTCCCGCTCCACTCTCCCTAGCAGATAGTTCCCTTGTTCTACTCATGTTCTCCAAGCCCATTCTAAGACACTAGACAGAAAAAATCCCTCGCCTTGGAGGGCTCAGTAGATTCACAGCCCAATCATCATCACCTTACAAGCAGTCAGGGCTCCTCAGGATTTGTACCGCTGCATGCTCTAGCCTGTCAACCGCCTGCCTCTGCATTTCTTTGCCTGAAGGTGGGGGGAGGGGTAAGGAGAGGGAGCAGGGTCAGGACACCGTCTCCCTCATCAATATTTACAGTAGCCAGCAACCTAAGTGTCCATCGACAGATGAATGGATAAAGAAGATGTGGCACATATATACAATGGAATATTACTCAGCCATAAAAAGAAACAAAATAGAGTTATTTGTAGCAAGGTGGATGGACCTAGAGTCTGTCATACAGAGTGAAGTAAGTCAGAAAGAGAAAAACAAATACCGTGTGCTAACACATATATATGGAATCTAAAAAAAAAAAAAAAAAGGTTACGAAGAACCTAGAGGCAAGACGGGAATAAAGACACAGACCTACTAGAGAATGGACTTGAGGATGTGAGGAGGGGGAAGGGTAAGCTGTGACAAAGCGAGAGAGTGGCATGGACATATACACACTACCAAACGTAAAATAGCTAGCTAGTGGGAAGCAGCCGCATAGCACAGGGAGATCAGCTTGGTGCTTTGTGACCGCCTGGAGGGGTGGGAGGGAGGGAGATGCAACAGGGAAGAGATACGGGGATATATGTGTATGTATAACTGATTCACTTTGTTATAAAGCAGAAACTAACACACCATTGTAGAGCAATTATACTCTAATAAAGATGTTAAAAAAAAAAAGGTTATGAAGAACCTAGAGGCAAGATGGCAATAAAGACGCAGACCTACTAGAGAATGGACTTGAGGACATGGGGAGGGGGAAGGGTAAGCTGGGACGAAGTGAGAGAGTGGCATGGACATATATACACTACCAAACATAAAATAGATAGCTAGTGGGAAGCAGCCACATAGCACAGGGAGATCAGCTCGGTGCTTTGTGACCACCTAGAGGGGTGGGATAGGGAGGGTGGGAGGGAGGGAGATGCAACAGGGAAGAGATATGGGGATATATGTGTATGTATAACTGATTCACTTTGTTATAAAGCAGAAGCAATTATACTCCAGTAAAGATGTTAAAAAAAAAAAAGAAAAAAGCAAGCATACTTGCACTAAGCAGCCCTCAGTCAAAATCTGAAGCCAGCTGGTGAACAAACAGCACAGCCCCTGCCCCCAACTTGGGTGGGAAAACTCTGAGGCACGCGTTTCATACCATTGACTAGCATTTCTTGGGGGGATTGAGTTCTGGTCTCCCATTGTAGAGTTTCCTTGTATTTCCCAAACCAACTACTTGAACTCAAAACCTGATCTTGGGGTCTGCTTCCCAAATTACCATCTCCCCCAGCATCCACCCCGCAACTACTGCTGTTTCCTACACCAGACAAAAGCACGGCTGACAGAAGCAGTAAACTCAGGGATGGATAGAAGGTTATGCTGCACTTCTCTAACCAGCAGAGGCTGAACACGCTGCTCATGAAGCAGGACTACCACGCAGACTCGGGAAGTCTCAGGTTGGAGGGTAGAAGGTGCCCCAAAGAGACCTGCTGAGGGTACAAAACTTTACAGAAGTCCCCCGTTTTATCCTACAAATTCGTGTGAGGTTTGCACTCTGCTGCACGATCTACCCTGTGTTTTAAATACCCACCACCCACTCTGAGTACAATGGATTTTGCAGAAAGATGGATAACGCATTTTCCTTGGGGCTTCATGCATGTCATGCTGCTGTTTGAGAGGGAGTGGCCCTGAATGCTCTAGAATTGCTCTCTGGATTAGATCAGAAGTCAGAGTGATGCTTCTACACTGCAGTTTTAGGTGCTTTCTCCAGAACATTTACTGAATGGCCCTCAGAATCACGCTACTGTCCTACGAAGAAAAACACAGTAAGAAATGGACCTCCAAAGTCCTCCTTGCAAGTAAGTGGTCATGATTGCATGAGGCAAAATGAGACCCCACAGAATAAAAAGAATGGGGGAGGCGAGAGAATTCTGGGACAACTCCCGCCCTTCCTGCATGTAGAGTGAACACTATGCTCCCTCCTCATGCTTGTCCTTCCTATTCTGACATTCTTCCCTTTCCTCATTTGCCTAGCACCAGTTTTTCTTCCTTATACTCCACATATATTGTAGGCAGCCTTAAATCCTCCCTAGGACAAAGCTGAAAATGAACTAAAAAGGTATGGGGCAGACACTGGTGGTCCACTGGGCACCACTGGAACATTCTAGGGAACAGAGGTCCTTCCTTCCCGCCTGCACCACCTAACGCATCACAAAAAAGTGCTGGAGCCAGATGACAGCCCAGCTCCTGATCAAAAGCCTCCTCTCCTCCCTTCCTTGAGTTTGCAAAAGGGCTCATTCCTGTATTTGAAGAACACAAGCAAACTAAACCATCATATATTTAACCTGTTTTTTTTTCCCCACCCACAAAAGGTGGCTTTTATTTATGAAATATGCAGATCTGAGTCAGTGCCTTGAAGTCTGCTCAATTCAAGGTACTGCACTGGATGGTATATAAATTAGAGCACCAAACTGACAATACAACCAATGATAAATTGGTAATGTAACTCAGTTATGAATAAGCCGAATTACCAACTCTGCTAAACACACGCTTATCATCTTTGTGTGAATTCTTATTACAAAAAGCCCTTAATGGAACCAAGAC
Organism: Globicephala melas; assembly: GCF_963455315.2. Lineage (NCBI taxonomy): Eukaryota > Metazoa > Chordata > Mammalia > Artiodactyla > Delphinidae > Globicephala > Globicephala melas. The sequence continues at coordinate 50,273,566 of NC_083319.1, forward strand.
TCTTCTCCTTTCCTAAATTCAGGGTACTTTTGATTCACACAAACCTAAATTCCTTGTCTGTTTTTTAAAAATTCTAAACATATTTTAGCCTTTAAGAGTGAATGCAGGAGTATAAACGGATGCAACTTTTCTAGGAAGCAATTTGGCAGTAAACATCAAGAGTCTTAAAAATGTTCTCTGCTTTTACTCAGTAATTCCATTTCTGAGTACCCACCTAAAGAAGAGGACTGGAATGCTGATCATTGATATACAAAAATGGATTATATATAAAAAGGTGCATCTCCTGTAAAAAGAAGCAAAAAATAGGAAATAATCGAAACGGCCAACACTAGTAGAACTATCTACTTATGCAGCAGCGGTCACGGCATGTATTATTATTCTGCAGTTATTAACAATGATGTTGCGCAAGTTTTACCTACCTGAAACGTTCAAACAGAAAAAGCAGGAAAGAGAACTGCACAGTGTACACCCAGCTATTACACACACGGACATCCACAAATATATAATTGGAGGAAATGCACCAAAATTGTCTGAGGGATGGGGCTATAAGTAATTTTTATTTTCTTTTTCATATGTCTCTATTTTCCGATGTTCAGCGATGAGCATGTCCTCACTTTTATGATCAGTAATTGAAATAAAAGCTGCCCTAAAAAGTAGGAAGTAGTGTAGAAATCCACCACAAAGCACCTTGATTACAATGTCCTCCTTTTTATTAAATTATAAAACTGACTGCAGTCAATACACACAATTTTGGGAATGTGTTTTTCTCAAGTATCTGCTTTTGTGGAACACATGGTTTTAAACAGACAGACAAAAATATTTCTATACCAACTTCTTGGACTTCAAGCTATTTAGCACTACCAAGTATAGCTATTATATATACAGTCAGAATTTATGGAAAATATTACAAAGACAAATGTCTTGAAAAGATGACACGGTACAGAGAAAACCATAGCTCTTAGACTGGTATAAAAATTTAATCAAAATGTTTTAGTCCATTATGGCTTTGCATAAAGCTTCAAAAGAAGAAAATTTAAGACACTTCTCATCAAAGGCACTTACATAGTTGTAATAAACTACTTCTTTGAATTCAATTTGAGTCACATAGTATTTTTATTTAGTTTTTTCACATTCTGTCTTTCATTGAAACGGTCCTGGAAAGCAGCTATTAATGAGGAAAAATAGTTATCATTTCTTAATATATATGTTAAAAATACGCAAACAGAATTAATACAGATTTTGGTCCACTGAAGCAGGTAACAGTATCAGACGGTAGTGTTTCTCTTAATTCTGAGCCAAAAGCCATAAGCTCCCCAGACTCAGTCTCCTGGGCTCCCCAGGAAGTGCCCCTACATCTCCACAGTGCATCAAAACTGCAAAGAACCATCCTCCCACGGCTGGTGGGAATGCTGCTCTGAGTGGGCGGCAGCGGGGCACCCAAGAGTCAATCCTCGGGCATCTATAATTCCGTGTCCCGGTATCGGGAAGGCTGGCCGTAATAATTGCGTTTGGAGTGTTCCGACAGCTGCTGCCGGTATTCTTCCTCCTCGGCGTCACTGCCATAACCTCCTCTGGGATCCTGATAAAGTCTGGCAGGGCCTTTCTGCGGCTCGGGGGGCCTGGAACTAACAAAGTGAGAGGGTTACATGAAGCCGAAATCTCGGGCCTCCCCGCCCGTGATGCATGCAGTGGTCAACTGCCCAGGACGGCTGGCTCACCTGAGTCACACTCTGCTGACAAGCCAGGGCACTCCTGGCCCGGCTCCAGGTTCCCAGAGTGGTAGGAGTGAGGACGGGAATAACAAGGCCAATGCCCACTTGAGCAGCGAGTGGGGAAGCTGGTCACGTGCTCCCCCTGACCTAAGAACTCTCCAGCCGGATGTGGGTGCCTTCTTAAGCTCACTGGCTAAAAGCTCACAAGCAGAGCAAGTTCTTTGCCAGTTTCAGTCAATTATACCAAATCCCCTCTGTTTCCAGGGGCCACTTGGTAGGCTGTGCCACAGTTCAACTGGCAAAGAAGAAATCTGCCTCTAGTTTTCTGTTGCGCGTTAAAACTAGACTCCAGTTTCCAGTCAGAATGGCTGCAAGAAAATGTGATTGTTTTCTTTTGTTTCCTATTCTCAGAAGCAGGAAATGATCCAGCGTAAAACCTCAACAGGAAGACACTGTGATAATTACTAGCGCTTATGTAGCACTTTCAACATAAAGCATCTTACCAACACCGGTCGATTGATGTCACCTTCCCTTCAGACCACAGCTCAGAACAAGTGGCCTGACTTTGCTAGGTGACGCAAAGGAATTAATGAGCTTGGCTAAGAGCTCGAAAATATTAGCAATGAAACAATTGGCATCTAAGCCCCAGGAATTTTGCTCATGTGCTATCTGAACATAATTTAACACATCTGTGCTCCAATGGGTCTAATGGCACTGACTTGGAATGTCAATGATTACACCGTGTCAGTTTTAGCACACGATCAACACTATCATAAAATTTTGACTCTATGATCTTTACAATTAATTTGACTGAATAAGCAAACAGTTGACCAGGAAAAAAAACAAACCTTCTTGTTACTTTGAAATGTAGGTGAAAAAAATTCTTTCTTAGGCATCCAAGTCCTAGACAAGCCCCTTTTTTAGACCTATACCTTCCAAGCAGCTCTTACCTTGCGTACTGGGGTGGGCCGGGCTCCGGCTTGGGTGTTTTGATTGGAACTGCATAGATATCAGGATGCTTCTGAGCAATTTCAATCTGTGGTGATCAAGAAAAAAAAGAGGGAAGGGATGAATGACTAGACAGTCAGCTTGCTCATTCCCTGCTGGTTCCATTTTCCAATCCCATTTCAAGGAGAAGAGGAAAAAGAGAAGCAAATCTCTAGCTTCTAGGGTTGTATGTGATGCCTAGTGGTATACGTCAAATAGGAAAAATGTTTAAAACTAATGAAATTCTGCCGCATGCTACAATATGGTTGAACCTTCAGGACACTATGCTATGGGAAATAGGCCAGTCACAAAAAGACAAATACTGTATGATTCCACTTATATGAGGCTCCTAAGCTGTGAAATTCATGGAGACAGACAGTAGAATGCTGGTTAAGGGACTGGGGAAGGAGGTGGTGGGGGTCATTAATATTGACATATACAGAGCTTCAGCTGAGGAGGATGACAAAATTCTGGAGACGACTGGTGGAGGTAGTTCACAGCAATGTGAATACACTGAATGCCCCTGAACACTTGCAAACGGTTAAAATGGTAAGTTTTATGTATACTTTACCACCAAAAAAAAAAGAAAGAAAAGAAAAAAGAGGTCTCTTGCCTTCTGAGATGGCCCACACTCTGTGGAGTGTGTTTCTCCCAGGGCCACTCTTGCCTGTTGAGACGAAGTGTCCTGTCTATGGAATGTGTACCTCTAAATAAATCCACTTTGTATCTATCACTTTATCTCTCACTGAATTCTTCCTGAGATGAGACACAAAGAACCCGAGCTTCGCTCGGTGCTTTGTGACCACCTCGAGGGGTGGGATAGGGAGCGTGGGAGGGAGATGCAAGAGGGAGGAGATACGGGGATGTATGTATATGTATAGCTGATTCACTTTGTCATAAAGCAGAAACTAACACACCACTGGAAAGCAATTATACTCCAATAAAGATGTTAAAAAAAAAAATGAGCTTCAGTAAGTCTTGACACCAGGCCCCCAGCCAGGTGGAGGATGGAACGATGACGTTGACCCTCCTGACTTCAATCAGCTAAAGCTTGGACTCTGTCAAGCTCTGCCCCAATTCTATGCTGAATTCTCTACTCAAGCCCCCTGATGAATATGCACGTACCCTTAGTTTAAAACCTCCCCAGTTTTGCAGTTCGGGAGACGTTACTTTGGGAAAAGATCCCCAGTGTTCTCCTTACTTACGGTGAGTAATAAATCCTTCCTTCTCCTGCCCCCGCCACCAAAAAAACAAAAAAGAAAATCAGAAAAAGGCTCAGAAGCACTGCCATTGTTGTGACAAACGTAAATGAAAAAAAACTCCCATAACCACTGGGCAGAATATGCTTAAATTCTTCTCTGGCTTCTGAAAGGCTTTTGTGCACATGGCACAAAAATTCAAACAGTATCAAAAAGGACAATCTACGGGCCTTTCAATTTTAGCACCCAAGGTGTGCAGAGTTTCTATGGCAAATCTGGGAGCAAATTAAAACTCAGTTATCAACTGTTTTAACAAAAAACAATTTCAAAGAGGCCATTAATTCTCTCTTGTCACACTTCCCCATTCTAGAACCTGATAAAAAGTTCTGAAGTATGAAGGGCAGAATCCTATTCACCTACAATGTTAGGTTTTCTTGACTGGAAGAAAAAAGGATGCGCTGATAGCTGGCCACCTGGAAATGACACACATACAGGATGTGCCTTTGTATCATGCGTGTGAACATCCTTTCATGTTTGTCGCAGGGGCAAAAGGACTGCAAATCATTATACTGCAATGAAACTTCTTTAAAATTCTTACTGATGACACGCTAAGATGACCTAGTGGTTGAAAAAGAATTACCCTTGCATTCTGCGCTTCTTGGAGCTCTTGCATTCTCTGTAATCTCGCCTTGTGATCCATCTTCTCAAATATTTTTACTTTGCCCAGGACAGACTTGGGGGCGCTGTCCTGCTCCTCACTGCTTTCTCCCACCTCCTCACTCTCTGGGGGAGGGACGGGAGTGGACGGCTTCAGTATAGGCCGTCCAAAGGCGGGTTTTGCTGCAATAGGAGGTGGACATCCTTTGGTAGATGTCCCGGGAATTTCATTACCGGCAACAGCTGAGGGGTTTGACTTGTATTCATAGGATCTAGAGAAGTCAAAGGATTCTTCTTTGTTTTGGGTTTTGGCCTGCAGAGAGCAATGACATAGTTTTAACCGTGAGCTTTCGGTTTATTTTCAAATCTCTATTAGTGATTTAATACACTCCATTTCCTGATCAGTTTCCAAAGGTGGTCAACAAATTCCATTCCGACAAGGAATCAAATACGGCAAGGCACACGGCCACTGATCTGGCATCCGGAGCCCTACCTCACTCCCTACAGAAGAGAATTAAGTGCTCAGGAAAGCAAGAGGGTGCTGGGACGTGCTAGGAGGCCCGCAAGTGCTAGAGGTGGATCAGACCTCACTTTGTACTAGAGGAGATCAGAATTTTGGAGAAGATCTCAGAACAAGTCAGGCTTCAGGATGGAATAGTGGCTCCCGAGTTCACACCACGCGGAGGGTGCGTGCCCGGCCCGGAGGTCCAGCCAGAGGTGCAGGAGACTGGGGTGGGGAGTAGAGAGGGAGCATATCACGCTGATGGCCACTTTTTCTTCATACTTCCAACCTAGGCCTGCTTGTCAATTTTCACTGTTCTATTTTAGGAGGTCACCAATTACTTCTGAAAGCCCAATCAATTATTACTTTCTTCTTATCTAAAGTATTGAGTTAGAGAGAGAAATTTTATTGGGTTATAAGGAAAAGCCTAGAGTCATAGCTTTGATTCAGAGAGGGGTAAACCATCGTATGACATACGCCCATGTGTCCTCGCACCGATTCTGTTCTGGACAATGGTTTATTTAAAAAATAAATTAAATGGTCCTCCTAATGAGATGCATTGTCAACAATGGTGGTGATTGTTTTCTTTAGCACGTCACCAGGAAGGATTTTTCAGGTGCATCTAAATCAGATCATGGGCAGAAAAATTTAATTGGACAGAAGAAGAAAAACAGATTCTAAGACAGGTGATTCTGGGCATGCAGTATTTATCAAACATTTATTCTTTCTACATAAATAAACAAATAAGCCAAAACAAAAGGAAACAAACACTAATAGTCCTAAAATTATATGTTCTTCTAAAACTGCCTTTCCATTCTACTATTTCACCTTTTCCTAATTTTTGGTTTCACCCAAAAGGCCAAAAGATAGGCTCTAATAGAGAACCTGGTAAGTCAAAAACATAATCCAATACCATATTATTGTGCGTGCTCCTCCCTGGCTATGCGAGGAGCTCCAGGGGCATACGCTTCCTTCTCCTTCCCATCCTGGGCTTCCCAGCCACGTACCTGGGGCGGCTCTGGCTTGAACGCCGGGGGCGGGCTATTGTCCCTAAGTTGATCTCTGCTAGCAGCCCTCCTCATCTGAGCTCCTGGCTCTGGGCTAGGTTTCCTTATGCTCTACAAGACATAAAGGTTCATTCATAACAAGAACATCCCAGCAGAAAGAAGAGAGCACTGGTCTGCTTTGCTGGAGTTCTTCAAACTTGTGGGAATTCAGACGTTAAGGTTCGTAACTTGCATAAGTTGAGCTACTGACCCAGTGCTTCTTTACTAAAAAGGCAGGTACCAGGCATATTCTCCCATTAGCAAGTGCTTAAGATACATTTTTCCAAAACTAGCTGCATCTCTCCCTTTAAAGTACGAAAACAAAAGGTCTTCCTAAAGTCTAAAATCTCTTTTGTCACTAACAGCTGTTAACATTTTAAAGCATTAGCTCAGCTGTATCTGCAGACATTCATGAGTTAATTTATTCTTTACCACTTGTCCAGCAGTATATACTAATTTGTCATGGTGAGTTGCTCCTCCTTTCAACTTGTATTTTTGGTACTTATACTTCGTAAATAAAACCATTCATTGAAGTGAGCTAAACTGCTAAAGAGAAGTCCACAGTAATAATTATCCAAATATATGAAGCGTCTTGTCTACAAAGGCAATGATCCCAATGTTCTCTGAGGTGTAACTAATAATCGCTCTGATCCTTAGTGCTGGCAATGTGATTCCTAGGATCACAGAAGCTGTCTATTCGCTGGTCAGTGGATGCATAGTACATGAGATCAGACATATCATTAATCAGCGAACTCAATTAAAAAATTGAAATACAAGAGAGAAGGAAACTGATGGGGAAACAGGAGTTTTTGCAAGATTAGAAAGGTTAAAGGTAGGGTGGAGAAGAAAAAGCACGGATACCTAAGAGTACAGAGAGAGACCTAATCAAAGGTTACAAGTAAATATAACAATACTGTATTTAAAAATAATGTCCCATTTGTAATTTGGACAGCTGGCCCGATATCATGACGTCATGCCCGACAGCATCTGTGTGACGAATGCTGATCACTCAACCTCTCCCGGCGCTTAGTTCCTGTCCCACTCCCCCATGGACCACATCCACAATCATACAGGCACTGGCTTGGAATGAGAGGCTCCCTAGACATCATCCACTCCAACCCTTAGGAATACTTGCCACAGCACCCTGAATAAACAGCTGGCCGGAGGAATTCAAGTGAAACGCCAGAACCTCCTTTTCCTGCCCAGGGCCGGGCAGCCCATGGCCTCCTCGCCTCACCTCCTCGTGCTGCACCGGCTCCGAGGAGCGGGTGATGGAAGACACCAGCGGCTCCTCAGCTGGCTCATCCAGCTCATTGTCAGTGTAGGCACCTCCTTCGCCGTCGGTGTCTTCAAAGTCACTGATGAGGCGGCTGTCGCAACTCAGATAGTCCGCGCCCATGGCGGTTAAGTAGGACATGCGGTCTTCGGGGTCATCATCCATCCCTTCCATCTAGAGGAATTTGTTTTGGAGGGTCAGTGGGATCTGACATGGCTCCTGGGAGTGAGGACTCAAGAAAATTCCCAAGGGCACAGCCAAGTGACGGAAACCTTGACTTGTTCTAGAAAGGGAAGTCACCTTTATCCTCCTGGAATCACTTGGCTTTAAATTACTGTGTTAATTTTTGTGCAGAGACTCAGACTAGGAACCCTCCGCCCTATCTCTCCTTGCCACCATCCGTCCTATATACCACTACTGAGCCAGGCTTCCTCAGACTGTTGCACTTTCTTCCAGAATTTGGCTCTCCTCCAGCTGTCTCTGTTGTATTTGTCTCCTACCAATAGTACACGCTGCCTTGAGCTGCACACCTCGCCGCTCATCCATGAGATTCTCAAATCCTTGAGGGCAGAAGCTATGTCCCGTTCGACGTGTTCTCACCACAGAGGCTAGCACAAAGCCATAGTGGGTATAAGCACTCAGTAGATGCTACTAGATACTCTGACTAAACACGCAGTTCCCAAAGGGCAAGACTAGGCTCAACCATCTAATCGGTAATGGAGGCACTTCTGCAACAAACATCGTACCTCTAACGTCTCACACACTACCTCAATTCAGCGGGACCACAGAATACCAGCACCAAAGGCTCCTAGAACCACAGGGAATTCTATAGTTTCTTTGTTTCCTCCCTGAAGTAGGGCTGCGTGTAAACTGCCTCCACAGATGAGACGCGAGCCAAGGTTAGGCGCCTATACAAGGACCCAGTGCTCTCCCATCACCTACTCAAATCCCTAGGACACATTCTCTGCCAGACTTCTTTCTAAGCCAATGATTCAAACTCCATTAGCTTTTCTTCTTTCTATTAATTGTTAACCGTGTTCTCCACATAGCTCAACCTCACCTCTCTACTCTGTTTCCCAAGTCCTTCATAATAAGCTGTGGAGCTCAACACAAGGTCTTGTAAGCTCTGATTAGTGTGCTTGGAACAAAACACTAGTTACTACGTTAAAAGCAAAAGGGAAGTGAATGTAGGGCTGCATATATCCCATTCTGCTTTTCTTGTAAACGTCCCTTCATTTTATTACTTTTTCAGAGAATTTATAAATTTTCGAACTACTGATGCACATGTTGGGATCACTTGAAATGGGCATGGTTTTACTACATTCACTACCCTCTGGAGAAAAAACTCAGAACGCGGACTCTCACCTCATAGCAGAGTATCTGTGCCACATACCTTTCCTTCGGAGACCCAAACTGCTTCTCCTTGCTGATGCTGAATCGTGTCCTTCAGGCTGCCAAACCAGCTATCGTTGGCTGAATTTAGGTTGATTGTAGCTATAGAAATGCAAACCAAAAGGTGTGCCTCAATTTCCAGAGAAATTTTTATCAGAAATCCCACTGGACATAATTTATCCTAACTTTCATATTTAAGTTAAAATTCTGGCTGATGAAAGAGAAAGTGTTTACAAATATGTGAACAGTAAATCCCTTTAGTCGAATGTAATTAAAACCATTACTATCTTGGGGCTTCCCTGGTGGCGCAGTGGTTAAGAATCGTCCTGCCAATGCAGGGGGACACGGGTTTGAGCCCTGGTCCAGGAAGATACCACATGCTGCGGAGCAGCTAAGCCCTTGCGCCACAACTACTGAGCCTGCGCTCTAGAGCCTGCGAGTCACGTCCACGTGCCACAGCTGCTGAGCCCGCGCACCTAGAGCCCATGCTCTGCAACAAGAGAAGCTACCGCAATGAGAAGCCCGCGCACCGCAACGAAGAGTATCCCCCGCGCACCACAACTAGAGAAAGCCTGTGCACAGCAATGAAGACACAACACAGCCAAAAATAAAAATAAATAAACAAATTTATATTAAAAAAAAACCTATTACCGACTGGCCGTTGGAGTTTACATTACAGGTGGATGTTATAAAGCTAAAAATGGATTAATTTCTTTAAAGAATGTCTATTTTTCAGAAAAGCTACCTTAAAAAAATCTGTTGTTTTCATTTTGACCTCGCCATACGGCTTGTGGGATCTCAGTTCCCCAACCAGGGACTGAAGCCAGGCCACGGCAGTGAAAGCGCCAAATACTAACCACTAGACTACCAGGAAACTCCCAAATGTGTTTTTTTTTTTTTTTTCCCAAATGTGTTTTTAAACAGTGTGTTTTCAGGGGCAAAATTAACACATCTGAACCAAATATAAATATGCTGTGTTTTAAAGAGCAATACGTAGACAGGAACATTATAAGTGAGAAAAACATATACCAAGGTACATGTTATCTCCAATAAAAACCTAAAGATAACATTTAAATGAATATCATTTTGATAGGATTAAACATTTTAGAATATAGACATAGATTAACCAAACTGTACAGGTGTGTATTTACAGAACATACATTTTCTATTCAGAACAAAGTATGTCTTATGTAACGGCACTTACTATGATTGACCAAGTAGTTTTCCAAATACCTTACATGGATTAGCTCATTTCATGCTTTAACAAACCTCACAAGGTGGGTATTGCTATTATCCCTGTTTTACAGGTGAGAAACTGAAGCACGGTAGTGAAAGTAACTAGCCCAAGGCCTTGCACCAAGCCAGTGGAAAAGCCTCGATACAAACTCAGAAGTTTGCTTTTAGAGTCTATGGTCTTGGCCACGGCATGACAAACATGAATTTAGAGCACCGGTATAAAATACCAACCAAGTAAAACACATGTGATTGTTCTTCAGCAATATGTATTCATGGACCTAATGGGGATAAACCAGATAATCAAAATTGGGCCTAGGGCTGCCCTGGTGGCGCAGTGGTTGAGAGTCCGCCTGCCGATGCAGGGGACACGGGTTCGTGCCCCTGTCTGGGAAGATCCCACATGCCGCGGAGCGGCTGGGCCCATGAGCCATGGCCGCTGACCCTGCACGTCCGGAGCCTGTGCTCCGCAACGGGAGAGGCCACAGCAGTGAGAGGCCCGCGTACCGCAAAAAAAAAAAAAAAAAAAATTGGGCCTAAAATGAACAAACTGAAGGTAAATTAGGATTTTTAAAAACTATATCACACCATGGCCTGTAATTAAGGGGTATTGCATTATGTGGCACCCAAAAGAAAATGGGAACTTGTTGATAAAAGTTGTTTGGCAGCCTGTCCCACCTATCCTGAAGTCTGCATAATTCTTGGTAAAGAGCCACAAAGAACCAGTAAGCAAATTTCGTAAGCAATTATGCTTCAGGTTTTCTTCCTAGTAATGTATAGCATTCTTTCATTTAAAGAGTCCTAATGCTGACCTTGGAAAATCCTGAATGAGCGTACAGTTTCCTTGGTTATTAATTATTTACAGCATTAGAATAAACCGATACCTTGGACAACTCAAGGAAAATTAACCTTGATTCCTTGGACTTCTGTATCCTTATCATGGTATTTTAAAAAGATTATTGTCCTCTTGGTAACAGAAGTGAGATCAGGCATATAGAAAAAATGGGTGATTTGCACTAAGTGAGAACATTCAGCTGCCTTTTAAAGCTTTATGTTGGAGCTGTCTGAGATGAGTACAGTTTGTATTTATCATGAGGAAAACCTAAAGTTAAAAGGGGCATTTGTGGGGCTTCCCTGGTTGCGCAGTGGTTGAGAGTCCGCCTGCTGATGCAGGGGACGCGGGTCGTGCCCCGGTCCAGGAAGATCCCACATGCCGTGGAGAGGCTGGGCCCGTGAGCCATGGCCGCTGAGCCTGCGCGTCCGGAGCCTGTGCTCCGCAACGGGAGAGGCCACAACAGTGAGAGGCCCGCGTACCGCTAAAAAAAAGGGGCATTTGTGAAATGCAGAAAATATGTTCATGCCCCCTGATAAAGTGAAAAAAGTCAGAAACCTCTTATTGAACCCACATTGAGTCAAGTATATGAAAAAAAAAAGAGCTTTACAGTAACTAATTTCCTAAGCCCCATAAAAATGTAATTTCCGACTAAGTTGGTAACATCCAACTCATGCACCTGACCTCTCTTTAACAGGTGGGTGCACAGCTATGATGCTTCCCTTCACTTGAAATCAAGTTCCTTTGGTTTACCATTGGCTTCTGCTCCTTAACTTTTTCAGATTCTTTGACTACAAGAAATACTGGTTAATTCCTGTTGTTCCCAACCTCTGGACTAGACCCATGTTCCCTTGGATAGAACGCCAGAAAGTGAAATATTGAAAGGAGCTTCACTCAGCCTCCCTCGCGGGTGGGAGTCCTGGGATTCTAGGGGCATCCCTTCCCAGCCCCCGCACAAGTGCGCTCGGTGCTTCTTCTCCTTCTCTACCCAACGAGGTTGGGGAGCACCGAGAACAACAGCAAAAGGTGACATGTGAGGCTGGAGGGCTGGGGAGAAATCGGGAGTGACTGTAATGGGTGTGAAGTTTCTCTTCTGGGTGATGGAAAAGTTCAAAAATTGATGGTGCTGAGGGCTATACATCTTTGAATATACTAAAAACTACTAAACTGTACAGTTTAAGTGGGCGAATTATAGCGTATATAAATTAAATTTCAGTAAAGCTATTCATGTGGCAGGGACCCTCTCTAAATGGACAAGCATCAACTGAAGTGCCCGGCCAGGGAGTGTGGCAACTTCCATCTGCTTCCTGTGGCCCTCACAAGACCCTACGTGTCCTTGGGAAACCAAGAACTACCTCCTGCGGTTTGGGTACTTTTGACTAGTACATGATTCACTCCTCTCCCCAGGCTTTCTCAAACACTATATTATGGCATAGAAAATTTCTTTTACAATGTGTAACGTTTATAAAGACTTTTTTTTTTTTTTTTTGCGGTACGTGGGACTCTCACTCTTGTGGCCTCTCCCGTTGCGGAGCACAGGCTCCGGATGCGCAGGCTCAGCGGCCATGGCTCATGGGCCCAGCCGCTCCGCGGCATGTGGGATCTTCCCGGACCGGGGCACGAACCCGCGTCCCCTGCATCAGCAGGCAGACTCTCAGCCACTGCGCCACCAGGGAAGCCCTATAAAGATTTTTAAAAAGCGTAAAATAGTATCACTAATAGCATTTGTTTAGCATTTCCAAAATCTCAGGACTGAATTATACAAATTTCACATTAATGAAATCTTAGAAAACTGATAAAAGTGCTATCCTTTGGTACTTTAAAAATCCCACAGTTTCATACAAAGGGTGGCCCTGTGTGGGTCTCTAAGTCCATAATTCCATTTCCGTGGTATTTAAACCATGAACTGAGTGCTTCAGGAATTCCAAGAAAGCATGTAACTTCAACTTCAGGTTTTAAAAAATAATTTTTGCAACATATGCATGCAAATGTATTCTCAAATAAACTTTTTTAAATGAGGGGGGAGGGTTGGGCAGCCTAATATTTTAATTTACATTGACAAGTTAATTTGCTTTGGGGCAAATCTCAGAATGAAGTTTCCCTGGTCATCTCCACTTAATTAAGAAGTATCTTGAGTTTGCAAGAAGAGCCATTTTAATTTTTTTAGTTTTTAGGTAAAAGGCATTTATTATATTGTAAAAATAGTAATGGACATATGTAAAAAAACAAAAGACGAAATAATTTATAAAATAAATTATAACTTTCAAAAATGACCAAGACATAACAATAAGTATAACAGTACAAAAAATGTAAATCAACAAGCACTAGCAATGTTAGCTTTTCCTGTAACCACTCACTATTATTATCATACTAAGCCCTGATTTGTCCTATATCTGAAATACTAACAATTTACCAACACACTAACAGTTTACAAATCTTCAGTTCTTCTACTCAATCACGTTTACTACACAGTAACTTCAAGAAGAGCCATTTTCATACCATCATAATTAAATAATCACCTGCGGGAAACAAGATTTTCTTGTTACTGTGCAACAAGGAAAAAAGAAGGATATTGAGCCTGGTGAGACCACCTGCAACATAAGCCTTGATTTTGAATTACTGTTCATCATAGTAGCTCTATCTTTCCCAATTATTAATTCATTAAAATGACATAAATTTAAAATAATAAAAAAACCTTGGATTTTGGCCATGGTGCACACAATCAAATCACAGCCTGGCCAGGCTGAGTGAGACACGAGGCATAGAAAGCGCTCAGTGGGGCCATTCACACAGCTCTCAAGAGTTAAACTTAGAAGTCTGGAAGATTGCTGCGAAAGGCCATCTCACAGACAACTGGGGCCTTTTGATAAGTTACCTGGCACCCTGCTCCATCCATCCTGATGACCAAATAATTCCATACCGAAGGTTGGCAACCTATGCTGACAGTGGATCACCTCCAAGTTCTAGATGAAATTGGACACTCACAGAGTCACAGCCTCCAACTTTAGTTATCCCCAAACCTTCAACTTCCTGATTAGCTTAGTCGCAATCATATGGACCTCAGTTCAATGGGCAACTTATCTATTAAATGGAGAAACAGCACTATATGACCCCTTTCAGCATTAGGATAATACATCTGTGCTGTAAAGTATATAGAATATTGGACCCACAGTCAGAGACACTACAGTGTTAGTCTGGGCTTAGCCATACACTAATGTGTGACCTTGTGGAAATCACCTGGCCTTTCCTATGGCCTAATAAGACAGTACACATGAAAGTCTGTACCACTGTTAGCCATAGCTATAATAAAAATAGTAATGATGGCGGGCTTCCCTGGTGGCGCAGTGGTTGAGAGTCCACCTGCCGATGCAGGGGACACGGGTTCGTGCCCCGGTCCAGGAAGATCCCACATGCCGCGGAGCAGCTGGGCCCATGAGCCATGGCCGCTGAGCCTGCACGGCTCCGCAACGGGAGAGGCCACGACAGTGAGAGGCCCGCGTACCGCAAAAATAGTAATGATGATAATAATAATTATAGTAGTAGTAGTAAAAACAACAGAGGAAAGATTATATATGAACATACCAAAAGCACAAGCTCTTAAGACGCTACATTCACAAAAACCCAGTTTATGACACACCATTCCCTTCTTTGCATTTGGCTAGATTACCTACCTCTTAGTTAGAGCACGTCACCATAGTGGTAAGGAGTGCATCTCACTCTTTAACAAGAAAAGCCAGTAAGAGTAAAATAGGGTCTAATGTGGACATTCATCAATCATTCACCCCCTCCCCTCCCCTTCCCAGTGTCAGATAAGCTAAAAATGACACAGGTTGGTGATGACTGGCACTGAACTCAAAAGAGCTATCATTATCCTAAGGATATTAATTACATCCACACAGTCTCCTCATGTTGCTCCCACAAAACTACATGACCAAAAACTTCATGCCACCCTGTTAGACCCTTAATTATACCACATTCACAGAACTAGTCATTTTCATAGATAGTGCACGTATTCAGTTACTAAAACAGGTCACATTCTTAAATCATTTTATTTTCATGAATAACAGTAGCAGTAGGCAGCAGGTCTTCATTTCAGGAACTTTAAAAAATATTCTATGGGACTTCCCTGGTGGCAGAGTGGATAAGACTCCGCACTCCCAATGCAGGGGGCCCGGTTTTGATCCCTCGTCAGGGAACTAGATCCCACATGCATGCCACAACTAAGGAGCCCATGTGCCACAACTAAGGAGCCCACCTGCTGCAACCAAAGAGCCCATGTGCCACAACTAAGGAGGCTTGAAGCTGCAACTAAGGAGCCCATGAGCCGCAACTAAGACCCAGTGCAACCAAATAAATAAATATTTTTAACAATTCTATTATGGAAAATTGTAGACATACACAAAAGTGAAGAGAACAGTTTAACAAACTCCCATGTACACGTCACCCAACAACTATCAACTCTTGGCCAGTCTGGCCTATAGTCTCACTTAAGATTATTTAAGCAAATCCCAGACATGATATTAGGTCATCCATAAATATTTTATTTAGCATATATGCGTAAAAAATAAGAACTCTTAAAAAAACCCATAACCACAATATCATTTTCATCTTAAAAATAGGAGTAATAAATCCTTAATATCATCTAATATCCAGAGTGTTCAAGTTTCTATTTCAAGGACATTTTAAAATAATGAAACCAAGTTCTGATCACCTTGTAAGTCAGCACATGCATGGATGGTAAGCAGAGAACCATGACACAATCCATAACAGATATGGGTACTTGGTGCTACACCAGGCTTAATCACTAGCTTCGTAGTCCCACCCCGAAATTTGAGCCTCATCAAAATGACCAGGTATTGTGTATTATGGATCTTTATGATCATTTTCAAATAGTCAAAATTACAAAGCTAAATGTACAAACGCCAGGAGTCTAGTATACTCACTTTATAGGATTAGCGACTTTTCAAGGAGTCATGAATAGAATTTCAGATTACTATTCTCCATTCTGATTATTTTCCTATTCCTTCCATTCTACAACTCTCTATTTCTCACTTTTGAGCAAAGAGACTACATTCTGCATTTCACTTACCTGTGAAAAGATGTGCACAAGTTTTTTTAAGCTTGTTGGCTTGGTCGAATAACTTCCGAGAACTTTTGTTGGATGACGGATTCAACCTCTGTCTCATGGTTTTGACACCTTGTCTAGAGTCTGGGTTGAAAAAAATCACAATCGGGAACCACTGAGTATAATTCAACAGGTCCACGGCTTTAGGAGTCACATCCAGGAGCGCATGCTTTTCCTGTTAGAAATGGGAAAAAGTTACATAAATGGGCATGTGAGTGAATATGTAAAGCCACATAGCATCAACGAGTTTGTATTGATAAGTAAAGGCTGCATCAGATAAAATGTACCAATTTAAATCAAAAAGCAGAAAATGTTACCCTCCACTTTAATATTACCAATCTATGAGAACTTCTGAGAAAATGGATTAACAGGTTATTTGGTATAATGCTTAGAACTCAGAGAGAACCAACATATCAGTGCCACAGAACATCAGCTGGTTTCCACATACTGAAACAGCTTATGTTTATAGTCAGCTTTTATCATTAACAGTTAATAATTATTAAAAATATAGATTCTATTCTTGAAAAGACTGCAGCAATCCATGACCCAATTCTTTCTGACAGCATGGCCTTCTGGTGAATTTCCTCACCTGTTCAATAATTTGCCTCACGGTATTTAACCGCACCACCCCGGAGGATTTCTCAGATCCCGCGTCTCTTGGTTCTGTTTCTGCAAAAGCAAAAAAAGAAAAAGGGCGGGGGAGGGACTGAATAAAATTTTAGAAACCAGTAACAACCAAGTACACCAACCTAGCATCAGCAAGGATGGGACAGCTAACATTCGCTGTCTCCTAATGAGAGGCAATGGGAAGGACCCACACTACCTGTTTAACCAAAATCTAACCAGGGGAAACAGGCCAGGCCAACAGGGAACATCCTATGAGACAAATGGCTTGGACTGTTCAAAATATCACATTACAAACTAATTTAGAAAAAGGAGGAGACCAGAAAGACATAAAAATCAAAAGTACTGCATGCTCCTTGGTTGCGTTCTGAATTTAAAAAAAACAGTAGCAACAAGCTATGAAAGACATAATTGGGATAAATGAAGGAAATTTGAATAAAGGACTATATACTAAATAAAATTATTGTATCAATGTTAAATTTCTTGGCTGTGATAATGGTATTGTGGTTGTATAGGAGGAGAATTAGGAGATTCACAGAGGTAGGAACTGTTATAATGCCTGCAACTTAAACTTT
Source organism: Globicephala melas (assembly GCF_963455315.2). Classification (NCBI taxonomy): domain Eukaryota; kingdom Metazoa; phylum Chordata; class Mammalia; order Artiodactyla; family Delphinidae; genus Globicephala; species Globicephala melas. Next base: position 50,290,726 of record NC_083319.1, read on the forward strand.
CAAACAGTGCAGCAGAAATTATAAAAATTTGTGTGTGTGTCTGTGTGTATGCATGTGTGTGTCTATGGGGGAAAGAGTGTAGATGGCAAAACGTTACCTGTTGACAGTGACCCCAGATGAAGGGTATGTGGGTGTTAATTATTTTTTCTGTATGTTAGATATCTTTCAAAATAAAAATTGGTGGAGAAAAAAATATCACTGACAGACTTACTAGCAGTTTGGAACAGGTCAGGCAACTCATTTGCCAACTTCTCCAGGGCTATATCTGCTATGGGGCCAAATAAGACCACAGGTCTCTTGAAACCAGCTGAAATGAGATAAGAAAAGCCATGAAATTAGGTATAAAATAAGCTAGAAGGATATATTGTACAACATGAGGAATATAGCCAATATCTTATAGTAACTACAAATGAAGTATAACCTTTAAAAATTATGAATCACCATATGGTACACCTGTAACATATAATATTGTACAGCAACTATACTTCAATTTAAAAAAAAGCCATGAAGATATCTACATGTCCTTAGCTGTTAAGAAGCAAAAGTATTTTATATATTGATAACACAACTAAATGAAAGAAATTGTGTGTTCTCCCACCTCCAATTCAGACTAGCTCTTTTCTGAAAAATAAAAGAGCTCCCTCTTTTATTATAGTTCACTCCTCCCACTATTACTAAAGATAAGCTTTGCTCTACAGAATATATAAAAACTTCTGAATGGTAGTATTAAAAAAAAATAACTGAGATTGTAGAACTACCAGTTGGCACAGCTCACTTTTTTGTAAGTCTTATTTCATGTTTAAACATGATTCCAATCTGTAAGCTGGCTTGGCCTAAGGGATACAGATAAGTTGGATTGTGATCATTAAAGTTAAAAAACAAAGAAAAACAGGCTCTGAGCCCAGTCGGATTATTTCCTGGCCCACTTGGCTTTCACACCTTCTCGAAGCAAAACCCTTTCGTAAGCCGGGAACTTGGTGCTGACTGACACAACGGCCGTCAGGTCTTCCCGACTCTTCCGTAGGTTCTTCTTCACGCCCGACCTCTGGCCGCGCATCCTCCAGAAGTCTGCCCTGTCCCCACTGCTGTCTCTCTGGGCAGTCTGAACGCTGGCCATCTGTTCTGCTCTGAGAGAAGAAACCAGGGGAAGTAAAGGTCTAAAGCCAGGAAATGCGCAAATGTGTGGGTCACTAATCAAATTCAGTCAATGTCACTCATGGACTTAGATTAGAGGTGCAGCCTGACAATGAGCAAGTTGCACGGGGTGAGAAACACAGGGCCTTCCTCTTCTGGACGGAGGCAGAGAAAGGCTAGGTGCACATAAAATCCAGCGGAAATAGCTCAGTAACAAACATGATGACATGGTTTGTTCTGTTTAGGCTGATATAAGACACACCCTGTCTTACTGTACTTCTCTTTATTGTGCTTTGCAGATATTGCGTTTTTTTTTTTTTTACAAATTAAAGATTTGTGGCAACCCTGCGTCGAGCAAGTCTATCTATCGGTACCATTTTCCCAACAGCACTTGCTCGCTTTGTGCCTCTGTGTCATAGTTCGGGAATTCTCTCAAAATTTCAAACCCTCCACCAGCAAAAACACTATGGCTAACTGAAGGTTCAGATGATGGTTAGCACTTTTTGGCAATAAAGAATTTTTAATTAGGGTATGTACATTTTCTTTTTACACATAATGCTATTGCACACTTAATAGACTGCAGTAAAATATAAACATAACTTCTGTATGCACTGGTAAACCAAAAAATTTGTGTGACTTGCTTCACTGCGATATTCGTTTCACTGCGGTGGTCTGCAACCAAACCCGCAGTTATCTCCAAGGTCTCCTCATACACAAGAAATGGATGATGGGAGAGGCTGTGATGACAAATGATGAAGTTATATGGGGCTTCCTTTGGCGGGGGGAGGTGTTGTTTACTTGTGGGAGGAAGGCTTAAAGGGGTTGCGTGGGAGTGTGCAGTCTCAAGATACCTGCTTTTGTTGGGGATTAAGCCTTTCTCCAATTCATTTCCAATCCTCACGGCCAGCCAGTGGCCCAGTTTCCCATCGTACAGCGTATCTACCACACGGAAGACCTCCCCTCTGGTGAAAGCCAGGCTCTGTGGAGTTTCTTTCTCACATTCAAAGTGGCTTCTTATAAAAAACGAATCCCCTCTGCCACAAGCCAGTATGTCTCTATACACTGAAAGACAAAAGCATCATTGCATGTGGTACTCAGCTTGGCCAGAGGTCTTTTCTGGAAGAGTTATCAGCTCTCTGAACTCTGGTCACCCTCTTTACTTTCTTTGCATTTAGCGAACTCAGCACACAGGCCCCACGGGAACCATAGTTCAAACAGGAAGAAGGACAAGTAACTAAGTTCACGAGTTGCTGTGATGGTTAATTTTATGCATCGACTTGACTGGGCCATGGGGTGCCCAGATTCTAGGTGTGTCTATGAGGGTGTTTCTGGATGAGATTAACATTTAACTCGGGCAGACTGAGTAAAGCCAATTGCCCTCCCTGGTTTGGGTGGGCTTCAGCCAGTCCATTGAAGGCTTGAACACAACAAAAAGGTAAACCGTCCCCCGAGTAAGAGAAAAATGAACCCTTCTTCCTTTCAAAGTGGGACGTCAGCTTTTCTCCTGCCTTCAGACTCAAACAGATACACTGGCTCTTCCTGGATCTTGAGCCAGTCCGCCTTTGGACAGCAACTACACCATTGGTTCTCTTGGTTCTCAGGTCTTTGGACTTGGACTGGAACTAAACCATTGGCTCTCTTTGGGTCTCCAGCTCACCAACTCACCCTGAAGATCTTGGAACCTGCCAGCCTCCATAATCATGTAAGCCAATTCCTCACAGTATCAATAAATAGCTCACTTTCTCCCTTTCTCTGTCTGCCTGTTTCTGTCTCTGTCTCTCTCTTTCTATGTATAGAAAGATATACATATATACACACACACACACACATACACATCCTATTGGTTCCATTTCTCTGGAGAACCTTAATACAGTTGCCAATCAACTGTACTAGCTGAAGCAGACAAGAAGATTCTATTAACCCCCATTTTACAGATGAGAACAATAAAGCTTGGAAAGGTGAAGCAACTTGTCAGACTGATACGGGTTAATATGAGAGCTGACCAGCAGGTGTGGCCCTTTCCATCTGTCATGGAAAAACTCAATAATAACTTCAGGCAGTAATTAAGGATGGATCTCTGTCCAGAAAAGCAGTTTTACTCCAAAATCACACAACTAGTGAAATTCTTTCAGTAGGTGCACAGAAAACATGTGTATAGAAAGTTAAATGGTATCCGAATTCTTTCCACATACCTACGACCTAGAGATCAGGTGTCAGGATCCACTTCGATATTTTAATACCCAGATTTTCCTGTTGTGCTCCCAAGCTACCTCCCTCTCCTACCGCCCACTAAACTCATAACCAAACTTGCTCACCATCAGCTCGGCTCTGAGCTAAAATGGTCACCATTTCGCCTTTGGGGATTTCTAACAGGTAGAGAACGGCATCCTCCCGAACGAGCCCTCTGAAATCCTGTGTGTTCACCTGATCGGAGGGGCAAACAGAAAAAACAAAACAAGAAGAAATAAGTTGTTTTCAAAAAGGTGCCACCTGCTTTTGATCTGTTTGTTTTCATCAGGGCCTGCCCACAGCAAACCTCAGATGTAAAGAAGTCCTTCGTGCCCTACCCAGGGACTCCTAGCACCCGGCCTGGGCTGTGGGTACCACCATATCCTCCTGCCTCCCCACACTGCACACCCCTTAGGACTATGCCATTCCACCAAGGACTCATCACTGGATCAGGTTAGAATTTCTTGTAGCTGTGTCTGCTTCCCTCTCTTCTTTGAATCTCCTGTAGAGGTGGCCAGGAAGGTACAAATCCAATTACTGTAATGCAGTAAGGAGTGGTGGGGTCTGTGGTAAATGAGCGTGCTGGCCCAGCTTAAGGCACTAATACTCTTCAAATTGATTCAAATAAAAGCCTGCAAAGAAGGATTCCGACCAAATCCACCTTTCTCTTACAGCTTCTAGCACCTGAAATTGAAGAACATTAGTCTTAGGTGGCAGACCATTAGCCTAATCTATAGGCTTTTAGTTTAAGCTTCTGATACATAATGGGCAAGAAGTTCACATTTATTCCCCACTGAGTAGGGTACACTGTAAATAGCGCTCAGAAGACAAGTTAGAAAGCAGGTAAAACTGAAAAGTGGGACAAAGAAAAAGACATTTTGACATCTTTGTCTTGTACCTTGAAAACCACTTTAAAACAGAATAATTACACATAAGTAAAATGTAAAAATGATTTTAAAGTACCTAATATTTTGATAATGTATTACAGAAGTGAAGATACAGAATTCCTCTGAAATATTTTCTTCAGTCACTGAGGACTTGTAGAATCCTTTAATCAAAGAGTAATGCCTTACTACTGAAAAAAATCATTAATTGAGTCTAATTTAATTAAGGTTGGAATTTACCATTAAGTGAAAATAGGCATGAGATTAAAATTTACTTGGTGCGTTTAAAATAGAGTGATTTACTAAACCAATCACGTCAACTTTTCCATTGAAACAATATTTATAGCACTTAAGACAGCTCATTCCCATCTCTCTGTCCCTGAATTAGGGATATTCACGCTTTGGTAATTAATCCTTTCTTATGCACCATCTGCAGATCTACATCTGTGTCTATATGTGGCCACGTGTATGTTTTTATATGCACTGTACATGCTTGCATTTGTTTATTTAAATAAGATAGGGCCACAGGGCATGGGGGAAGACCTTGAAGGTCCCTCTGTCCTCCTCTATTCAGAGACTGACCTTCTGTCAAGCCAAAAACTATAATGGTCAAAATTAAAGCAACACATGGTAGCTAAAATCCACATGGTTAATAACCAAACTTAGGAGCTTTTTTTTCTCTTTCCCTTCCTCTAATAGTTTCTGAAAGAGAAATGACAATCATACCAGGTAAAAAAATAAGCAAAGAGATAGGTAAGCCAAGCACTAAAGCACGTGCACTCCTGTTAGTTACAAGGCACATAGTTCGCCACAGCACACTCACTTTTTCGTTCCACATGTCAAGCTGTCACCTTTACAAAAGGAAGAGCTGCACTTAAAAAACCCACAGCAGAGTAAAGTGCTTACTGTATGTACATTGTACCCTGATATATTCAATTTGACCATGAAAAGGAGTGCTGAAACAAATTAAAGGAAAAAAGGCCAAGACAGCACTTTGGTTAGGTTGTACAGCCCTCCCCAATAAATATCCTCTTCCATTATCTATTTAGTAGTCTACACGGTCTAGCTGTGTCTGCTGTGAGCCTGAAGAGGATTCTGTGTCAGCTACGCTAAGGCTGTGTCGCAACTTCTCTGCCCCAGTAGGTGAGCTCAATCTTTTTCACCCCTTTGAAGAATTGAGGGCTCCTTTTGTAGTCAACAGAAAATTTCCACACACCCAAGAATGAGGACCATCTACTGCCTGACCTCCAGATGAGACTACTGCAAAAGAAGCTGGTTCCTGGGCTTCCCTGGTGGCGCAGTGGTTGAGAGTCCGCCTGCCAATGCAGGGGACACGGGTTCGTGCCCCGGTCTGGGAAGATCCCACATGCCGCGGAGCAGCTGGGCCCGCGCGTCCGGAGCCTGTGCTCCGCAGTGGGAGAGGCTACAACAGTGAGAGGCTGGAGTACCGCAAAAAAAAAAAAAAAAAAAAGAAGCTGGTTCCCACAGTTTCTTCCTTGTCGCCAAGGTGGTAACAGGAAACAAGACACTTTCTCAAGTAGAAAACATTGTGTATCACGACTTTTACACATGGGAGTGACTCTCATTTTGACGACTTAGAGAGGTCTGTCAAGCCCCTAAGTGAATTTACTATTTTTTTTCATGAAAATTCTAAAAATCCTTTTCCCCACAGGGTACAAAAATATGTCATCCTTGAACCTTTGTGAGCAAAAGTTTCCAAATTCCTACCTGACTTCCTACGGTCCCACATCAGTTAGGAAACACGCTTTTTCTTCTTTGGCATCAGCCCACGAGTAAATTGGTATAAGCTGGCACTCAAACGGGGCTCTTATCGGTAGCACTTGGTAAGTGCTATTTCCTAGGATCATGTGGTACCCTGAGGTTCACTCAGGTACACTTAGTCTTCTAGGATCCTGTCCAGAGCCGAAGAGGGTCTAGAATGTCACTGGAAAGCTTCAGCAAAGCTCAAGGTCAAGGTTTGCTCTTCATCGGCTCCAGAAATGAAATCTGAACTACCACCACGAGGCCAAGGGCCAAGAAGGAAAAGGACCACCTCTTTTTGTGCTCTGCCTGCTTCCTTTGGGAATTCTGCTTTTCTCCCCTCTCCTCTGAGGCTAGACGCTCTTACCAGACCACCTAGTACGCATAAGAAATGCAAGTTTACAGAAGCAGAAATTCTGGTGTAGACAATTCCCCAGCATTCTGTATTTTTATAGTCACAAGGTACTCAGTGTTCCTGAAGTTAATACTGAAGTCAGTGGAAAATACATGATAAAATGTCAGAGATGAGTTGGTTATCCTTTTTTTTAAACCAATAGATTATACAAACATATATATAGTAAATTGAAAAGTACCAATATTTGATTAACCAGGGATTCTCCTTCCTGGACAATTTTAGATGTAAGTAACACACTGAATGGCAGCAACTCGTTAGTTTCCAACAGGATAAAGAACAGACACTGACTTTCCTACTCTGTGCCAAGAACTCTGCTGGGCGCCTTGCGAGTATCATCTGTTCTAATGTTCCCAGGGTGCCTGCGAGGCAGGTATGCTTATCCCCATTGAACAGATACAGAAACCCGAGTCTCACAGCCGAAGCCAAGGCCACAGACTCATATGAAGCTGGGACAGGATTCAAATCAGATGATCTGATGCCAATACCCACCTTTGTTCAGTTCCAGCACACGGCCTGAAGAGTGACAACCAAGCAGGGGCATCAACTAAAACCCAACCATTAGCAGGATCTTTTGAAAGCTCTTCTACCTAGCCCTTTAGCTGAAGTCTCCATTTTTTTGTTAATCAAACTAATAAAAATCTTTGTGAGGGTCTTGAACACTATAAAGTCCCACAGACATAGGGATGAGTTTTGGGTTCCAGGACTAGGAGACAGGACCCATTCGAAGGAAACAGAGACCTGATGCTTGGCAGCAACAAACCTGCAGTTGGTCTATTTTCACAAGCTGGACCACTTTCCTGTCCCTTATGTAAGACCCTCCAGAAAACCCCACTCTTCCCCAGTAACATTTAGAAACAGGGCTGGGATTTCCTACCTTCAGAATCTGGTCCCCTTCTTGAAGACCTTCTTGCTCCGCTGAGGTACCCTCTTGAATGCCGGCCACAAATATCCCGACATCATTGCCACCGGCCAACCGGAGGCCCACACTGTCTCCCTTCTTGAACCTCACCATTTTGGTATTGGGGCTGCAATGGGTTCCGTTTCAGGAAAGAAAGATGGGAGATTTTTTGGGGGGGGGGGTTGGGGGCGGGGTAAAGGAAAACCAACATTAGCAGTGAGCAATTTAATTTATTTCTATCTATAGAGTGATTTACCCTTTTAAAATATCTCTCTCGGGGCTTCCCTGGTAGCGCAGTGGTTGGGGGTCCACCTGCCGACGCAGGGGACACGGGTTCGTGCCCTGGTCCGGAAAGATCCCACATGCCGTGGAGCGGCTGGGCCCGTGAGCCATGGCCGCTGAGCCTGCGTGTCCGGAGCCTGTGCTCCGCAACGGGAGAGGCCACGGCAGTGGGAGGCCCGCGTACCACAAAAAAAAAAAAAAAAAGAAAAAAGCTCTCTCTCATTTTTCTCACATAATCTATAATTTTATCTTCCTTGGGGCTGTGAGATGAATATCAGTAGGCCACTTTACCAGTGAAGAACAGAAATAGAGAATGTTTAAGTACACTCATTCAAGATTAAAAGCAAATAATGGGCAGGATTAGAGCAAAAATCAAGGCCATCTGATTCCTACTTCAGGATTCTTTCAAAGGAAAGCCTGCTGACCCCATAGGGATCCTGTCAAATGGAGACACAGCCTGGGTCCAGGGAAGCAGGATCCGAATCCAGAGGCCACTGCTTGGAAGCAGGGGTTCTCACTGTCAAGTGCAGAGCACTGTATCACTTCTCCCCTCCCTCCACATGCCAGGATCACCTGTCACTATAGCCCCTACAGAGGCACCATAATTAAGCAATACTTCATCCATGTGGGCGTTCTTGACCTGGCAAACTCAAGTATTCAAAATAATATCTGGAAAACTAGCCAGGCAAGCAGACAAAGTTAACATTCACTCACTTCCACATTTTACTCGTCCTACAAATGATTTCTCTTTCTCACAAACAGTAGCAATAGGGGTTGGTTAAAGGGCAGCTAATTATATGCAAAATCACCATCTAAAGTTTAAGAAAACCATTCTTCCAAATTTCCATTAAGGAGATAGAGCTGTGTGGAGGAAGAAAGGGGGAAAGCAAGAAAGACTGAAATACATACCCATATATTGCTAAATCTTCAGGACTTGGACGAAGAACAGTTCTTGGGGCTGGTTTTGGTGGAGGAACTGTGGATTAAAAAACATCATTACCGACCTGGACTAACAGGCTTTGTCTTGTCTCTAAATATAAAGATCACAAAATCCACAAAAAATTCAAGTCTGTACCCTATGCTACATATGTCATCACATCAAACAAAAATGTCTTAAGTTTAAGTTTGAGGCATTAGTAGGTGTCAATGATTTCTCAAAAGAAGTGAGAAGAAAATGAACCTTTAAAATCCAAGATGCATAATCACGTTTACAAGCAGGTAGCATTTTTTAAGTAACTTAAAAGCCATGTAATAATGCTGTTTTTTTTCCATGGATAAATATTTATGCATTTAAATCATGATAATTTTATGGGGTTGGGGGCAGGGGTAGGGAATGGAGTTGAGATCAGAAATGGGACATAAAAGGACTTCAACTAATCAAATTTGACAAAATGTGACTGTGACATAATTAGAAGTATGTATTTGGTCTCTTCCCCACCCTCAGAGATCCTAAAGTCCCTTTCATCTCTGGAGTAAAAGGGGTGCCAGGAGTATCTTTTGCTCTAATGTTCCATCTTTGAGGCCAGTTCCTGACACAGAGGTCCTACATCCCTTGCAATTTCCTGGGTGATGGGAGCATCCTTTGTTCTAAAGAGATGACTCCTGGAGAGCCTCAGGATGGGGCTGGTCACCAGGAAGAGAAAGCCATGCACATGACAAAGCCCCCATAAACAAGGGGATTCAGAATGCTTCAGGGTGGGTGAAAATATTGAGGTGCTGGGAGGGTGATGTGCCTGGAGAGGGCAGGAAAGCTCTCCACCCTCTCCCCAGACATTGCCCTATGCAGCTCTTCCATTTGGCTCTTCCTAAATTGTATCTTGTATTAAAAAAAAAAAAAAAAAGTAATAGTAAATAAAGTGCTTTCCTGAGTTCTGTGAGTCATTCTAGCAAATTATCAAACTTGAGGAAAGAGTCACGGGAACCCCCAGTTTAGAGCTGGTTGGTCGGAAGTGAAGGCGGCAACCCGGGACTCGTGACTGGCGCCTGTAGTGGGGGCATCTTGTGAGACGGAGCCCTTAACCTGTGGGGTCTGCACGAACTTGGGTAGTCAGTGACAGAACTGAATTGAACTGTACGACACCCGGTCGGTGTCTGGAGAATTCGATAACTGGTAGTTGGGCAGAGGACAAAACCCACACAGTTGGTGTCAGAAGTGTTGTGAGCAGATAACAGTTCAGGTTGGGATCAGGGATGGGAGACAAAAGGACCATGACTAATGAAACATAACAAAAGGTGACCAATCTGTTGGCACACAGAAAGAGCTGTTATTCTTTGTATTTTTCTCAATATTAAATGAGACAGGAGTGCCTCTTCCATATATAAAAATGATTTTAAAATAATTTCTCTCTCTCTTTCCAGCCACCTTCTGGAATTACCAAGCACTGACACCTGAACATGACTGTTTAAAATGAGCCTCACCTGGGGCTTCCTCTTGGTATGTGGGTTCCTTGCTGGGTTCTGCGCTCACTGCAGCTGCAATATCTCCAGTGGACTTAAAGGGAGTGGGTGTGGCGCCCATCCTGGACCATCTGCTATGCGTGTCCTCTCTTGAACTTAAGCACACGTCATGTTAACGTCTCATCATGTGACAGATTTGCAAATACATATGTGCGTACACTCACAGGGATGTGGGCGAGGGAAAATACTCATCATCTTACTTTGGTCTTTCCTTCAGCTTTTCATTCGAGGAATGATAATCATAATCGGAATACTGCTGTCGTCTGTCCTCCGGAGAAAATGATTGGTTTGACTCTATTTCTGAGATATCTGATTTCAAAAATAAGAAAAGACTTCTTAATAAAACATTTGAGACCTGTGCCAGAAATTATTCTATTCTCTGGGCAAGGAAACAGGGGAAATGGAAGAGAGGGCAGGCAGTAAATGTGCTATTAGTCTGAGTCTTTCGTTGAAAAAAAAAAAAGAATCTGATCGTTTGAAAGGAAAGGCATTAATTAACAAAGAGGGCTCTAAATCCAGAATTTTATGTTCCTCTTTCATCATACTTTCCATCAAAGCTGACACTGAAGAGACAAAATCCAATGATGGGAATATATATATGTGTGTGTGTATGTGTGAATCTATATTAGTGTATATACACAGGTACACACACACACACACACACACTCATTTTGAGTGTGCACATAGACCAGTGCTTCTGAAACTTTAATGTGCGTACATATCACCTGGGATCTTGTTAGAATGCAACTCTTCTGGGCTGGGCCCGAGATTCTGCAATTCCGTCAAGCTCCTGGATGACACGATGCTGCTAGTGGGCTAAGCAGCACACTTGGAGTAACAAGGAAATAACCCGTAAGCTCCTAGCACCCTGGCATTACTTCCTGTGCTCTACGTGTTTTCCTGTATTCAGAGCAGTAACCACCTGATTAGACATTGTATATAATAGAAATTAAACCAAGTTTTAAGGTTTTATAAAGTAATTCTTTTAAAGATCAACAAGTCCATTTCTAAACTTGAGAACTTAATATTTTCTAAACTTTTCTGCACAAAGCCAATACTAGATGATTAAGTAGGAAATAGCATGCCTATTTATTTTTATTGGTAGTTTTTACATGGTTAAAATGTTATCGTATGTACTGTATGTCAACTATACTTCAATTAAAAAAATAAAAATAAATAATAAAGACATGCCCGAGAGCCCCCCGCCCCGCCAAAAAGTAAAGGGCTAAGAAGACACAAGACCATTTTGAAGGACAAGAAGTTGGATTTGGCTGTGGAAATTAATGAAGAGAGACCACATAAATAAATGTTATCTTATGTAAAATTCATATTCAAATTAAAAAAAAAGAAACGACTATAGCTTCATAAGAGAAGAGGTGACACAGATTGCTAACCAATGAATACCAGACTATTCATCCATTCTGATTGAGTCTATTATAGTGTCTACCAGTTTTAACTATCCTCTACATTGTCTTCTCTTTGTTGGAAATATTAACAGTCACTTAAAAAAAATCACATGATAAAGCACAAGAATGAGCAATTTACAAATGTAAGTGGTTAGTTCTGTGAACCACTCCCACATACATTTTTTTACTAACAAGTTTTGTTTTCAATGGCCTCAGAGTCCGCAGGGATTCACAAGTACACCAGAATTTCATACTGGAATCCTAATTTCAACAGACCCTTTAATAAGAAAATAACAACCAAACCTGGAATTAAAGTTTAAAAGAGAGGCTTTCTGTTAGAAATTTAACTTCCAGGTGAATGGCTATGCTAGATAGAGATGACAATGCAGAAGCAACAGTCTTCCTCTCCTCCAGCTCAGCTCACAGCCTCCCCTTTCTTTACCTTCTATTTCTGAGTCGCTGTCATTTAACGAGGGGATGTTGATGAGCGTCTGCTTGCTGTCCCTCAACACCACGAGCTGGAGTTTTCCTCTTGACTTTTCTATCAGTTTTCGGGCATCCGTTAAAGACATGTTCTCAGTTACGGTTCCATTTATCTGTGTTTATGAAGAACAGTAATGTTCCATGCAATACAACTACCCACAGCAAAACAGAAAATTCTTATTTTCCTCTTCTAAAAAGTTAAGGGCTTTGCTCAGTTACTCAAACAGACGTGGGCTTTAGGATGACTGACTGAATAAAAATGAATTATCCTTTAAATTAAATATAACCCCACATGCCTGGAACCCAAACACAGGCCTGAGAAAGCTGTAGTGTACTTAAGTTACTCTGCTAATTTATTTAACTTCCAAGCTCAAGACGATGGTTTGGTTTACTACTGGAACATGTTTCCTGACTAGAGAGGTTTACAAAAACGATTAAATATTCAGCATTCATATACCACCAACTTGCCCTCTCATCTTTCCTTCGTTTAGAGAACAGGAGCTTAAACTTTTAATAAACAGGGAAGAAGAAAGACTTTGCTGAGATTTTTTTAAAATTTATTTTAATTTATTTTATTTTTGGCTGTGTCGGGTCTTTGTTGTGGTGCGCGGGCTTCTCACTGAGGTGGCTTCTCTTGTTGCGGAGCATGGGCTCTAGGCACACGGGCTTCAGTAGTTGTGGCTCCTGGGCTCAAGAGCGCAGACTCAGTAGTTGTGGCGCACAGGCTTAGTTGCTCTGCGGCATGTGGGATCGTCCCAGACCAGGGCTCGAACCCGTGTCCCCTGCACTGGTGGGCGGATTCTTTACCACTGCACCAGGGAACCCCCAAGATTTTTGTTTTTAACTGACACTACACTATTACAAATCTCCAAGTCTGGTTTTCCTGATAAAAATGATCTCTCTGCTGCCCTTCCAGGCTTTGTCTTATTATTGACTCCTATCTCAACAAAGTTTCACTGACTTGGCACTTGAATGCGGAAATACAGACTAGGAAGCTGAGCATGAACCCACCCACCTTGAGAATTATGTCTCCTTCATGCAGGTTGCCATCTTTAGATGCTAGACCTGTTCCGGTCATTTCCTTTATGAAGATCTGACTCCCGAGCCGGAGACCATACTCTAGAAGACAAACACACACACAAACACAGATTTCATCAACGTGTTCAGAAAACTAAGGCTGGCTTTTAGGATGATTTAAAAATATGTACGCAAAATTAATTTTGCATGTGAGACAGTCTGTAAGCCCACCGGCCTTCACTTGTCAAAACAGTCGATGTCATTAAAAAAAAAAGAAAAAGAGGCAGAGGGACTGTTCTAGATTAAAAGAGACATAAAAACCAAATGCACTGCGTGAAACTTCACTAGATCCTCAATCCAATATGGGGTAGAGGTGGGGGGTAGGGGTGGATTACATTACTTTGGAGCAACTTCAAAATAAACTGCACTATAATATATTAAAAGGCATATTAATGCTAACTTTCTTAAGAGTAATAATGGCATTATGGTTATGAAGGGCAATGTTTCTATCCTTGGGAGATACCTGCTGAAATATTTAGGGGTAAAGGGTCATTTTGCCTGCAACTTACCTTTAAGTGGTTCCAAAACACCATTTAGAGACAGAGAGATGCGGTAGGGGAGGAAGACGGGGGAGGGAGAAAGGGAAAAAAAGGAGAAATAAAACAAATGTGGCAAAATGTTAACAATTGGTAAAACTAGGTGAAGGCTATTTGAGTTATTTGCCACAAAATTAACACTTTTCAAAACAAAATGTTGGGGAGAAAAAAAAACAATTCAGTACATCTTAACAGGCGTGTTCTACTGACAATACAGTTGCCTACAGGAAAGTACCACAAATAGCAAACCCTCTATCTGTAACAATTTAGATTGTGTGGGATTTGGCACTGAAAAAATGTCACTGTGTGAAGAAAAGGGGTAGATAAGCCAGCAAAGCAACAAATAAAGTATTCAACTAAAACTGGCACAGCTCTGGGGATTTATGGACTTTGCATTGTTCTCAAGAAAAACCACTGTATTTACTAAGTATGTACATTTGAAAATATTTTAAATACTATTCAGACTATTCTGATTTTACTTATTAAACATGTAAAAATACACACTTTAAGGATGAATTTTGGTTATTTTAGGAAGCTACCTAAACCTAGCAGGTTTGAAAAGAGGCACACTCAAATTTTATTATTATTGTTATGGACTCAGTGAAGTCAGAAACAGAAAAATAAGTATCGTATATTAACGCATATTTGTGGAATCTAGAAAAATGGTACGGATGAACCTATTTGCAGGGCAGGCATAGAAAGGCAGACTCGGAACGGATGTGTGGACACGGTGGGGAAGGGGAGGGTGGGATGAATTGGGAGATCAGGTTTGACATATATACACTACAATGTATAAAACAGATAGCTAGTAGGAACCTGCTGTATAGCACAGGGAGCTCAGTTTGGTGCTCTGTGATGGCCTAGTTGGGTGGGATGGGGGGTGGGAGGGAGGTCCAAGAGGGAGGGGATGTGTGTATGCATATGGCTGATTCACCGCACTGTGCGGCAGAAACTAACACAACATTGTAAAGCAATTATACTCCAATAAAAAAAAAATCTTATCAATTCAAAATAAAGTAACTTTCTGCCACTTAGAAGTAGATTTAAAGAGAAGTTTTAAGTGACTTATAGTAAGTTAGATTCAGATCTTACCACAAGGATTAAAGCTGTTAAGGTCCATCCCTGCCCTTTAGGGAGCTGATACTCAAGAAAGAATAAAGGTAAGACAGAGAGCATTTTCTTCAGGGATGGCAATTCCTTACAGGTTAAACAGCCTCACAGCCCAGGACAGAAGGTTGAGACAAACTTGAGCAATGACTTCTTTCTCACGTGTCAACAATTCCTCCATCCTCTTAAAAACTGCACTCTTATTGTAAAATTACAAATAGGTTGCTATTGGTATGTTTGTGGGCACCTCTCAAATGAGGAAAAAAAGTCAGTTGGCCAGCTTCGAAGACTTTTACCAGCAAGGCTATCTGATGCCCATGAAACATGTAAAAGCTGGCCATGTGAATGGATCCTATTTTTCTTAATCAAATGTAGGTTTTGCCTGCAGCCAGATATTTGTAAAGATTAATTCTTATGCAACTCTAGCCAGTGATAGCTAAACTACCGTGTCATCTTAGCAAAAGGTGGCTTAAAAAATCTTTTAAAAAGCAGAACTTTGGAAAAAACAAACAAGCAAACACTGAATTCTAAGTTTAAAAAGCAAAATGGCCCAGAAACAGTAAAATGGCGCATCAGCAAAGGGGCATGAGCCCTCTCTGTTCCTTACTAGTATTACTAAGACCAGGCATGATGTGGGCAGTTTCTTAGGACAAACATCTTTTTAATTGTGGGTCACAACTCATGAGTGAGTCTTGAAATCAATTTAGTGAGTTGGGACCAGTATCTTTTAATTTAATGTAAGAGAACCTCTCAAAAATCATCACTCAGAGTTAAGTACCGTTCCGTGAAACACTTGGCCAAGTTTTTCACATATTGGTGCCTCCACGATTATTTGCAAGATGTGGTTCTTTCTGTGGCAGGAGGAGGGGGGGGAAGAGAAGGAGAAAGAGGAAGAAGGGGAAGAGGAGAGAGAGGGGGAGGAAAATACTGAAAAGCACTGCAACGGGGAACTCAAGAATCTGGGTGCAAGTCCTACCGGACGTGCATCAGCCTTCTGTGAAGGAGGCCTTGTGTCAAGTTATCTTTCTCAAAACTTCTCTACGGTCCACAATCTGGAAGCAGAATGGTTTTTACTCTGCAATTCTTGGGGGTTGATGAATTAATACGTCATTATCCATGGTTATAAAGATTTTCTAGAATTCTTAAATCTCCCAAGATTCACATTCCTCAGAGATAGTACCATCTCAACTTTCACCTTTGTTTTCTGGACCTGGGCTCCAGTATCCCATTATTCGCATCCTTGCAGTTACCTCAATATCCTTTCAATAGATACCCAATTGTATAACTCAACTCTTTAAGCTCCTCTAGAAGAACTAAAGAAAACAAACCCTCTCATCTGATAGGCTCTTTAAAATGCAAATTCCCAACCTAAAAAGCAAGAGGTCTTTCACTTTGCCCTCTTGGGTACTCTTATCTTTTTTCCTCTTTGAAGGAGGACAATTAGAGAACATGCAGAGATAAAAGATGTTACCAGGAATTCAAAAAGTTGGAAGCTAAAAATCAATGCAGGGAATAGCTCAACATGGGGCTCTAAATCCCTGTTCATTCACCTACTTGTTTCCTATCATCTATTTCCAAGAGATGAAGTTTGAGCTCCAACTCCACCACTTACTTACCAGCTTCAAGATGTGGGCATGTCACCTCCCATCTCTGAGTTGCAGAAGCCTCACCTCACTGCAAGTGCTACTTGCTTGTCCAGCTGCCACAAAGGGGTTTAGTTAATCTGGATGTGCTTAAGCGTATGCAACTGCTCCAGGCACGCAACATGGGACGGGCAGCCTGGGCCAGAGCCTGCCTCATCTGTGGACACACCAAAAACCTCTCTGCACCTTGCTATACCCACCTGTAAAAGAGGAATGAAGTCTCCTACCTACCACAAAGGCTTCTGGTGAGGATTAAATTAGAAAGTATTTATTCCACAGAGGGCCCTGGCATAGAGCAAAAACTCAATCAAGATTACCTGGAGTATTGTCCCCTACTGTGGTTTCAACAGTTTAAGCTACACTGGGTTCACCAAGAGAGCCTGTTAACACAGAGACCCCAGGGGCCACCCCAGTGCTTCTGATTCAGTGGGGGCTGGTCTGGGGCCTGAGAATCTACATTTCTAATAAGCGTCCAGGTGATATTTATGCTGCTCTGAGAACCACTGGCCTATTAGTTTAAAGCCAGATTTCCACCACCTGGCTTAGTCATGATACAACTTTGTGCAAGTCAATGAACTTTTCTGTGCCACTAGTTTCCTTGTCTATAAAATGAAGATATGACTAACTCCCACAGGGGGTGGTGGTGAGGACAAAATGAGCTAATCTGTGCAAAGCATTTATTAGGTCAGTGCTTGGCACACAGCAGATTCCACGTAAGAGTTAGCTATTATAGTGCTTTATCTTCATCAAGCATGACTACCTTCATTTGCTTTGCTTTTCATCAGAAGGATCCCGATGGGCCTGTCCGAGTCCAGCTGTCCCCGCGGCTCGGGGCTGGGGCTGCGGGAGTGGAGGTGCTCGCGGCTGCGGCTCCAGGACGTCCCGTACCGGGCATCGGGCTGGGCCCTGCGGCCATACTCCCGCTCCGGGCTGTAGGCGCGATCGTAGGTCGGGTCAATGCTCCGGCCGCGGCTCCTCTCCCGGGCTCGCCGGTAGTCATCGTCGTCGTGGTCCAGGCCCCGCTCGAGGCTGCGGCCACGGCTGCGCTCTCGGGCTCGCCGGTAGTAGTAGTCGTCGTCGTGGTCCAGGCCCCGCTCCAGGCTCCGGCCGCGGCTCCGGTCCCACTCCCGGCTGCGCGCCCGGTCGTGGGGACGACCCCTCTCCAGGCTGTCCTCCCAGCTGCGGCTGCACTCTCCGCGGCTGCTGGGCCGGCTCCTCTCGCTGTACCCGCTGCGCGCGCTTCTGCCATCAAATTCGTCCATCAGCTCGAAAGCCCGGTCATGCTCGTGGACGGGAGGGCTGCCCTGCGGCGGGGCCAGCTGGACCTTCCGGGGCCTCTTGACCACCTGTCACAAAACAAACAGTGGGGACGCAAGACAATCACAACCAAACATAGAGAATGCAGTGGTTAAGAGCCCGGGTTCTCCTTCCAGTAAAACTCTTGTGTCCCCACCCAGTTGCTAAGCCTCAGGGTCCTCATCTGGAAAATGAGGACCCCCTCAGGGGGGTCAAGGATAAAATAAGACAATAAGTATAAAACTCTGAGCACAGTGCCTCCAAAATCTGCTTCTACTCAAAGTGTGAAAAGCACCAAAGGGATTTAAATCACTAAGTTACAAAAATGAAAATCCAGAAAGTGAGACATTCTGTACACAAGTGCGTAGGTTCATCTAAAAGTCAATGTCATTCAAAAGAGGTGGGAGGCAGGTAAGGGGAGAGAGGAGGTAAAAGAGGGATCCTTTAAGATTAAAATGGACCGACGAGGGCGCTGAGTGGAGGCAGCGAAGAGCGCTCGGGCGGACCACTCCGCTTTCCCGCGCCGCGCAGCCTCCCGCCCTCCGCCTCCTGTTCGGACCCGCCGCCGGCTTCTCCTCCCGAGACTGCCCTCAGCCCGCGCACCAGTCGGCTCCGCTATGGCGACCCGCAGCCCCAGAGTCGTGATTAGTGATGATGCACCAGGTTATGACCTAGATTTATTCTGTAGACCTAATCATTATGCTGAGGATTTGGAAAAGGTGTTTATTCTTCATGGACTAAATATGGACAGGACCGAACAGCTGGCTTGAGAATGTGATGGAGATGGGAGGCCATCACATCGTGGCCCTCTGTGTGCTCAAGGGGGGCTATAAATTCTTTGCTGACCTGCTGGATTACATCCAAGCACTGAACAGAAATAGTGATAGATCTATACCTATGCCTAGATTTTATCAGACTGAAGAGCTACTGTAATGACCAGTCAACAGGTGAGGTAAAAGTAATTGGTGGAAAATGTAAAACCGATAGCTAGTAGGAAGCAGCCGCATAGCACAGGGAGATCAGCTCGCTGCTTTGTGACCACCTAGAGGGGTGGGATAGGGAGGGTGGGAGGGAGGGAGACGCAAGAGGGAGGAGATATGGGGATATATGTATACGTATAGCTGATTCACTTTGTTATACAGCAGAAACTAACACACCATTGTAAAGCAATTATACTCCAATAAGAATGTTAAAAAAAAAGTAATTGGTGGAGATGATCTCTCAACTTTAACTGGAAAGAATGTCTTGACTGTTGAAGATATAACTGACACTGGCAAAACAAGGCAAACCTTGCTTTCCTTGGTCAAGCAGCATAATCCAAAGATGGTCAAGGCTGCAAGCTTGCTGGTGAAAAGGACCCCTCAAAGTGTTGGATATAGACCAAACTTTGTTGGATTTGAAATTACAGACAAGTTTGTTGTAGGATATGCCCTTGACTACAATGAGTACTTCAGGGATTTGAATCATGTTTGTGTCATTAGCGAAACTGGGAAAGCAAAATACAAAGCCTGAGAGTTCGAGTTTGGAAACCTCTGGAGTCCCATTGACATCACCAGGAAAATTACCAAATGTTCTGGTTCTGTGGCCAGCTGCTTAGCAGAGCTTACTGCATGTATCTTCTAAGAATTTTATGTTTTGTATTTTAGTTGCCGAATTCCCGAACTCTTTATTTGCACTATGAGCCTATAGACTGTCAGTTCACTTTGGGTGGACTGTTGTTTGACTTGTGAATGAAAAGTCTCTTAAACCACACCACTATTGAACGAAAATATTGAAACTGTATCTGTAAGAAACATTTAAAGACAAGAATATATTAGTTTTTTAATTGATATTTTAATTTTTATATATTCAGGAAAGAACAGAAGTGATTGAATATTGTTAATTATACCACTGTATGTTTAGAAAAGAAGCAGTCAAGTTTCATATCAGTGACAGCATTTAGAGGTATTGTTATGTTGGATAAACCATATGTCCTGGAATTACTTTAGTAGATTTCAGGAGCATTAACTATTTTCCCGCTTGTTCAGATTATTTCTGGTGAATCTTTGTCAACAGTTCCATTTAAATACAGGTCAATAAGTTCTAAAAACCTACCACTTTTTGAAGTCTTCAATGTAAAAATCCTAAAAATAAAGGCTGTCTCTTTAAAAAAAAAGATTAAAATGGACTAAAGTGATTAGGACCAAATGTGATGAGTGAACTTTGATTGGATCCTGGATGGGGAAGAAAAATCTACCAAAGTCATCTTAGGGTATGGACTGTATATTAAATGATATTGTAGAGTTATTATTACTTTTCTTTTTTTAATTTTAAAGTAATAACAAGTATTTATCTGATTTACAGAAAAGAAATACAATTAAGAGATTAAGGACAAAACTCCATTAGTGTAAAAGTCACTGGCTAATCTAGCACAGGAACAACTGGATTGCTTCCAGCAGTTTTGAAGCACTAAAAGATCTTAAAATGTGGATAGAGAAACAGATGTGTATATTTCTTTATATTAAAGTTAAATATGAATTTTATTCTGACAAGTCAGACCCAGAATGTTACTTTATCAATTTTTATGCATTTGAACATCTGCAACATATAGCAATCCTTTGTTTAGTAATCTTCAGTATAAATATAAAAATCTGAGATACATGAGAATGTTTTTCAAATCATACTTCTATTTCTTCACAGCTTTATATGTGCAAAATTATACGTAATTATAATTTTCAAACTTTGAATATCCATGTTATTTGATATATCTGTACAGAAAGAGTAAGATAAAAAACATTTAATAAAATTAAATATATCTAATTTGCAAAATTGATGTCTGACATTTGTTGTGTGCTCGTGCAACAAAGAGTGCATAGGTTATTTCTGCAGCAATCAAAAACAAAATCTTTTTAAACTCAGATTTCAAGTTTCCTCTGATAATTATTCTACTCCCTGGAAATACTTTCAAGTTTTGATTTCTAGATGCAATGGGCATTTTGATACATATACATGTATTTTTTCCCTAAACTTGTATATTTTCAAACCATTTGAACATTATAATCAGACTCAGCATGGTGATTTTTTCTTAGAATCTGTAGAAGTCCTCTGTTCAGAATTAATGTAGAGACTCCCAGTGCGCCAATGTGAAAAACCAGGTAACGATAGTATTACCACTATGCTTTAGTGGGATTTCCTGCAGGTTTAGGATCATAACCATATAGGAAAGTAGCTCTTATTACAAGGATGGCTCCAAGGGAAAAGACACTGGTTGGTACGAAATCTTGTAGTCAAAAATAAGATATCAGTGTTGATAATACTGTTCACAAAGAGGTTGCAAATCCGTTTAAAATGTTATCCGCATACTTAATCACAGCAGCTATTACAAGGCCTCCCAGTGCCTGAACAACAACTATCCATGTCAGCTGCTTATACCCCTGAAAAAATCCATTCTTTGATTCCAGTTCTCCTTCATAAACATATACACCCATTAACCCAAATATACTCCCCCCAAAACCAAGCTGGATGTTTCTTACCCACACTGATTGTTTGGTTTCTTTTAAGATTTTCTCAAACTAAAACCCAGCAAAGCCACTTGAAAAACATGCTGTGCGAACTGCCATGAGGCCTACGAATTGTGAGCCAGGTGAAAGTTCCTTAGAATTAAGCGCTTGTGGGGCTTCGATGGCGGCTCAGTGGTTAAGAATCCACCTGCCAATGCAGGGGACACGGGTTCAAGCCCTGGTCCGGGAAGATCCCACATGCCGCAGAGCAACTAAGCCCGTGCGCCACAACTACTGAGCCTGCGCTCTAGAGCCCGCGTGCCACAACTACTGAGCTCGCGTGCCACAACTACGGAAGCCCGTGTGCCTAGAGCCCGTGCTCCACAACAAGAGAAGCCACCGTGATGAGAAGCCTGCACGCCACAACGAAGAGAAGCCCCCGCTCGCTGCAACTAGAGAAAGCCCGTGTGCAGCAACGAAGACCCAACGCAGCCAAAACTAAATAAATAAATTTATAAAAAATTAAAAGAAAAAGAATTAAGCGCTTGAGAATCTGAGGGCCACTGTACAAAAACAACTCCTGTCATCAAAATTACTAGGGAGAGCCACTGGTACACACCTAATTTTTTTTACTAAGCATCGACAACAGAAAATAATGCAGTCCTAAGAATTTTCAACTGATATGTGACCTGATAAGTAGCTGCGTCTAGATTTGACAGTGCCACAGAGAGTAAATAATTCTGAAGAGTATATATCCCTGATGGAATAGCAAGTTTAGGCGTTTCCATAGGTTTGTTAAGAATTTCACCATGTAGTATTCAATTCAGTGCTCTTAGACTACATTTGCTGTCTTTGTAGACTAATAAAATGCAGGCCATTGTTTTCAAAAGTTCAGCAACAGCCACAGCTGTAGATGATAGATAACGAGGCCCCTCCTCTTTTCAAGTCCTAGAATAACACATTGTTAGAACCAAACTGGTAGCCTGAAAGACCAAAATTCCCAAGGAAAGGTATTTTAGATTGGCTGACAATGTCTTATCTTCATTTGCCTGCTAATGTTGGAGGGTCTCCTGCAGAGGTGGCAGGCAGCTGAGGCTCACCATGGGGACAAGGGCACTGGCAGCAGCAGTTCTGGGAAGTACTCATTTTCGTGAGCCCTCCCAGAGACCGCCATTAGCCCTGCCATAGAGCCTGTAGCTACTTTTCTTAAATAGGATAATAGTAGTATAATTATGCAGATGAATGTCTTTATTTAGGAGACTTGAGAAGTAAGAAGGATTAAACTGTCATGTCTGCAACTTCCCCTCAAACGTTTCACTAAAAGTATGTATGTCTGGGCTTCCCTGGTGGCGCAGTGGTTGAGAGTCTGCCTGCCGATGCAGGGGACACGGGTTCGTGTCCCGGTCTGGGAAGATCCCACATGCCATGGAGCGGCTGGGCCCGTGAGCCATGGCCGCTAAGCCTGCGCGTCCAGAGCCTGTGCTCCGCAACGGGAGAGGCCACAACAGTGAGAGGCCCGCGTACCGCAAAAAAAAAAAAAAAAAAAACACAAGTATGTCTTTATATACATACATAAAGAAAAATCAAGTGAATATGGCAGAATATTAACATTGTAGAAGATATATGTGTTGATTATACTAATCTTTGAACTTTTCTTTTTGTTTGAAAAATTTTCATAATATAAAGTTGAAAAAAAAGTTAAATACCACACACCCAATGCATCCCCCCCAGCACTGCCCCTAACACACTGTGTTCCAATTCTCGCTTAGTGTGTCCACTTGCCCCACTGGAGTGAACACTCCTTGCAGCTCAGACCTGCTTCAGGTAATTTTCAACCAATGTTTGCTGAATGACTGAGTGAGCTAATAAATGAGTGAATGGTACAGATTGCCAGTATCTCCTAAGAAACAGGAGTTTATGAAGATAGAACAGATCCTGTGAGGGCCTTTACAAATGAGTTTCTGAGCTCATAATTTAGTCTCTAAATGAATGCTGTTTTACCATTGTTCTCAATCTATTTAATTCTCTTAGGGAATAATTGTTTAACCTGGCTCAAGGCAAATTCACTCAGACAAGAGAAGCACTGATCTTAAGTCAAGAGTAGGATAAGGAGACGGCAGGGAGGCATCCCTCACGTACATCTTTACATCACCCTTAACATCACTCTCCCAAAGTACTAAGGATATGGAAATAGTGGTCCCTAATAGGGCTGAAGAGCAAGTAGTCATTTTCTTCTGGGCATAAAAACAAAGTCCTACCGAGGCGAGCTGAAAACAAACCCAGAACGTACAATGGCAGCGATCTTCCCACTTTTCCTCAGCTGCTGAACAGCAAATGAATGGAGTACGCCTTCCATGGGGGTGCCGTTAACCATGACCACCCTGTCATTTTCTCTGCAAATAAAACAGAAAAACGGAATGTGAAAAACTCCCATCTCATCCCTCTGAATCACTTATTTAGGAACAAATAAAAGTGGCGGATTGACCCAAAATGCTTCTTAAAGGGCTCAGCGTCTAATGACTCCTGAGGCTTAATCCATCAACTTGGTCTGAGCTCTTCTGAGGAAGGAACCCAGGAGCCACTCAGCCCACTGTGGACAGTGTCTCCTGCAAACCACCTGGGGAGAAGGACCCAAACCCACGGGGTCCCTCCAGGAGGCACTGGATAGCAGCAAGGTTTGAGCACAAGTGGAACTTGTGTGTCAGGGCCTCCTTACCCATGGTAAACGGTGAGCTTCAGCAAGTCTACAGATCTCCCCAAAGGAGGCTGATATTCACTTGTGTTTTGGAGGGGATGAAATCAAGAGCTCGCCTCAGATTCTTAAAGAAATTTTGAGGTCACAGAACCCTAACTCTTACTTTGTCTCATCAAAAAAAAATCATGTAAAAATTCTACCATGCTCTCTGTATGAAAGAATACTAACTTGGAGAGGACCATGGAGATGAAATGCCAACAGAAGCTAAATTTTGGAGCCATGTGGCCAAGGCAGCTGTGTAATTAACTTTAGATTCTGCCCTGAGAAATTATCCTAAGGGGACTCAGACATGCACCTTTTCCAATGGCATTTGCTCTTCAGACCAGAAGCCTGGCAGTTGGAAAACTTGGGTTTTCATCTGGTAAATTTTTCCAATTTCTACATCCCTCTTACCAATTAGATAATCATTAAGCAGACTATCCTCATTCTTAACGAATAAAAATGAAAATAAATATAGACAGTGTGGGTAGGCATTAGGGGAAAAAAAGAGCCTGCCAATTTTACACTCGATGTTCATAAATGATTCCTAAACCCAGGAATGAGAGTTATGATAGATAGTTATAACCATCTTCCTGTGGAAATTATTGCTTTCCTCTATTCAAAGTCTGGATATTCCCAAAGGTTTGGGGATTGTTAAAACATAGTGTGTTATGGTCTCCATTACTGCCTGAAGACTTTTCAATATACATATATAAAATTTTCTTTTCTTTTTGAATTTTAAAAGTGCACACCACTCAAAGCCCCCTGTCTAGGGCCAACCAGTGGGCTGGCAGGGGTTGGGGGCAGGGAGTAAGGACACTCACTGAAGCAGCCCATCGGCGGGCCCACCCGGGAGCACGTCAGAAATGACGATTGATGTCTCCCCATTTTCAAAGTGTGGGTTGTCTCTGCCTCCGGACACTGCAATTCCAAATCCTCTCTTGGAATCCTGTTCATTGGGGTTAAGAGAAAAATTAAAATAAAATCCTTCTATAAGTGGTTTTCAGGATTTATTACAAGCATTCGATAAAATAAAGGTCAAACCAATAACCGGAGACAGCTCAGGAACAGAAGGCTTAGAGAAACAAGTGAGAAACAGAGTACAGCGTCATCATGGTTAGCTGACAGGTTTATAAAGGGAAATTCCTTATCTAAAAGAAACAGCCTTGTGAAAGCTGGACAAGATTGATAGCACAGACTGGAGTTATCACTAGAAGCTGGCAGGGGATGGGAAATTACATCTTCTGTCCAAATAAGGATGTGTTATTGGATTCACCAATCATACCTGTTCTCATATCCAGGCCTGAGCCAGATGGGCTGGTCACAACTGAATCTATGCTAAAACCATATATTTAAAGAATACCTTTAACTTCCAAGTTAGGGGAGCTAGTGGTTTCACTTTCATATAGGGTCAAAAAGAAGGAAATGGATTCTAAAGATAAAATCCGAAGATGAACTTAGTTTTGAGATCTCATGAGAGAGCAAAGCATTAAATTCTTTTCTACATGCATATAAGATGGAAATACAGATTAATTAGATTCAAGATTAATAGAGAAATGTATCACAGTGAACCCAAATAATAGAGAATCCCAACTCATTTCGGTGTTTAAAAAAGCTAAGCTCCCGGATTTCATCCAGATCACGGGGCATGTATGTGACTATCACACTAAATACAGGTTTCATTACGTAAAAATCTTCTCAGAGAATGAAAGAACCCTCACCTCAAGATAAGTTCCCACGTGGGGCCCACTGTGGCAATCGATAACAAACAGCAACACAGACAAGCTGGCTTGTTGTTCATTAATCACACGGCTTTGAATTTGGCAGTGTTATCCCCTGGTACCTGGTTTTACACAGGGAGAGCTCCAACCTCTATACCAGGCCAAAAATGTTTCTCACCTTTGCCAGTTCGGGGTCCAAACTCAAATGGTATGTGGTGGAAGGGCAGAGAGAAGAGTCAGAAGATGACAAGAGGTGAAAAATAAGACCTAAAGGGGGAAGCCGCTCAACTGAAGAAATCATGATTACTGCTCCAGAAGTTTCAGCACTTGAGCACCAATCTGTGTTTTTCTACCTGGATCGATTTAATACACATTTATTCAAGAACCAAATTTGCACTGAAGTCAAGGGTTGAAGTTCATGGTTGTGACGGTCAAAGGAAAACTCTCCCTTTGAGGAACTTACAATCCATCTAAGAGGTGACAGAGACTGGAGAGACTCAGAGTGGAGAAAGAGCCATGCAGGGCCCAGGAAAAGTTAGATGCTGACCAAGGCAGCTTGATGGAATAAGCCTTTGGGATCACGAGTGCATGTCTAGCTTGACTCAACCGCACGCAAGTCACTTAAAACTCTTGGTGGCTGCGCTCGTTTCGAGTGGGGCTAGCACCTATCCTGCCCACCTCAAACTCTGCTGTCAGAATAAAAAGGAACAGAGCTAACATTTATTAAGCAGTGATTATGTGCTGGATTCCAAGTACTAGAAGCTCTTTGTATTACCTAATTAATTTAATCAAGAGGGGCAATACCTGTGAAATACCTTTAAAAATTAAGTAAAATACACTTCCATGTGATCTTACTTCTACTTTCAACCCCACTGTGGGGAGGGGGCTGTTGTTTAAAATCTGATTAATTCGGAACCTATTAATATAATCAGGAGTGAGACAAAGACTACAACCCATGTCTCCTGAGTGCTAAACTAACATTTTAAAATTAGTCTGGGGAACTCCCCGGCGGTCCAGTGGTTAGGACTCCAAGCTTCCACTGCAGGGGCACGGGTTCATTCCCTGGTCAGGGAACTAAGACCCCTCATGTGTGCGGCACAGCCAAAAAACATTTTTTTTAAATTAAAAAAAACGTTTTTTCAGTTTGGACTTAAAACTCACTGAGGGAATAAGTTACAAATGCTATAATTAAAATTACAAAAGTTGTAGAAGCTACCTCAACGTCCTTAAACGGAACAGATTATTTCCATTCCTCCCTTCCTTTCCCCTCTTTTTTCATAAACTATTCTATCTGGAGACAGATGAATACATTAATTAACCTCAATACATTAATTAACCTCTATAATTTTCTATACTATACAGACCTTAGCCAAAAAAATAACAACATGCAAATCCTTATTAATGCAATAACTGTGTTTGTGTAAAAATAAATAAGATCCATGATCTGTTGTGGTATACATATACAATGGAATATTACTCAGCCATAAAAAAGAATGAAATAATGCCATTTGCAGCTACATGGATGGACCTAGAGATTATCACACTAAATGAAGTCAGACAGAGAAAGACAAATATCATATGATACCACTTATATGTGGAATCTAAAAATGATACAAATGAACTTATTTACAAACTTGAAACAGATACACAGACATAGAAAATAAACTTATGGTTACCAAAGGGAAAAGGGGAGGGAGGGATAAATTAAGAATTTGGAATTAACAGATAACACACAACTATATATAAACAGATAAAGGTCCTACTGAACAGCACAGGGAACTATATTCAATATCTTGTAGTAACCTATAATGGAAAGGAATCTGAAAAAGTGTGTGTGTGTGTGTGTGTGTGTGTGTGTGTGTGTGTGTGTGTGTTTAATGAATCACTTTGCTGTATACCTGAAACACTGTAAATCAACTATACTTCAATTAAAAAAAAAAGATCTATGATCTGTAAACTCAAGAACAGACTGTAGCAGATATGACATGTGTAGTACTCACCTTCTGTAGGGTCACAGTGTATTGTTCCCATATCAACTCCTCCATGCCTGGGGCCTGTTTTAGAAAAATTAAAACCAATTTGATTAAAAACACAAACATTTCAATGTTAGAAATAAAACTATAATTCAAAATGTCTCCATAGAAAGGCCAGCTCACACATTCTATACACCAAAGAGTGGGTATTTTTTAGGAACATTATACTACCTATTATATTTTCAAATATACTCTCCTTGAATGAAATGGCAAACTTAACAATACTAGAAAATTAGAGAAAAACATAGGGAGAGATGTACCCTAAGAAGAATGAAATATTAGGGACTTCTCTGGCAGTCCAGTGGTTAAGACTCTGCACATCAAATGCAGGGACCACGGGTTCGATCACTCCTCAGGGAGCTAAGATCCCACATGCCGTGCAGCACGGCCAAAAAGAAAAAAAAAAAGAACGACTGGAATACTAAGTGTTGAGCTTTTTTACTATCACCACTCCAAAACACTGTCATGATAAAAGCCCTTATCTAGAGTTGCAAACAGATATACTCTCATTCTTTAAAAAAAAAAACCCAAAACAAAACAAAACATAAATAGGGCTTCCCTGGTAGTGCAGTGGTTGGGAGTCCGCCTGCCAATGCAGGGGTCGCGGGTTCGGGCCCTGGTCAGGGAGGATCCCGCGTGCCGCGGAGCAGCTGGGCCCGGGCGCCACGGCTGCTGAGGCCCACAAGCCTGGAGCCCGTGCTCCACCACAAGAGAGGCCACCACAATGAGAAGCCTGCGCACCACAATGGGGAGTGGCCCCCGCTCTCCACAACTAGAGAAGGACCACGCGCAGCCGCGAGGACCCAACACGGCCAAAAATAAATAAATAAATTTATTTTTTTAAAAAATTGTGACTTAAAAAAATACGTAAATAAGTAAATTTAAAACAACAAAAAAAGGATTTTTTCTTAAAGGGAAATAGTAAGCAGAAACCCAGCTGATCAGAACTGAGCATCTCTTTCCATTTCCAGAGAATACCTCCTAACTTCTTGCCCCCTTCGGTTTTCAAAGTGGCTTTTGTACAACCAATCCACTATCACCCGGAAGTGACCTTACTAGCATGTATGTTTTCCAAGTTTCTTCTCTGCTCTTTACTGTACCTTAAAGCTGACAAATTTCAACAAAGTGAATTACTCTGTAAGTTGTGGTAAAATAAATAGTTGCCAACTCCTCTTTGAATATAGCTATACTCCCGTATATTAAGAAAAACAGCACACAGTACCCTGCCCCAAAAATGTATTTAAAAGTCATCAGAAAAGAACCAGTACCATGACAATGACCCCTAGGATTGGGCAGTGCTATAGGGTGGAGGGGAGCACAATGTCCAAAAAGAGAGTGATATTTAGATTAAATGAATCAACACAATGAAATACATAGGCACTGAAATACTCATTTAACTTCTGTCCATTTTTAAAGTTTTTTCTTTATGATGCCTGTGTTTTCAATTAGAAAGAGAGAATTCGTTGGTTTTTTTGTTTTGTTTTTTTTTGCTGTACGCGGGCCTCTCACTGTTGTGGCCTCTCCCGTTACGGAGCACAGGCTCCGGACGCGCAGGCCCAGCGGCCATGGCTCACGGGCCCAGCCGCTCCCGGACCGGGGCATGAACCCGCGTCCCCTGCATCGGCAGGTGGACTCTCAACCACTGCGCCACCAGGGAAACCCGAGAATTCGTTTTATATTTTCAGGTTTGCCTGCTGTTGGTAGAAGCAGTGGGAATATAAACTGGTATAAACCCTCCAGGGGGCAAATTATTAATATGTCTCAAAATGTAAAATCTACATACCGTTTGATCAATCAATTCCACTTCTAGGAATTTATTCTACAGAAATATTTGCACAAGTGCACAAAGATATACATATAAATTTGTTTACAGCTGCTTATAATTTTTAATAATCAGTGAAATGTCCAACAACAGAGTGGTTACATATATACATATCTATACTTAAATGTCTGTTGAGGGGAAAAATCAAGACACAAAACATCAGTTTGTTTCTGTTTTTTATTTCCCTGATATATTTATTTTTATAAGCATACAGGGAAAAGACTGGAAGAGTAAATACCAAAAAATATTAAATCTCCCCAAGAGTTGTGGTATGGCAGAGAATATTTTTATGAGTTCAGTGCTTTTAGAATAAATGTCAAAAATAAAAACAGCAAACTCTCCTTTAAAAGTTTTGGATTTAAAATTTTTTATCATTTAGCAAAATAAGTGCATTACTACAAAATTTATTTTCAAAATGTCGTCCAAGCACCTGGCTTTTGAAATTCACTGTTCTTCCTTAATAAGATTATACTGTCTTTAAGCATTCCTGTGCTGCCTGCAGTAGTAATTTAAATTCGATTTGGCAGAGAAAGGATGAATCCCTTACCACTACCATGCCAACAGGACTGAATCAAATTTTTAATCAATCAGACCTTGCCAGGTGCCAAAGACTTCACCAACTTGTCATGAAACTGCTCAGATTATATTAAGTGATAAATTTTAAATCTTAATTTTAAAGGTGAGGAAATTAGAGTAAAATAAATTTTAATAGTGCCTTTGAGAATTAAAAGTACACCATGCTGTATTTAGCCCACAAAGCTGTGACTTTTTACAAAGTCTCAGAGAAAATCCTTTATTCATTCATTCATTCATTCACTTATTCACTCACTCACTCAGTCAAAAATATTTACTGAGTATCCATTATGTGCCAAGCATGTGGTTTGTGGCACCTGGACTACACTGGTAAAAAAAAACAGCCAAAGCCCATGTAGAGCTTACCAACCACAGGTGTGCCCCGAAAAGCCAATCACTGAAAGTCTGCCTCAACTATATACTATCTTTCCAGAAACACAGACACCCCACACAATCACACATATTCCCCAGAAAATCAGCTCCGGGTACATGGCCGGGGACAGCCTACTGGCGTGCAGCAACTCAGCTGACAGCTGAGATCAGGCCTTTCGAACTGGGCCAACGGGCTTGGGCCCCACCCAACCTGTGCTGGGCTGTGCAGAGATCAGAGAATTGCTGTCAATATTTAGACTGCATGAATGCTGGCAGGGAGCTGCTTAGCCTTTGGAGAGCTTTACAAGCACACACATATCAGAGTAAAGGTACGCGTATTCACAACGCAGTGATTCCTCTCCTGCGCAGGGGCCCGAGAACAATGTGCCAGTATGTGCACATAGATCCACATAGAGAGTATTCACAGCAGCAATGTTTCAACAGCCCAAACCTGGAGACAACCCAAACGGTCTCTCAAGAGCAAAAGTGACAAATAAATTGTGATATACTATTAAAATGCAATGTTATACTGCAATGAAAATAAACTAGAGCCACACATCTACAACACAGATGCATCTCAAACATCATATGGAGTGAAAAACATCCCAGAAGAATTTAGAGTGTGCTATCAGTTTTATATAATTCAAAGAGCAAATACTGTTTCATAAAAATGTGAATATTCTTAATATAGCCTTGTACACTTAAGAATGACTAAAACGATAAGTTTTATGTTATGCATTTTCTATTACAATGGAAAAAAATCAAACAAAACCAATCTTTTGTTTAGAGATGTTTGTGTGCATGTATGTGTACGTGACCTGGGGTGAGGCAGAGGAGTGAGAAGGGACCTTGGGTCCATTTTGGTGGAGGGTCCATGGGTATGTGTGATGGACTCATGGGTATATTTTATAATTATGCTTATGATTTAGACACGTAATTCTCTGATATGTACCAAACATTTTGTAAGTTAAAAAGCAGAGGGGAGGGCTTCCGTGGTGGCGCAGTGGTTGAGAGCCCGCCTGCCGATGCAGGGGACGCGGGTTCGTGCCCTGGTCCGGGAAGATCCCACATGCCGCGGAGCGGCTGGGCCCGTGAGCCATGGCCGCTGAGCCTGCGCGTCCGGAGCCTACGCTCCGCAACGGGAGAGGCCACAACAGTGAGAGGTCCGCGTGCCCCCGCCCCCCCCAAAAAAACAAAACAAAAAGCAGAGGGGAAAGTGGGGCGGGTTCATGAGTGAACAAAGGGTACTCAATGATTCCCGGCCCAAGGACCTCATACCAAATATTTGTTAATGCAGTACAGACTTTGCAAAGCCAAAGAGCAGAAGAAAGTGTGACCGTTTGGACTGGAGGAGGGCAGGGTGGGGATCGTAGCAGTAATTTGAGAGATGCATGAAGGCAGGCGAGGTGGAGGAGAGGCTAGCTCTGAGGGAGCAGCAGGCTGCAGAAGATGCCAAGTCTCCTTTTCACCCCAAGAGTCAACATTCCAGCAGCAGGAGGACCTCTGCTTCCCCGCATCACTTTCACTTTTCCTGTAAGTAGTGTGAATAAACACCCCCACAAAATTGTAATGACTCATTCCTAGACAACACAGGAAGATAAAAGGGGGCCAATTTTTTTTTTTTTTACCATAAATAAAACACTGTGTTAGCAGTAAGGTATTTACATGCAGAATGAGAAAGGGACAAACACAAACAGTTATTCGATCTTTTAAAAAATATTCTCTAGTTGTTATAAAGTTTCTTTCCTTTGAAAAATCTTGGCCAAACAGGTAAATCCCATATTTTACATAAAGAATATGGAAACGTGTTAAAAACCAACCAGAAGGCAAACACCAAAAGTCTTCACTGCCCCAACAGGAAATCTTTAAGCTTTTTGTCTACAAATTGTTGCTTCCCAGTGATGGAGGGTCAGAGCCAAAGCTAAAGCTTGATCAACATCTGCCCATAAGGTACATGTTTGATAAAAATCCCACCCACCATAAAAGTAAACACTTACACATGTTATAGTGCTACAGATGTTCAAACTATAAAAGGAAAAAAAGAACAAGGGAAAAGCTTTTTTTCTATCATTTAGAATCTGAGATATGAGTATTTTTAAAAAGAATAAGAATATACATTTCTGCAGGATAAGGAAGCAAAAAGTTTTTTCCCCAAACAAGAAATTACAATTACCCAAATACAAACAAACATCTAATAGGCAAGCTATTAAGTTACCCCCAGGAAGCAACACCGCGCTTGCAGATTCCCAACACATGGAAAACAGCAGCCTTTGATTCAGAAACCCCATAAGAGGCTATCAGTTTTGCATACGTCTGCTAAAAATAATACAAGTATTTTAAAAACCCACCAATGACTACAATCTGCATCTCACAATGTTACTGAAAGCTGCCAGAAGCACAAATAAAGCAAAGGAAAAAGGAACCACTGTGAGAAGGCTCCCCCCACCCAACTTCCCACAAAAGAAAGGTCAGGAAAGAAAAGGGGGAGAGCTTATAGAGGGACTCACATGGACTTTCAATCTCCCCAACTTTTTAACAGCCTGGATCCACATCCTCTGGAGGACCTGAGTGGTCTTCATGGCCCCTGGAGGTTAAGCAACCAGACCACTGCCTACATCCCAGGCTGCTCACCCATTGCCATCACTCCACGTGGTTACGTAAGGCAGATACAATAGTGGCCCACATTGCCAGCAAATCCTGTTGTCATCTCTCAGTGACACATCCCTACAGCAGGGACGCCAAACGCTTTGAAAAGCACCACTTGTGAGGAGAAAAGAAAGCAGTCTGGATTTGCACCGCTCTTTTAGCTTTCTTTTCCTCCCTCTCTCCTGTGCCAGGGAACCAGAGAACTGGAGTAAATATTCCTTTTAGACATGCAGAATGATTCAATATCCAAGTAGAAATTATTAAGTAAGTAGGGCATTCTAGAGACACGTAGAGAAGTTTTATTTACATAGATACTCCCATACACACACCTACGAACACACACACACACACACACACACACACACACACACACACACACACACACACAAGAAAAGCATAAACTGGCTGAAC
This sequence comes from Globicephala melas, assembly GCF_963455315.2. Classification (NCBI taxonomy): domain Eukaryota; kingdom Metazoa; phylum Chordata; class Mammalia; order Artiodactyla; family Delphinidae; genus Globicephala; species Globicephala melas. The sequence continues at coordinate 50,324,125 of NC_083319.1, forward strand.
AGCTACTGGTAATGTTTCAGAAGAATGGAATTGCTACTGTTACCTAGAAAATTAAAAGGCATGAAGATAAGAAGTTGCTCATCCTTGGAGATACATAAATCTGTACTTGGGCTGCTGGTGCAGCTCAGAGCCACCGCAGGGACAGAACTCTCACGAAGCAGAGCTTCTTCCTCTCTCTCCCCTTTCTGTAAATTTCGAAGATAAAAGAATAACAAAGCGCCCTGCTATCCATTTCTCTCTCTGTCTTTACCACTTGTGGGGGTGGGGTGGAAAAGCACATTTTGGGTTTCTGAACAGCTGAGGAAGACTGTATGGGATACCGGGGGTTTGAAAGTTGGGCTTGGGATTTTGGAAGCATGGTCTCAGGGAGCTGGGGGTCCTTTTCACTACCACAGTGTATGTGACACCAATGGGCCAGAGCGAGTGAGAGTGAGCCCCCTGACTTATTTAAGGTTGAGATGTGAAGTAAATGTGGACCACGAGATGCAGACCATATAGGAAGCAACTTGAAGCAGACGCAAGGACGTGAGTTTTAAAGGCAGACGACCTGGGGGCAATCTCTGTTCCGTCACTTAGCTGTGGGCCTGGGATAATCTGTCTCCTTCACGAAATGGGGATAACACACCTACACCTTGGAGGGCGAATGTCAGCCTGGGATGAGGCAACCTTTCCCTACAAAGTGCACTGCTGAACGGGCACTCGAACACGTTCACGTCCTTCCCTTGGACTCTACAAGAGTAAGTCCTTCAGAAGTGTTGGGACAGCAAAATAGGATAGGAAATGAATGAAAGTTTGTTTCAAATCTTACACTGGGCAGGGCAGGGAGGACAAAGGAGTCCCACTGAAGCAGGACCCTTAGAAGCCGAGGGGATTCTCAGGACGCGACCCCGGCTGACCAGCCAGGACCAGCCCAGGGCCCCAGGCGCAGAGAAGCAAGGACAGAGGGCACAAAGCAGCTCACTCCTTTACTGTGACTGTCCTTAGTAAACACTCCTGCTTCCCCGATGAGGAAATAAACACTTCTTTCCCTTACATTTATGCATATTGCCTAGAACTCATAGGCATCCCACAAGTTACAAATTCCAGATTCTTCTTCTATGATTTCCAAAAGTCACAGTCTCTGCCATCGCTCACTCTTTTTTAAAAATTGTGCTAAAAAAACTGCATAACATAAAATGTATCATCTTAACCATTTCTAAGTGTTCAGTTCAGTAGTGTTAGGTCCGTTCACGTTGCTGTGAATCTCCAGAACTTTCTTGTTGCCAATCTCCAGAACTTTTTCATCTGGCAAAACTGAAACTCTATACCCATTGAACAACTCCTCATTCCTTCTCCTCTCAGTCCCTGGCAACCACTATTCTACTTTCTGTTCCCACGAATTTACTCTGAATATCTCATGTAAGTGAAATCATACAGTATTTGACTTTTTTGCTCTGGTTTATTTCATTTAGCATAATGTCCTCAAGGTTCATCCTTGTAACATGTGTCAGCCTCTCCTTCCTTTTTAAGGCTGAATAATATTCCACTGTATACATATGCCGTATTTTATTTATTCATCCACCAATGGACACTTGGGTTCCTCTCACCTCTTGGCTATTGTGAATAATGTTGCTATGAATGGAGGTGTGCACATATACTAATTCTTTACTCATTCATTCAACAAATATTTACCAAGTACAATATGCCAGACCTTGAGGATCAAATGAAGATCAAATCATACACAGCGCTGCCTTCAGGAAGTCTGACAGCAGCTAGCACCTGACCTACCTGGCTGAGTGGGGAGTGGGAGGTGTTTCTCATGAGCAAGGGACATTGAGATGAGGTCTGTAGAGTGAATACAATTGGGGATGGGGTGGGGTTGTGCAGGACCCAGAGAACAGCACAGGGCAAAGACCCTGAAAAAAGAAAGGCAGGAGGGGCCGCTAGTGAAAAGGCCATCAGAACCCCTGCAGCCTGTTCTGATGAGCAGCTATTCTACCAGTGGCATCAAAAGGACACTTTGTGGTGAACAGCTGCTGCCATGAGAAGATCTCAATAGTTTAGGGATTTACCTTTTCCAAGATTCCTAACTTCCATAGTCACATATGCGAGAAACATCTACCGAGCAACTAGACACCCGCCCTGTGGATAAAAGAAAAATTACCCTACATCATCACCCTCAGGCAGTTACAGTCCAGTGGGGAACTGGGACACATAAACAGTAATCACAAGTCAATGCAACTACAACAGCAGACGAATATACAAGGCTCATTCATTCAACGAATATTCCCCAAGAACCCAGCACGTGTCAGACACTGCTGTAGATGCTGGGGGGAATACAACCCAGTGTCCTCCCCTCACCGGGAGGATTTTAACGGAGATAACAGACAAGTAAACATATATTATAATCTCCAGTAGCAGTAAATGCCATGGGATGCGACATTGGAAAGAATGAATCATAAGAAAACCTGGACCTCTCTCCAAGGAGAGGGAACAGCAGATGCAAAGGTCACGAGGTGAGAAACAAGCTTATAATCATGAAAGAAAAAAGGCTACATGGGGCTGGAGCAAGGCGACCCCTGAAGTAATGGCAGGTATATACAATGTGAAATTGATGGCATGAATGAGTGTTATTAACCGGGATGGGAGGTCTGCAGTGGATGGAAGTGTGCCCCAGTGGCAGGGGGGGCCCTCCTGCGTTCTACGCGAGCTCAGTGCTGCAAGATGACTAACTTGTCGGGTGGGTGGATGACTTGGGGAGGGAACTGCGGAGCAGGAGGGATAATCTGTAAGGTGTGTGCAAGACACTGCAAGCACTCGGTGTGGCTGGGAAGTAAGCTGTTTAATAACACACATGGGATGCTACGTCCTCAGCACGGACAGATGTGTTAAATAACTTAATTACAGCTTGGGAGTCTTAAAACACACAGCCATCCTGGAAACAGGAGACCAGACGGCTATGGGAACTGGAACGGAAGGAAGCCATTAACACTCAGCAGGCACCTCGCCCATGGCTCTCAGTTTGTCACTGATGCCCACAACCCTGTGAGTTAGCTACGACTGTCTCCATTCTACAAACAGGAAAGCTGAAGCCCTAATTCACACAGTTAACGCTGTCAGATACGGATGTGAGGCTGGAGCCCCACCCCAGATTTGATTCCTTTTCTATGTGTAGAATGTGATGTGTGCTTTGCACACACTAAGCCCTTAATAAATATTATGTGGACACCTCATAAGGAAGGAAATAAAAGGAGAGAGGAAGAAAGCAAGTAAGACAGAAGGAGCACAAAGTGAAATCATCAAGGTTCCCAGGAGGCCCTATAGAGCAGACATGAAATCTTGGGAGACCACCACCAGGATAAACTGGGCTAATGGTTACCTGCACCAGGATTCCTATGGTGTTTTTGTTTTTGTTTTGTTTTTGGTACGCGGGCCTCTCACTGTTGTGGCCTCTCCCGTTGCGGAGCACAGGCTCCGGACGAGCAGGCTCAGCGGCCATGGCTCACGGGCCCAGCCGCTCCGCAGCACGTGGGATCTTCCCGGACCGGGGCACGAACCCGCGTCCCCTGCATCGGCAGGCCAACTCTCAACCACTGCGCCACCAGGGAAGCCCCCTATGGTGTTTTTATGCTGTGTCCAGTATGTCATTTTAGAAGGCATCTCAAGAGACAGTATAAACAAACAGCCAGCCAGCCTCAGGATGGGTGGGCAAACCATAGCCCACCTACCTCTAGCTGATCACAGGGCTTTTGTGTTTCACCCTCCCCCCACCCTTCCCCCAGGAAATTGGTCTTATTTCAATGGCTGTGAATTAGTCAAAATTCTCTTCACCAGACCCAGTTGTGAAACACCCATCAAATAAGTACACAGGAACCCCTTTTCCCTAGAAAAGGCAAAAAACTGCTCTTCCTAAAATGAGTAGTTTTAAAAATTATAAACCAAGTCTTTGGCTTCAAGGCACCTGCCTGTGTCTCTTCAAAACCAAACCCTTCCTGGTAGCAGTAAACTAGTAAGCAGTGAGTTAAACAACCCCTTATGTAATTCTTGGTTTCCCAAAAAAAATCTTTCATAGTTTATTCCATAAGTATTTCATGTTCAAATGCGATTACAATGTCACCACTAGCTCCTTACCCTCCCTTCACAACTCACGAAGGTGAGCGCTGACAGGGAACAGCTAGTGCGCACGGTGTGCTTATAGCACACCACTCACAGCGGACACAGCCTGGGTGTGACCAGGGTTAAAGAAAAAAGCTACACACAAGTTTAAAGAGGGATTCTTGATAGCTCAACAGAATTCACAGGATTAGATTCTGGAGTTATTGCTGCTGGGTACCAGAGTATCTACCTAAGGTAAAATTTCAGTGCATATTTAAGGAAATAATAATAGAGAACTGGGAGAGGATGACAGTATTCCTAGGGATGCAATCTGCAGTTTTGAAAGCAGCTGTGCTGAAAGGCACAAAGCAATGAACCCAGGCTCCCAGGAAGACACTTCCAGCCAAGACTCTGCCCCTCCCAACTGATCCATGACCTTGGGCACCCACTCAATTCCATTGCCACTTGGTGAAAACAAGTATATCATCATCTGTTTCACAGGGTGAAATGAAGCAAACTCCCACAACAACACTGTAAAATCCAGGCCAGTAAACCTTCAATGGGGAGGTGGGGTTGTCATAAATACCCCTGACAATGGCAGCCACATAACATGGTGGGAATAGCCCTGTAGGTCACTGCACATGCCTGGGTCCAAGTTCATCTCTCACACACTCTACAAGCTCTGTGACCTTGAGCAGTTTGCTTGTTGAGGCTCAGTTGCCTCGTCTATAAAATGGGCTCAAAATCCCTACCCTATTATAATTGTTGTGAGGACTGAATGGAGTAATGCTTGTGAAGAGCCTTGCCCACTGCCATCACACAATTACCACTCTCCGTAAAGGTCTCCACCATTAGTTCTGCAGCAGCAATGTAAGGTGACCACTCCCAAGTAAGAAACTGTTTTCTTTCTCCCAGAAGAAATCATACTCTCCCAGAGTATGATTAACTACAATAAGAACACATATGGAAGCCAAGGGAAATGAAAATATATGTCCACACAAACACCTGTACACAGACGCTCACAGCAGCACTACTTATCACAGCAGAAAAGTGGAAACCATTCAAATGTCCATCAAATAATAAATGGGTAAACAAAGTGTGGTATATGCATAGAATCGACTATTATTCAGCCTATTAAGGAAAGAAATACCAATACATGCTCCAACAAGGATAAACCTTGAAAACATTATTAAAGAAGCCAGATGCATAATATTTTGAGAAATCACAAAATATTATGATTGCATTTATGTAAAATGTCCAGAAGAGGCAAATCCATAGAAACCAAACGTAGACTAGTGGTTGCCTAGGAACAGGGGAATACGGGGAGAAATGCGGGGTGACTGGCTAAATGCGTATAGGGTTTCCTCTTTGGGGTGATAAAGATGTTCTAAAATTGATATGGTGTTGGTTGCACAACTCTGTAAATATACTAAAAACCACTGAATTGTATACTTTTATTTTGTGAACTATATCAATACAGCTTTTTTTTTTTAAATTTAAAGAATGCATCGTGGATTCTGCAGTCAGAAAGTGGGGATTCTTTTTTTTCTTTTTTGGCTGCGCTTACGGGATCTTAGTGGCTTACGGGATCTACCAGGGATTGAAGCTGGACCCTCAGCAGTGAGAGGGCGGAGACCTAACCACTGGACTGCCAGGGAATTCCCAGAAAGTGGGGATTCTAATCCTTGCTCCACCACTTCCATTACTTAACTTCTCCTTGCCTCAGTTTCCCCCATCTGTAAAGCAGCGGTAGTCACAAGACCCACTCCCCTAGAGTTGTTGTGAGAATTTAATAAGGTAGTTCATGTACAGAACTCAGGGTGGTGCTGCACACACAACCAATGCTCTGCCACTTTCAGCTATTATCATTATCATAATTATTGGACTCATTTTACAGAAAAGAAGACTGAAGTCAGAGAAATAAAGTAACTTGTTTGAGGTTATACAAGTTAAAGGTGGCAGAGGATAGATTCTAACCCTTGTCAGTGTGGCTACAAAGCCTGTATCCTTTCGACTGAAGTACATTGCCTTTCACTATACAGCGATTGTGCCTTTCAGAACCTATCCATGAGTGATGACTGGTCCCTGGCCTTGAAACCAACCAACCAACCAACCAACCAACCAAAAAAAAAAAAAAAAGCCATAGTTGTTGGTGCTTGGGCACCAGACCTGCAACGGATCCAATCACTCTGACAACTCAGAACATCTTAAAAAGCATGATGGTCACTTTCAAGCAGTTGGCCTGGGTTCAGTCAATCCAGCTCAGTAACTCTTCCTCAGTGACTTGGTAAGAAGAGAGTGCAGGAAGGGAATAGGGCCGGACTTTATTTTGTTTCATTTCTGGCTCTTTCAATAACCAGTTAGGTATAAGTTCCCTAATGGCCGTGCCCCTGTGAAAACACGATTAAATGAGGGGGCATGACATACACCATTATTAACTGAATGTCACAACGTGCCAGACACTGTGCTAAATGCTTTATGGCTCTTGACCACTGATCCTTCCAAAAACTATAAAATTCCTCCCTTTTTACATATGAAAACATAAAGGCCTGATGATCCACAAAACAAGGAATTAAGAAGCTTCAATTAAAATTAAAAACTTCTTCTCTGTGAAAGACAATGTCAAGAGAATGAGAAGACAGACCACTGACTGGGAGAAAATATTTGCAAAACACACATCTGATAAAGGACTGTTATCCAAAATATACAAAAGAACTCCTAAAACTCAACAATAAGGAAACAAACTATTGGATTAAAAAATGAGCCAAAGACTTCAACAGATACCTCACCAAGAAGATATACACACATGCCAAATAATCATATGAAAAGATGCTCCACGTCGTCGAGGAAATGCAAATTTAAGTGACAATGAGACACCACTACATACGTATTAGAATGATCCAAATCTGAACAATGACAACACCAAATGCTGGTGAGGATGTGGACCAATGGGACCTCTCGTTCACTGTTTGTGAGAATGCAAAATGGTGCAGCCACTGTGAAAGACAGTTTGGTAGGCTCTTAAAAAAACTAAACATACTCTTACCATACGATCTAGCAATCATGTTCCTTGGTATTTAACCAAAGGAGATGAAAGTTTATGTTCACACGAAAATCTGCATGTGGTTTTTAGCAGCTTTATTCATAACTGCCCAAACTTGGAAGCAACCAAGACGTCCCTCTTGTAGGTGAATGGATAAATAAACTGTGGCACCTCCAGACAAAGGAAATATTATTCAGTGCTAAAAAGAAATGAGCTATGGAGCCATGAAAAGACATGGAGGAACCTTAATGCATATTACAGTTGGCCTCTGTATCTGCAGGTTCTGCAGATTCAACCAACCATGGATTGAAAATATATTAAGAAAAAAAAATTTCAGAAAGTTCCAAAAAGCAAAACTTTGGGGGGGGAGGGATAAATTAGGAGTTTGGGATTAACATATAAACATGACTATATATAAAATAGATAATCAACAAGGACCTACTCTATAGCACAGGGAACTCTACTCAATATTCTGTAATAACCTACATGGGAAAAGAATCTGAAAAAGAATGGATATACGTATGTGTATATGTACAACCACTTTGCTGTACACCTGAAACTAACACAACATTGTAAATTAACTATACCCCAATATAAAATAAAAATTAAAAAAAAGGATTTCTTCACAGTGATGCTATATTTCTGTACTTCCAGTATCTTTTCACTAAAGAAAAATAAAATATGAATACTGTAATAAAAAAACAAAACAAAAAAACCTTCAATTTGCCACATGCAAGCAACTATTTACATAGCATTTACATTATATTATTAGATATTATAAGTAATCTAGTGATAACTGAAAGTATACAGGAGGAACTGCCTGGGTTACGTGCAAATACTATGGCATTTTATATAAGGGACTTACTTGAGCATCCCTGAAATTTGGTATCCACCTTGGGTCCTGGAACCCATTTTTATATACATATATATATGTTTTTATATATATACATATATGTACATATCCTGAGATATTAAGGGACTCGCACAGAACTCCACAGCTAGTAAGTGGATGGTCATGATCTGAATCCGGATCTGCATAAGTTCAATTTTAGTAAGATATGAGGCAAAAACAAAAACACACCATCAACAGATAATTACATTTAAGACCTCTATGTTCACAGTTCTGCTACACCAAGTTACAAAGTATAATTATAATTTAACAGGCCATTCTTATTTGTAATCACAAAGAAGCCATTAATAAGCCAAAAAAGGAGCTCATTTGGCAACACAGACACAGCCCTGTCTACTCTATGATTTTAAATCTAAGCCCATAAACTTTAAAATATAGCTTTACTTAAAAAAACAAACATATACAAACCACCACCCATGCTGGTACCAAGGTATATAAACTGCTTTGTCCAAAGGCAGGTTAGAAAACCAATTAGTGTGCTCAGCTAAATCCTGCCAGCAGGATTGGCCCTGTATTAAATACCCAAGGTCAACTGTCCCTCCCAGACCCAAGGCACCATCAGAGGATAGCTCACACAGAAAGGAGCAACACGGGGCTTCCCTGGTGGCGCAGTGGTTTAAGCATCCGCCTGCCAATGCAGGGGACATGGTTTCCAGCCCTGGTCGGGGAAGATCCCACATGCCGCGGAGTAACTAAGCCCGTGCGCCACAACTGCTGAGCCTCTGCTCTAGAGCCCATGAGCCACGACTACTGAGCCTGCAAGCTACAACTACTGAAGCCTGCGCGCCTAGAGCCCGTGCTCTGCAACAAGAGAAGCCACCGCAATGAGAAGCCCGCGCACCGCAACCAAGAGTAGCCCCCGCTCGCGGCAACTAGAGAAAGCCTGTGTGCAGCAGCAAAGACCCAATGCAGCCAAAAATAAATAAATAATTTTTTTAAAAAAAGGGAGCAACATGACGCTTCTGCCATATTTCAGTGTGCCTGGTTAATCCCCAGAAAATTAGGAAGCCTATAGACAGAGTCCTGAGCCTCAAAGACATGCCTTTCCCCTGAGAATTGGGGAATAAATGCAGGCACATAAAGAACCTCACCTTTAGATACTGTATTGCCAACACCTGAGAGCCTCATAGAAATGCTGTATCTCAAGCCCTTCCTTGGACCTGTGGATAATAATATGCATCTTAACAAGAGCCCCCCGTGATTAATGTGCACATTAAAGATGGAGAAGCACGGGTCCGCAACAGAACTTTGCACCATGATGACAGTGTTCTTTCTGTAGCTGTGCTGTCCAATATGGTAACCACTAGCCACTTGCGGCTACTGAGCACTTGAAATGTGGCTACTGCAATTAAACAACTGAATGTCTAACTTTTAATTTAAATTAACTGTAAACAGCCACATTTAGTAAATAATTAGCCATATCCCTAGCAATCCTTTAATGCTGTTTCCAATTTTTTGCTACATAACAAATACTATGGCAGCCACTGTTGTGCATGTAGCCACTCCCCCCATAATTTGCAGTATTTCTGAATTAAAGAGCATACTCATTTCTAAGCCTTTTCATGTGTACTGACCTATTACTTTTTTTTTTTTTTTTTTTGTGGTACGTGGGCCTCTCACTGCTGCGGCCTCTCCCATTGCGGAGCACAGGCTCCAGACACGCGGGCCCAGCGGCTATGGCCCACGGGCCCAGCCGCTCCGCGGTATGTGGGATCCTCCCGGACCGGGGCACGAACCCGTGTCCCCTGCATCGACAGGCGGACTCTCAACCACTGCGCCACCAGGGAAGCCCTGACCTATTACTTTTAAATCAAGTTCTAGCAATTTACAGTACTGTATCAAGATGAGTCAAATGTCATTTTGAGAACAAAACACTACTTATTTACAGAAGCAGTGCTTGTTTCCATACTTTAAAGATCTTTCTGGTATTCTTTTAAAACTTTTCCTGCAAGAAAAGGAAGAGATTGTGGGGCAAAGAGTATTTTGAACTCCTTCTGTAGGCACATCGATAAAACTTAGAAAATGACCCTTTGAAAACTCTAATTTAACTAGCTCTCAGTAAGAGACACAATAATTTTCTATTAAATCGTTAATCTATGGATGAGATTTAAAAGTTTATAATTTATGGCTTTAACTGCCTAAGTATTTGTTATACATTTTATTATTTTTAATTTTTTAATTGAAGTAGTTGGTCTACAGTGTTGTGTTAATTACTGCTGCACAGCAAAGTGATTCAGTTATACATATATATATACTTTTTAAAATTTACTTTCCCATTATGGTCTATCATAGGATACTGAATATAAGTTCTCTGTGCTATACAGTCAGACCCTGCTATTTATCCATTCTATATATAATAGCTTACATCTGCTAACCCCACCCTCTCACTCCATCCCTCCTTCAACCCCCTCTCCCTGTGCAACCACCCGTCTGTTCTTTATGTCTGTGATTCTGTTTCTGTTTCATAGATAGGTTCGTTTGTATCATATTTTAGATTCTGCATGTAAGTGATATCATAGGGTATTTGTCTTTCTCTTTCTGAATGACTTCACTTAGTATGATAATCTCTAGTTGCATCCATGTTGCTGCAAATGGCATTTGTTCTTTTAATGGCTGCGTAGTATTCTACTGTACATATGTACCACATCTTCTTTATCCATTCATCTGTCCGTGGACGTTTCGGTTGTTTCCGTGTCTTGGCTATTGTGAATACTGCTGCTATGAACGTAGGGGTGCATGTATCTTTTTGAATTATAGTTTTGTCTGGATATATGCCCAGGAGTGGGATTGCTGGATCATACGGTAATTCTATATATTTTTAGTTTTCTGAGGAACCTCCATACTATTTTCCACAATGGCTGCACCAACCTACATTCCCACCAACAGTGTAGGAGGGTTCCCTTTCTCCACACCCCCTCCAGCATCTGCTATTTGTAGACATTTTAATGATGGCCATTCTGACTGTTGTGAGGTGATACCTCATTGTAGTTTTGATTTGCATTTCTCTAATAATTAGCGATGTTGAGAATCTTTTCATGTGCCTATTGGCCTTCTGTATTTCTTCTTTGGAGAAATGTCTATTTAGGTCTTCTGCCATTTTTTGATTGGGTTTTTTGTTGTTGTTGTTGAGTTGTATATTTGTTGTACATTTTAAATATCATAAACTTGACAATGGAATGTGTACTTGCACGGTACATTCAGAATAATGAGTGTGCACTGTATCTCAGGGAATCAACGGAGGAAAACAAAGACCCACCTGGTTATTCAAGAATACACTCCATTCAGGGGAGGGGACAGCAAAGACTAGAGACAGGAAGGGGAAAGGTGAGGTTTCCTACATCCAGCTCCCACACCAACGAAAGGTGGGAGCCCAAGCAAGTTATTAAAAATAATGAAAATGCACATCAGCAAGCTTTACTACTGATTTTGACTTAATAAGAAAACAGAGCAGATGAAATGGAAGCAAGTTGTACCTAAATAGTTAGGCTTCTAATTTTTTCTTCTCATGACAAAATTGAAAGAAAAAGTTCAGATGTTTGAAACAGCCTTATTGCTAAACTTAGAAAGGGACCACATTCTTTGATCTAGTATCTTGTATGGCATTATTATATAAACTGAGTTGAATGGACAGTCCATAAAAAAATGTGTAGGACACCCTCCTGTCCCCACTCTTTGCCACTGTTTTCCTTTATTGGTGACATGGGAAATTTCAGATATAAGTCAATATTATTTTTTAAATTCTGAATTAAACAATGTTAAGCTCCTCTCAAAAAACATGTCTATGCCTAGTAACATAAATTGTTGGCAGAAATTGTATGTGATCTTAAAGCATAAAAAGGCACCCAACATTTCCCTTTTGTGGAATTTGTGGTTATTAGGAAATCAGCAAAGGCCACCGCATAGTAACAGACATATAACCCACTAGGTGGCGCAATGATGCAGAACTAAAAAAGATTGCTGTTTCAACTTTAAAACTTCAAAACGTAATTCGGGGAGATTAGAAACAAACTTTAAAAATTACAATAAAACCCCACCATTATAGCTTTTATAAGAGGCAAGGTACATTTGCAACTCGAGGGAGAAAACTAAAAGAGGAAAATTATACTTTCATTTGTCACTCATTAATATTTTTTAAAAAGTTACTAGATATTACAATCAATTAACATCCTATGAGGTTTTTGACCCTGCTCTGGTTGTGGGATAGTCAAAGCAATTTAAACCATCTGGAATGTAGAAGACAGCACTTTCTAATTGTTAATCGAAGGACCTAATTGGTATGGTGGAACATATTCCAGGAGAAAAAGTTACAGGATTTAGAGTTTCACGTAGAATGTGGAGTCCATTCACTGGTTCATTCAATAAATATTTATTAAACACCTTTTTCATGCCAGGCTTTGTACTGAGCACTAGAGATTAAACAGTGAGGAAAATAAACAAGGTCCTGCCTTCATGGAGCTTACAGGCTAATGGGGGCCCAACTGTAAATCAAGGAGCCTGTCAGCAACTGTAGAACTAAAACTGTGACACGAGCTTTAAAGGGCAAGTACAGAAAGGTCTAGAATAGGAAGAACTGGCCTCTCCAGGGACATCAGGGAAGGCTTTCCTTCTTAGTGACCCCGTGGAAATAGGGAATGCAACCCACTGAGGGAGGACAAGACGAGAGACCACCACCACGTCTGAGGCACAAAGAGGGAGGCAGATGGGGGAGCCTGGGTCTCAGTAAGGATCTTGGTCTCATTTATGAGTAAAGTAAGTAAAAGTCTGAGGCAGATCAATGGCACAAGTGGATTTGTAGTCTTATATATTTGAGTCCAAATTCCTCATTTTACTGAGAAGCAGGGAAGAAATCTAAGCCTAGGTCAATAGCCCCAGTAGATTACTGGGTACAAGAGGTGGGAAGAAGGAAGTAAGGGAGAGGTGCACTGAATTCCCAGGGCAGTAACGGCTTTCTCAGGGCAGCTGAACCCCAGGGCCCACCCAAGGGTTTAAGCCCCAGTCAAGATCCCCTTATACTGTGAGGAAAGAATAAAGCAAACCATAATTTCTAAGCCAAGTTCCAAAGCCACCTCTGCAAGTACATAATTTAGGAGTGGGCAAGAAACTGCTATCAGGGCAGGAAACAGGAATGTTCACCAGGCATTCTGAGAAATGGATGCAGACACCAAAATAAGCCAAAGGACCAAGGCAACAAACTGCACCATCAAGACTGCTCATCAGGGGGAATTCCCTGGAGGAGGTCCAGTGGTTAAGACTCAGTGCTTTCACTGCTGAGGGCCCAGGTTTCAATCCCTGGTCAGGGAACTAAGATCCCACAAGACCCGAGACACGGCCAAAAAAAAAAAAAAGAGTGCTCGTCTGAAGAAAGGCAACAACCAAAACCTGTCTATTGAAAGAAAATTCAGGTAAGGACTTCTACTGCATTTGCCAGAAGACTCAGGCTTCTGCTTCCCCGGAGGGCTGGGGCCAGGCAGGGTCCAGACAACAGCACAACACGCTGAGCTCTCTCCAGCTGTTCTAGTTTGTCAGTGGATGAGTTCTCGGTTTGTCATCAAGCAGCTGTAAAACCTCTAAGTTTGCTGAACGTCTCAGGTGTTAATACCCACCTCATAGGGTTCTTGAGAAGATCAAGTGGAATTTGATGTGGAAGTTTTTTTGGGGTTTTTTTGTTTTTTTTTTTTGCGGTACGCGGGCCTCTCTGTTGTGGCCTCTCCCGTTGCGGAGCACAGGCTCTGGACGCGCAGGCTCAGTGGCCATGGCTCATGGGCCCAGCCGCTCCGCGGCATGTGGGATCTTCCCGGACCGGGGCACGAACCCATGTCCCCTGCATCGGCAGGCAGACTCTCAACCACTGCGCCACCAGGGAAGCCCTATGTGGAAGTTTTTACAAACCAGAAAGTTTCACACAAATGAAGAGTACTTCCTATATTAAATTAATCTCACTCTAAAAAAAGGCAGTATGATACACATTTAATAAAAGATTTTGGAAATAGATAGCATTTAGTCATTCAGCATTTAAGTATCTACTATGACTCAGGCTTTGAAAACAAAGGCCTATCAACATAGAACACAGTCCCCACTCTCAAAGGTTGCCTTTTTTAGGATACAGAAAGGCCTGGAATAGTCTAGAGAACAATGGCAGTGAATGTGTACTGAACTGGGGTATCAGTCACTGATCTATCAGCTTCAAGCCTTTCCAAATCCCCTGAGTTGGAAAAACGACATTAATTCCTCTTCTGCGTTACATTTCTTCACGACTTTGACCATGATGGTGGTTTAGCATATCTTTGAAGTCTCCCCCACAAACCCCCCCCCCCCCGCCCCGCCCGCCCGCCCGCCCGCCAGCCCGCCAGCCAGCCACAGGAAAGAATGAATTGTTTGGAAATGAAATAGCCAACAACTTAGAAATGCGACAAACATTATCTGTTCCAAAGCTGGAAATGCAGAGCATAAATAAGAAAATCCAAAACACAGACACATATTTTATCGTAGAGGGACATCTCAGTTTTATGGCCTTTCAACATCTTAAAACCAAAATGAGCTTTGACATATACTTTCTCCACACTTTCTTGTACTTAAGTTACTGCTTAACCAGAGGAAGTCTACACTCATAATTTCTCGACTGGCCTGTTACCAGTCACCTTCCAAGACTGAAACCAGAAGCAAACCAGCCCTTCAGTGCTAAGATCCACACTCTTCTGCATCTGGCTTTCCCATAGCCAAGGGGGACCTTGGACAAGAGTGTCCTCATAAAGCCAGAACCTTTCATAAGTCAGCATCTGACATACCTATACCCAGATGGCAGAAAAACTGCCTAGAAACCAAGCATCCTGCTTCTGGAAGTTCTAAACTAGTGCCCAGCAAACATTTATTTAAAGGGCCACATAGTATATATTTTAGGCTTTGCAAGTAGAGGATATTAAATAGATACTTATATAGCAACTTAAAATGTAACCATTAAAAAAAGGTAAGAACAATTCTTAGCTACCAGGCAGGAAAAAACCCAAAAAACCACCCAAGCAGGCAGCCGGCTACAGTGTGCCAACCCCTACTCCACACTTATGCAAAATTTAATAACTGACTAGTAATAGATGTGCAGGTGTCTGTTCACCAAGCAAGGCACCACGTTTAGCCAGCGAGGTGCTCACAAGCAGCACACAGGGAGGTGCACACACTTCTTGATTCCTGCTTTCCTTCACCTTGGTTTTCACTTCTATCCTCAACAAGCCTTAGAATTATACTCAGCACCCAGTCACTATTTGGGGATAATCCTGTTTTGTTTGCTTCTTTCTTTCTTTTCTTCTTCTTTTTTTATTTATTTTTGTGGTACGCGGGCCTCTCCCTGTTGTGGCCTCTCCCGTTGCGGAGCACAGGCTCCGGATGCGCAGGCTCAGCGGCCATGGCTCAGGGGCCCAGCTGCTCCTCGGCACGTGGGATCTTCCTGGACCGGGGCACGAACCCGTGTCCCCTGCATCGGCAGGCGGACTCTCAACCACTGAGCTACCAGGGAAGCCCTCTTTTCTTTTTTTAATTAATAAGGCATAAGTTTTTAGTTGGTACATAATACAAAAGTTAGGTCAATTCAAAGTGAACTCGGGACTTCCCTGGTGGTCCAGTGGTAAAGAATCCACCTTCTAGTGCAGGGGACGCGTGTTCCATCCTGGTCGGGGACTAAGATCCCATGTGCCGCGGGGGCAGCTAAGCCCACGCACAACTACTGAGCTCGAGCGCCTCAAAGAGAGAGCCCGCGTGTCGCAAACTACGGAGCCCACGCGCCCTGAAGCCTGTGCACCACAACTAGAGAGAGAAAACCCGCAAGCCACGACTAGAGAGAAGCACAAGCGCTGCAACGAAAGATCCCATGCATGCCTCAACAGAGAAAGATCCCGCGTGCCGCAATTAAGACCCAATGCAGCCAAAAACTTTTTAAAAAGCAAAACAAAACAAAGTGAAGTGCACTTGGTTTTGGTAGCAACTTAACTTCTCTGGTTATATTTTACCTAAAAAATCTGAACTTGTTCACAATTTCCAATCACATACCACAGGGGAAACTGGCCTGAGATCAGAATCTTGCTTCAGATAATCCTCCAAGTGGATGATTAACTACAGGGAGGCGCGTTATCAACACGCTTATTGGGCAAGAATGAGGAGATGTGTTGGACACAGAGAAGTAAAAACCTTTGCTCCCGACCTCAAGCTGGGCTGCTGTCTGTGTACCCTCACAAAAAGACAGTAAGGGTGCGGCACCCACAACCCAAGACAAATTTAAAGAGAACGTGAAAACACTAGAAGTTTCCATTGCCCACCATGAAGTCTGACTTAGAATCTGGTCAGAATTAGAATCTGGTCAGAATTCTATATATCCAGCTTGTGTCAGGGCTGAACTTAGAACCAAGAATCAGCATTTCTAATTGTGTGAACCTTATTAGACGGTCCATGGAAGCTCATCAAACTCATCAATTCTGGATCCTGGGAGAAGAAAGCCATGCAGTGAGGCAATGAGGAAAAGACAAAAGCACCCTTAATAAGACTCCAGGGGGAACAGGAAGAAACAAAGTTTATATCTGGAGCCTTTCTAGCTCTTTCTACCCCTTGCTGGTTGCTCTGGCTTTCAAGGTCCTCCTACCCCAAAGCATTCAAAGGTGAACTCCCAACACACAACGTCTGCTCCATCAGCAAAATGTTCTGGCTCCCAAATTCCCTCTCTACCTTTATCCCCAACCCAAACTCTCACTGTATCAATGCTTTCAGTCTCAGCTAGATATCAGAAAAAGATGACTTACTTCCCACTAAAGTGTGAGTGCCTGGTAACCTACACCTCTCGGTGTTTTTTTAAAAGATGTACTTTGACCCTGATGAAACTCCTGATGGAATTCTGATCCTTAACAGGCAAGTTCACAAACACAGCACATCAAAGATGAACATTCTTTCGAATTCCACAATCCAGACGCTTTGTAGCCACAACCAGTTTTTCTTGACATTAATTACAATTGTTGTTTTCTGTGGGATGGGATTACACAGTCATTTCTAACTAGAGGCTGTGGACTTGAAGACAGTGGACTCTCTCTCACTTGACAAGACAGTCTTAATATTTCTGTAACAAAATTATGATTTTAACTAGTTGTCTATGAAATCTACTTCCCCATAAAGCTGTGTCTTACACACCTTAGCGTCTTTGGGGCATCCTACGGTAATGGACACACATGGGTCACTGAAGAATGAAAACATCTCTTAAAAACACTGATATTTCATTGTGACTCATGATTCCCTGAAGGAAAAATTTCTGTATACTTTCAGTGATAATGTGTAAAATCCTTCAAATCAACAGAGGGCCGTTAGCTTCTCCCTCTTATTTCTCTGGTCATATGATTCTGAAAAGCAGAGGCTGGGAGTTGAAAGCACCTATAGGTTTCAAATTAAAGGGACCTTGGCTCAAATTCCCTCCCTGTCGTACAAACTATGTGATGCTGGACGAGTTACTTAACATTTCTGAGCCTCGGTGTCCTCACCTATAAAATCGTGTTTTAGGGGCTTCCCTGGTGGCGCAGTGGTTGAGAGTCCGCCTGCCGATGCGGGGGACGCGGGTTTGTGCCCTGGTCCAGGAAGATCCCACATGCCACGGAGCAGCTGGGCCCGTGAGCCATGGCCGCTGAGCCTGCGCGTCTGGAGCCTGTGCTCCGCCAACGGGAGAGGCCACACAGTGAGAGGCCCGCGCAAAAAAAAAAAAAAAAAAAGTCGGGTTTTAACACCTACCCCCAATTGGTTGGGAGGGTTCAGTGAGATCTGTACCAAGGGTCTAACACTGCATCAACCACTTCACTACAGAAAGGTCTGACTGCATCTTACTTTGTGTCCTGGGCCCCCTCACAATTAGGCATTTTACAGAGACATCAGGAGTTCTGATGGACACTTGGGAACTGAGCTGAGTGAGCCAACCCCCAACACACCCCTATTGGCAAAAATCAAGGACACAGCTTCAGAGCCCTTCTACAAACTCCATTAATGCATATTTTACATTTGTTGGTCCAATAATGGAATGGAATGTTGCAGCTTCAGTCTCCAAGCTACCTACAAAGTGCTTTTTTGGGGGAGGGGCAGGTAGGGGGGAACACAGCAAGGCAAGAGAAAACATACCCAGGCCAATCTCGTTTCAGTTTTTTAGGACTTACCGTCTCCATTCTCTTCCTTTCACCGTCCTTCATTTAATGAGTAACTATTCTATGCCTGGACTGGTAATGCCAAGAATCAGACCTGCCCTTGAGAACTCACAATCAACCCCCCACATTAAAAGTGACCCTCCTCCCAACACTAGGCAGAATCCAGGCCTCGTGAAAAACACACTGCTCTTCCGAAAGGATAAACACATGCAATGAAGTTTACATCTAATTGAGGACTTTTTTTTTTTTTTTTGGCAGTTCACTGTTTTCCAAGCATTCGTTTTGACTAAGCTCAACCCAATCAAAAAGCTTACGTGGCTTCTCAGGAAGATAATAACCTATCCAATGTAGCAGACTACACAAATAGAGCCAACATACCCAAGTTGGAAGAGATGAAAGAGACAGACAGACGGACATGACAGCACCCCAGTTGCCAGGGCACTTGGCTACATAAATCACTATCCCGTAGATAAAGCCAAAAGGACAAATCTGGTGACTGGAGTGATATGTGACTGCTGTTTTCTCAGGACAGTTCATTACTGGGATATAATCCAATCAGGCCAACATTTATATGTGATCATCCAATCACACTCAAAGACAACTGAGAACAACAATGCCATTGTTCCTTGGAGCTTATTACTACAGCTAAAGCCAAGTGAGCTTCCTCGCCCCACCCCTGCCCAGTGACATGTGTACTCTCCTTGGCTCCTGTTCTATTAATAAGTGAGAGAGATTCTTTAAGACAGTGCATACTGCCTGCAAATATTCTGTGGTAATAAACAGCAAAACCATCACCGATGTATGATTTCTGGACAAAGTAAATCACAACCACGAAATTTAAGAAATTCAGAAAATTTAGCAATGCCCAAACTAATTTTAATTTTAACCAAGCTCTGTTTCCCCACATTTTATAGAGGAACTTTATCTTTAAAAAGCAGATGACTAACCAGTCCCCAAATATGAGGTTTCAAGGACTGAGGAGGGTGATGATGCAATGCCAGCAGCCTTTCTTAATTCCCTAGCTTCTGTGGAATATCAGCTCATGCCAGAACTTGACTTTTTTTTTTTCCTTAATTTTAAAGGATATTGTCAAATAAAAATAAAGCTATTTTACAAAAATACACAAAGCAGCACCACACGGCCCTTCCTCAGGCTGTAACACTACTAGCTGAAATATTTATAGGCACCTGGATCAGAAATACCTACATGTTTATAACCAATCATTTTTGTTGAAGGAGTGAATTAGGTCAGTGCCCTTAAGAAGCTCCCCTTCAGCTCTATTTTCCACTCTCCAAACAAAGAAAACCTTTGTGCATTGTATTAGCCACTGTAAACTGTTTGGACATCCATTGTTAGTCCTGGCCGACTGGATAAGTCTGGCGAAAAAGAGATAAAACAGGAGATTCTGTCAATATATTTCTAGCACATTCAAATTTAAGCAAGCTTCGCACAGAACCAGCTCACTCTAACTGCTAAACAAGTGGCTGAAATGAAGTTACTGTTCATGCTTATCTTGGCCCTTAGAATATATGCTTTCCTTATCGCTTCAAATTGCTCTGAAAGGAGTCTTCAGAAGTAGCACTGTAGATAGAAGCCTAAAATAAAATATTAATCAATAAATTGCTTGGCCAGTCTGCTTCTAGCTACTTTCCTGAAAGCAATAATAGTAAGGTCCCTAATCAGTCAGGGTCATAGGGAAAATTATTCGAATGAGAGAGAAGATTCACAGACATTCTAAAATAAGAAAAACTCAGTTCTTTCCATATGAGACATCATTATAGGGAGGATTTTGCCAAAATTGAGGCTATATTTTTAAATGTTTCAAGAACAATACATTACGGCTCATACTTCACAAATAAGTAGAAGTAGGACAGACACTATTGCCAATGTTTTGGTAGACTAGAACGTGCTGTCAGCATGAGATTTGAGGCACAAAATAGGATAAAGATTGAATCTCTTACCATTTAACTTGTCAAAAGATAAGACAGAGGGAGGAAAAGGGGACATTCTCTTCAGCCCATCTATAAACCGGATTTATATATCACCTTTTACTTTATTAAAAACTAACAAATCAGGGGAGGGATAAATTAGGAGTTTGGGATTAAAACATACACACTACTATATATAAAACAGATAACCAACAAGGATCTACTGTATAGCACAGGGAATACTCACTATCTTATAATAACCTATAAGGAAGAGAATATTAAAAAAGAGTATATATATTTATATATATGTATAACAGAATCACCTTGCTGTACACCTGAAACTCACACGACACTGTAAATCAACTTTTTTTTTTTTTTTTTGGCGGTACGCGGGCCTCTCACTGTTGTGGCCTCTCCCGTTGCGGAGCACAGGCTCCGGACGAGCAGGCTCAGCGGCCATGGCGCACGGGCCCAGCCGCTCCGCAGCATGTGGGACCCTCCCGGACCGGGGCACGAACCCGTGTCCCCTGCATCGGCAGGCGGACTCTCAACCACTGCGCCACCAGGGAAGCCCTCAATAAAATTTTTTAAAAATTAAAATAAAAACAAATAAATCAAAATGACTTCAAAAAGAAAATACTCATTAAGTTTCATAAAGTTATACGTAAAAGCAGCAGCTCTTAGAATCAAGTTACTTCTCAGTCTGTATTAACTTGTAGGCTAGCAAACTATAATTTCTCAAGCTTACTCATATAGAAAAGTACCAAGAATCACAGAGCAGTTGAGAATCTGAGGCCCTTCAGAGAAACAATACCTTATGTGACAGGTAGGACTTATGGTAGCATCCACACTCCAGCAGGTGATTATAAAGTCAAAGGACTGATTTCTATAATTCTGAACACGAATTATAGAAAGCAGTCCTCAGTAATAATGATGATACAAGTAAATTATAACCACTGCCATTAAATTGCCACTGCAACCCCAGGAGGCATCTATGCCTTTTGTTTGCTGGCACTCAGCTTCCCCTAGTCCCAGAGACCAGAAGCCCCCAATCCCTTTGCCAACAGGGTACCAATGAGGTGCAAGTATTTATTTAAGATCTAAAAGGATGAAGGGAAGCAGATGCCATTTGTTCTCATTTTCCTGTAGCAGCAGTCATAGGCAAAAACTGATTTCCCAGACCTGAGCTTTGCAGTTACCTCCAAGCTCCCTATCATTTCAGCCTCCTCTGGGCTACAGAGGCTGAGACAGTAACAGGGTTGTTTGGAGGTCCTGGCTCAGGGCAGCAGCAGCTTTCTAACTTTCTAGGGGGCAAATCAGAGACTAGCAATGGGCCCTTCTGCTCTGTAGGCACCTAATTCTCTCCATTAAGTTTCATTCTCCTTGAACTAGCTAGAATGATGTCTGTTTTCTTCACGGAACCCTGACCCAGAGGGTCTGTAGTGTCCATTTCACAGCTGAGAAAACCAAACCTGAGAAAAGTAAATTGCCTAAGGCCAAGCAAGTAAGCAGGCAGGACAAGAAGAATTCACACCCAGGTCTGCCTGACTTCAACATCACAAAATGAAAGTTAAACACACAGAGTGAAAGGTAAGCCTATCTCCAACCCATGATCCAGCAATTCTACTCCCAGGAATTTACACAAAAGAAATGGGTGCGTAAGCCCACAGAACAAGCTATAGGTGATTTTCATAGCAGCTTCGTCCATAATAGAAACAAAACAAAAACCTGACTACAACCCAAATATCCGTCAACAAAAGATGGATAAACAAAACTGGTAAATTCATACAAATGGAGTATTTACTACTCAGCAATAAAAGAAAAGTACTGAATTGTGTAACAACACAAAGGTTACTCTGAGGAAAGAAACCAGACACCAAATGCTGATTTCATTTATACAGATCCTCTCAAGGTGAAGCAAGGCTATAGGATGGTGAGAGATGTCAGAAGAGAGGTTCCCTTGTGGGTGGGGTGGTGAACAGTTGGAAAAGTGACGAGAGAACCTTCTGGAGTGATGGAAAGTTCTATTTTTTGATCTAGGTGGTAATCACACAGGTGAATACATTCACGTAAAAGTTCATCTGGCTCTGCAACTGGATAGTGGTGGTGGCTGCAATTAATTGCCACAATGAAATGCCACTGAGGGCACACTTAGAATGGTTAAAATAAGGTTGGGAGGGAGGGGATGGGGGATATACGTACGCGTATAGCTGATTCACTTTGTTATACAGCAGAAACCAACACACCATTGTAAAGCTTATACTCCAATAAAGACGTTAAAAGAAAAAAAAATGGTTAAAATAGTGGATCTTATTGTGTTTTACTACAATAAAAAAAAATCAAGCTCTCCACTTGAGAGTTGTACATTTTACTGTCTGTAAATTATACTTCAATTTAAAAATTAAAAATAATAATATAGAAAAAGCTCCATTGTGAGTAAGCAGGCTTTGGAGGACAGACCCAGGATACCACTGTTCCCATAGAAAAATTTTTCTCAGTTTCAGGCAAATGTTTTTCACCTCAGTTCTTTGGTAAATTGAGTCTACCCTTCCTGCCTCTTCCTGACTCTTGAGTAAAGACATCTGCAAACTGTGCGCTTAAGCAGTATAAGCAGACCAAATACTTCTCCCAGACCTTTGATTAAAATCCAAATTAGGTTCTGCTAGAAAGAAGGCCACCGATGTTCAAAATGAACTCGTTGCCTCTTCATTGCAATGTGTCGCCACCTGACTGTTTTTAGACACTTAACAATAACGCCAGAAGGAAAAGCACAAATGTTTCCAGTTCCATTTCTGGAAAATTTCAATGGGTGTCTGAGATGCCACAAATCTCTCTCCCCTCTCAAAACTCACCCAGACACTAAACAGACCGGGCCGAGGCAGGCGAAGTGCTCTCCCTGAACTTAGGCAGAAAAACTTTGATGTGCCTGAGGTAACCCTGAAACATGGCTGCTGGCGAGTGACTTCACATCAGTCAGTAACAGTGAATGAGGTCTTGCGACAGTCACCAGGAGGCCCGTCTTCAGCGCATTTGTGAAGAACAAATCAGAAAGGCTTCCCAGTGGCAGGCCTGCCTTACCTTCCGTGCTCGTGTTACAGGCAATGCGGTCCCTGGGAGAGGAGTCCATGGGGAAAGGAGGGGTGCTGGAGGCTCCCAGGATGCAGCTTTTACTAGGAAGGATGGAGGGAAAGAGGAAGGAGAAAGAACGATTCTCAGGAAGCCCTGGGAGATGGCTGCAGTTGCTGGCTTGGGGCTGCAGAGTGAGGAAGAGAATTCAGCACCCACTGAGCTGGTACATTATTTAAGCTGCAACTGAATAATAGATCTTTCCATCACTTCATGAGCTAAACAAGACAGCCACTCTTTGGAAGTTGCTTTGCAGACAGAATGCATTGGCTCTCTTCTTAAAAGAGAAAACAGAGAGAAAGAAAACACACAAGTTGTTTAAGGAGTGTGGAAGCACTTAAAGATGGCATGAATCAACAGAAATTACCTAGAATATTCTCTAGGCTTTATACCAAACACTCAGAATCTTAAGCACTGTAAAAGACTTCAGAGTTGATCAAATATAATTATTCATTTCCCTATAAAGAAACTGAGAACTAGAATTACACGCCTTAGCTCAAGTCACCAAGCTAATTCGTAGAACAGCTTATACACCATTAAAGAAAGGGTCTGTATAAAATTCTACACCTTTTTTTTTCTTATGGACAAACTATCATCCACTCACTATATCAATGTCAGGAATCCACTTTTCTAAGTTCTCGATGTCTTCAATTCTTACTAGTTTATGCAACAAGCCTTCTGATCAAGTCAGTACAATGAGGTCAACACTTAGTGCATGTGCTTGGTGCCCTGTCAGCTTCTGGGGTGACCAAGATGACTCAGACCAGGGAGGGGCTCACGGCTGACGGGAAATGACTGGCATGTGGCAGATGTGATAAGGGCTCGAATAAACACTGGCATGTGCACGCTAACCTGTCACAGGCCAGGAGGCAAATGATTCAGCCCGAGTGAAGAAGGGTAAGGGAGAAACTGGACTTCTAAAAATGAGCTCACCAGGAAGTTTCTTCTAAACTATTCATTCTTTTCAAAAGCAGAAATGACGAGTTTTTTGTTTTTTGTTTTTTTTAAAGATCGGGTTTTTAAAATCGTTACTTTTATTTATTTCTGGCTGCGTTGGGTCTTCGTTGCTGTGCGCGGGCTTTCTCTAGCTGCGGGGAGCAGGGGCTACTCTTCATTGCAGTGCGTGAGCTTCTCATTGCGGTGGCTGCTCTTGTGGAGCACGGGCTCTAGACGCGCGGGCTTCAGTAGTTATGGCTCGTGGGCTCTACAGTGCAGGCTCAGTAGTTACGGCGCACAGGCCTAGTTGCTCCACGGCATGTGGGATCTTCCTGGATCAGGGCTCGAACCCGTGTCCCCTGCATTGGCAGGTGGATTCTTAACCACTGCGCCACCAGGGAAGTCCGGACGAGCTTTGCTAATACTAACTCCTTCAAAGAATTTCATTCTGCTTTGCTAGATATGTTTGGCAACAGCCTTCCTAGGATTGAGAACGGGCTACTTGCCTCACACAGGTACATCACCCCTTCTCCCCGCCACCCAGGCTCTCAGGTGCTCCGGGCAAGAGGAGGCAGAGAAGGAACCCCACAGCCTAGGACTTGGAACACTTCCCTTATAAGAAATGGCTCTCAGCGAATGGAAACAAACAGCTACACTTGGAACATTATTTCCTCCTCCGAAGAACAAAGCTCCAAGAAGCTACAAGTCTTAGAAGAGAAGGTCAGTAAATCCTACTGATGACTAGAATGCAGTATTTCCCCGGTTCAACTTCAACTAAGTGACAAAGTCTAGAGTATCTGCAGTGTCCTCTCATCTCTATGAAAGGTTTTTCTAACACATACAATGGCAAAGATACAACTGGATTCTAATCATTATCTATTAATTACAGCCTAATAACTCTTACCGACCAGCAAACTATCCCAATAATTCTCTCCCACAATGTATTACATATATTCTCTCTAAATGCCTCTGACTTGTCACTAACTATATTGTCACTAACTATAAATATATAGCTATATATTTAGTCCCTTGCTTATATCGGGTGTCAGATGAAGCATACTATAATTAGTTTTCAAAGATGATGTCATTTTCTCTTGTGAACATAATGTATATATTGTGTTGGCTGAGTAAAGTCTACAATACAAATAATAATTATCATATTAACTCTGAAATCCATGTTTACATATGCATATGGGTAAAATTCAGTAAACATTTGTATTCAAGGATGTGACATGAAGTCTTTGCCATAATTAATGGTATAATTTGAAATTCTGGGGTCAGTAGAGCTTCCTATGTAACACCCAACAAATATCTTACTCTCAAAGGATCTATCAAGGGTCTTTCACCACTATTACCGTTCCTGCCACCCTCCAAACTCTCCAACCCCTCAACACTCACACACAATGATGGGGAAAGAGAAACACAAATAGAACCTCTAATCTATGAATATTCTAATCAGGCTAAATATTTAGTTTGAAAGTAAAAATAAACATTCATTATTACAGAAATTTATACTGCTATGGTTTGCAACACACAATGGTGTATAAGTGACTAAGAAAAGCTGCATTATGTTTTTAAGGTTAAAGACCTGATTTAACTTTAACCATTTGGCAGGGGCACTAAACAAATATCTGTAGTGATTTTAAATGACTAAAGTTACTAATTGAAAGCCTAGGACTTCTCATAAAGAGTATGCACACACATACAATTAGGGATTCTGCTGACTGAAGCAAAGTGTTTTCTATTGTGGTTTTATTCACCTATCATGAACATGAACTTCAATTGCTCATTTCTCCAGGTCACGGCAGGGTTTCTTTTTTCCTACCTCAAGACTTCCAATTCCTACAACAATCCTTGTTAAAGCCTATTCTGCAGACCCAATAAAAGCTCCATTTTTAAAGAGTTAGATGCATTACATGTGAGGCTGCCTGGGTCTCTGTATTCTTAGGCGCTGACGGATGGTGACTGAGATACGCTTGGTAACAGAGTGATGTCCCCCAGGAGTGCCAAAGCATTTCCCCCTTTTCACTCTATCCTACCACAAATGTCACACCAACAGACCTTAAAATTGCAGAATGGCTTGCGGGAAGCAAAGAAAGGAATGAGACTTAGGGAAGACATTAAATAGCTTCACGAATACACTGTCTGGAGCAACAGAAAAGAGAACTGGGTGGACAAGAGCAAGATGCACATATTAAGACACAAAGTCCATCAAATTCAACTTTCCTGGCTTTTCTGGGCCATTCTGTGTCCGACTTTCCTTAAGGTGTGGTTGAGGTACACCTAGCTCTCCATACTTAAGCGTCACACTCGTATTTTGAGAGTATTTTCCAAATCTCAGATTTCAAGGGCTGTCTTCACAGTTTTGGCCTTATTCTCATACCACTCATCCTGATAATTTACTATTTTTCTTAAGTCGAACTCACCGTTTTATTTCATACTTATTTTTGCCTCATTCTAAGCAATCTATCCATGAAATAAATGAGTTTGGTGACCGGCTTTATGTTTTTTAGTCCTGAACTACAAGGGTCATGCACAGTAATTAAAGAATGGGCTATGTCCCTCCCTGTGCCACCTGTAAATCTGTCTGCACAGCACACTTTGGAAACAACACTGTTTTGAAGGCAGCAAAAAAGGCAGAGAAAATGTTTAATTTAATAGGCATTTTTTCAGTATGACAGTCCTGAGTCTCCCTTTTGAGTTCACAGGTTATCGAGACTGACACAGCTTTGGATGATGGAGGCGCGAGCCCCCTTAAAAAACCCGAATGAAACAGTCACCGTCATGGGAAGGCCCATGCAGGCCTGCCCAGGCTCTAGCAGTCAGATGCTAAGTTCCAAGAAGGGCATTTTCTAATCAAGCTGCAAAAGCGGAAGCAGGTACTTTCCAACTCAGAACTCTCTTCCTCACACGGTGCCATAGGCAGTGTACAAAGTTAATCGACTGCTTTCCTAGGTAACCTTCAGACCTGGAACTAGCTATTGCCAATACCGGATGTTAGGACTGAGTGCCTGATAACTTTTCTCCATTGCTGTTATACAGGTTTTGCAAAATTTTTAATGGGAATGCCACCTCAGACCCTCATAAATTTGCTAGCTATACGAGCTTTCTCTCACAAGGGTCGTCATGAAAATTCTTGTGGGGACGAAGTAGGTTCTAAATCGTTTTAGGGAACATTTCTTTTTTAACCTTAAAAAAGCCCATGTAGGGACTTCCCTGGTGGCACAGTGGTTAAGAATCCACCTGCCAATGCAGGGGACACAGGTTCGAGCCCTCGTCCGGGAGGATCCCACATGCCGCGAAGCAAGTAAGCCCGTGCACCACAACTATTGAGCCTCTGCTCTAGAGCCCACATGCCGCAACTACTGAGCCTGCGCACCACAACTACTGAAGGCCACGCGCCTAGAGCCTGTGCTCTGCAACAAGTGAAGCCACCGCGATGAGAAGTCCATGCAGCCCAGTGAAGAATAGCCCCCGCTCACCACAACTAGAGAAAGCCCATGCGTAGCAACAAAGATCCAACACGGCCAAAAATAAATAAATGAATAAATTAAAAAAAAAAGTCCATGTAAAACATCAAAGTTTTTAACCCACTAAATAGGTGTTGAATCTGACTTCTGTCTGACTGTATGTTTCTGACCCTGCCCCTTCGATTTAGGATGAAGAAACAACTCAGTAAAACATATGAGATAATCATTCTGCCGCACCCACCCAATTTTCAATGGAAAATGCCTCTCAATACCAAGGCTGGCTGGTCCAAGGCCATTCCAGCCAGCACTTGTTGGCCCCCATTACTGCTTAGAGTCTGACCAATGAGGCATTTGATAGGGTGTCAGCTCTCAACCTCGATAAACTAATCTGCAGCCACAGCTCCTCAACGGGATTTGTTTTAGGGATTAGGCAAGGAATTCCCGGATGGCTCATATTCTTGGAAGAGGTATGTTGAAAGTTTCAGCGCGATTACTAACCCTTCCTGAATCTTCACCCCACCAGCCCCTCCCACACCTCATGACACACCCCAGCCAAATCTGCATAACTTTTAACTACGGAACATATGACAGTACACAGGACTACAGGGGCCCCGCCTAGTTTCAAAAACTTTTCTGTCTCCTAAAAAGAAAGCCTTCAGAAGAGAAAACCTTGCTAAGCTCAAAAGTCACTGTAGGGGGATTCCCTGGTGGTGCAGTGGTTGGGAGTCTGCCTGCCGATGCAGGGGACACGGGTTCATGCCCTGGTCCGGGAGGATCCCACATGCCGCGGAGTGGCTGGGCCCGTGAGCCATGGCCGCTGAGCCTGCGCGTCCGGAGCCTGTGCTCCGCAACGGGAGAGGCCACAACAGTGAGAGGCCCGCATACCGCAAAAAAAAAAAAAAAAAAAAAAAAAAGTCACTGGAGGAATTTTATCATTTCCCTCGAATTCCCAGGCATTTCTCCAGCATAAGAGCAATGTCTGGCTGTGACCTTTTGCCAATGTACAAAGAATCAGATTAAAAGTTAAACAAATGTAGGCAGAAACCCTTGCAAATGGAATTCCCCAGGGGGTGATGCTAAAAAATTTTGGGTCTTATGCATACGAGAGCCCCCAAAAGAGTAATATTCCCTGTGTAGGGTGTTGGGGGTAGCCCTGTTTACTGGGAAACTGGTTCACTTCTTTATAGGAAAAGTCAAGTCATTAATACATTAGGGATTTCTGGGACTTTTTCTTTTTCTTAAAGTTCTCTTCCTGGCATTTAAAGCCTTTCAAGAGAGTGTGCGCATCTCTTGCTCTTTCCCTCAGCAACTGCCCTAACATACCTGGTACCTCCTTTTTGTGCTTAGTAACCCAGAGCCCAGCACTTAAGAGTTTTCAGCACCTGTTTTGGTTCTTATTACAGTTGGCCCTCCATATGCAAGGATTCAACCAACTGTGGATCAAAAATATACAGCGGGGGAAAAAAATTCCAGAAAGTTCCAAAAAGCAAAACTTGAATTTGCCACACACCGGCAACTATTTACACAGCATTTACATTGTATTTACAACTATTTCTATAATATTTCCATTGTATCCAGTACTGTAAGTAACCTAGAGAGGATTTAAAGTGTACAGGAGGATGCCCTTAGGTTATAGGAAAATACTACACCATTTTATATAAAGGGCTTTGAGCATCCTTGGATTTTGGTATCTGAGGGGGGTCCCAGAACCATTCTTCCCCCCATCCCAGGATACTGAGGGATGACTACTAGCTACTGTCTACTTAGCATCCACTAGCCAGGCACCCTATGTCATTTCACTCAGTCCTCGTCTTATGAGACGCGTTATTAGCCCCATTTTCTAGACTGGCTTACCGTGTAAGGTATCTGTTCAAAGGCAAACTTTCTTCCCAAAAAGAAACCCTGAAGGGAGTGTGCACGGAACAAACCCACACTTTGTTGCATTTCTGTATTGCAGAGTGTGCATCTGTATCGCATACTCCCTCTGTAAGCCGCAGGTATCCCAGCAGAGAGAGTTTGCAGAGTCTTAAAAAACATCTAAACTTTTCAGATCGAACAGACTCTTGACAGCAGAAGTTGAGTCTTGCTTATCTTGTACCCCACCTGTTCACAGTGGACCGGCACAAGTGGGTGCTCATTAAGTTATCAGCTGCGTGGTCCTGAAAAAGCTGCAGCAGCAACTCAGGGGGAAAACAATCTCCCTTCATCAATCTCTGACAGCAGCTCTGAAAAAGCTCAAGAAACACCTCAAAAGCCACTGTTGCCTTACTAAAGCACCCTCCTTCTCTAGTCTCCCCGGAGAGGGGAAACTACAGTATCCTGTTCCTGCTTCTAATTGGAATGCATCAGAGTCTTAATTATTTGCATTCTTCCCCAACAAGACAGTGTGGTAGAGGCACACTCTTAACATTTGTATTTCCCACACTGAAGTGAAGTTGTTCATGAAAATTTATTGAATAACCATATTTCATTCTCTCAGGCAAGATATTAAATGGCACTTTGCCACAAATGCAATCACTACTAGTAACTCCTCACTTAAAATGAAAATGGTCCACTTCCAAGGTTTGCATGTAGACTGTCTCTCCCAGGAATAACCCTGACACAGGTGGACCTGTTTTCCCAAGGTGACTGTCAGCGCACCCA
The DNA here is from genome assembly GCF_963455315.2 of Globicephala melas. NCBI lineage: Eukaryota > Metazoa > Chordata > Mammalia > Artiodactyla > Delphinidae > Globicephala > Globicephala melas. The sequence continues at coordinate 50,354,409 of NC_083319.1, forward strand.
GCTCAGACCACCTAGAGATCTGAGGAAAAGGGGCTCTTCTCTGCTGCGATTCCCCTAGCTGAGGGAGGGACGGAGGGAGGAGGGAGGGAGGAGGGAGGGAGGGGGGAGGGAGGGGGAGGGAGGGGGGAGGGAGGGGGAGGGAGGGGGGAGGGAGGGGGAGGGAGGGCAATTTCTAGGATGGGATGAGTCTACGCTGGGAACTGCAGGGAAACCACAACCATTACTCAGGCCAGACAGCTGCCAAGGAAGCAGCGCTGCCTAAGAACTGAAGCTAAAATAGAGGTGGGAGGCTGTATTCCTTTCCATTACTAAGCCCTGGAGTATTCCCTCCCAAGTTCATCCACATTTCAAGAATGTTAAAACCCTGCAGTCAAAACCCTGATTATTTATAACTTAAAATAAACTACTGTGTAAAGCAGAAACTTTACAAATGAAGACACAAAAGAAAAAGAACTGGTGACAGGTAAGATAATACCAGAGTACATATCCATTCCCTATTGCAAATAATTTTTACTTGTATTGCAGAGGCAACTGATTAAAAGGGAAAGAGAGGATTCTGGTCTCCAGAGAGTTGTCAGTTTGTCTCACACACACACGCCTGTAATTTTGCATCAAGTAGAGAGTGCGGTTTGAAACCGAGAAGGAAAACACAAAGGCATAGGGCAGGCGACACAACAGGAACAACGAGATGCCTCCGAAGTAGCACCAATCCAAGACAGAGTTCAAGACAGTCTTCCCTACTTCCGACTTAACCTGAAATCCAAGTGACTTTAGAGAACAGAGAAAAGGGTCCAGGAGCCCTGGAGGCCACGAGCCACCACCCCTGTCCGGTGAAACCTAGTCCCTGCCCTCAACCCCACCTCCGGATGGGAGAATCCCAGCCACCTAATGCGCATCTGGGAAGCCCACCACGCGCTCCCATGCCCCGTCCTCGCGACCCTTCTCCCAACCAAGCGGGACGCAAGAGGGCACTTACTTGGAGCCAACCTGACATCTCCCGCCGGGGTGGAAACCCGCGGTCTCCTCGCACCGGCATCTTCAGGCGAGGGTCCCGCGTGGTCGCGCAGGTCCAGGACCCGGCTCCACCTCCTCCTTCTCCTCTGGGCGTCAGGTCAGTCCTCCGACCCGCGGCCGGGTTTTAGCCAGGTGCCGGCCCGCGGGAACCCACCCCTTTGTCCCTCCCCCCTCGTCGCGGCGTCGGCCCGCCCCCGGCCCGAGGCAGCGCCTCGGCGCCCGCCGCCTGGCCCGGGAAACTCTCAAACGGGCCGCTACCACCCCCGCGCGACCCGGGGGAGGGTTCGCCGGCGCCGCACCCTCGAGGGGCCCGCAGAGGGCCGTGTCACGCGCGACTCCCGGCCGGGGACGAAGGAGGGCGGCAGCAGCAGGGGGATCCTGAGGACAGAGCGTCCCGCGGCCCCGACACCCAACCCCCCCACCGGCGGACCTGATGGTTCGCTCCGCGGCGAGCTCTGCGAGCAGCAGGTCCGGCTCCGGGCGCCCGCCGGGGGAGCGCTGCAAGTTTGCGTGTAGCAGCGAGCCCTGGGCGGCCTGTTTGTCCACGGGTTCTTCCCTCAAGGTCGCGTGCGCATCCTGTACGAACCCTTTCTGGAGAGGTTTGCAGAAACCGAAAAGTTTTTTCTGTCCTGCCTAGAGGACACACACACACAGACACACACACACACACACACACACACACACACAGACACACACACACACACACACACACACACACTGTACCCCTACGTTTAAAACACGACTTTTGAGAAAAATGCACTCCAGGTTATCTCTTTGGCACATTTCCAATAACTCCAGTAAAGCGATTAAAACTCCTCTCCCATCACCAGCTTTTCAAAGGCTTTCTTTAAAAAAGTAGGTCACAAATGCTTATCAGGCAGGATTCATCGAATTCAACTCAGTACATTTATTCGTTTTAGAGTCCTCTATGTATAAAGAATTGTGCACGATAAATAAACGTTTCCTTATTTTAAGGGCATGTAAATTATTTGGAGAATCAAAACAGGTACACTGATTAAAAATATAATGGTGGATTTGAAATCTTAAGGAAACCATGTTGTAAGAGAAAAAAGTATGGCCCATCCTGCTCTTAAGTTGAAAAGCGAAACTCGGCCTACACTCACAAGAAGGTAAAAGGTAAAAGGTCTGATCTGACCAGCTGACAAGATACAGATGCCGGGCTCTCTCCCTGAAAAGTTGCTTCACTTCCTGCCTAATCAAAACAAGTTTGGCAGTTTATGTGGAAAAACAAGTACAGCAGATGCCTCTCTGAAAGTGTGAGGCTTCTGGCCTCCTTTGGAATGGCTAAGTGCCTACCTCTGAATAAAAAGCACTGTGAGTAACATTTCCCATTTTCCTTCAAGTCTCCAGAATTAGACGTTTTGGCTGTATTCCTGATGTAAGGTGTTACTCTCCTGATGAAAGAGCCATTTTTAAAAAATGTTTCCCAAATTAGGCGGTTCGGACAAATAATAACAATGGCAGCATTTGTGAACTGGTCACACCTTAGTGACATGAGCTTACACCACTAAGCATTTAAAGAGGAACAAAGGAACCCAGAATGTAGCAATTATATCTGCTGAGTGATTTCCTTTTTCTCTCTAGAGTTCTACAGTCCAATATGATAACCACTTGCCACATGTGACTATTGAATACATTTAAATTAACTAAAATTAGGGCTTCCCTGGTGGTGCAGTGGTTAAGAATCTGCCTGCCAACGCAGGGGACATGGGTTTGAGCCCTGGTCTGGGAAGATCCCACGTGCCGCGGAGCAACTAAGCCCCGTGCGCCACAGCTACTGAGCCTGCGCTCTAGAGCCCGCGAGCCACAACTACTGAGCCTGTGTGCCACAACTGCTGAGGCCCACCGCCTAGAGCCTGAGCTACACAACTAGAGAAGTTACTGCAATGAGAAGCCCCTGCACCACAAGAAAGAGTAGCCCCCACTCGCCGCAAGTAGAGAAAGCCCGCGCACAGCAACGAAGACCCAATGCAACCAAAAATAAATAAATAAAATAAATTTATTTTTAAAAATTAACTGAAATTAAAGGAAACAAAAAATTCAGTTTCTTAGTCACATTAGTCACATTTCCAGTGCTCAATCAGTAGCCACATGTGGCTAGTGGTTACATTGGACAGTGTAGATATAGAATATTTCCATCATTGCAGAAAGTTCTATTGCATCACACTACTCCAAATGATGACATACTTTTACAGTAGAAATACAAATATTTTGGCACAATACATAGTTCTGACTCAGATGTTGAAAAAAAGTGATTCAATTGATACAGTAGCATTGCTGGTGGCAGTATAAATCAATACAACTCTTTGGAAAAACAAGTTATAGTAGTACATATTTTTCACATGTGGGCGTGCACATGTGAACCCCACTCCTAGAATTTTTTTCTCTGAAGACCTTCTATCCAACAAGTAATTACCAAACATCTTCTGTCAAGTCTGAACCCCCTCATAAAAGACTTAGGCTCTATCCTCAGAGAGTCAGTTTATTGTAGTAGACAATCAGTAAATTATAAGAAACCACGTAAGTGTTGACATTCCTGGCAGACTCAGGGTAGTCTGGGGGCTTTCAGGAGAGGTGTTCCTCACCAGACTAGGGGTATGGAGTTTAGGGAAGGCTTTCCAGAAATGAGGTAGCTTACACATTCTAAAGGACAGGCAGGAATGAGTTTGTGAGACAAAAAGAGGGGCAAGAACTTTCCAGATGAAGGCAATAAATAACAAGTAGAGAAACAAGGAAGGAAGACCATGGGCTTGCTCTTGAGGTGCCAGGAAGTAAGGCTGTCCAGACAAGCAAGGGCAGTGTTCTACTGTGACACAATAGAAGAGGGATTAGACTGGCATTTTATGAAGATCACTCTGTCAGCTTCTTGGAAGATGGATGAGTTGGGTGGCAGTGGTGGGGAGGGGCATCAGTAAGAATGACAAGACCAGCAAAAAAAAAAAAAAAAAAAAAGGATTTTTGTGGGAATGCAGGTGAGAGATGATGCGGCTATGAAGTTAGACAAAAGGAGCCACTTCAAGAGAAATTAAGGAAGTATCATCAGCAGACTGAGTGCCTGCCTGACCAGATGCGAGGTAAGGAAGAGGGAAGTAAGTCTACGGTGACTCTTAGGTTTCTGGCTTAACTAAGTCGATGACGGTGCCTTTTGCCAAAATAGGAAACACAGGAGTGGGAGCAGATGTTGAGAGGGGCTTGAGGAAGGATGGTGAATTCGATTAAGGACTGATTGGGTTTTGAGGACTACGCGTTCTCCAGGTGGAGATGCTCAAGTATCTACTATATGCCAGGTATTGATGAGTGTTTGCGTAGAGAGATCTGAGGTGGAGGAAGAGATTTGGAAATCACCAATGTATCAAGAAAGCTGAAGTCATGGGAGATAAAGAGACTTTTCAGAGAAGTGATGAAGACTGAGGCAGAAGAAGAAGAAGGATAGAACCCATCCCTGGGAATGCCAATATTTAAGGGGCAAGCTTAAGTCCTCAGAGTAGAGATAAAAGAGGAACTGCCAGAAGGGGAAGGAAAAAATCCTCTGGGGGAAGGAAAAAATCCTCTAGTGCAAGGTGTCCAAAAAGTCAAGAGAAGAATGAATTTCAAGAAGGGAAGAATAGCCAACATGGAACTTCGAGGAGTTCAACTAAGATAACAACAGAAGACATTCACCAGGAAGAGGACCACTGCTCATCCTGGCCAGCGCTGTTTCAATGGCAAGATGGGACTGGAAGTTAGATGACAGAGGGTGACTGGAAGGTGGGACAGCACTTCATTGTATGCCTATTTATAATAACACAAGGTGGAAACCATCAATGTTCAAGGATGGAAGGCTATTAAATTACAGCAAATCAACTTAATTGGCATAGCAAGCCATCATTTAAAATTATATAAAGAAGTCTGGGACTTTCCTGGCAGTCCAGTGGTTAAGACTCCACGCTTTCATTACAAGGGGCACGGGTTTGATCCTTGGTTGGGGAACTAAGATCCCGCAAGCCATGCAGTGCAGCCAAAAAAAAAAAAAAAGTATCTATCCTGATGGCAATAACCAAGAAATTACAAAAGAAAAGAATTGGAAACTATATGAGAACATGGTTTGATGAATGGATAGGATTGTGTGTATTTTTCTTTTTAAATTGTAGTTATTGTTTGTGCAATAGATAATTGTTCAACACTTGTCATTATGTATTACAGTGTAAGATCCTTAAATTATAGTCAGAAGACCTCAAATAAATGTAATAAACTAAACACTTTTAATTAGATTTCCTCAAGAATGTTAAGATTTGGGGATACACACACACACGCGCGCTTACATACATATTTGCAACATGATTATAAAGTATGATTAAATGGGAGCAAAGGAACCTGACATGAAAAGGTCCAGGCTAACTGAGCAATTTAATTGGCCTGCACACTGGATGGCAGATTAGAATTATAAAGACACTCTTCTTCAATAAGTGTTTCTCTTTTTTTTATTTTTTATTTTTTACATATGTTCCCATATCTCTTCCCTCTTGCGTCTCCCTCCCTCCCACCCTCCCTATCCCACCCCTCCAGGCGATCACAAAGCACCGAGCTGGTGAATAAGTGTTTCTTGAATGCCTAGCATGTACCCTGGGGTAGGTATACAGAAGATAAAGGCAATATAAAACAGGGGGCTTGCTCACAGCATGAAGAGAAAGACATGTAAACAAACGATGACAAGGCACAAGAATTGCTCAAGTACATGTACGACTGAAGTGCTGACGGGTTAAAACTCCGCCTGAGGAAAGGGCACTTTTCAGGAGACAAGGCCCGGCATCCCCTTAACTTTCCAAGTCAAAGGACCATACCAATAACTGTGCATATTCACTTAAAGGACTCCTTCTTCCACAAGCAGCCACCCACAGCCCCTAAAAGAACATCCAGGAGAGAGACATTCAAAGTTTTGCTCTGCCCCTCATGCCTTCACCTTTCTTTATTTAATGTTATGCTTGCTCACTTTCAAAGTTTGCTAACTCCACGTGCGTGCACCTAGGAATGGCCCTGTAAGCACACAGCGACAAGGTGGCCGTCCACAAGCCAGCAAGAGGGCCCTCACTAAGAACCAAGTCTGCCAGCACCTTGATCTTGGACTTCTCAGCCACCAGAACTGTGAGAAGTAAATGTCTGTCGTTTAAGCCACCCTTTCCGTGGTGTTCTGTTATAGCAGCCTGAGCTAAGGCAGCCTCCACCTCCTACATGAGTGGACCCTGCTGCGTTCTCCAAGCACAGCTCAGGCTGCAGACTCCCAACCTCACTTCCTGGAGCTACACTGGCCTTTCTTTGTAGTTGTTGCTCTTGAGACCCTGCCAAACTCATTTCTGCCCCAGAGCCTTTGTTGGAGCTTCTCTGCCTGGACCACAGAGCCAGCTCCTGCTTAGATTTCTCTTTCCATCTAAAGTAGGAAGCATCCCGAGGTAGTTATCAGGAAGCAATGCCCTCAGGAGAAAGCCAAGTCTAAATTAAAGCAAGGAGGTGGAGTCCAGCTGAGTGTTTCATTTACTGTGAATCAAGGGTTTCAGAGAGCCCAGTGCAGGGGTATGAAAGGGGTGGGGGTGGGGGGGCGGTAGCAGGTTTGTTTAGGGGAAGTGAAGACCAGAGAGGAACAACAGCAGGAAGGGAGAACAGCCCAAGAAAGGGCCCCCTCTTTTTAAACATCATCATCATTATTACCACCATTGGTAACATGTTGGCATTGCTGCTATCATCACTATGATGAAAAGGGTTAGAGTAAGAGCAAAAAGGATGAACACATCAGGAATCAGACTTAACGGGGAGAGAAAGTTCTCAGTTGGGGGAATGCTGCCTTCTATTCGCCTCTCCTCTCCCTGCCAGTGGCACAAACTCCAAACCCCAGCATCCCCCATACCCGCCCCGCCCTGGGTAAGAACTTGGCCATGGGTTCATCTGGCCACAAAGTTGTCAAAAGAATTAGCTGTGCAACTCAGAGTCAGCTGCATGGATTATACGTCTGAGGAGGCCCCAGACTGGCGATACGGGGGGCAGTTCTGGCTGGAAGGAGGTGGCTGTGGTCTGGGCTGACCTTGGGGTGCAAGGCTGTCAGTGGGCAGGCTTCTAGGAGACTTATGGGGCTGGTCTGGGAGTGCTCAGGCTGGCAGGCAAGGCAAGGTGTACTCAGCCTGATTAACAGGGAGTTGAGATAAAGCATAATCCAACTCCAAACCTGGAGATCCTAAAAGCACTTTCTGGGGTATGGTCTCATCTGGACAGACCCTGCTAGAGAGAGCACTCTGCCTGTGGGGGAACCCTCCCCTCCTGGCAAGGTGCCCTGGGTCCTAGAGGCACTGTGCTCTGCGTTTTGATATTTTTTTTTATTATTTCACTACTATTTACATTGCAGAGTATATAAAATCCACACTCTTCGGGGACAGGTGCCGCTTGTTAACCTTACTCCATTAAAAAACAAAAAAAACCTGGATAGAAAGTAATTGATTAAATGCACATTGTGTGCCGCAAAATCTTTCAAACACTACTTTAACTGATTTAATGTAAATCCTCGCATCCCCCTGTATAGTTGGCATCATTGCCCTACTTTAAGATGAGGAAACCAAACTTCCCGGAGGAAAACAGCCTGCCCAAGGTCATCACCGAGTAGATGGTGGGTAAGACTCCAGACCTACTGGACTCAAAGCCCATTCTCATCACTGCTCTCTGGCCCCTCGCCTCTACAGCAATAAAACAATTGCACACAGTTGGGGTAGAGGTAAGTCTTTGGTTGTTATTATTGTTGTTTTCCTTTTGGCTCCTTTTAACAGAACTTAAGAGGGGTTTTGCTGACACAACAACCGAACAAACAATGCTGGGGAATATTTGTGAAAATCTTCCTCTACAATATTAGAAAGGTAAATGCCGCAAATGTCATTTGACTCCAGCTAGGTGAGCCAGGAATTAGAATTCTCAATTCAAATATGATTCTGGTGCTAAGAATTCCAGCGGTCCCTCTCCCAGAATAAGTTCCTTAAGAAAAACACTTTAATAAGGTAATACTTTTCCTTTTTAAGGAAAAATGCCCTCATCTCCCATGCAAAGGAGGGAATCTAAGGTGAGAGAGGCCCAGGGGACTGTCCACGTGATACACAGGTCCTCCAGGAAGACCAGAGGGGTCCCTGGCAACACCTGAATTTCTTTTAAAAAAATTATCAACAGAATCCTCTAGCCCTAAGATCTCAGTACCCTGATAGACACAGATTGAAATTGTTGAAGTGTCTCCTTGACTGTCAAAGAATCCTCAGACCTGAAAGGGGCCTTAGAAAAGAGCTGCAAACAGTTTTCCAGGGCAGCCACGCAAAACAGTGCAGGCCTCTTAAAACAAAGGAAGCTGGGCCAGGGAAAGGCACTTCCAAGAGGCATTCGATAAAGCTTGAAACATGGCTCTAAAGCTTGAAACATGGCTCATAGCATTTGTTTCTATAAGAACAGCTTCCTAAATTTTCCTGATGATAAGAATCACCTGAGGCATCCCAGGTCCCTCCCTGAGATACTGATTCGGTGGATCTGAGAAGGGCCCTGGGGAAATTTACATTTTCAGCAGGTACCCACCAGGGTGAGCCTTATCATCAGGGAGGTTTAGGACATTCTGCTAAAGGGACATGGTTACAATTCTCTGGCCCAAGACAGGAAGGTTACCATTTTGAAGCGAGGTAAAACATTTCCAAGGTCAGAAAATAATTCTCTACTTGCGAAACGTCTTTGGTTTACAAACGAAAGGGTCTGATCTTATAATCCTCTTGGTATGCTGATTTGCATACGTATTTATATATACACATATGTTTGGATTTCAGTTATTTTTAAATAAATGATACTTGTTTATTTACACAAGCCATACAGTAGATCACACAAAAAACAGTAAAATGCAACTAAAGTGTCATCATCCAGAGCAAACTACTGTTAATAATTCGATGAGCATCCTTCCAGGTACCTCTATGCACAGGTAAGCATGTAGATATCATACATAACGTTATATACCTGGGACTATACTAGACACGCTCTTTTGCTACCTGTTATTTCTACATAGGAATATCGTTTGACTAATTTTTTCATGGCAATATAGATCTATATTATCATTTTTCTAGCTGCATAATATTCCATTTGTATGAACATACCATAATTTGCTGAATAAATACTTAAAAGTTCTTTTAAAAACTGGTATAGAGGACGAAGTAAAAATCAGATGGATGAAACTCTTAAGATTTTCCATAGACAATGAGAAAACAAGTAGCTTGTAAGACTCAGGCACAATTCATAAGATGTGTATAGTGTACAGGACTTCCCTGCTGGTCCAGTGGGTAAGACTCTGCGCTCCCAATGCAGGGGGCCCAGGTTTGATCCCTGGTCAGGGAAGTAGATCCCACATGCATGCCACAACTAAGAGTTCGCATGCTACAACTAAGAAGTCCGCATGCAACTAAGACATGGTGCAGCCTAAATAAATAAATATATTTTTTTAAAAAAAGATGTTTATAGTGTACATAGTATGTTAGTAACGTGTAAGATATGTTAAAAAAATAAATGGAGTGTTTTTTATGTTAAATATAGATGAAAAGAATGAAACAAATAAGAATGTTACTTATAAATAGAAGGGTTCTGATGGAAGGACAAAGTAAATTGTAAATATTCATATTGAATAAAATATTAATAAGTGTAATAATATCTAATTTACAATTGTATTTATTTAGATATAATATAATGTAATAATACATTTTATAACTATATTATTGTTAATAATATTCCCTATCTAATAAAATATTAATGATACATAATAAAGCCCAGCTCATGTTGCCTCCATATTGACAGCTAAATCATCCTAACTTGATCACCCATTGGTGACACCCATTATGTCCAATTCTGGCCCCATGTATACTCTGTCCTAAAATGCAGACAAATTACTAGTGAGCTACAGCTATTGGCCAGGTATACTTGCCCTGTGTCCCTCCGATGGAGCAAGCCTATGCTGGCTTCAGACACCTTTTATCTGTTAAGACCCCTTGTTCAACAACAGGTCTGGTCTTTGTGACCACGCCGTCACTGGGGAAAGCTGACACCGCACAGAGACAGGACATATAAAGATTGCAAGCACAGGTTCCAGCGTATGGACCTTTCACCCTATTAATATCCTAACCTAACTATGTTAAAGTGTTCGAATCTTTTCCCTTGCTTCTCACTGCATGTTTTCAAATTGAATAAATCGTGTGACTGCAACACCCGACTTTGGTGTCTGAGCCTTTCTGTCTCATAATCTCTGGGAGAGCTTGCCTGGCAGTGTTCTTGGAGGCTAAGACTGCATCAAGGTAATTTCTCACATTCCTAGAGTAATGGAGAGAAGCAAGCAACAGGGAATTCCCGCCCAGGGTATTTTGTCTAATCTCGCCCTACAATCACATTACCTCTAAATGAATCAAAATTTTGGCTGAAATGAAAATCACTGTCACCAACCACTGAACTAATGAAAACGTGAAATACCAAAATCAGGGCTCCAGTGATGACACTCCTCCCAACCAGAAGCTAATTGCATTATTTTATTATAATGGGAATCATAAAATAAGCTTACTCCAGCCTTCCCCACACAGCCACAGCACCAGGAGCACAATAAAGGCAGCACACACACAGACAATGTAACTGCTGATTGAAAATTCAATTGCACATCTCAGCCACGGAAGAGCCCTTGTCCATGAAAATTTTCTTAGGCAGTGCTGTGCTTAGCCTAGAGGGTACCTAAAGCCAGTTACTGGATCCCTGCGTGTCTGGAATAGGTGGAGGATGAACTGCTGAAGAGAGAGGCAGGTGGTGGGGAGGAAAAAGGGTGATAAGTACAGAGATTCCATTTAAGAAACGTGGCTGTGAAAAGTAAGAGAGAGGTGGGGCTCTGGGTTCACAAGCCCCTAGTCATCTTTGAATTGTTGGGCCCTGGGCTCTCTAAAACATGCAGGAGTATAATTAAATTTATGTTTCAGAACCTAGATGGAATATTACTCATCTATGTGCTGTACTTAAAATGTCCAGACATCTCAGATTCCAGTGATAGGCCAATGGCCACCTCTCTGTCTTGCTGATTTCATAAGTGAACAATGCACTCTAATTTTTGTTTGGAAAACATGGTAGACTGTAACTAACACATTCAAAAATAAACACTTCATATTTTTATTTTTCTTCCACTTCAATGGTACACCAATTTGTCACAATGAAAGTTTGCTTAAATTCCTAAAATGACAAAGTCTTTGTATCTACGTATTTGGAGCAATGCTCTTTCATTTTAAATACTTAGAGAAGAAAGTACGGAATTATTCTTTGGGTACTGACAAAACTATTTGTCTGAAATCTCTACAGCTAGACAATTAAGTTGCCTGAATCTCAGAATGCTGAAATAATTCCAAGAAAATGTATTTATAATACAAGTGCACGTTGCTTAAAACATTTAGGCTGGTTTGAGATGGAAATTAAGAATAGAACATCTCGTGTCTGCTTCCAGCTCAGCTGAGGGCCAGGAAGGAGGTGCACCAGCCACAAGTGACAGGCGAAGCCCAACAACGTTGTAACAGCCCTTGGACTGAGTGGAGGTACTTCCTCCACTGAAGTCTTGAACCCCTCAAACTCATCCATGAGGACTGGAATCAACTTCTTCCAAATTTCCATTAATGTGAGAAACAGGCTGAGGGAGATTTGGGCTGTGCCTGGGTTCCACAACCAGCATGTGACTGAGGCATCACTTCATCCACTTCTTCTGACTTTAAACCCTTCTGCTCTCTCAAGTGTCAGGTGCCTGCCACAGTTTCTCAATCAGGGATCGAACTCGTGCCCCTTGCAGTGAAAGCACGGAGTCTTAACCACTGGGCCAGGGAATTCCCCAGAATCTGCTTTTGACCAAGACTCCTCCCACCAACCAGGCGGGTGGCTGACAGTTTTTGTGCTTGAGCCAGGTGTCAGGCCTGAGCCTCTGAAGTGGGAGAGCCCAGTTCACGACATTGGGCCACCAGAGACCTCCCGGCCCCATGTAATATCAAATGGTGAAAGCTCTCCCAGAGATCTCCATCTCAACGCTAAGACCCATCTCCACTCAACGACCGGCAAGCTACAGTGCTGGACACCCTATGCCAAACAACTAGCAAGACAGGAACACAACCCCACCCATTAGCAGAGCGGCTGCCTAAACTCATAATAAGTTCACAGACACCCCAAGACACACCACCGGGTGTGGTCCTGCCCACCAGAAAGACAAGATCCAACCTCATCCACCAGAACACAGGCACCAGTACCCTCTACCAGGAAGCCTACACAACCCACTGAACCAACCTTACTCACTGAGGGCAGACACCAAAAACAACAGGAACTACGAAACTGCAGCCTGTGAAAAGGAGACCCCAAACACAGTAAGTAAAGCAAAATGAGAAGACAGAGAAATACACAGCAGATGAAAGAGCAAGGTAAAAACCCACCAGACCAAACAAATGAAGAAGAAATAGGCAGTCTACCTGAAAAAGAATTCAGAGCAATGATAGTAAAGACATCCAAAATCTTGGAAACAGAATGGAGAAAATATAAGAAATGTTTAAGAAGGACATAGAAGAACTAAAGAGGAAACAAACAGTGATGAACAACACAATAAAGGAAATTAAAAATTCTCTAGAAGGAATCAATAGCAGAATAACTGAGGCAGAAGAACGGATAAGTGACCTGGAAGATAAAATAGTGGAAATAACTAGCACAGAGCAGAATAAAGAAAAAAGAATGAAAAGAATTTAGGACAGTCTCACAGACCTCCGGGACAACATTAAAGGCACCAACATTCGAATTATAGTGGTTCCAGAAGAAAAAGAGAAAAAGAAAGGGACTGAAAAAATATTTGAAGATATTATAGTTGAAAACTTCTCTAATATGGGAAAAGAAATAGTCAATCAAGTCCAGGAAGCACAGAGAGTCCCATACAGGATAAATCCAAGGAGAAACACACCAAGACACATATTAATCAAACTATCAAAAATTAAATACAAGGAAAACATATTAAAAGCAGCAAGGGAAAAACAACAAATAACATACAAGGGAATCCCCATAAGTTTAACAGCTGATCTTTCAGCAGAAACTCTGCAAGCCAGAAGGGAGTGAAAGGACATATTTAAAGTGATGAAAGAGAAAAACCTACAACTAAGATTACTCTACCCAGCAAGGATCTCATTCAGATTCGACAGAGAAATTAAAACATTTACAGACAAGCAAAAGCTAAGAGAATTCAGCACCACCAAACCAGCTCTACAACAAATGATTAAGTAACCTCTCTAGGCAGGAAGCACAAGAGGAGGAAAAGACCTACAATAACAAACCCAAAACAATTAAGAAAATGGTAATAGGAACACACATATCGATAACTACCTTAAATGTAAATGAATTAAATGCTCCAACCAAAACACAGACTGGCTGAATGTATACAAAAACAAGACTTGTATATATGCTGTCTACAAGAAACCCACTTCAGATCTAGGGACACGTACAGACTGAAAGTGAGGGGATGGAAAAAGATATTCCATGCAAATGGAAATCAAAAGAAAGCTGGAGTAGCAATTCTCATGTCAGACAAAAGAGACTTTAAAATAAAGACTATTACAATAGGCAAAGAAGGACACTACATAATGATCAAGGAATCAATCCAAGAAGAAGATATAACAATTGTAAATATTTATGCACCCAACATAGGAGCACCTCAATACATAAAGCAAATACTAACAGCCATAAAAGGGGAAATGGACAGTAACACAATCATAGTAAAGGACTTTAACACCCCACTGTCACCAATGGACAGATCATCCAAAATGAAAATAAATAAGGAAACACAAGCTTTAAATGACACATTAAACAAGATGGACTTAATTGATATTTATAGGACATTCCATCCAAAAACAACAGAATACACATTCTTCTCAAGTGCTCATGGAACATTCTCCAGGAAAGATCATATCTTGGGTCACAAATCAAGCCTTGGTAAATTTAAGAAAACTGAAATCATATCAAGTATCTTTTCTGACTGCAATGCTATCAGACTAGATATCAATTACAGGAAAAAATCTGTGAAAAATAAAAACACATGGAGGTTAAACAATACAATACTAAATAACCAAGAGATCACTGAAGAAATCAAACAGGAAATCAAAAAATACCTAAAAACAAATGACAATGAAAACATGACAACCCAAAACCTATGGGATGCAGCAAAAGCAGTTCTAAGAGGGAAGTTTATAGCAATATAATCCTACCTCAAGAAACAAGAAACATCTCAAATAAACAACCTAACTTTATACCTAAAGCAATTAGAGAAAGAAGAACAAACCCCCCCCAAAGTTAGCAGAAGGAAAGAAATCATAAAGATCAGATCAGAAATAAATGAAAAAGAAATGAAGGAAACAATAGCTAAGATCAATAAAACTAAAAGCTGGTTCTTTGAGAAGATAAACAAAATTGATAAACCACTAGCCAGAATCATCAAGAAAAAAAGGGAGAAGACTCAAATCAATAGAATTAGAAATAAAAAAGGAGAAGAAACAACTGACACTGCAGAAATACAAAGGATCATGAGAGATTACTACAAGCAACTAAGAGCCAATAAAATGGACAATCTGGAAGAAATGGACAAATTCTTAGAAAAGCACAACCTCCAGAGACTGAACCAGGAAGAAATAGAAAATATAAACAGACCAATCACAAGCGCTGAAGTTGAAACTGTGATTAAAAATCTTCCAACAAACAAAAGCCCAGGACCAGATGGCTTCACAGGTGAATTCTATCAAACATTTAGAGAAGAGCTAACACCTATCCTTCTCAACCTCTGCCAAAATATAGCAGAGGGAGGAACACTCCCAAACTTATTCTATGAGGCCATCATCACCCTGATACCAAAACCAGACAAAGATGTCACGAAAAAACTACAGACCAATATCACTGATGAACATAGATGCAAAAATCCTTAACAAAACATTAACAAAAAAAATCCAACAGCACATTAAAAGGATCATACACCATGATCAAGTGGGGTTAATCCCAGGAATGCAAGGATTCTTCAATATATGCAAACCAATCAATGTGATAAACCATATTAACAAATTGAAGAAGAAACACCATATGATCAACTCAATACATGCAGAAAAAGCTTTTGACAAATTTATGATAAAAACTCTCCAGAAAGTAGGCATAAAGGGAACTTACCTCAACATAATAAAGGCCATATATGACAAACCCACAGCCAACATCGTTCTCAATGGTGAAAAACTGACCATTCCCACTAAGATCAGGAACAAGAAAAGGTTGTCCACTCTCACCACTATTATTCAACATAGTTTTGGAAGTTTTAGCCACAGCAATCAGAGAAGAAAAAGAAATAAAAGGAATCCAAATTGGAAAAGAAGAAGTAAAGCTGTCACTGTTTGCAGATGACATGATAGTATACATAGAGAATCCTAAAGATGCTACCAGAAAACTACTAGAGCTAATCAATGAATTTGGTAAAGTAGTAGGATACAAAATTAATGCACAGAAATCTCTTGCATTCCTATACACTAATGATGAAAAATCTGAAAGAGAAATTAAGGAAACACTCCCATTTACCACTGCAACAAAAAGAATAAAATACCTAGGAATAAACCTACCTAAGGAGACAAAAGACCTGTATGCAGAAAACTATAAGACACTGCTGAAAGAAATTAAAGATGATAGAAACAGATGGAGAGATATACCATGTTCTTGGATTGGAAGAATCAACATTGTGAAAATGACTATACTACCCAAAGCAATCTACAGATTCAATGCAATCCCTATCAAACTACCAATGGCATTTTTCACAGAACTAGAACAAAAAATTTCACAATTTGTATGGAAACACAAAAGACCCTGAATAGCCAAAGCAATCTTGGGAAAGAAAAACAGAGCTGGAGGGATCGGTTTCACTGACTTCACACTATACTACAAAGCTACAGTAATCAAGACAGTATGGTACTGGCAAAGAAACAGAAATACAGATCATTGGAACAGGATAGAAAGCCCAGAGATAAACAAAGGAGGCAAGAATATACAATGGAGAAAAGACAGCCTCTTCAATAAGTGATGCTGGGAAAACTGGACAGCTACATGTAAAAGAATGAAATTAGAACACTCGTTAACACCATACACAAAAATAAACTCAAAATGTAAGGCCAGACACTATAAAACTCTTAGAGGAAAACAAAGGCAGAACACTCTATGACATAAATCACAGCAACATCCTTTTTGACCTACCTCTTAGAGTAGTGGAAATAAAAACAAAAATAAACAAATGGGACCTAATGAAGCTTAAAAGCTTTTGCATGGCAAAGGAAACAATAAACAAGACGAAAAGACAACCCTCAGAATGGGAGAAAATTTCTGCAAACAAAGCAACTGACAAAGGATTAATCTCCAAAATATACAGGCAGTTCATGCAGCTCAATATCAAAAAAACAAACAACCCAATCCAAAAATGGGCAGAAGACCTAATAGACGTTTCTCCAAAGAAGATATACAGATTACCAACAAACAAATGAAAGGATGCTCAAGGTCAGTAATCATTAGAGAAATGCAAATCAAAACTACAATGAGGTATCACGTCACATTGGTCAGAATGGCCATCATCAAAAAATCTACAAACAATAAATGCTGGAGAGCGTGTGGAGAAAAGGGAACCCTCTTGCACTGTTGATGGGAATGTAAATTGATACAACCACTAGGAGAACAGTTTGGACGTTCTTTAAAAAACTAAAAATAAAACTACCATATGACCCAGCAATGCCACTACTGGGCATATACCCTGAGAAAACCGTAATTCAAAAAGAGTCATGTACCAAAATGTTCATTGCAGCTCTATTTACAATAGCCAGGCCATGGAAGCAACCTAAGTGTCCATTGACAGATGAATGGATAAAGAAGATGTGGCACATACATACAACGGAATATTACTCAGCCATAAAAAGAAACGAAATTGAGTTATTTGTAGTGAGGTGGATGGACCTAGGGACTGTCATACAGAGTGAAGTAGTCATACAGAGTGAAGTAAGTCAGAAAGAGAAAAACAAATACCATATGCTAACACACATATATGGAATCTAAAAAAAATGTGGTTCTAATCAACCTAGGGGCAGCACAGGAATAAAGACGCAGACGTAGAGAATGGACTTGAGGACATGGGGAGGGGGAAGGGTAAGCTGGGCCAAAGTGAGAGAGTGGCGTGGACATATATACACTACCAAATGTAAAATAGATAGCTAGTGGGAAGCAGCCACATAGCACAGGGAGATCAGCTCGGTGCTTTTTGACCACCTAGAGGGGTGGGATAGGGAAGGTGGGAGGGAGACACAAGAGGGAGGAGATATGGGGATATACGTTTATGTATAGGTGATTCACTTTGTTATACAGCAGAAACTAACACACCATTGTAAAGCAATTTTACTCCAAGAAAGATGTTAAAAAAAAAAAGGTGGGGTGTAATTCCCTTCTTACAGAAAAAAGAATAGAACATCTATACTCAGATAACCTGTGTATGTATAGGTATTTAACATTTTACTAGCAGTGAATGTTAAATTTCACATACTCAATTTCTGACCACTCTCCTTAAACAGGCAGTATAGAAAACTGTAATATAAGAGTATCTCATCCAGAAACTCAAGAACCAGAAACAAACAAGCTAGTGGCTTGGTATCCTAATCTCCACACCACTGCTTTTCCCAGTGAACCATGAGGAAACAGCAGAAAAAAAGGAAAAGCTAGTAAACAAATTGAAGCACTGGGTGAAAGAGCACAAGGTGAATCAGACCTGGGTTTCGACAAGCCCCAGTTCTGCTACTTCTTAGGTTTAAAGTATGACATCGCCACTATTCAACTGTTTCTGAGCTATAAAAATGGCAAGTTTACATGGTTGGACCCAATGGTTGTGTGATTTGGTCAGCTTATCTAAACCCTCTAAGTTTCCATTTCTGCATCTGTAAAATGGTGTAATGAGTTGTATCGTGTTTCCTCAAATTCACATGTTGAAGTTCTAGCCCTCATTACCTCAGAATATGATATTATTTGGAGACAGGGTCTGTAAAGAGGTAACCAAGTTGAAGTGAGGTCTTTACGGTGGGTCCTAATCAAGTATGACTGGTATCCTTATAAAAAGGTTAAATTTGGACACAGAGACAGACACATAGAGAGGGAAGATGACCTCCGACAAGCTAAGGAGAGAGGCCTGGAACAGATCCTTCCCTCATAACTCTCAGAACGAACCAACCCTGCCAACAACTTGATTTCAGACCTCTAGCCTCCCAAACTGCGAGACAATACTTTCTGTTGTTTACACCACTCAGTCTGCGATATTTTATTTTTACTGCAGTCCTAGGAAACTAATACAAATCAAGATGACAGTTGGACCTACACCTCATAGGGTGGGTATGAGAATTAAATGAAGACATGTAGGTAAAACACTCAGTGCAGTACCAAGTACACTGTAATAAGCACCCCAATAAACAAAAAGCTTCCACCTTTATTACTGTAGGTTGATACTTCACTTCCTATCAGAATTACAATGGAATTCTCACCACAAACTACGTTTCTTCTCACTCAGTGCAGCGTCTCCAGGCCTCTGATGCACAGTCCGGCTCCCCGCATTTCTTTTCCCCTCTTTGTATACCTGGCCAACGACTTTCCCTCCTCAGGTTCCTCTCCAATATCACCTCCCCCAGGAGGCCTCCTGTCACATAATCACTGCCTCAGGCCTTCTGCTTATAGTACAGGGTGAGAGCAGCCCTTTTCACACAGCAATGTAATTAATGATCCCAAATTAGACTCCCAGATGGACAAGCCTTTACGTTCCTCTAAATCTCCCTCAGGCAGTGCTGTGTGAGGCGCTCATTAAATGTTTGTGGAAAGAAACCCTTCACCACAGGTAGGGAAACTGGCCACACACCACCTATAAACAAACCATGCTCTACAGCAGCTGTTAAAAGTACTGTCCAGGGACTTTCCTGGTGGCGCCAGTGGTTAAGAATCCACCTGCCAATGCAGGGTACACGGGTTCGATCCCTGGTCTGGGAAGATCCTACATGCCATGGAGCAACTAAGCCCGTGCACCACAACTACTGAGCCTGTGCTCTAGAGCCCGTGAGCCACAACTACTGAAGCCCACATGCCTAGAGCCCGTGCTCCGTAGCAAGAGAAGCCACCACAATGAGAAGCCTGCGCACCGCAACAAAGAGTAGCCCCCGCTTGCCGCAACAAGAGAAAGCCCGTCTGCAGCGATGAAGACCCAACACAGCCATAAAATTAATTAAAAAAAAAAAAAAAGTACCGTCCAAGTTAGTGGTTCTCAAAGCATGGTTGGGAAAGCAGAAGTATGAGCCTGAATGGGAACTTGTTAGAAATTCAAATTCCTGGGCCTCACCCCAGACTGACTGAAGCTGCAATTCTGGGGGGTGAGACCCCGGAATCTGTGGTTTTAACAAGCCCTCCAGGTGATTTTGATGCAGTTAAAGTTAGAGCTACTGTGATGAGTGTCTTCAGTTCCACATGAAGAGCTTGGGCTTCTGGTGTGAGCTCCCCAGGTACCCCTACTGATGAGGCGCCCCCAGGGGAGAGGGCACTGCAGAGGGGCTCCCAGGGGCACAGACGTTTTTAATGTTTACCTTCAACTCACTTTTCTATGCCCATATTATGGGATGAGCTGGTAATAACTCTAAAGTATCTAAATTACCTAACAGTGAGAATCCGTATCTAGGAAGTGAGTCTCTGCCCAGACTCTTAGCATCCTTCCTGAGAGCAAAGAGGCAAAGGTGATTTTGCCACATCAGGAAAGTGAACACCAAAGCCCCTTAAAGTAGCAACAAACAAGCGCCAGGCAAATAGTGCTCTCCAGAGCCTCCAAGACTGTAAAGGAGGACAGCCGCAGGTAGAAGCTGATGATCAGAAACCTCAGGTCAAGAGTGTGCTCTACAGGGACCCTCCTCCGCCCATACCAGACATTGCTCATGGATCACAACATTCTTGCTCAACAAACGTGGACAGCATCTAGGATTCCTTCGCTCCAGGCAGCCACTATCAATCGATCGGAACTGGCCCTTGAGAAAAGCCTGTTACTATCCTAGTTCAGGAGTTAAGTCTTCAAGCTCTGTAAAGTTAGTATAGAAAACAGCTGCTACTATAGGAATCTCACTGAACTTAGGAATCAGAGGCTATGCGATCTTGGGGAAACCATTTAAAATCTTTGAATCTCAGTTTCCTTTTTGCAAGAGGGAGCTGGCAATAGCTCCTCAGGAATGTTCTGAGGATAAACAAGATGGGTGAAAACACCTTGCCCAGTGCCTGGCAAATAAAAGGCTCTTAATAAATGTTTGCTGGATTTGAAACTATAGCCATGTGGGGAAAAAAAGAACCTCACCACACAAGCTCACCTGAGGCTAATTTACCCAGAAACCCAAGCTTCAGTGTTTACACATGAAAGAGCTTTGGAATAAGACGCTGACTTGGGAAAACAAACTGATGTTGAAGGGAATGTGGTCACTAGTGTAGGGAATCAGACCAGGGAGATATTTATCAGAAAGGGCTTGCCTGAGTCAGAAAGATCCTTCCCTCCAAAGACAATGCCGGCTCCAGCCCCTCTGCCATACTCCATGCCGCCCCTGTAAGTCATTTGACTAAAGCAACAGATCCTACCTAGAAATCTACTTTCAGGAAAACCACTTCCGGGGTCTGGGCAAGCATCTGTCTTATGTTTGGAACCTTTACGAGCTCCACAGAGAACATCTCAGTAAACAAAATCCACTCCCAGCCCTGTCAGTTCAGTGGACACTAAGGACTTCCCCACGCAAGTGTCCCCATTTGGACAACTAGACTCCAAGAAAGGCCTTGGTTTTTGCCCAGTGCTTGCTGTATGTTAACTCATTCAGCTTCAGGTTAACACTCCCTTTTTTTTTTTGGCTGCTCTGCACGGCTTGGGGGATCTTAGTTCCCTGACCAGGGATTGAACCCATGCCCTCAGCAGTGAAAGCGCAGCGTCCTACCCACTGGACCACCAGGGAATTCCCTAACCCTCCCTTTTTACAGATCTGGGGCTCTCAGATATTAAGATGTGCCAAGATCACAGAGTCGGAAGGCAGGAACCCTAGGATTTGAACAGCTGCTATTCACACTCCACTAAACTCCAATGCTGACATGCAGTTGGAATCCACCCCAGCAGGGTCCTCGAGCTTCAACAGACAGGAATTATGAAACAAGCACACGGAAAAAATTCTAACCCCATTCCAGCCATCCATGGTCACGCCTATAATCAGTGGTAAGTGTAACTAAGAACAAATACATCCCAGCATCTGTCAAAATAAAATTTAATACCTTGTAAATCCCATTTAATTCGTACTTAAAATTGAATCAGTAAATAGGTAATACTCACCTATTTTGCTAAAAGCCTGTACATAATTAATCTCTAGAAGCCAGTGTGACTGATGTCTTTTTTATTTTCAGCAAAGTGCTTACCACTGTTATATAATTCAGCTACCTCAAAGCTAATAGAACAAACGTGACCTACCAAAATGACCTATAACCCTAGACCTCAAAATACCTTGCTAGGCATTTATTCTGAACTACGGGGGTTGGACTTACATGCTTTAGCAGGAAGCACCTCAGCTGGCATTCGCCCAAAATTACCTATCCATTCAGATCATAAATGCGGGTAAGATCTTTCTGTTCTTTGGGAAATAGGCCATTACAATTAAATTTTCCTGGATATTAAACAGTTTCACTATCAGCAACATCAAAAATGGTGGCCTTGACTTCCAGGATGTGACATAATTTACATCACACTTTTGGTGGAGGAAAGCCAGTAACTAGGCTGATGAGAGACAAAAAAAGCAAGTACCTGGTAAAGCAGGCTGTCAACCGGCACTAGTCTGTGTTTCCTGGAGCACTTGTGCCCGGAGGTGCAGCTGGGGTGCCAGTCCCACTCACAGGGAGATGATAATAATGTGGTACTTCGCACCCTGAAAAAGACAGTGTTGTTAAAAATCCGGCACAGTCATGCCCAGCTTGGCAAGATCTTCGAAATGCACTGAAGTTCACATTCTGTACAATTTACCCATTTATAGTATGGCTTTTAATATATTCCCAGACTTGTGCAACCATAACCACAATCTATGTTAGAATATTTTCATTACTTCAAGAAAGAAACCCAGGACCCCTCAGATATCACTGCCTAATCCTCCAATTCCCTCCCTTCCCCCACCCTAGCCCTAGGCAACCACCAATCTAATTTGGGTTTCTATATAGTTACCCCTTCTGGAGATTCCATACAAATGAACTCATACAATACGTGACCTTTTGTGACTGGCTTCTTTCACTTAGCATTAAGGCTTCCAAGTTGCATCTGCATTGTAGCCTGTGTCAGAGCTTCACTCCACTGTATGGATATATCATACTTATCTACTTTACAGATGATGGACATTTGGTTTGTTGTTTCTACTTTTTAGCTATTATGCACAAATGTGTATATGGACCTAGTTTTCATTTCTCTTGGAAATATATCTCTGAGTGAAATTGCTGCCCCTAATGTTTCCAGTCTTCAAAAAGTGGAAAAAAATGAGTAATCACGTGAAGTTGGGCACCATGAATCCACCTGAGGACCAAGCTCTTATAAGAATTTACTTTTCAGGTTAAAAAAAAAGTACCCAGCAGGTGAGAAAACATCTAGAGAAAACTTTTTTAAAATTGCGGTAAAATACACTTAATATAAAATTTACCATTTAAAAATATACAATAGAGAAAACATTTTCAACTAAAAGATAATTACAATACTGGCTAGTCTCTATATATTTATGTGTGGGTTGCCACGAATCAGAAAAGATGGCAAATACGTTTTTCTTTTTACCCCTCAGCCCAGGGAAATCCAAGAAAACCCCTTCTGGACATTTTTCTGAATCCTGCATGTGCCTTTCACACAACGCAAGGAGGCAAGTTCATTTCTGGGCTGGGCCTGGGCCCCGGCAGCCTCACGTGGGGCATCGCAGAGAGCCCTGACAGTGGGAGGAGGAATGTGGCTTCTCACCAGTTCTGGACATACTCTTCTGTTTGCTAGACAAAGTGATATTGTGGCATCTGTGCAAAACACTCCCTACACAATGCAACAGAAATAAGAGATAGTGTCCATTCTATTTGTACAGGCAGGGGACACATTTCCCTTCTCCAAGGATCAGCAGGAAATGTGAGCCCAGGCTAAAGCAGAGCCATCTGGATATCCTACAAAGCAAGCAACAGGATTACAGCCCAGCCCATATATGGTTTCTATTATTACTTCCCACGATAAATACATGCCCAGCAGATCAAGATGGGCTTGGTTATGCTTTTGGCCTTAATATGAAATTTTCCTACAGGTGTCAGTTCCAAAGAGAGTTTGCTGCTTTTATTGAAATGGCTTGCTTTCGAATTAAATCAGTTTTCTGAATTTTGAGAACATCCTGATTTTAACTTTCTTTTATGATATTGCCTGATGTTTTTGACATGTACAGGAACCACCAATAACAATCAGCCATTTCTGAAATACACTAGTATTGACTAGGGCTACCTTGTCAGTAATAAGCTTGGAAGAAAAACCTAAATAATACTCTTGGTGTTCAATATGCAAATATTTTGTCAGGTAACATGAGTTAGTGCTGGAAAACTTCACAAAATTTTAAAAGGGAAATCCAGGGCTTCCCTGGTGGCGCAGTGGTTGAGAGTCCGCCTGCCGATGCAGGGGACACGGGTTCGTGCCCCGGTCTGGGAGGATCCCACATGCCGCGGAGTGGCTAGGTCCGTTAGCCACGGCCGCTGGGCCTGTGTGTCCAGAGCCTGCGCGTCTGGAGCCTGTGCTCTGCAACGGGAGAGGCCACAACACTGAGAGGCCCGCGTACCACAAAAAAAATAAATAAATAAAATAAAAGGGAAATCCATAAGTGGCTCAGTAGTTTTGTAAATGGATGTCAATTCTTTTAAAAAAAAATTTTTTTTCATTTGTGTCTATGCTAAAACCAAGCACTGGCAAAATATTTGCTGTGCACCTGTCATTTGCCGGGCATTAGGGTCAATAGACACATGTGTAAGACATCCAATCTGTGCTTCAATAAACTTGCAACGTACAGTCAATTGGTTGGTTCAGCCAGTTTTGGCCTATCATGTGATTACATTTTGCAGAGTAGAAGCCCCAGCACAGGCCTGTTTGCAGACAGCAAGACAAAAGTACTAAAGAGAGGAGGGGGTTGGTGGTGAAAGAATTCCTCGAGGTTTGAAAACTCAATCATGACCTGACTTCCAATTATGTTTTGAAACACAAAAGGAGCTGCTCTTAAATACTATGCAGTATTATATGTAAGTTGAAGCAACTGGAATATTTCTTGAAAAGAATGAAAGGGATAGAACTCTTGGAAGAAATACTGGCCCCACTATTCAGTCAACCAGCTCAACAGAAATCTCCAGTATGAATGCTGGTGGGCAGATTTCCCTCTGTAGCAGCACAGCCAACCACCTAGCTTCTTCCCACTGAGATGTCTAACAGCAGCAGGAAGGGAAGGTATTGGGACAAAAAGTTTTCAGGAAGATCAGAGAACTCTGAGGTCAAGAGAGAACAAGTAGGATATCATGGAAAGTGCCTCTCTAGATGCTTGTTCCTCCAAGTGTGGTGCAAGACGGAAGCATCAGCAACATCTGGACCATCCACTGGGTGGGCATCACCTGAACTGACAGTATCACCTGGAAGCATATTAAAATGCAGACTCTCAGGCCCCAACACATCTGCAGAATTAGAATCTGCACTTAACAGAGTGATTCATATGCACATTAAAGGGTGAGAAATAAGATATCAAGGTGCCTCTGAAGGATTTAGAACTCATTAAGTAAATTAATCAGAAGGAGATAATCCGTCCTAGGATACCGGGAAAGGAGAGTTTACTACAAGGTCAGCAAGGGATATTTATATGTCCACAGGAAGGCTGTGTGAGGTGATAAGAGAGTCAGCAAACAAAACATGAGAGTCAGCAAAATACTCTTTTGTCCATGTATATATTCAAGGAACTCAAAGTTTTACAGATATAGGGAAGATCTTGACCTGTGATGCAGTGCTATTTCATCAGGTTTAAAGGAATGTTCTCTTAAGAAAAAAAAAAAAAGGAACACTCAACTTCCCTTATTAAGGATCACTTTGGAATGAATAATTTGACTTCTGTTTGGCTAGACTTGGGAATTGAGGAGAACCAGAGGTGGTTCTACCTAGGGTACTTACTCATCCTGAGGGCTGGAAAAGGTTATCTCCAAAAAGAAATAAAGAATGTGGCAATCAATTTACACATCTGAATCATGTGTGTTTGTTTAGGGTTAATCCCTTAATGAATGATCCTGAGCCAGAAACTAAGAACATCCAGCTGCTGTCTGTGAGGGCCAAGCCCTTGATCATGATGACTTCAGATGAGGCTGTTTCACACTCGTAAAATTCGAAGACCAAATTAGAATTAAGGAATGGTAAAGATATAAGCCATGTGTATTGCAGCTTCCCAATTCTCCATATTATATGTCCAGAACAAACATCCCTCATTATTCACAATATTCCATACGTGGCCTGGGGATCCTCCCTGACTTGACCCTCTAAGTCATCCACCCATCAGCAGGCTTTGGCCTGACTTATGAAACTTGTTTGCCACCCCTTACAAAAGGTCCTCCCAGCTCTAAATTTCTGCCATTCTGGGACAAAGGGCCGGGCTAAGGTATGCCCAATCTCTAGCGGCTACTTGAGGAATCACATTTTGGTCATTACATGTTTTCCATAGTCATCACTAAACACTGACCCACAATGCCTCTCCTAGGGTCACTCTATACCTCTTGCACCCTCTGCACATATACTCACTTCCTTTGACTTTCAAGACAACAGCAAAGTCATCCTTGTCATCATGCCGCCTCGGGATTCCATTCTAAAGCATCTCTGAAACTTCCCAAAGAAATACCTAATTTATTTCCAATAAAAACTACCTTTTAGATTCGAAGACAATCTACCTAAATGAAGTGTCTCAACAGCAGTAGCATGGACATTTTTTTACTGGATAATTCTTTATTGTGGGGGGCGGGGGCCGTCCTGTCCATTGTAGGATGTTGGGCAGCATCCCTGGCCTCTACCCACTAGATACCAATTCCACATCCAACCCCCAAGGGCTGGAACAACCAGAACTGTGACCAGACATTGCCAAATATCCTTTAGGGGACAATTCCTGCCACTGCACCCCCTCCCTTGAGAACTACTGACCTAAATGATTATAGTAATCCTTTCAGGAAGATGGGACTACGGATGATTTTTTTCTTCCTTATTTTTCTGAATATCTGTTGTTTATATGATAAAATGAGCTAGTGACTTTCTATTTTTTAAAAAGAAATATCATTAGCTAGACAGATGCCTCAAGCTGGTCCTTGAGTGGCAATGTGTGGCTTGTTCGGTTTAAAAATTGAATTTGGTCTTTAAAAATACTGTGTACCGGGGCTTCCCTGGTGGAGCAGTGGTTGGGAGTCTGCCTGCTAATGCAGGGGACATGGGTTCGAGCCCTGGTCTGGAAGGATCCCACGTGCCGCGGAGCAACTAGGCCCGTGAGCCACAACTACTGAGCCTGTGCGTCTGGAGCCTGTGCTCCGCAACAAGAGAGGCCGCCACAGTGAGAGGCACGCGCACCTCGATGAAGAGCGGCCCCCGCTTGCCACAACTAGAGAAAGCCCTCGCACGGAAACGAAGCTGCAACACAGCAAAAATAAATAAACTAATTAATAAACTCCTACCCCCAACATCTTCTTAAAAAAAAAAAATACTGTGTACCATACAGACACCTTCAGTTACACTTCTCAACATATAAAAGACATGGATGAAGGACTTCAGAGAATAAAGTCAGGATTGAGGCCTCTTAACCATTCAGAAACGCTTCTTCAACATGGTAAATCAGTGGGGCTATAAAAAGAGATGTGAAGCAAAGACTTCTGTTTCAAGAGAAGTGTTTACCTGAAACATAGTCTGCATGTACATTTCAGTCAGAAAAATACTTGCATTGTAGGAAAAAAAATAAGTCACAATTTACTTCATCTTTAAGAACTGCTACGTTTATAGACCGTGTAAAAAAAATTTCAAAATCATGAAATTAAAATATCTGAATGTAAAAATGGGCTCTAGACACACCCATTACTTCATCTTCTTGACTGCTAGACCAGGAATTTTCTTAGAGTATTATTTCCATGAATTTCATTACTGACTATTTTAATTCAGTCTGGGAAGGCCATATCTGCCAGGAAGAAACAAGTTCTCATTTGCTGAGGTGACACAAATTTGGAATCAGCTCAGATGGAACTTGAAATGGAATTTAACTTTAGCCATAAAAAGGTAGTGTGCTTAGAAAATGAATATGATAAATGAGATAAAGTGTATAAATTGCTTTGGGGAGCAATGTTATTTAAAATGCTGATAAGAACTAAACAAATAAATGGGAGGCTAACTACACAAAAAGAAAAGCAAAGAAAGAAACAAGTTCTCAGCGAAGAACTCAACATCTATTACCCTTATGACAGGGATGACACTTTCTTCCATCTAGGCCCCAGAAACACACAAAGCATCTTCTGGTCTCCGCTGCTTACCCGGGGTGCTGCCAAAGGTTCACGTGTCTTCTGCTCTCAGGTAGAAGTTCTCTTTTGTTAAGTGGGGTGATACCAACTGCTGCTTCCAGAATAGCCATATATTTCTTGTACCTCATGTTGTCTCTTTCAGTACAAGGTCAAGTAAATTTTGGGCACTGTTCCGCTGAAGCAGATGAAGTAATCTTTGCAATACCAGAAGCTGCTCTGCTTTTAGATGCTCAGCATACCCCTAGGCAGAGCTATTACACTCCACTGTAGGGGGTAAGGCATGGGGGAGAGGCCATGGCCAAACCACGAATAAATAAAGAAACTTCCTTGCAACGTCAGTATTATATAAGGCTAGAGAATTTTGAATAAAGCACTAATGAAAATGATTTGCAGGATGACGGTGGTTTTAAACACGGCAATCTAACGTACAATCCCCAATTAATCCACACATAAATCCTTGAAGCCACTAATCCTTCAAGTACTAACGGCACAGGATGTGATTTATCTCAAGGTCTAGTAATAAAATAGTAATTGGTCCAAAATGCCTGCATGCCTCTGGGTGAACTAAAATCAGAAGCAGATCTGCTCCTTCTATAAATACCTCTCTCAAGGCTGCTCTTGACACTGAAAAAGGAGTTCCAGTTGTCATTTATGGCAATGCATTTCTAAATGCTATAAACTTTTTGCTTGAGTCAACTGCAAAGCAAAGATTAATTAATAGAGAAACAATTCTGTTTTTTTTTAAAATATCTTTAAATACCTCTAAAACCCAACAGAGGTGAGCTCTGCTAGCATGGAAATAATAACTATTTGGAGATATTCAGAATCAAACCCCTCTCCCTTTTTTATAAATGTCTCCTCTCAGCTGTAAGGACTTTTCTTACCCTCTTTTCATGGGGTAAAGGTGGATGGTCCATCATATGGCCCACCTAATGGGTCAGAGTCCACATGACCCAGCCTGGGTAGACCAGCCCTCCCTGGGCTGAAAATAAGACATTCAGAGAGAAATGCCCTCTCTCCACTGGAGTTGGTAACCAGGGCTGATAGGAGGTTAGGGCTGCTAGCAATCATGTTGCCCACCAGGTGGAAAGGGCTCTCCACTAGCTGCTGAGAAACAGTACCAGGGGAAATGTGATGACATCATTTGAGTTTCTCGATCCAGCTATGCCTAAGATAACCGTCATCCTAGGAGATCCTAGGTACACTTTTATTAAGATAATAAATTGATTTTTGTGAAATTTAGTTTTAGTTGAGTTTTTGTCACTCTGAAAGGGTTCTGATTTATACGCCTCCCTGACCACTTCTTCAAGCTATTTTCTCTTCTTCTCTTTTTACTGCAATACGAGTTGTAGTGCTCCTTGTCTAAACAAACTCATATACAGAAGGGAAGTAAAATCAAAGAGAGTCGTCCTGTAATACTTCTGACTAACCTAGATATTCACAGTGAATAAGTGTCGCAAACCCTTCCACATCCCCCCAAATCTTGAATTCTTCTTCCACAGTCTCTCTCTTTCCTTAACAGCAAGTTTCTTTTTTCTTTTTCTTTTTCTTTTTTTAACTTAAGGGACCTAAATCAGTGGTCTCCAAAGTAGGGTGCATATACCAACAATCTTTGGGGTGTGGGAAGAAAATATTAAACCATCTATTTTTTTTGTCTCTTCTCTATTAAAATTTTAGTTTAAGCATTTATGTTATTAAATATTTGTAATGTTTACTTCAGGGACTAATACAGTTAAGTCCCCTACATATGAACGAGTTCCGTTCCAAGAGCGCATTTGTAAGTCCAATTTCTTCATGAGTCCAGCAGAGTTAGCCTAGGTACCCAACTAACATAATCGGCTATATAGTACTGTACTGTAATAGGTTTATAATACTTTTCACACAACTAATACATAAAAAACAAACAAAAAATAAAGAAAACATTTTTAATCTTACAGTACAGTACCTTGAAAAGTACAGTAGTACAGTACAACAGCTGGCATACAGGGGCTGGCATCAAGTGAACAGGCAAGAAGGGTTACTGACAGGAGGAGGGAGAGGAGGTGGGAGATGGTAGAGCTGAGGGATCGTCAGCGATAGGAGACGGAGGGCGAGCTGCATGTGACAATGTACGCTAGACACGGGAACGAACTTACCTGACTGGGCATGGGAATGAACATTCGCATCTTTGAAAGTTCACAATGTGAAGGTTCATATGTAGGGAACTTACTGTATATTTTAAATTACATAAAAGTATATCTTTTTTTTTTTGGCTGCGCCTCGAGGTATGCAGGATCTTAGTTCCCGAAGTCCCCAAAATATATAATTTATAAAGTAATATACTCATATATATTATAGAGTATGCTTAAAAATCTGATGGGGTGTGTGTGTGTGAGCAAAAAAAGTTTCCAGGTCGGTAACTTAACACTTCAACTGCTCTCTAAGCCTCAATTTCCCTCTTTATTAGAGGCCTGAACAGATGAACACCAAGTTATCTTCCAAAACCAGCAACAGACTAAAAGCCCCCGCTTCACTTGGCCCGATTATATAATTACAGTTGGCCCTCCACATTTGAGGATTACTATCCACAGATAAAACCAACGTTGGGGGGGAGGATTCCAGAAAGTTTCAAAAAGCAAAACTTGAGTTCGCCTAGCTCTGGCAACTGTTTATTTACATAGTACTCACAACTAGTTACATAGCAATTACATTGTATTTACAGCTATTTATGTAGCATTTACACTATATTAGATATTATAAGTAATTGAGAGATGATTTAAAGTATACAGGAGAATGTGTGTAGGTTGTAAGCAAATACTATGCCATTTTATATAAGGGACTTGAGCATCTCTGGGTTTTGGTATCCTTGGGGGTCCTGGAATGAATCTCCCATGGATACTGTAATATAATCTGACCACAAGTAAGTGGTGAAAACAAGGGACAAACCATTTGATCTTGGAATATTCCATTTCCATAGCATGCGTGATACTACTCCCACTGGTTGTTCTACAAACAATTAGTACCAGTTAGTCACAGGAATTCTTTTATAGGCTGAACTTGGTTGGCTACAGCTGCCACTGCCAGAAAAAGCTCCAATACAGCCCTCATTTAATCATACAGGACGATGTAATGATACTTATACAACAGTCTTTGTTCTAACAAATTGTATTTCTAATGATGTGTGATAAAAATGACTACACAACCCTCTCAAACAAGAAATGACACAACCCTCTCACACAAGAAATGAAGTCTGAGTTACCAACAACAAAAATCAAGCTCAACTTGTTATCCGTTGGAAGCTGTTTTACTACAGTGAAAGTGACAATACTTTATAAAAGGCATATATTAGAGTTTCATTTTCTGTAGGAATTTCTGATGCATTTAACGTAATAATTCTTACAAAGTGATTCTTATCTATGATGATGTCACACAAGATTAAAATTGGGTCTTTCACTAGGAAAAAAATTCTGCTTTAGCAAGTAATTAGAAAGAATTTGCTTTTCTTCCACAAATAAGATTGTTCAGTTTTCTAATTTATTTATTCATTTTTAAAAACTGTCATCTTTGTATGAACTCCCTCATAATAGCACATGAGGACAATAATACAGAAAAAAATTAATCTAACCAAATTACTCCATCCAGATATGTAATTATAAGGCTATTTTCTTTGTAATTCTATAACATCTTCGGAAATATTCATTTACTTGGTTAATTCCAATTTCTAGAGTTCTAGAAATTCTTTATAACTACAACTATCTGATTTAAAAATCACTTATTTATTTTAAAAAAATTGTTAAATATACATGATCCATAAAACTTTTAAGTCAGGATGCTCAAGTTCTCTTTCTGAATAATCAAAATTGAATATAAAAATTCACAGATAAGACTGACCTTCTCTTTGAACTGATTATTTCTACTTATTTCTGTGGGAGGAAAACAGTGGACATCCTTCTTCACGGGGTATTCTAACTGTTCCTGTGTTTAGAAGTATAAAAATGGAAATGAACTAATGTCCCAAACAGGCTGTTATACAGGGTGTGGTCTGCTTTTCAGAGAGCTGAAAAAAGCCTTAACTAAAAGTACAAGAGTCGGGGAAACAGTCCTTTTTTTTTTTTAACTCCACTGCACATAAGATAAATTATATGACTTTAGGCATAATTTCATCCCCACACCCCGTCCCCCGTAGCTTCATATAGAATACATCTTTACATGTTTGCTACTCAGATGAGCCACTAGAACACTGTAAGAAAAACAGACTACGTGGTGTAAGAGAATTACAAAGAGTTCAAGATTAGTTGCGGATCTCCTAGATTTAACACCCCCCCCATTTCTCCCCCCCACCCCCGCCAACCCCCGGTCATCTCATACTAGTTTTCTCTCTTCATCGCCAGTCTCAAAATGCACTCACTACTGGGTTTATACTATTACCTTCAACTGGATGTCACCAAATCTGTCCTTTCAACCCTGTCCTCCCATCCAACCCAATATCTACCTGAAGGAACCCACTGCCCAGCCCCCAGCAGCAGTTGCTTCTTGCCTTTTCCTGGCTCTGCTGGCATGAGACCTTGAAGCCATCCTCACCCATCCCTGGAGTGCCAAGTCATACCAAACCCGTGACACAGGGAAAGAGAGCTGAGTTTAAATGGGAAGACTTGATTTGAATCCCACCTCTGCTGTTTAACACCATGTGACCTTGAACAAGTTACTTGACCCTTCTGAACCTATTTCTTTATCTGTAAAGCTGCAAGAAGACCACACTGCAGAGGTGGCTTTAAATAATAAATGAGATGATGTATTTGTAGTCAGTGGATATCATCTCCCTCCCTTCCTTCCATCTCTCCCGTCTGTCCTTCTTTTTCCATTCCTAATACCTCTGTAAGAAACCTTCCTTACTCCTCATTTCTTTGCAGGCAAGCACAAGGAGTACTTACAAACTTCTGACCCTCCCCTGCAGCTACAGAAAAGCCCAAGGATGAGTGATTTTGTGGGGAAAATAGGGAGACTGACTGAAGGGTACAGGAACCTAGGGGCTGAAGTGAATGATGGAAACCATCAAAAAGAGAAAGTAGGGTCTCTGGGCCTGCTACAGGGAGCAGAGGAAAGGGGCCCAGCTCAGGTGGTACTCACCAACTGGGGAAGTTCTCCCTTACCATATTTCACAAATTTTTAATCTCTGCTACTGAATAATTAAAAGCCAAAATTAAAATCACTTGACTGTACCTCCCAAATAACTTGAATACATAGTAATCCTGTAAGTACCCTCATTCCTAAGAAATAAAAAACTTTCAACTCCTTATGTGAGGGAAATTCACTCCTTATTACTGTTGGTAGAAACTGTGTTCATGTTACATTTCTACTCTGAACGTAGAGTTGTAGGATTCTGGCAGGTCTCTTGCCTGGGAGCAGATGAGCAGTGGCATTGCACAGAATTTAGAACACTGACAGGAGCTGGTTTAAGTCACAAAGGGCTTGGCCATTCATTGGGTTAGGGGATATCAGTCACCTCTGCTCTGCAACTTTGGGAAAGGGACAGAGTCTCTGGAACTTGGTAGGGACTACACAAGGTGTGAAGTGTTGAGATCCAGCAGTCTGTGGCCAGTGGCTAGAGAGAAGTAGTTCACATAATCCCACATCCCACCTGCTGACACCCACCCCCAACCTCCTTAGCATGAACTGTGGCACGACACTGCCCAGGACTGAAGTCCAGCTCTACCACTAACTAGCTGTGTGACCTTGGACAAGTCACTTAATGTTTCTTTGCCTCAATTTCATCATCTGTAAAGTGGGGCTGACCTCATAGGGCTGTTTTAAAAACTAAATCAGGCGCACACACTTCAGGTTGCAAAATAAATGAGTCATGGGTATGAAATGTACAGTATGGGGAATATAGTTAATAACTGTGTAATATCTTTGTATGGTGACATATCATAATTAGACATATTGTGGTGTTCAGTTTGAAATGTACAGAAATACCAAATCACTATGTTGTACACCAGGAGCTAGCACAGCACTGTAGGTCAGTTATACTTCAAAAACAAACAGACAAACAAACTCATAGGAAAAGAAATTAGATATGTCGTTACCAGAGGTGGGGGTAGAGGGAGGGGGAAATGGATGAAGGTGGTCAAAAGGTCAAACTTCCAGTTATAAGATCAATAAGTCCTAGGGATGTAATGTACAACATGATAAATATAATTAACACTGCTGTATGTTACATATGAAAGTCATTAAGAGAGTATATTCTAAAAGCACTCATCACAAAAGATTTTTTTTTCTATTTCTTTAATTTTGTATCTATATGAAATGACAGATGTTCATTAAACTTGTAATAATCATTTCATGATGTATGTAAGTCAAAACATTATGCTGTATACATTAAACTTATACAGTGCTGTATGTCAATTATACCTCAATAAAACTGGAGGGGAAAAAAAGAAATAAACAGGGAAAATTAAAAAAAAAAACTAAATCAGTTTTTACTTGTAAAGCACTTAGCACATGTAATGTCCAGCATAAAATATATGTCATGTGTGTGTGTTATATTCTTTTACTTGCTAGTTACGTCTTCATTTTTTCCAGAAAGCTCTTCTTGGTTGAACCACCTAGACCTGGCTAGGTTACTTCTGCTCTCTCTCAAATACTTTCTGTTTAATCTCTCAACAGTGGAACCACAGGGCTTCCCCGGTGGTGCAGTGGTTACGAATCCGCCTGCCAATGCAGGAGACGCGGGTTCGAGCCCCGGTCCAGGAAGATCCCACATGCCGCCGCAGAGCAACTAAGCCCGTGCACCACAACTACTGAGGCTGAGCTCTAGAGCCTGCAAGCCACAACTACTGAAGCCCGCACGCCTAGAGCCCATGCTCTGCAGCCACCGCAGTGAGAAGCCCACGTACCGCAATGAAGGGTGACCCCCACTCGCTGCAACTAGAGAAAGCCCGTGCGCAGCAACGAAGACCCAACACAGCCAAAAATAAATTAATTAATTAATTTTAAAAAAAGAAAAAAACAGTAGAACCGCAATGAACTTAAATTATGTGTTTAGGCATGTGCAGAGGATAGCGTGGGTCCTCTGGGCCATGGAAGGAGAAGATTAATTAAAGGTTAAGAAGGAGTCTGGGGCAGTGTTGGTGGGTTTGGCTTCCACCCCAATCCACCTCAGCGGTGGTCTGCCTGGGTGTCAGACACAGGTTTGGTTCCAGGCAGAGCCTGTTTAGTGATCACAGTGTTGTGGCCGAGCTGGCCACAGAGCCTCAGCGCGGGGCCCCCCGGAGGAGCCTCATTCTGCCCCAAAGCTGTACTTTTGGCAAACCCAGGAGACACTTCAGAGTTCAAGGCAGAAGAATCTGATGATGTGAACCCCTGTCTCGCTCTCCTCGGACATCAGTGGGAGATGGTGGACTGTGCATGACAGCTGCTGTGTTAACATCTCT
The DNA here is from genome assembly GCF_963455315.2 of Globicephala melas. Taxonomy (NCBI): domain Eukaryota; kingdom Metazoa; phylum Chordata; class Mammalia; order Artiodactyla; family Delphinidae; genus Globicephala; species Globicephala melas. The sequence goes on from NC_083319.1 coordinate 50,389,505, forward strand.
CTTGGTTCCAGGCAGAATTTCTTATTCTGACTGTATTAGTTTGCGAGGGCTGACGTAACAAAGTACCACAGACTGGTGCCTTAAATAACAGAAATCTATTATCTCACAGTTCTGGAGGCTGGAAGTCCAAGATCAAAGTTCTGAGGCCCATGAGGCAGGGCTCTCTACTTGGCTTATAGATGGCCACCTTCTCCCCATGTCTTTACATCATCTTCACTCTACGTGTCTGTGTCCAAATTTCCTCTTCTTATAAGGACACAAGTGATACTAGATTAGGGCCCACCCTAATGAATTCAGTTTTACTTGATTACTTCTGTTAAGACCTTATCTCCAAATAAGGTCACATTCTGAAGTACTGGGGTTAGGACTTCAACATGTGAATTTGGGTGGTGGGGGGATACAATTCAATCCATAATGCTACCTAAACTTGGAAAAAAAAAAAAAAAAGGAAAGTCCTCATCAACTGAGATGAAAAAGATAAAAGCCCAGAAGAAGCTAGTTGCCTGGACACGTCCAGCCTGTGATTTGGTCCAGCCTATGTGCTTTATAGCAAATCAACTGGGAAAAGAAAATGCATCACGTTCAAGATGAGCCAATGTCTGATGCTGTGAGAAGGATCTGTTCTCTGGAAGCTGAATCCAATAAAATAAAAGAGGAAGAAGTTAAATCCCATATAAAACTATTATGAGCAACTGAGAAAGACTTGGGATCTCCAGACGGCACTCTAGGGCTTGTGTGGGGAGTTAGATCAAGTGTCTGGTGGGACTGACGACTGAAGATCAGCTTCCCCTCACAGACACAGAAAACAAACTTATGGTTACCAAAGGGGAAGTGGGAGTGGGGGGAGGAGAGGGATAAATTAGGAGTTTGGGATTAACATATTTACACTACTATAAAGTATATAAAATAGATAAAAAACAAGGACCTACTGTATAGCACAGGGAACTATACTCAGTATCTTATAATAATCTATAATGGAAAAGAATCTTTAAAAGTATATATACATACATACATGTATATATAAATAACACAGCATTGTAAATCAACTATATCTCAATAAATTTTTTTAAAAAAATTACCTTCTCTTGGAGAAGAGAACGGGGTAATAAATTGGAATCAGGGGATGGCAATAATGTTGATGACCAGGCATGAAGATCCAGGAGGAAACTGACTAATGTTCCAAAACCAAGCATGCATCTCACCACCCAAGATGGAGAGAAAAATCAATTTACACCAATGTTGCAGAAGAAGAGAACAGAAAAGCAGACTTAACAGGTCATCTTAGTGATGTCAGATTGAACAAGCCTCGAGTGAAAGTGCAGCCCCAAACCTTCAGGAGAGAGGAAATGAGATGATATGACTCCTTCACAAGAAAGAAATACAGCCTGTTGGGATATTGCCTGTTGAGGCAGAGCCAGAGGAGGAAAGGTCTGAAGCAAATAACAGGCTGAGCTGTGACGGTGAGTAGCTGGAGACCTGGAAGAAAAGCTACAGTGACCCCGTGTTCTTCTCAAGCCAAATTCTATTCCTTCAAAAGGAGCTTATGATCATTGGAGGAGTGTGGGAGGCTAGACAAAACCCCCTCCTCTCAAGACAGAAGGGTGCAGACTTGAGACAAAAAAATAACCGTAAGAGCAATGAAACTTGAACCACAGCAATTCAGGGAGAAGGCAATATTATTGACTCCCTTTTACAAAGAGAAAACTAAGGCTTAGAGTTGAGAAACCTGCCCTAGATCACACGGCTCCTACGTGGCAGAGCCGATATTCAAGCCCAGGTCTGACCCTTTCCTACTCTGTTCTAGTGCCTTCTTGAGTGGACCTCCACGCAGCTGAGGATTCAGACAGAACATCTGCTTCCTGATCCCTAGAAGAAGTGCTGCTTCCTCTGAGACAGAAGGATATCTCACCCCTACCCTCTAACCGCCTCTTGACTGCAGGCTTTCCTCTTCCCTCACCTCCTCTTTCCCAAATCCGCTATTTCCAGTGGATCCAAATGTGGAGTTTGTGGCAAGAAGACATCCTCTTCCTTCTCGTTCTCCAGGAAGCTCTGCCTCTCCACAACCATCACCAAGCTGGCTTCCCACCTAGGGGTCACTGTCCTTCTCCTCCTCATGGGCTGGGCTTTCCCCCGGACACCCCCATCCAGACAATAAAAGTGAGTTAGTTACCTCCTGGGTTTACTGAGCTTCCACATATACACGAGCTTCCCTAATAGTCAAGATCCTGAAACACCACAAGGTTTTTAAAGTCATTTTGTTTTAAATTTTCCTGTAAAATATTTCTAAATTACCTATATTTATTTTTAGTTAAAAAAACTTTTTCGTATCAGTGGTTCTACTTTTTCTCAAATTGTATCTTGATAGTGTTATAAATTTTAGGATATGTGTTACCATCATTTAATTATTATCAGTACTTTAGAAACTCTAGTAAAAATAGTCAGTTTTAATTTGATGAGTCAGCCCACTATTCCCTAAACAATATATATATAATTTTGTGAGCACTTCAGCCATCAGATACATCTGAAATAGCAAAACACTTGCCTCTGTCAATGGTGCTATGTACTACAGTTACAAAAGAAAGGTGAAACAAAGCTCCTTGTTGGCCTCAATATATTTCAGTTGTCTTCAAAAATCACAGCTCTGTCTCTCTCAGCATTCTATGATGGCCTAGAAGGTAGATATGATGTCATACTCAACCTTGTATCTGCAGCATCTCTCCTCTCTCAGGAATCACCGTATGATAAATACCCAATAATATTAGGGTTTACTTCCTAAGAGGCATCAGCGTATGACAGATACCCAATAATATTAGGGTTTACTTCCTAAGAGGCAATAGGGTGTAATGGTTAAAACCCTGCTCTCTAGAACCAGACTGCCTGGGTTTGAATCCCAGCTTCACATTTAATTAGCTGTGTGACCTGGTCAAGCCTCTATACCTCTCCAGGGCCTCAGTTTCCTCATCTGTATATAGAGGATAAAAATGGCACCTACCTATTAAAGTTGTGTGAAAGTTAAATTGAATAAGTATATGCAAAACACTTAGGGCCTTAACCATCTGAGGTGCTATCTAAGTGCTAGCCATGATTATTATTTACTCAGCAAATATTTATTGGCCCAGGTTATTATGGACTAAATGTTTGTGTTCTCCCAAAATGCATCAATCGAAGCCCTAACCCCTAGCATGACGGTAATCGGAGGTGGGGTGTTGGGAGGTAAATTAGGTTTAGGTTATGTCATGAAGGTAGGATCCTCATGATGGGATAAGCGCCCTCATAAGAAGATGGAGAGAGATGGCTCTCTCTCCACACGCATGCACTTAAGAAAGGCCATGGGAGCACACAGTGAGAAGGTTGCCTTTTTCAAGCTAGGAAGACAACCCTCACCCAGAACCGGACCATGCTGGCACCCCGATCTCAGACTTCCAGCCGCCAGAAATGTGAGAAACAAATGTCTGTTGTTTAAGCCCCCCAGGCTGCAGTAATTTGTTATGGAAGCCTGAGCAGAATAAGGCTGGGGATCCAGCCCACAGGTTGTTCAGCTCACCGGGAGCCGCTTCCTCAATCAACCCTGTGTTCCTCAACCCCAGTTTTCCATGCTCCCAAGTGGACCACTTCAACCTTCCAAGTGTCCACTTAGATCTCCTGCCCTTTGGCAGCTGAGGTGCTGGTATCCTTTGATCCACCTCTCCATCCCCAACGGGAGGACTCTTGGCTCTCCTGGGGCGGCTCCCTGCTGAGCAGTCCTTCCAGCCTCCAATGCCATCCACGCTCCAGAAGATATCCAGAAGATAACCTCACACTGCCCAGGGCATCAACATTTGGACCGCCCCTTTCTCTCTGTTCCCGCTCCCCTTGCACCTGCTGCTGGGCCAGACTCTGTTTCCCTTGTGTCGCTTCTCTCATTATACCTGTGTACTATCTATCTCCCCCACTAGACTGTAAGCTCTGCTCTGAAGGCAGATACCTATTTGGCTGACATTGCATCCATCTCCTGTTGGGTTTTCTAAGTCCAACCCGATACTCCATTCATTCATTCACTCCTGGGACAACCACTGAACTGCTCCCTATCCAACACTCTCATGGATGTTGTACCTACGAAAAATACGAAACTGTCCCTGCCCTCCAGAGCCATCCAGTCGAATGGAGCAACAAGTAACTGCAACCCAGCACACTGCAGTAGGGAGGCGAGTGACCATGGAACAGGGGTGGGACAAAGGAAAGAGGGGACAATCCTGCCCAAGGGGCTTGGCTTGGGAAACTCTTCACAGAAAATGTACTTGAGTTAGGTCTTAATAATATGAGTAGGCATTCCTGAGGCGGACAAAAGCAGCTGAGGCATCCCAGGCAGAGGAAAAAATATCCCCAAGAGTCAGAAAAGCAAAACAGCGAAGAATGTTCTCAGATCGGTTAGTAGGATGAGCTGGCAGGAAGGAAGCCTGAGGTGCACCTGTGAACTCAGGGCTAGAGATGCCTTCTGACCTTAGGCTCTGCACACAGCAGGTATGGCAGATGCCAGCCCCTCCTGCTAACACACCTTCCCCTTGCCTAGATGTGGTTGAACCATTACATAGTGAACATGTCCTCTGTGCCAGCCACCGAGATAAGGGCTCCCCACAGGCATTACCTTGTTTAATTCTCACAAGGACCTTAAGAGGTGGATGGAAATTCTCCCTGTTTTCAGATGAAGAAACTCAGGCACCAGACGCCCAGGTTAACTTTCCCGGGTCCAAGCTGGTAAGAAGCAGTGGAGGTGGGATTCCTACCCAGGTTGGTCTGATGACAAAATTCATACTTTCTGACACCCACTAAGCCTGGGTAGGTGCCCTGGGGCCCTTGGTGTGTCCCCATCATAATGAAATGGAATTGCCTCTTTACTGATTTGTCTCCCTCTAGGATCCCATGACAGCAGAGACTTCGCTCTGTTGACCACTGTACCCCTAGCAGCTGCCACAGGGCCTGGCAGAGTATGGCATCAATGGGGCATGCTGAGAATGAATGAACACATGAATGAACAGGGCTTTGAACTCTTTGCCAATGTGCCCTCTCACCCTTCTCTGTCCCTGAAGTGAAGGAGTCCCTATTACCCTCCTAAAGCCAAGATCTAAGTGCAAAACCCAAGTTCACTTCTACCCTCTGCCGCTTTGGTCAAAGGGAGAAAAACTCCTACAGAACCAGCCTCTGAAGCTGCATGGACGGACCCCTCCTCCAAGTGCAAGGGCTTCTGCCACCGTCCTTGCTTTCCATCCTCGTCCCCATCTGAGCACAAAAGCCTTAACATCCTTTGAGAGGCCTGCTTCCAAGACTGGCCCTTGAACGGTGTCAGGGAACTTGGGTCTGAGGCATCTCCCACCGTTCTCAGGACTGATTAAAGTTGTCCACTGTCCCTAAACTCTGTACACAAATAATGCGGTTTAGGCTAAACATCTGCTTTCCTTCTGGGCATCTGAACTTTTGGTACATGCTCTGCAGAGGGTGCCAACAATAATAAGTCCCCAGAAAAAATACCCTGGGTACTGAGTCTTTAATGAACTTCCCTGGCTGGCAACATTTCACACATGTGGTCTATCGGAATTAAGCCTGTCCCGCGTAGCTCTACTGGGAGAAGATACTTGGAAGCTTGCGCCCGGTGTTCTCAGATTGTGATCGTGTACTTTTGCCTTCACTGTAATAATCATAGAGGTGGCTATGACTATATGCTAAGCCTGTGAGTCTTCCTAGTGAATCACTGAAACTGGAGGTGACCTTAAGTATCCCGAGATACAATCTCTCCCAGAAGCAGGACTGAGAAATACCTCCTGTGCAGTTCCGACCATTACCAGAGGAATTGCACACCCTGGGCCCACAGGCATGTAAAATTGTGCAACTCGCTGAGTGGGATAGAGGACACAAAGGTGAGTCTAAAGTAGGCGGTGGTTACTCAGCTCCTGAGCTCAGCAGCAAGTCACAGGCAGAGCTGGGCAGGGATAACACCCACTGATGCTAAGCCCTCTCCCTCTGCTGACAGCAGGTGCCCCCAGATGGTAACACAGAACACTGCGGGGCAGGTTTTGGCCTTGTTCCAAAGCCCAGGAGAAGTGCTTTATATCCTCAGGTACAATGAGGATTCCTTTCAGAAAAATATGAAATAAAATTAGGAGATGTTTGTCTCACGTCTGTGAAACTGCAGGGAGGGTGGGACACAGCTCAACTTCACAGGACCCAATAGCAGTGGGCCGCCGCCCTTCCTGGATTTCTTTTCTGTAGCAAACCTTCTGACCTTCACAGCATTGACTGTCAGCACCCACCCTCAGAATAGGCTTATGCCAAGTTATGCTAAGGAGACTAGACACCTGGTAGCACAGATTTTTTAAGCCATTAAGCTGAGCAGGCAAAGGTGTGAAAGGAAGAAAACTAAAACTCGATGGCCACTACCTGCACAAAGGACTCCTGCTCTGGCTTACAAAGCTCCTTGGGTTCTAGGTTGACTATGATTCATGGTAACAGGCAAGAGGGAGAGGGCCAGTCACGACTCCAGGACTGTGGCCTAAGGACGCCTTATCTTATGAAGGCAAGTCCACACTTGGCCCTGTCCCCAAGCAGCCTATCCCACTACCTGGTAATGCTGGCCTTCCTAGAAGTGGTGAAGAGGCGTGTCCTCAGTCCCCTGTTTACATGGAGGCGTGTCCTGAAGAGGCGTGTCCTCAGTCCCCTGTTTACAGTGGGGGGCCTCACTGGCCTTTGTCTCCTCAGAATTCTCTCCCCACCTCTCCCCCATCTCAGAGGCTTCTCTTCCAGCCACCCCTCCCCACAGAATCCCTATGTCCCAGTTCCCAGCCCAGCCTGGGTCATATCTACTTCCTCAGCTCTACTAAGCTCCTGTACACACGGGATCCGTGAGCTCACCTGTAGCCTTGTCCCCTCCCTCACTCTTGCTCTGGTCCTACCCTTCCAAATGCCTCCAATCCACTGGTTCTCTAAGTGAGGCCCCCAGACCAGCAGCATCAGCATCACCTGGGTACTTGCTAGAGATGCAGATTCTCTGGCCCCCACCCCAGACTGACTGACTCAGAAACCAAACTCAGGGGGTCAGTAATGTGGGTCTTAACAAACTTCTAGGTGATTCAGACACAGCCCAATGTGTTAGGACCACTGAACCACACACTTTCATTTGCTTATTCTAAGGCTGTCTTAATTTTCAAATGGAAGTGATTTTCGTTTTCTAAATCCAGATGATTTCCCTGTTTCTCTTACTGCTCCCTACAGCTGCCAGTAATACAAGATCCAAACAGCACAACCCAAGTTCAATAGAGTGGGCCTCTAAAAATGCTAATAGGTATTTTAAAAATTCAGGATTGATTTGTAACTGTAGAACATGAAGATGATTCTCCATACGGCTATAGAGAAAAAACACTGCCATGCAGCTTGGGAAAGAACAAAAATGTACAAACTCACATCAAAATGTCCATCAGCCTACCCTCCTGTTGGGGGTACTTGCAAATAAAATCAAGAGTACCCTAATAGGGCTTCCCTGGTGGCGCAGTGTTGACAGTCCGCCTGCCAATGCAGGGGACATGGGTTTGTGCCCCGGTCCGGGAGGATCCCACATGCCGCGGAGCGGCTGGGCCCGTGAGCCATGGCCGCTGAGCCTGCGCGTCCGGAGCCTGTGCTCCGCAACGGGAGAGGCCACAACAGTGAGAGGCCCGCGTACCGCAAAAAAAAAAAAAAAAAGAGAGTACCCTAATAAAAGATATCAACAATTTATTAATATGATTTGTAAAGTATATTCTTACATATTTTAATAAGTAGAATGGACAGATGTTAACCAACAAAATATCAAACGATATTTTTGTTCAAGTGTTTAAAATATCCACCATCGGGACTTCCCTGGTGGTCAGGTGGCTAAGACTCTGTGCTCCCAATGCAGGGGACCCGGGTTCGATCCCTGGTCAGGGAACTAGGTCCCACATGCCACAACTAAAAGATCCCGCACGGAGCAATGAAGATCCCGCGTGCCGCAACTAAGACCCTGTGCAGTCAAACAAACAAATAAATAATAAAATGTCCACCATCAGCATAAGCATATTTTTTGGTTTATTAACATTTGAGAGGTGCACGGTTTTTTGGTGCGCATTAAATCAGCATATAGAAGAAAAGTCCCTGCCTACTTACTCCCCTTCGCCTCCAAGAATCTATGTATTAATTCTTCACTCAAACCCTTTGGAACATCAGGTACTACATGTACTAGGCCCCAAGGCAAATGAAAAGATGAGCCAAAACCAAAATAAATTTTGAAAGAGCAAAGGGCTCAATTTACATTTTTAGTATTTTTCTAAACCATTGAAACTAGGGAATTTATTCAAAATTGATTTTCCTCTTCCTCTACCTAGTGTTCCCCTAGAAGAGGATTTATAAAAAGGTCAGGAAAGAATGGCTTAATAAATAAGCTCATGAAAAAATGTTTAACATCATAAGGCATCAGAGGAGTGTGAATTAAAATTACTTCACGGGCTTCCCTGGTGGTACAGTGGTTGAGAGTCCACCTGCCGATGCAGGGGACACGGGTTCGTGCCCCGGTCCGGGAAGATCCCACATGCTGCGGAGCGGCTGGGCCCGTGAGCCATGGCCGCTGAGCCTGCGCGTCCGGAGCCTGTGCTCCGCAACGGGGGAGGCCACAGCGGTGAGAGGCCCACGTAACGCAAAAAAAGACACACACACACAAAAAACTACTTCACACCAACTAGGATGGCTAAAATAAAAAAGACTGATTTGGATGTGTAGAAATTGAAACTCTCACACATTGCTGATGAGATAGTAAACTGGTGCACCTACTCTGGAAAAGTCTGGCAGTTCCTGAAAATGTTAAATATAGAGTTAGATATGTTTTTCACTTGTAGGTATGTACCCCAAAGACATGAAAAAATATGCCCACATAAAAACATGAATGTTCACAGCAGTATTATTCATAATAGGCAAAAAGTAGAAACAACCCAAATGTCAATCAACAGATGAACGGATAAACACAATGTGATAAACACAATGGAACATTATTTGGCAATAAAAAGAAGAAAACTCTGATACATGCTGCAATGTAGATAAATCTTGAAAACATTATGCTAAATGAAAGAAGCCAGAAACATAGGACTACATATTGTATAATTCCATTTATATCAAATGTCCAGAATAGGCAAATCTATAGACAGAAAGTAGATTAGTGGTTGCTTAAGGTGGGGGAAGTAGGGGATTAGAAGGTGCCAGCTAAGGGGTGGAAGGGCTTCACGAAGGGGTGGTGTCCTTTTTAGGGCAACAAAAAGGTCCTGAAATTGATTCTGGTGATGGCTGCACAACTCTGTGAATATACTCAAAATCAATAAATTGCACACTTTATGGATGAATTGTATGGCACGTGAATTACATCTCAATAAGACTGTTTTTTAAAGAATGACCTAGAAGCTAGAAGAGAATTACAAACAAACTCAGTTAAGTAAAATGTGTGAGGTACCTCAGATGTGTGGCTTCTTCTGTCTCCTTTGCGTTGTAAATTTCTCCCAAATGAAGGTAAGACATTTTTATTATCATTTTACAGTTTACAAGCATTTTTATAAAAAAGGTCTTTCTGAGTCCTTACCATAATCTTAGGGGGAGATAATTATTTCCCTAATTTTACATTTAGGAACACAGTGGCTCCAAGTTTATGAGGTTTATTCCCGCTCAGTCAGCTGGTCAGGGTAAGTCTCAGTTCTTTTGCACCTGAATTCTGTGCCCTTTCTTCCGCACTGTGTAGCATCTTGGGGTGCCTCGTAAATACCATCAGGTTGATATGCAGAGATGGTACTGCTGACCGGTCTCAGTAAGGAGAACGCCCAATGCTTTTTCTGGGAGCTGGACTAGCTATGCTAATGCTACATTCAAGCCACGTATAGTCTAATTGATCACTCATGAGAGGTCTTGTGGTACCATGGAAAGAACACTTTGCTGTCGACTCCTTTGCTCTTTTGGAATTTATTTCAGTTTGGGCTCATTTTTTATTTGCTTCAAAGCCTAGAGCAGCTAGTACCTGATGTTCCAAAAGATTTGAATGAAGAATTAATGAGGACTTCCCTGGTGGCGCAGTGGTTAAGAATCCGCATGCCAATGCAGGTGACACAGGTTCAATCCCTGGTCTGGGAAGATTCCCACATGCTGCGGGGCAATTAAGCCTATGTACCACAACTACTGAGCCTGCACTCTAGAGCCCGCAAGCCACAACTACTGAGCCCACGTGCCACAACTACTGAAGTCTGCGCGCCTAGAGCCCGGGGTTCCACAACAAGAGAAGCCACAATGAGAAGCCAGCGCACCGCAGTGAAGAGTAGACCCTACTCACCGTATCTAGAGAAAGCCCGCGCACAACACTGAGGACCCAACACAGCCATAAATAAATAAATAAATAAATTAAAAAAAAAGAATTAATGAATACATAGTTTCTTGGAGGTGAAAGGGAGTTAGTAGGCAGGGATTTATTATTCTACATGGAAGGACCATGGAAAAGACCATATTCTACAGTAGGAAGGCCCAGGTTGGCTTCAGTCTTCTCATCTGTAATATTATAAAAAAAGAAACACCTCTCTCAAAGTCATTGTAAAGATTTATTGAGAATATATATGAAAATGCCCGATTCAAAATGGGCACTCGACAAAAGTTCATTGATGCTGGATCAAATAGTCTAATACCTTGATACCTTAGGGAGACCAGTGGGTTTTTCTGCACATTCAGGATTCTGAACCTCAGATCTCAAGAATGAAGACCAACATCAAAAAGTGTTTATTCAATTTGCCAAACTGAAACAATGACTACCTAATTTTAAGGAAGAATTCATCATTAATTTTATTTCATGTTTAATAGAAAATTGTGTTCTCTTGTACTTTCAGATTAATTTCTCAATATCTTAGTTTGCATGTGTGTGTGACTCCCAAACCTAATTATATATCGGAATCACCCAAGGTGTTATTAAAACCTACAGATTCCAATGCACGGAGTCTCACTCAGAGAAGGTCTGGAGTAGTTGGAGAGGTTCCATTTTTACTAAACTCCCCAAGTGATTCTCCAGGCATCACTGAATTACTGATAAATCCATTCACCAAACACTTTCTAGGAATGTTTTCTCCTGTGTGGACTACAAAATAGCATTTGTTCACCAAATAAAACACTGAACTATATTGCTATTTCGAAGAGAACACAGTGGAGGAGGGGAAACATTTTCTCTTTGCATTACCATAATAATAATATTCTGAAATTTTGTGAATGCAAGAATATCATGAAAAAGGAGAATTTTCTGCCAAATCTTGCCTATCTGAATTATCTTCATTCATCATTTCAAAGGGACTTTTCAATCAAAGGGAGCTCTAAGTTCCTTCCTACAAGGTGACAGACTCATTCTGATGAAAGTCATAAGACAAGAAAAGTCAAGGGTCTTAGAGAAAAAAGAATTTGGGAAGAATTTTAAGGATCTGCCACTATTCAGCTACTTATTAAATCTTCCCAATATCTCTGATCACTTATGTATTCTGAACCACATTCTTGATCTATAACAATGCCTTTGTTAGATCATGAATGAAACCATTTTTATTAGCTTGCCAATTCACATTTCTGTTCTCACTGAAAAGCATGTCCTCAAACCACAACCTGGATAATTTTGAGCAGATGCAAGCAGATTACTTTCAGTATTACAAAGCTTTCTATAAATTAGGAGTTTGGGATTAACAGATACACACTACTATCTACAAAATAAATAAACAACAAAGACCTACTGTATGGCACAGTGAACTGTATTCAATGTCTTGTAATAACCTCTAATGGGAAAGAATCTTAAGGATATACATATGTGTGTAAGTGAATCACTTTGCTGTACACCTGAAATTAATGCATTGTAAATCAACTATACTTCAATTGAAACAACAACAACAAAGCTTTTCTAAATTATACAAACAGTTTTACAACCAGAAATAATGTTCTTGGACCATTAGACTCACTTAACATTAAAGCAGTAACAAAATAGATTGGGGTCTTTTAGAAAATTATTTCAAATCTTTCTTCCTCCTATATATACGCCAGCAACAACACTTTTTCTTAAGCTTTCTTTCAACTACTTTCAACAATGAGTTTGGATCAGTATTAAAAAACAAAAACAAAATGCTAAACTCAATGTAAACACGACCCCTAAAATAAAGCCAGTTAAAAGAAGCACAGAGATTTTACCAGTCATCTGCACCTAGTTAATTAGTGCAGATTGAGCCCTGGGTAGTTCCATTCCTTTTCAACCAGACCAAAGAGGAAGCCCTCATAGTTTCAGGTTGTCTCCATTAAAAGAAAGCACATGCACTTTAAGAATCTGGAGTTAAAATGCCAAGTCCACCAGGCCAGTGACCCAGGAATTTCCAAACGTTTATTAATATTCTGAGAAGATGATTTTAGTTTTACTTTACATTCCTGTTCAACCTTTTCTGTACCCTACAGAAAATGTCATTAACAGTATCCGGAAACTCAGGGGCTGGGAAGAGCGGGGAATAGGGTATTCTTTAATGGGTACAGAGTTTCTGTTTGGGACGATGAAAAAGTTCTGGAAAAGGATAGTGGTGATGGTTGCACAACATTGTGACTGTACTTAACGCCACTGAATTGTACTCTTAAAAATGGTGGTTAGGGGGCTTCCCTAGTGGCGCAGTGGTTGAGAGTCTGCCTGCTGATGCAGGGGACACGGGTTTGTGCCCCGGTCCGGGAAGATCCCACATGCCGCGGAGCGGCTGGGCCCGTGAGCCATGGCCGCTGAGCCTGCGCGTCTGGAGCCTGTGCTCCGCAACGGGAGAGGCCACAATAGTGAGAGGCCCGCGTACCACAAAAAAAAAAATGGTGGTTAGGACTCTGCGCTTTTATTACTGAGGGCCTGGCTCAATCCCTGGTGGGGGAAATAAGATCCCACAAGACGCCTAGAGGGGCAGGAAAAAAAGAAAAAAAATGGTTAAAATGACAAATTTTATGTTGTGTGTATTTTATCACAATAATAACGATGAAAGAATCAAAGTACCTAGAAACAAAAAACCCAAAGGCTTAAGGAGCCTGGCACCTGGGGTGGAGGTGCTGTGACCCACAAAGCTGTACTGTGTTTCTCCTGGTCTGGCAAAACGAAGGCTCAAATGTAGGACTGGGTGGACATGTAGGGAAATGTAAATCACTTCTTCAAACTGGACAAAAAACTTCACCCCAACATAACCCTCTGCCAGTCTCAAGCCTTAATATGCAAAGGGTCCCCTGGGGACCTTGATTGAGCAGTTCTGGGTAGGTCTGAAGTCCTGTATTTTTAAAAATTATTATTATTATTTTTTTGCGGTACGCAGGCCTCTCACTGTTTTGGCCTCTCCCGTTGCGGAGCACAGGCTCCGGACGCGCAGGCTCAGCGGCCATGGCTCACGGGCCCAGCCGCTCCGCGGCATGTGGGATCTTCCCGGACCGGGGCACGAACCCGTGTCCCCTGCATTGGCAGGCGTGAAGTCCTGTATTTTTAACAGGCCCTCAGGTGATATCGCTGTTGCTGGACCTTGAACCTCACTCAAAGCCGCAAGGCCCCAGCGCGTTTGACGTAAAGACAGTCACCCTATCAATCTAACCCTTTAGAACCACGGTTCCCTCACCGGGAAACGTGGAGGGTTGATCATGTGTTTCAGAAAAATTGGCTAAGGACTTAACTTACCTCCCAACCACAGTTTGTAAAAGTGCGCTGAGAAACTTGGATAGAAGGCCTGACTGAATGGAGCCTTCTAAGAGAACCCACTCACCCCGGGACTAGCAAGCAGCCGCAGCTGATAAGGATAATTGACAGCGGCAGTTTCGCAGAAAGCCCTCAAGCCGACTTCAAAACAGTCTTGAAAACACCCTTCTCAACCTCGAAGAATGCCTGGAATTCAGTGGCCTTTATCCAACATAAAGATGTCCAACTCAGTTTTGACTGAGTTCCCTATAGAAGAACCTCACAATGTAGCCCTTGAAGACTGACAACACCCAGCATGTTGAGAAGCTCGGCCCCTTCCTTACAAATGGGTCAGAAAGTGAAAAAAAAAAAAAAAAAAGTTCCCTCAAACTCTGCCGAGCTGGGAGCACAGATCTCGGCTCCCGGGCTGCGTGGGCTGACAAGCATCTCCGGGGTTCTCAGGTGTGCGCACTTTCCAGGCTCCGCGGCTGAGACTCCGCCGGCAGCCCAGGCGGCGCCCACCTGCTCTCAACTACCCAGCGCCCCCCTCGGCCCGCGTAAATCCAAGCCACCAGATCCTGCCTCCTCCAGATACTGCAAACGCTGACTGCGCCGACAGAAACTCAGAGGCCCTTTGAATCTGGTTCAAGAGAAGATCAACAGAAAGTGAAACAGCTCCCATCCCTTGGGGGAGAAGGCTCCAGGCCAGGTAGGAAAAAGAAGGTGGCTCCCAGTCACCTGTAGCTGCCCCAGCTGCGCGCCCAAACCCACTTCCAGAATGGTCCCCAAGATGGGGAGGCAAAAGTCAGTTAAGCATCCCCAGAAAGGGAAAATAATCAATGCCCAATAAAGTCCAGCCCGAATCCACAGGGGCATGGGGTGACAGAGCATTTACTCACGCTGCCCCCCACCTCCGCCCCCATGAAGGACCAGGGGGCAAGCGCCCCGCCGCAGCCCGCAAAGCCCTCCCCCGCCAGAGTCGGGACCGGAGGGAGATATCCCGGGCGCTGCTGGAGCGTGGAGGCTGCGCCTGGGGCGGCTTTTCTCCGGCCTCGCGGAGGGCAGCGCCGGGACGCCTGCGGGCGCTCAGTGGCCAGCGAGCGACCGGGAGGAGGGTACTCGCCTGGAGGCGGGTGGCGGCCGCAGTCGGCGGAGTCGGGGGCAGGGCGAAGGCGGCTCTGATGGGCGCCTGGCGAGCCTCCGACGCGGCGCCGGCTGCTGGGCCGGTGTTCTCTGCGCTCCCCGCGCGCGTCGCCGGTGGCGCCTCGCGGAGCCGGAGTGCTGGAGGCGGCCCAGCGAATGGGCGGGCGCGAGTGGCCTCGGCCGCTGCTCCTGTGTATTATTGTGACTCAAGCTATTTCCTGTTTGGAGGTTTGGGAGAAAGAAAAAAAAAAAAATCCAGGGTGGGGGCAGGGGGATCGGGGCGGCGGTGAGCCAGAGAGCGGCGGCTTGGAGGAGACGAGGGTGGGCAGCGGCTGTCACCTGCTTATTTCGAGCCCCCGAGGGTGCCTAGCGCGCGAGCCGGAGGAGAAATGTAGTTTATTGCAGTGCTACTTTGGGGTACTGGGAAGGACAGAGGGTGGCTCACACACGCCACCCAGCGTTGGGGTAGGGGCTGCGGCCGCAGGGACCGCTTGGTCACTCCAGCCCGCGCGCCCACTCCCCTGCCTCTTTCCTTCTCTGTAAAACTGCCGGTGAGCTTTCTTCCCCCCGAAGGGCAAGCGGAATTCGCTGTGCTGCCTTCTTTCTTCGTGACCTGGTCGGCTTTTCGATCCCTTCCAGGGGTGTGAGCAAGGAAGGGGTGAGCGTCGTTCCCCTTTCAAAAACTACGGGAGGATCGTTGTGGACCATGTGGGTGTTTGACTGGTGGTATTGGCGGGGGGGGTGGGGGGGTGGGTGGGATGGGAAGGCAGGTTAATTATTTTGGTGGAAAGTTAACTTATATGATCAGCTTCCGTTCCCCTCCTCCACCAACCTCACCCTTAGCCGGATCACAGGGTCTGAGGCCCCAATCCGGAAATACCGGTTCCTCCCGCTGGGACAATAGGTGAGGGCGGGAGCGTTAACCCGAGGGCTGGCTTAGTCACCACGGGAATCTCTGCTCCGCTGGGAGGGCAGAATCCTCCTAGGACCCAAGCTTGCAACTGGCAAGCAGGTGCC
Source organism: Globicephala melas (assembly GCF_963455315.2). Classification (NCBI taxonomy): domain Eukaryota; kingdom Metazoa; phylum Chordata; class Mammalia; order Artiodactyla; family Delphinidae; genus Globicephala; species Globicephala melas. Next base: position 50,405,364 of record NC_083319.1, read on the forward strand.
TCTTCCATTTAGTCTTGTTAAAAATCCTGGGAAGGTTATGGGGACTTATTGTTTAATGGGTGCAGTTTCCACTTGGGATGATGAAACAGTTGTAGAGATGGATGGCGGTGTTGGTTGCACAACTATGTGAATGTACTTAATGCTCCTGAATTGTGTGCTTAAAAATGGTTTGAATGGTCAATTTTATGTTGTGTATTTTACTACCAAAAAAAAATCCTGGTAAGATCATACCCTCGTTCATTCAAGACAGCTTTGTTTATGATTGCCAAGCCCCCCTTCCCTCTTCCTGACACAAATGTTTGCCAGAAGTAATGGAATAAGTAAAACTAAAGTTCATTTAGTTTAGACTTTGGGGGGGGGAGTACATATCAACAAGTTATTCCAAGAAGTGAGTAGATTGAGCCTAGAGGACAGTACAGTTTTTAAAAAGATGAGCAGTAGTTTGTCAGAAACATAGTGCTGGCAAGATGAATAAAGGTGTAAATAGTGTCTTACTGTTTATCTAAGAAAGCAGGAACACATAGATACATTTGCTTATGTATTTTTTAAATGGAAAGATAAATTATTAAATGGTTACTTATTTGGGAGAGATGAAACAAGATGGAAGGTACAAGGAAAGAGGCTAGACTTCTCTGACTATATCTGATTTTGTAGTTTTGACTTTGGAATGATGTCAATTTTACATAATTATGAAAAATTAAATCAAAAATTTAAAAAGCAAAATGCAACTAATGAATGTAGTATCGAGTTGATGGCTTAACCACGTAAAGGGAAATTATGTGAGGTGACTTTAAAACACAATTATTTGACCCTACATCCCTTAGGAATATACCCTAAGGATGAAGAGAATGTTAAAAAACAAAACAGAAACAGCTTTTCAGTAATCACAATGTTATTAGTAATTTATGTTAGTGTTTTTAAGAATCAATGTTTTTCAGAATAAAAGAGATAAATACAAAATCAAGTTAAGCGATATTAAATTTGAATTGAAATTATCATTTAGAACTCATGATATACTTAAAAAATGTTTTTCCAAGGTCTTTTACTCAAAATGTCCACCAAACAGTGACCAACCTAGTAGGAGTAAGCACTCTTAGATCCCAGATTGTAGTCTCTAAATAGCATTTTTCCCTAAAAGGAACTAGACCTACTTGGAGAAGTGATTTATTTTAGTTTAAAGGTAAGAAGTACCCAAAATAAGACTGGAGCATCTTGTCAATTCAGGAAGCAAGGAAGCTATCAAAAACGAATAGGTTCACATGAAATGGAAGCGGAGGCCAACCTGTAGAAGCACCCACTGGCTAAAGTGGGATAAATTTGAGCATCAGTAAGGAAAGTAACTGCAATGAATTGAGACATATCAAATATGTATATCTCCATGATTCACAAGGATACTTAAAAATGGGGTAAAAAAACCTGATTGGTTAGCTTTGCAGATGCAGTAGAACTAATTCATTATTTTGAAAGCTGGTAAATTGCAAGAGAGAATTACACATTTTACCTGCGTCTTCTGGACTGTATCTAACACTTCATATGTACCACTTCAGATCTTCTTTGCCTCACCTGTCTCTTATTGCAGCCATTGCTGCAGCAGTAAGTTCTACGTGGGCTCTTTCCACCTTCATACAGGAACAACCCAAATAACCTCATCTCCTACCTTCTACCCCAGCACTTCCCTGTTAATGCCAGTGTGGGGATCCATGGAAACTATCTAGGTGCCTATGCATACACCACCCTGAGGGGTGCGTGAGTTAATGTTTCGTGGTCTAACCTAAGACCAGTGGGGGATAGAAGCTGATAAATAAATATTCCTTCCTTTTCTCCCAGGACGAAGTGTCCTGAAACTCAGTTCTATATCACTTCTCAGAAATCAAGTCACAAAGAATCAACCAATCAGGTGCTTGAAGCCGCAGCCTACCGGGCTTGAATTGGCTCTCTCGGCTTCCCCCACCCCTCACTTCTTTCCCTAGGACCATGCTTCCAATAAAGCCCATGTCTCAAGAACTCTGCTTCCTGGGAAACCCAAGCTAAGACCTGTACATCCTGTATCTCAGGGTAACTAAATAGTTGATGAGGAAATTATTCTAGCAAATAAATAAGAATATCAGTATTTTCCAAAACCCTATAAAATCATGGATCAAGGCAATGGTCATCAATGGCCACCAATCTCATAGAAAAGATCACCAGACATTATGTGCAATATGATAGAAATATCATATCAACACTGCAAATGACACATTCTTGCCAAAAAAGAGCAAACCTGAATCTGATCAAGCTCTAGATCCAACTACCAGTTTAGAGGAACTACTGGAATAGAGGAATGTGTTAATGCTACTAGGGGGCATGATCAACAAAATCCAGAATGTGAGAAACTCGAAAAGACAAATGACCCAGTTTCCTCAAAAAGTAGCAAGGCATTAAAAATGATGAGGTAAGAAACATATAGATTAAAAGACTTAAGTGATACCAATAAAATACAACATGTATTTCTTGTTTGGGGCCTGATTCAAAATGGCGAGATATTTGGGGAAACTTGATAGTCCCTAAGTTAGTAAAATTTTAGGGAAATTTTTTAAATATTTTAATCACATGCCACTGATTTAATCTACTGTATGGAGTTGGTGTTGCTACTACATGTGTTTGGGTGCCATACACACACACACACACACACACACACATATACAGACACACACAAAATAAAACACCTGTTTAATTTCTTTCTGTATCTGAAATGAAATGAACATTTCAGAGAAGACTTGGATTCTGGATTTTCTTTGAATGTGTTCAGGTGGGAAGAAAGGGACTCTGGCTGGCACAGCTGGTAACTGACATTCTCTTTGTCTTTCCCACCCACTCTTTTCATTCTGGTTATAGGCTTTATGTATGCCTTTGTGCTTTCCTGTAATCAGCAAAACAGCATTTTCAGCATATTCAGTAATAAATATTTCCACTCTGAAGACTAAACATTGCAAAATCTGCTCTTAGAAATAAAAAAAGACACTTCCATGGACCACAGGGACAGTACTCTGAAAAATGGGACAAGAACTCTGGGTTCTGACTCAGAACTCAGCAGAGGTTCCCTTCCCACCACTGACACCAAGTCAGTCCCATAGAAACCGTCTTGCCTTCCCAGGAGACAAAGCCCTATTCTGCTGCCTCTCGTGACAGGGAGCTCTTGTATTCTGTGTCCTGAGGTTCTGAAATCAATACTGTGCTTCACCTGTAGGCTGGACAGACAGGATGGGGAAAGGGTCAAATCACAGTCTAAAGTGGGGCACTTGCCTTGGTGAGATAGGTGTTTTCTTTACGGGCAATAGCTGCATTATCGAGCCCCAGAAAGAGCCTTGTTTCTAGTTTTGACTTTGCTACTTGCTGCCTGTATGATCCTGAGTTTTGTATTTTTTCCAGTTTTATTGAGGAATAATCATCATACATGACTGTATAAGTTTAAGGCATAGAGCATGATGGTTTCATTTACACATATTGGGAAATGATTACCACAACAGGTTCAGCTAAAATCCATCATCATGGATATTGATATCCATCGTGAATATTGATACAATAAAAAGGGAAAAAAGTGTTCTCCTTGTGATGAGAACTCTTAGGATTTACCCTTTTAACTTTTCTGTATATCATACAGCAGTGTTAGCTATAGTTAGCATGTTGTACATTACATCCCTAGTATTTATTTATGCTATAATATTTATCTTATAATATCTTATAATAATATAACTGGAAGTTTACCTTTGGGCCATCTTCCTCCAATTCTCTCTGCAATGCCCCACCACCCAGGCCACAAATTTATATTTAATTTCCTTGAGTGTAAACTTCAGTCTTTCACTCTTTGACCTGGTAGCTCCATTTCTAGATACATAGATACCCCACAAATATTTACACACATATTGAAAGAAATATATTTAAGAATGCTTATTCCTCTGTGTTAGAATAGCAAAAAATTAAAATTAAATGCCACTAAAAGAATGGCTAGATAAACAATGGTACATCTGGATGATGTGCTAAATGTATTTTGGTACCTTTCAGGGTAGTTTTTTGTATGAACTATTCAGAGGTTTGCTTTGGTTACAAAATGAGTATCCAGTTAATTAAAGTTACAGATCCCAAACCCTAATTCTTCTTTAGGCTTTAATTTTACACATTTTTATTATTCTATCTTGTAAGTCTAGCTTTTATTTTCACCTACAAAATTTTATTATGTTATATTTGATACATACAAAATAATATAAGTACCATCTATGTAAGCTTGGGAGCATATAATAAAATGAATACAGGAATCCACCACACTGTTAATCAATAGAACATTACCTGGACTTCCCTGGTGGCGCAGTGGTTAAGAATCTGCCTGCCAATGCAGGGGACATGGGTTCAAGCCCTGGTCCGGGAAGATCCCACATGCCACGGAGCAACTAAGCCCGTGAGCCACAACTACTGAGCCTGTGCTCTAGGGCCCACGAGCCACAACTACTGAACCCACGTGCCGCAACTACTGAAACCCATGCACTAGAGCCCATGCTCCGCCATAAGAGAAGCCACCACGATGAGAAGCCCACACACTGCAACAAAGAGTAGCTCCCGCTCTACGCAACTAGAGAAAGCCCATGCACGGCAACGAAGACCCAATGCAGCCAAAAAATTTTTTTAAAAAAGATAGAACATTACCAGTGTTTTTGATTATGCCACATGCTTGCAAATCCTACTCACCCCCCCATCCATTTCAAGGTAATCACTATCCTAATTTATGCATTCATGAAAAAAATTTTTTTTTACCAAGACATGTACATCTTCCTAAACAATATATTGTTTGGATTTGCTAGTTTTTGAGCTTTATAAGAATAGAATCACACTGTATGTAGTCTTCTGCAACCAGCTGTTTTTCACTGCAAATTATGTTTCTAAGATTTATTCAGCTTCTTGAGTATAGCTATATTTCATCCAATTTTATTCCTGTATAATATTCCATTTCTATATTTGATTTTAAGTTTTCCTTTGCATCAAAGGATGCCCACCCTCTAGGCAGATGATTACTTTCTTAGTGAACTTCAAGAAAAAGATTTCAGACCATTTCAGACCATCAGAATTTGCAGGCAAAAAGAGTGATTCTTCTTTTCACTCATCAAGGAAATACATATATCATCCCGTCTTTGGGGATAAATACATATATCATCCCATACTTTGCCTAAGTATGTCAGAGATGCATAGCTACCAGAAAAATGCAGCTGGGTGGAGCTCACTAAATATCATTTATGCTTATGCCAGTCACTCCAGAATTTCAAGAAGGGGTAGCCTTCTAGCCCACATCCCTAGGTTACTAATTCTTCTGCTCATAGAAATGTGCACCTTCCACGCACCTGAGAAGGTTTTATATTTCTTTGGCTCTTACAATTTGTAAATGTCTTTTCTTCCTAATTCTTAAGACCTTGGGACTTAATGAATCCTGCTTCTTTCCATATACCTCTCAACTTAGAACCAAACAACTCTAGCAGATATTAAAATGACAGCCAATGAAAGTGGTAACAGTTGTTGAATCTAGTGGAGCGTATGTGTGTGTTTCCTATACCAGTCTTTCCACTATTTTGTATGTTTGATTTTTTTCCTGTATAAAAATTGAGGGAGGGGGATTGAATTGAATTCTGACGTCTTTCTTGGCTTTGTCTGATTTGGGGGTCACAACTTTTTAAGCTGTTTCTGCTGACCGACTGAGGAGCGGTCTCCATCAGTTAAAAGCAGTGAGCTAGGGGCTTCCCTGGTGGCGCAGTGGTTGAGAGTCCGCCTGCCGATGCAGGGGACACGGGTGCGTGCCCCGGTCTGGGAGGATCCCACATGCCGCGGAGCAGCTGGGCCCGTGAGCCATGGCCGCTGAGCCTGCGCGTCTGGAGCCTGTGCTCTGCAGCGGGAGAGGCCGCAGCAGTGAGAGGCCCGCGTACCGCAAAAAAAAAAAAAAAAAAGCAGTGAGCTAATCTATATGAGCCAATATGCAAAGTTCTTCAAGACACGTTGCTAAAAAAAAAAAGGGCAAGTCACAGAACAACACGTATGGTATGAACCTGCTTATGCAATAAATACATGCACATCTATATGCAAATGAGTAGAAAAAGGGCTGGAAGGATGCTCTGCATCTTGGCAACGGTGGTCAACTGGAAAAGTGAGTGAGAGAAGCTGTGATTTAGGGGGAGAGGTGAATGGTGGTGAAGACAGACCTTCATTTTTGGGGTACTGTTTTGAATTTAATTAAAAGCAAAAGTAAAATGAAATGCATGGGGTGGACTAGAAAACCTGCCAGCCATCTTCTGACTGACACTTGCCGTGATCCTAGGGGGATGGAGCACATCTGTCTTGAGGGGGACTTGGTGGGAGGTCGTGGTCATGGGGCTCTAGTGCTCTCTGAAGATTGAATGAGGCCAGCTGCAGCTCCGAGAAACAGGCCATGACTGCATGGGTCAAAGGACTGCTAAGTGCTCTTTCAACAGTCCTTACCCTGGCCTCATCCCCAGACACACCTGAGAGCAGGGCTGCTCCTGGGCCAAGGCCCTCCTCCATGGGGCCACAGCAGGCAGCAGCCCCACCTTCTCCCTGGGCAAAGGCAGGAACGGGGCAGGTAAACACCCCATGTGTGGCTGGCAGTCACAGTGTTGAGAAGCAAGTCAAGAGCCATGCTCAGCAATCACTGGGTTGAAGATTCCTTTGATCCCCTTTAACACCCTCTGTAGTCGCTCTGCTTTGGCATGACATCTTAAGTCATCCAATTTACGATTCTCTGTTTAGAGCCAGGAGGTACTTCTAGATTCATAGTTCCTATGGCCAAAGCTTTGGAAGTTTCTCTAAGAAAATATCAGTTCAAGTAAGTGGCACACTGCCTGCCTTATGACATTCAACAATGTTAATTATTTGGACTTTGACAAACAGCTCATAAAAATATAGTACTTTGTCTTGTCTCTAGTTTTAGTTAAGCTTCTGTTGAATATTAATTTTAAATATGCATGAAAAGCATACTTTCCCTGGGGCTGGAATTTCCAGGGAGATAGAAATATATATAGATATGGATAAATTCATTGAACAACTTAGTAGAAAAACAAGGATGTGATTATTTATAGTGTTTTGTGTAAAAATCATTTTTCTTGTGATGCTCAAAAAGCTTTAAACAATAAACTAATAGTTTTGTAATAATTACAACTAATATTTACATGTATAGATCAATCATAGAAGTTAGAGGCTGAGATGCAGTCGAATTGCACCTGTGCTTATTATGCATCGGATAATAGTAGGGGTGTTAGGGACATGACCAAAATTATGGGCTCACATTTTAATGAGTATTTATTTGGCATAGAATGCCTGTGACCCTAAACTGATGTTATATAAGCATGTTAATTGATTGAGGGATTCTTCTGCTTAAGTCAATAGCCACAATTTAAAAACACAACAGGGCTTCCCTGGTGGCGCAGTGGTTGAGAGTCCGCCTGACGATGCAGGGGACGTGGGTTTGTGCCCCGGTCCGGGAGGATCCCACATGCCGCGGAGCGGCTGGGCCCGTGAGCCATGGCCGCTGAGCCTGCGCGTCCGGAGCCTGTGCTCCGCAACGGGAGAGGCCACAACAGTGAGAGGCCCGCGTACCACTAAAAAAAAAAAAAAAGAGAGACTTGGAGGGGTGTCTTCCTCTGCGAGTCCAGGAACTCTAGAGAGAGGCACACGGTACAGGAGAAAGAACATTGGGTATTGGAGTCCCCCAGACCTGGGCATACATCCCAGTGTGGTAACTTTCCAGTTGAGTGACTGAGGTAAGCTCCCTGGATTTACCTGAACCTGTTTTCCCTTTTAAAAATAAGGCTAATATTACCTGCTTCATAGATTGTTGTTAGTGTTAGAATTTATGTATCTACATACACAGAGGAAAAACTCTAGAAGAACATTGTATCAGGATTATAATTGGCTATAGATAACAGAATCTCAACCACAGTGGCCAAACAAGATAGGCCTTTATTTTGTTTCACATCATGAAATATCTGGAGGTAAACAGTTCGGGTTTTTTGTTTGTTTGTTTGTTTTTGTAAAGCAATTCTAAGATTAAAGCAGGGGACAAGAAAAACCCAACAACAACACAGGGGACAATGTTTTTCCATTCTTTCTGCTCTGCCATCTTTGCCTGTGTTTTTTTTTTAAATAAATTTATTTATTTATTAACTTATTTATTATTGGCTGCATTGGGTCTTCGTTGCTGTGCGTGGTGTTTCTCTAGCTGCGGGGAGCGGGGCTACTCTTCATTGCGGTGCGCAGGCTTCTCATTGCGGTGGCTTCTCTTGTTGCGGAGCACGGGCTCTAGGTGCGCGGATTTCAGTAGTTGTGGCTCGCAGGCTCTAGAGCACAAGCTCAGTAGTTGTGGCGCACGGGCTTAGTTGCTCTGCGGCATGTGGGATCTTCCTGGACCAGGACTCGAACCCATGTCCGCTGCATTGGCAGGCAGATTCTCAACCACTGTGCCAGCAGGGAAGCCCTCTGCCTGTGGTTTTGATCTTCATGGGTCCAAGACCGTTCCTCCACCTTCAGACATCTAGTGTATAGGGCAGGCAAAAGCCTGCACCAGCTGAGTCTGCCTATGAGCTTTCCTGTAAGCTTTTGTGCTTACATAAGCCAAACGTAGCTCCTAAGGCTATTCCTAGTTCCACAGTCACACATACCCATACACACTTACTCTAGCCTCTCAACTTTTTGCAGATACTGCTTACACCTGGCACAGTGACACATAATATGTGCTCAACATATTCATAAGGACTTCCCTGGTGGTGCAGTGGTTAAGAGTCCGCCTGCCAATGCAGGTGACACGGGTTCAATCCCTGGTCCGGGAAGATCCCACATGCTGTGAAGCAACTAAGCCCGTGCACCACAACTACTGAGCCTGCGCTCTAGGGCCCGTGAGTCACAACTACTGAAGCCCACATGCCTAGAGCCCGTGCTCCGCAACAAGAGAAGCCACCGCAATGAGAAGCCCGCGCACCGCAATTAAGAGGAGCCCCCGTTCGCCGCAACTAGGGAAAGCCCACATGCAACAACGAAGACCCAATGCAGCCAAAAATAAAAAATAATGTGTTGAGTTGAAAAATTAGTCTCCTCATCAAGGTATGCTTTCCTTATTGAATAATAAGTCAAAAGTAAAATATTAATTTCTTGACTTGATATGAGTAAAGGCTCCTGTCAAGAAAGTTCTATATGTTCCTTCACTAGGAAATACCCACAGTGAGGAAAAAATGAAAAGCTACTCACCTGGCTCCCAAGCCATCCTACGACCCGCATTGTCCAGGTTGCTTTGCGTTGGGCTAGCTAATCTGAAACCCAGGAGACAGAAACCAGAGGCTGTCCAGCGCGTGGCCTGTTTGGAGAGCATGGTCCGCGAGCACGCCCAGGGATAGAGCAGCCACAGGTGCCGCGTGAATCTTGCAGGAGAAGAAATATGTCCTGAGTGCAGGTCTGGCAACTGTTAGGCAGCCACGTCTGCGAGAAAGTGTATTGAGAACTGAAGAGTGACTAAAATGAGCTGACTTCATTATCCTTACCTATGGTTGCCAAGGCAACAAGGCAACAACCCCCCTTAGCATCTTAGGTAATAAGATCCTTTCAGATACACTTGGGAGATATCAGTTGTCTGTTGCCCGCACCTGCCTAGCGGGATATGATTCATTGGGTTTCTGCCTTCTGGTGAGCCAGAAAAAAGCGCCCTGCATATGTCTATTAGTTCTTACTTGTGTGTTTTCAGGTCCCACTGATGTATACCAAATACCCCCCAACAAAAGACCTCCTGTTACAGACACATCCGCAGCGTGTAGAAGGATGTGGTGTTGAGTAATTCCTTCCTGCCCAGACCCAGATTGTTGATTCATAGCATCCTAGCTACTCATAAGATTGGTTCAAGCAATTGCTTGCTTTTCAGAATTACACAGAGAAAGGGCATATAAATCTACAATCCCTTAGCCACAATTCTGAAACTTCAGAGTTTTGCCTCTGAAACCAAAGGTTTGGTGCTCAAACTAATTTGGCAGCAGAATCTGACCTGAACTGTTGATGTAAGTCTGTTTATGATCCTTATTTATTCTACCTAGTACAAATAATCATACATTTCACTGGGAATATATCGATGGGTTTAAATAATTCCAGACTCTGCTGGAAGTATCACGTAATGCTATGTAATATATACACCACATTTCTGAAAAAAAAATTTTGAATTCCAAAACACGTGGCCCAAGAGTTTCAGATAAAGGATTATGAACTTGTAAAATTAAACCCCAGGGAGATATGTAGTTAGTGATGGGTTATTCAACACATCACGTTGTACTTGCAGCTTCTTTATAAACTGTAGAGTCTCTGCTTTCCCTGCCCAAACACACAATATATGTAACCCTAACTATTGCACGCTGTATCAGCCCTGTAGAAAATTTTGCAAACTCATTATACACACCCCCAAATTCTTTTTTTTTTTTTTTTTTTGATGTGGACCATTTTTAAAGTCTTTATTGAATTTGTTACAATGTTGCTTCTGTTTTGGTTTCTTGGCCCCAAGACAGGTGGGAATCTTAGCTCCCCGACCAGGGATCGAACCTGTACCCCCTTCATTGGAAGGGGGGATCTTAACCACTGGACCGCCAGGGAAGTCCCTACATACCCCCAGATTCTTACACTGTGAATTTTCACTGACTCGGCCTCTGTTTACAAGGATTGCTCCTCCTTACAGGCAAAACAACTCCATTTCCTCTTACTGCTTTTCATATCAGTAAGAAAACAAGCACCCACCTTGGGCAAACATATTTAAGTTTCTGTGCAAGTTTCCAAAGAAAGCAAATTTGAAGGGCAACTCAAAGGAGGACAACATGTTCAATTTCTTTTGTGCATCCCTTAATTTTCTTTATGTGACTGTGGCACAAGGCTTGGTGTTGTGACTCCTGTATGATATTAGCACAGCAAGTTAATCTTTCAAATATCCACCTAAGTCAGAAATCATGATTTGGATCTTTCATTGAACAGGAAGAATCGAATGCAGAATGCAGAACATATGAAGGTTTCATGGATGACAAATTATTAGGTTAGCTGAACAGATTAAGGTCTAGAGGTATTTCTGATGACCAAGTAGAGGAGACATAGGCATGTCCCTGTTTTCCTCTGTACCTAGAAAAATGGAATGTACTCAATAATGTATGATTAATTGCTCCTGCACAGGGGAAACTTGTACCAACAAGCTAAAGGACATTCCATAGGAAACTCATGACACCTCAATCATATCTGATGGAAGAAAGTTCTATAACTCAAAAAGGAAACTCAGTAAACTTCACAGCCTCATAAATTGTATTCACAACCACCATATGCTCTTTGATGCAGGAGCCCAGGAAAAATACGAAGGTCCTCTTCATGATTAAAGAGCTTGTGCTTAGCACTGAATTGTCTGTCTCTTCATGGATCTGGGTTGACATCTCTGCTCAATGCATTACTTCCAGGAGAAAAGTGACTCCCAAGTCCCTTCTTCTTTGTGCTCTGGAGGTGCGGTTTTACGTACACCAAACCTTATTATATCAACTCTCACCTGGGCTATTGATGTCGTCTTAACTGTTTCCAGGATGTGGAACACACTAACCTAAGCTGTGCACAAAGCTTGTTCTCACTTCGTTGAGGCTGCTACTCAGATGCTAGTGTATTAGAGAAGTCTTCAACTACTCTAGCAAAAAGAGCTCCACCCAAGACAGTTCTGGAGATGGATGGTGGTTATAGTTGTGAAACCTCACAACTCAGATTGGGACTTGAACCCATGGGCTGGGACTTGAACCCACTGTCTTTTATTTATTTATTTTAAACTTTATTTATTTTTGGCTGCGTTGGGTCTTCGTTGCTGCGCGGGGGCTTTCTCTAGTTGCTGCGAGAAGGGTCTACTCTTCCTTGCGGTGCGCGGGCTTCTTATTGAGGTGGCTTCTCTTGCTGCGGAGCACAGGCTCTAGGTGCACTGGCTTTAGTAGCTGTGGCTCAAAGGCTCTAGAGCGCAGGCTCAGTAGTTGTGGCGCAGGGGCTTAGTTGCTCCGGGCATGTGGGATCTTCCCCGACCAGGGCTCGAATCCGTGTCCCCTGCATTGGCAGGTGGATTGTTAACCACTGTGCCACCAGGGAAGCCCCCCATGGTCTTTTTTTTCCCCATGGTCTTTTAATTAAAATCTTGCAAACCTAGTCTCAGGACTTAATGAAGCTCAGGTTCTTTATGTCTCAATGCAGAAGGAATTCAGTGAGAGACAAAGTGATAGGTAAGAAGTGACTTTATTCACAGAGATACACATTCCATAGACAGAATGCGGTCTGTCTCAAAAGGCAAGAGCGGCCCCGAAATATGGGGGTGGTTAGTTTTTATGGGCTGGGTAATTTCATAAGCTAACGAGTGAGAGCATTATTCCAACTATTTTGTGGAAGGGGTGGGGATTTCCCAGGAATTGGGCCACGGCCCACTTTTGGCCCTTTATGGTTAGCCTTGGAACTGTCATGGCGCTGGTGGGTGTGTCATTTAGCGTGTTGATGTATTACAGTTAGCGTATAATGAGGCTCAAAGTCTACTGGAAGTTGCATCTCCTGCCATCTTGGACCTAGTTGGTTGTAACCAGTTTATATTGTATCCCCAACAGCTGTCATTCTTTTAAAGGTTGTGCCCTGCCCCCTTCCCTCCTGTCTCAGTTATACAACAATGTGAGTGTACTTAATGCCACTGAATTGTAACTTTAAAATGGTTAACATGGTAAATTTTATGTTATGGACATTTTTACCACAATGAGAAAGGAAAAAAAAGACAAAAAGGAAGAAAAATAGCTCCACCCAGCACACTTCATCTTTCTCACCTGTTTCTTTTTCCTTCTTAGCACATCAATACCCAACACTGTAGATTCATATGTCTATTATCTATACTCCCCCAGATGAATGGAAGATCCAGGAGAGCTGATGCTTCATTTGTTTTCTTCACTCCTTTTTTTTTTTTTTGGCCACACCATGAAGCATGCAGGATCTTAGTTCTCCGACCACGGATCGAACCCATGCCCTCTGCATTGGGAGCACTGAGTCTTAACCACTGGCCCTCCAGGGAAGTCCATTCACTCCTTTATTTGTGTTGCCCAGAAAGTGCCTGGCACATTGTAGATACTCCTAAAGATTTTCTGAGTGAGTGAATAAAAGCAAACTAGCAAGCTAGGTCTGAAACTAGTATTCCCATCTCTAGCTTCTCTCCTTCTAATCCAATCCAGTTTAGACATTGACCCTAGAATTACCTGGGTTTTCTTTTTAAAACATAGATCTGATCTTACTATTCCCGTGCTCTCAAATTCTGCATGTTTAGAAGAAACACAAATACTATTTCTAAAAGGAGAAGAAGAAATAACAAGTGATAACCACAGAATGTTACCTAGATCATCTCTGAGAAATAACACCCTAGTTTCTCTGCCTGTCAAAGTCTCATGTAAGAGTTAACAAAGATACTAGGTCATAAGCAAACCAACACTATGAATAACAGCAACAAAAAATTCCCCCAACCAGCTGTGGCTTTTTACTAACTGTAGTAGAAGGTCCAAATTTAATAGATGGCATGACATTTTAATTTCTTTGAAGGTAACAGTCCCAGTATAATAATTAATACAGCCGTATAATTTATAAGAATGTCTCTCCTTCCCCCATATCACTTCATGGAGTAGGGATACAGGAGTGTAATCCAACTTCTTGGCGATAGATTCATGGCCTCTACAGTCTAGACCCTACCTGTCTTTTTCCATCTCCTCTCCACCCCATTGTAGGGGAGCAAAATTTGCTACCCCAGATACCTCTTTGGCATGAGGATTAATTTAGGCTGGAAAACTCAGGAAGTTTTTCTTCTTACCTTCCCCTTAACTGCCTAAGTGAATTCTCATAAAAAGCCTGTTCCTACTAGAAAAATGGTAGAGATGAACCGGTTTGCAGGGCAGAAATAGAGACACAGATGTAGAGAAAAAACGTATGGACACCAAGCGGGGAAAGTGATGGGGGGAGGGGAGGTGGTGGTGGGATGAATTGGGAGATTGGGATTGACATATATACATTAATATGTATAAGATGGATAGCTAATAAGAACCTGCTGTATAAAAAATTAAATTCAAAAATTCAAAAAAGAAAGCCTGTTCCTGGAATAGAGCTATCACCAGAGACATCTGCAAAGATGATGGGCTAGGTGTGGTGGAGAGGCAGGGCCTAGCGATTAGAGTCCACTCTGTGTCCCATTGTCTCTGCACGGCCGGCAGACATTTATTTACCAGACATTTGCTTTTCCATCTTCATGTGCATTATGTCCCAAACCACTACCCCCGATATCCTCTTTTGTCTTTAGCTGAAGATGATATTTAAGGGGAGGGTTTTGGCTATTTTGGCGAGTTAGTTTTCCTGGCTTTATCCCATGTATAGATGTTATTAGACTTTTGTTTGATTTTTCTTTTGTTAATCTGACTCATGTTAATTTAATTCTCAGACCAGCCAGAAAAACTTAGAAGGAATTAGTTCCTCTCCCACACCGTGCTGCCCACACCCCAGCAAGAGTATCCTTTTCTCCTCACTTTATCACACCCGTGTTCTTCCCCGCTTCCTTCTGCTCAAACCTCCCCTGTATCCAGAACGTCCCACTTCCCCCTCCAGCTGACCCCTTTGTACCCCTTTCCCCTCTCCACCTGCCACAGTTGTGCTCATCCTTCAAGACCCTCTCCTCCCAATCAAAAGTGTGGCGCTCCAAGGACAGTGATGCTTCAAGGACAAAGGACAGCCCTGCCTGGAAAGGTTTCAGTGTTACACCCCCTACCGGACTCTTAATCGCTCTCCCTACCAAGTTGCGATGGTTACGAAATTCCTGAGCCCACCTGGGCGAAGGGACCTGTCCCAAATAATGAAATGCATCTGGCCTGTCCCACTCCCACCCTACAGAAGAAAGATATATGTGCCTCGACCAATCAGTAAACAAAATGTTCACCTCGGACCATTCTTTTGTTTTCTGGCTATAAAGATCGATCAATGGCACATTATTTGGGCTCGACTCTCCCAGACTACTTGGGAGTCGGCCCGCTGCTCTGGCAGTGACCCTTCCCTCTAATAAGTTCTATCTTCTTTACATTCTGGCTTGTGTCTGGAAATTCTTTTCCACCCCACGTTCGGACCACGACAAGAAGCAGTTGCCGACTTCCTTGAGTTCATCTGGTATTTTAAGCCTCTCATCAAGCACGATTTTGGGTTTCGATCAAGGTCCTGTATGTCTCTGCGTCTCTTCATGACCAGACTGTAAACTTTGAGAGGAGGGTGGCAGTGTACACAATAGGTGCTCAAAGCGCGCCTGTCAGAATTGGCTTCTAGTCATGTGTGCCTCCAGGACATTACAATTCTCCACAGCTAGACCCTGTATGAGGCTGCTGTCCGTCAGCTTCAGGCATGGATGCTGGTGGCTGTGTCCTGCCGGGGCACGGTGATGCCAGAACACACAGACTTCACTAGCAGAGAGAAGAGACAGCCCTGTCTGCGTCCACCCGACTGAGCCCTTAGGCCTGGTGGAGTTTCCGAGGGAGTCACCGGGGCAGATGTTTACTGTATCTCATCAGAGGAGCAAAAGGGCTTCTGATGAGCGGATCCTGAAACCGTGGAAAGCAGAGCTTTGTCAGCCTCTACCTTTGAGGCAGCGTGGAGGGAGAGATCCGTGTTGACCTGCAGGAAACCCCATGGTCTGGTCATGTCACCACAGACATCTTTCTCATGGGAGAGTCCAACCAGGGACCAGTGGAAGATTAGATGGAGTTAAGTTGGGGAACCAATGTGCAAGCTGCAAAACTCATGCATAAAACTTGACTGATTTCTGGAGTATGAACTAAGGGAATAAACATTAAAAAAAATTTAAGTTACTTGAGAATTATGATAGGTAGCAAAACAAACAAAAACTCAACAACCATTTGAAACAAATACACTTCTATTACTCTAGCTCCAGCTTGACTCCTCCTTTCCTAAATCCGATAGAGATGTCCTACTCATCTTTCTCTTCTTCAGCATTCCCGACAGAACTTCACCAACCCTGAGCAGGAAGAAATTCAGGAAAGAGCGGGTATGGGGACAAATTCTGGAATTTTGTCCCCGCTCTGCCTCTGACTAGTTGTGTGACATCGGTTCACCTCTCTGGGCCTCGATTTTCTAATGTATAAAATGGGAGAGGTGGACTAGAGCAGAGTAAAATGCCAGTTCTAATAGATTTAATAGGTTTTCCCAAAAAGGGTTTTGAATCCAGATATCTGGGAAATTCTGGGCCGGACAGGTTTCTGCACTGCGGCACTTCTCAGATGTATGCATTGTAACTTTTCAAGAGGGAGAGAAGTGCTGGGTGTCCCAGATTTCCTTGGCCACAGAATTCTTTTATTCCCATAAACCCCTGGGACTCACTTGGGTAGATGCTGGAATGGAGAATCTCTAAGTTTCCTTTCCAAGCTTACTTGCCCTTCCCACGCCTGGCCTCACTGTGACTTTCCTGGTCGTGTTCTACCTTATTTTGCACGAGTCCCATTTTTTCCCATCGGCTCATCTCCCAGCCATTATCCTTTCAGTGCAAACAGGGTAACATGGGTTTCTTCATTTCTCTGAAAATCTAGATGCATCGTTGTCAAAATGTAAAAATGATATGACTATTTGAAAACAATGCAATACAGGGAAGTACAAGTAAATTAAAATTTACCCCCAATTCTCACCACCCAGAAATAATTCTAACAAAGCATTTTTAAACTGAGCCAGAGGATTCTACAATTGGCAAATTTTTATTTATTTAATGCTTCAGTTACAAATGTATATGGCAAAATCTTTAAGACAGATTGAAGTTTTAGAACTCCTATATGTCTGAAACATTGAGTGAAGATTTATTAATTAGGGTTGTTTAGATATTGGGGGAGGGGTTGTGATAGGTTGAAGTGTGTCTCCCCCCGACCCCAAATATATTGAAACCCTAACCCCTAGTACCTCAGAATGTAAACCTATTTGAAAGTAGGGTCATTGCAGAGGTAGTTACATTAAGATGAGATCAGGACTTCCCTGGCGGTCCAGTGGTTAAGACTCCACGCTTCCACTGCAGGGGACACGGGTTTGATTCCTGGCGGGGAACTAAGATCCCATATGCCACATGGCGTGCTGCCCCCCCCGCCACAAAAAAAGAATTATATATGTTTAACATCCTCCTATGGACTTACCTAGATCTTAAGCCTTACAGTAAACTGTATTTACCACAATAATTATTGAACACCAGCACAGCACTTAGCCCACCATATCTGCAGCATAAATAGAATAGCTTTTCAGTTTTACCCTAGCAGTTACACCACTTTCCTCTTCCACTAGAGAAACCGTAAAGTAATGCAAGAGGGTGAGTGAAGTGCCCGTTACATGGAGTACCAGCCCGGATGCCTTCCACTCCCAACCAGGCATCAAACCATGAAAATGCAACAGCCCCACCGTGGCTAACTCTCCTCCCTGGTTCAGTCTCCACTGTCCCATTTCCTCCTACCCACCACTCACCTAGGGCCAGAGGATCTATTCAAAAATGCACAGCTACTCGGTAGCGTCCTCTTGAAAAAAACGCACTATGTAAGAGCTGTAAGTAGAATTTTTCAGTGTCTTACTGAGGAATATAGCCTGGGGAAACTGTTCTGAAACTGGAAGGGAGGACCCAGGATATATACGAACTTTTTTTGCTGAGAAAAACATGTAGTCAAGCAGAAAAATATTGTTGAACAGACATCTCAAGTTCTTTCTTTCGTTCTTTTCTTCCTTCTTTCTTTCTTTGTATTGAAGTATAGTTGATTGACAATGTTATGTTAATTTCTGCTACACAGCAAATTGATTCAGTTATACACATATATACATTCTGTTTTTTTAAATATCCTTTTCCATTATGGTTTATCACAGGATATTGAATATAGTTCTCTGTGCTATACAGTAGGACCTGTTGTTTATCCATTCTATGTATAATGGCGTATATCTGCTAACCCCAACCTCTCACTCCATCCCTCCCCCAATCCCCTCCTCCTTGGCAACCACAAGTCTGTTCTCTATGTCCATGAGTCTGTTTCTGTTTTGTAGATAGGTTAATTTGTGTCATATTTTAGATACCACGTATAAGTGATATGGTATTTGTCTTTCTGTTTCTGACTTCCTTCACTTAGTATGATAATCTCTAGTTGCATCCATGTTACTGCAAATAGCATTATTTCGTTCTTTTTTAGTGCTTTTCTATGTATGGAAACATGCAAGAATCTGGGGTCATTGAAAAATTTCCTTAGTTATGTATCTTAACTATCTAGGGGCTGGTATATCCAAAGCACAGAATGCTTCCTGTTTTTCTCTATTCTGAATTCCCACAAGGTGCACTGCAGTGGATAATGGCTTGATCCTATAAAACTGGAATGGCAGGCAACATTTTTTTCTTTACAGTAGAACGATCTCCAGGGAATATTGTACAGTGAAAAACAAAGCATGCACGCGTGCGCGCACACACACACAAAATCAACTACTTGAATTAAAACAATCAGTCAATCAAAGAAAAAAAAACAAGGTGCTGGACTGTTGGTACAATGTAGTATCTTTTATAATTTTATTTTTAATTTTTTTTCCTTTTATAACTTTAAAAAGCAGTCTTACATATTCTTGGACAAATATAAGGTGGTCTCTGTATGCCTATAGTATGCACTCTTTTCACAATGCATTTTATTCGTTTACTTTTCTATTTCTTCCAGGAGACCATGACTTCCTTGAGAGGAGGCAATGCCTTCACTGACCTTTGTATCCTAGCACGTGGCTTGGATCAAATGAGCAATCAATAAAAGTCAGTTGAACAAAGGAATCATTAAATAAAGGCAGAAACACTGCCTTTAACAGTTTCCTCTTCTCAGTTAAATTTACTAAGCCAATATTTTAACATAAATACAGATCCATCAAGGGTGTATGTCACTTCCTACCATTTTAAAGTTGTTTTTTTTTAAATTAATTAATTAATTAATTTTTGGCTGTGTTGGGTCTTCATTGCTATGCGAGGGCTTTCTCCAGCTGCAGCGAGTGGGGGCCACTCTTCATCGCGGTGCCCGGGCCTCTCACTGTCGCGGCCTCTCCCGTTGCAGAACACAGGCTCCAGACGCGCAGGCTCAGTAGTTGTGGCTCATGGGCCTAGTTGCTCCGCGGCATTTGGGATCCTCCCAGACCAGGGCACGAACCCATGTCCCCTGCATTGGCAGGCAGATTCTTAACCACTGTGCCACCAGGGAAGCCCTGTGTTCTGTTTTTTTTTTTTTTTTAAATCAGGAAGAGTCAGAGGCAAAAAAAAAAGTGAAATTAAACACACACACACCACAAACATGTAATTAGACCAAAATGAAACCAACTTACAAGCCTTGGTTCATCATCTATGTGCGCTGATAGCTACGTGCACTGATCCTATAATTCATGTCTACTAAACACTGTTATTTTCCTTCTCTGGGCATTAGGCAACTCAGGAAAGGGTTCCAGAAAATTTCAACACTACTGGCAATCATGATTATTAATATTATTAATACTGTTTATCTTTTTAATGGCCAGTCTTCTATACTCATGTGTCCGATCTGAGAGAAGAATGTATTTATAGGATTGCAGCCAAACGCAGCCGTGAATGCTTTCTTTTTTTTTTAATATACATTTTATTTATTTATTTTTGTCTGTGTTGGGTCTTCGTTGCTGTGTGCGGGCTTTCTCTAGTTGCGGAGAACGGGGGCTACTCTTCATTGCAGTGCGCAGGCTTCTCACTGCGGTGGCTTCTCCTTGCAGAGCATGGGCTCTAGGTGCGCGGGTTTCAGTAGTTGTGGCTCAAGGGCTCTAGAGTGCAGGCTCAGTAGTTGCGGAACAGGGGCTTAGTTGCTCCATGGCATGAGGGATCTTTCCGGACCAGGGCTCAAACCCGCGTCCCCTGCATTGGCAGGCGGATTCTTAACCACTGCGCCACCAGGGAAGCCATGGGGGTGAGGCAGGGGATGTTAATAATCCCTGCTTCCAACTTCCTCCCTCCCTTCCCAGCCCACGTTACTTCCTTCCACCTGAGTTGGCTACTTCTCCAGGCAATAATTGCTCTTTTCAGGCTTCTCTCAGAGCAGAAAGAAAGGTCTGGATTCTCCTCCTTTTCAGAAGCCACCTTATTCTATGGTTTCCAAATAACTGCTCTTAGCATCTCTAAAACCCTTAATTTCTCTCCTTCTGCTCTCAGATTGCAGTTTACATAAGAATCCCCCTGAGGAGTTGGTCAGAGATGCAGATCTCTGCTCTGCCCCTGGAGTTCGTCCAGGAGTTTGCTTAGTGAACAGAACTCTCCCTGAGAGTCAGATGACTTTACCTTTTTGTATGGGTTGCATTTTTTACCTTGAGCTTGGGGTAGTTTGAGCAAAAGTTTTGTAAACATTGGTGAAAAATCCTGAGGGAGGAAAAGAGCAGCCAGACCAGAGCTGGAGTTCTTCTACAGTCATATAGTGCCGTGAACCACAAAGATGAGACCAGGGCAGCTGTGATGGGATGGAGGCTGAGCCCCATTTACATTCCAGTGAGTGTCTGGAAAGGTGTCTACTGTGATGTTTTTACGGCATCCTGCAGTCTTTCAACTTTCCCCTTACTAATTCTTGCTAAAAGCTCTGCAAGACACCCCCTACCAGAGTTGCTCTGGCTTTTCCCACCATGAGCCTACAGAGGCAGGAAGTCCGCACTGGAAGCAATGTCAGGGCATATAGCAGGGTAGAGCCCGCTACCCATCCAGAGACCTCCAACCCAGAGCGGGAGGCAGGGTTCACGTTTCTGATTCCTGCTTCCTCCCCACCAGGGTTGGGCACAACTCAGTTAGGAGAAAGGAGTCAGGTCCCATTATCTTGTGGATAGCACACCCTGAGGGCAGATGAATGAAAAGACTCTTCACTTTCTCCCCTCCTCCATGCCCCTGTGCCCTATGTGTCCTTTGGGGTTTCAAAGGACTGGCTGTCAGATCTGGAAGAAGCAGGACCCTGCAGGTGACATACCACAGAATTGAATGAAAAAAGGCCTTTAAAAGGGGGGAAAAATTAGGAAGCCCAAATGCGGAGAGGGTTCTTGGACAACAGCTAGGAGATGCTGTGAGAGGCCTTTGAGGGTCTAAAATTGGAGTCTCACAGCAATTCCACAAATTCAGGAAACCTGGGTGGGACTGCGGATCTCTAGTGAGATAGGATGGCGAAGTGATTCCCAAACTTAAAAAATCTCAGGATCTCTTATACTCTTAACGGTTATAGAGACAGAGCACAGAGCACTTTTAGGACACTACTCTGTATGATACAGTTATGGGGCGGGGGGAGGACTTTCCTTCTATCATCCTATGTTCAAGAGCTGGGTCTATGAAATAAACTTACAACAGGCAGATTAACAGGAGAAAAGGTATACAAATGTATTAATTTTTAATATATGCACGGGGACATCACAGGAAGAAAAGAGAATACCACCAAAAGCAGTGATATTTGAGAGTTTTTATAACATCTTTATTGGGGGATGTAGGCTGTTTAGAGAAAGGTAAATAATATTTAGAAAGGATGAATGGGCCCTTAGAAGAATAGATGGGAGATATGAAAATGTAGGGGAGCAAAATTTGCCACCCCAAATATGTCCCTTTGGCATGGGAATTATTTCAAGCTGAAAACAAACGTGGCCCCAAAACCTCAGGAAGAACCTTTGACATTTCCCCCTAACTGCCTAAAATAATTTATACAGAGAGCCTGTTCCAGGAAATGAACTATCACCGCAGATATCTATAGTATTACATGAATCAGGCATGGTAGACAAAGAGGAACGTAGCAGTTGGTGCTGAAAATCCCCTCTGTCTCATTGTCTGTGCTTGGCCCCCAGCAAACACTTGTTTACCAAACACTGGCTTTTCCATCTCCATGTGAATTGTCTTCCTCCACTTTGAAGTCCCAAAACACTACCGCCAACATCCTTTGTGTCTTTACCTGTAGATGGTATTTTAAGGGGAGGGTTTTGGCCATTTTGGCAAGTTACACAGTTTTCCTGGGTGTCTCCCATGTGCAGATGTTATTAAACTTCTGTTTGACTTTTCCCCTGTTAGCCTGTCTCCTGTCAGTTTAATTCTTAGAGCAGCCAGAAGAAACTAGAAGGAAAAAATTTCCTTGCCAGCAATAATTTGTAACAAAATTTGTCTGAGTGTGAGAAAATCCAATCTTTCCTGGTTGTGAAATTACCTGGGAGGAGATTCATGACAAGTGAATTTCTTTTGCCTCCAAAGGAGGTGACAGATAAGGGGAGTTCAGAGAAAGCCTCTCCCTGCATTTGCTGTTTTTCCAAGTGCCTTCAGCTCAAAATAGTCAGTATGCCAAAGCAGCATACTTTAGGTTGTCAGGTCTTCAATTTCTTCAGTATAATAATGGATACATGTCATTATACATTTTGTCCAAAAAACTAGAATGTACACCACCAAGACAGAGAACTAATGTAAACTATGCACTTTGGGTGATTATGATGTGTCAATGTAGGTTCATCAATTACAGCACATGTATCAGTCTCGGGGGGATATTGATCATAGGGGAGGCTGTGCATGTGTGAGGTCAGGGGGCCTATGGGAAATTTCTACTTTCTGCTCAGTTTGGCTGTAAAACTAAAACTGCTCTAGGGACTTCCCTGGTGGCACAGTGGATAAGACTCTGTGCTCCCAATGCAGGGGGCCTGGGTAAGTCTATTAACAAAAATAGTTATCGAGGATTCCAAAGAGCTTTTGTTTGTGTGTACTGTATCTATTCATTTTTACCATATTTAAAAATTAAAAATTTTTTTTTATATATTTATTTTTGGCTGCATTGGGTCTTCGTTGCTGCACCGCGGGCTTTCTTTAGTTGCGGTGAGCGGGGGCTACTCTTTGTTGCGGTGCGTGGGCTTACTGCGGTGGCCTCTCCCGTCGTGAAGCACGGGCTCCAGGTGCACAGGCTTGAGTAGTTGTGGCTCTCGGGCTCTAGAGCGCAGACTCAGCAGTTGTGGCACACGGGCTCATTTGCTGTGCGGCATGTAGGATCTTCCTGGACCAGGGCTTGAACCTGTGTTCCCTGCACTGGTAGGCAGATTCTTAACCACTGTGCCACCAGGGAAGTCCCATATTTAAAATTAAAACTGAGAAATTTTTATGTACTTATTAATTTAATATTCAAAATATTCATTAATTTAGAAATAATAATAAGCTCATGACCTATTAATGTTAATGACACAGTTTATGATAAATAACTATATATTCAGCTGTTTGCATCCACGGGTCCAGCATCCGTTTGTTCAGCCAACCGTGAATAGAAAATATTCTTCTCTGGGGAATTCCTTGATGGTCTAGTGGTTAGGATTCTGCGCTTCCACTGCAGGGGGCATGGGTTCAATCCGTGGTCGGAGAACTAAGATGCCTCATACCGCATGGCTTGGCAAGAAAAAAAAAAATCCCCCCCCCAAATTCCAGAAATTTCTAAGAAACAAAACTTGAATTTGCTGGGAGCTGACAACTATTTACATACCATTTACATTGTATTAGGTATTATAAGTAATCTAGAGATGATTTATAGTATATAGGAGAATGTGCTTAGGTTTTATGCAAACACTCCTGCCCACCTTTTTTTTTTTTGGCAGCGTGCAGCTTGCAGGATCTTAGTTCCCCCACCAGGGATTGACTGTTTTTTCTCCATTGTATATTCTTGCCTCCACTGTCATAGGTTAATTGACCATAGGAGCATGGGCTTATTTCTGGGCTCTCTATTCTGTTTCATTGATCTATGGGTTTGTTTTTGTGCCAGTACCATACTATTTTGATTACTATAGTTTTATAGTATAGTCTGAAGTCAGGGAGTGTGATACCTCCAGCTTTGTTCTTTTTTCTCAAGATTGCTTTGGCTATTTGGGGTCTTTTGTGGTTACATATAAATTCTAAGATTTTTTGTTCTAGTTCTGTGAAAAATGTCATGGGTATTTTGATAGGGAGTGCATTAGATCTGTAGATTGCTTTGGGTAGTATGTACATTAAAAAAATATTCTTCCGATTCATGAATATGGAACATCTTGCCATTTCTTTGTATCATCTTCAATTTCTCTCATCAGTGTTTTACAGTTTTCAGGGTATAGATCTTTCACCTCCTTGGTTAAATTTATTCCTTGGTATTTTATTCCTTTCAAAACAATTGTAAATGGGATTGTTTTCTTGAATTCTCCTTCTGACAGTTCATTATTAATGTATAGAAAAGCTACAGATTTCTGTACATTAATCTTGTATCCTATGACTTTACTGAAGTTGTTTATTAGTTCTAATAGTTTTTTTGGTGGCAACTTTAGGGTTTTATATATAGTATCATGTCATTTGCATAGTGATAGTTTTACTTCTTCCCTTGCAATTTGGATGCCTTTTACTTTTTCTTATCTGATTACTGTGGCTAGGACTTCCAATACTATGTTAAATAGAAGTGGTGAGAGTGGGCATCCTTGTCTTATTCCTGATTTTAGAGGAAATGCTTTCAGCTCTTCACTGAGTATGATGTTAGCTGTGGGTTTGTCATTAATGGCATTTATCATGTTGAGATATGTTCCCAATACCAAATTTTTTTTTTTTTTTTTGCGGTACGCAGGCCTCTCACTGCTGTGGCCTCTCCTGTTGCGGAGCACAGGCTCCGGATGCGCAGGCTCAGCGGCCATGGCTCACGGGCCCAGCCGCTCTGCGGCATGTGGGATCTTCCTGGACCGGGGCATGAACCCATGTCCCCTGCATCGGCAGGCGGACTCTCAACCACTGCACCACCAGGGAAGCCCCCAATACCAACTTTGATGAGAGTTTTTATCATGAATGGATGTTGAATTTTGTCAAATGCTTTTTCTGCATTTATTGAGATGATCATGTGATTTTTATCCTTCCTTTTGTTAAAGTGGTATATCACATTGATTGATTTGTGGATATTGAACCACTCTGCATCCCTGGAAATCTCACTTGATCATGGTGTGTGATCCTTTTTATGTATTGTTTGCTAATATTGTGTTGAGTATTTTTGCGTCTATATTCATCAGAGATATTGGCTTGTACTTTTTTTTTTTTTTTAGTGTCTTTTTGTGGTTTTGGTATCAGGGTAATGGTGACCTTGTAGGATGAATTTGGGAGTGTCTCCTCCTCTTCAATGTTTGGAATGGTTTGAGAAGGATAGGCATTAGCTCTTCTTTATATGTTTGGTAAATTCCTTGTGAAGCCATCAAGTCCTGAACTTTTGTATGCTGGGATTTTTACAAATTCAATTTTACTACTAGTGATCATTTTGTTCAGATTGTGTATTACTTCATGATTCAGTCTTAAAGGCTGTATTTTTAAATTTTTATTTTTTCTTTGGCTGCATTGGGTGTTGGGGCATGCGGGATCTTTCGTTGCAGTGTGCGGGCTCTTTGTTGTGGTGCGTGGGCTTCTCTCTAGCTGTGGCGTGCGGATTTTCTCTCTCTAGTTGTGGCGCGCAGGCTCCAGGGTGCGTGGGCTCTGTAGTTTGCAGCACGTGGGCTCTAGTTGAGGCATGTGAGCTCAGTAGTTGTGGCATGCGGGCTTAGTTGCCCCACGACATGTGGGATCTTAGTTCCCTGACCAGGGATGGAACCCACATCCCCTGCATTGTAAGGCAGATTCTTTACCACTGGACCACCAGGGAAGTCCCAAAGGCTGTATTTTTCTAAATATTTCTCCATCTCTTCTAGATTATCCAATTTATTGGCATACAACTATTTGTAGTATTCTCTTATGATTTTTTATATCTCTGTGATATCTTGTCTTTTTAAAAATTTCTCCTCTTTAATTTTTTATTTTGTTTATTTGAGTCTTCTGTCTTTTTTTCTTGATAAGCATAGCTAAAGGCTTATCAGTTTTGTTTATCTTTTCAAAAACCCAGCTCTTGGTTTCATTGATTTTTTTTAAAAAAATAAATTTATTCATTTATTTTTGGCTGCGTTGGGTCTTCATTGCTGCACACGGGCTTTCTCTAGTTGTGAGCAGGGGCTGCTCTTCGTTGTGGTGCGTGGGCTTCTTATTGTGGTGGCTTCTCTTGTTGCAGAGCATGGGCTCTAGGTGTGCAGGCTTTAGTAGGTGTGGCACACGGGCTCAGTAGTTGTGGCTCACGGGCTCCAGAGTGCAGTCTCAGTAGTTGTGGGGCATGGGCTTAGTTGCTCCACAGCATGTGGGATCTTTCTGGACCAGGGCTTGAACCCGTGTTCCCTGCATTGGCAGGCTAATTCTTAACCATTGCACCACCAGGGAGGCCCCATTGATCTTTTCTAATGTTTTTGGATCTCTATTTTATTTATTTTCTCTCTGATCTTTATTATTTCCTTCTTTCTGCTGACTTTCAGATTTGTTTGTTCTTCTCTTTCTAATTCCTTTAGATAGTAGGTTAGGCTGCTTTTTGATATTTTTCTTGTTTCTTGATGTAGGCCTATATAGCTATAAATGTCCCTCTTGGAACTGCTTTTGCTGCGTCCCATAGATTTTGGAAAGTTGTGTTTTTATTTTCATTTGTCTCAAGGTATTTTCAGATTTCCTCTTTAATTTCTTCATTGACTCATTGATTTTTTAGTATCATGTTGTTTAGTCTCCATGTGTTTGTGTTTTTCCCACTTTTCTTCCTGTAATTGGTTTCTAGTTTCATACTATTGTGGTCAGAAATATTTCTTGATATAATTTCTATCCTCTTAAATTTGTTCAGACTTGTTTTGTGACATAGCATATGATCTATCCTGGAGAATGTTCCTTGTGCATTTGAAAAGAATGTATTCTGCTGTTTTTTGGAAGATATCTATTAAGTTCAGCTGATCTAATGAGGCATTTAAGATTACTATTTCTTTATTGGTTTTCTGTCTGGGTTATTTGTCCATTGATGTAAGTGGGGTATTAAAAATCCCCTACTATTATTGTATTATTGTCAATCTCTTCTATTATGGTTGTTAATACTTGCTTTATATGTTTAGGTGCTCCTATATTAGGTACACATATGTTAACAAGCATCATATCCTCTTCTTGTATGGATCCCTTTATCATTATATAATGCCTTTCTTTGTTACTTGTTATAGACTTTATTTTAAAGTCTATTTTGTCTGATATGAGTATTGCTACCTATGCTTCCTTGTCATTTTCATTTGCATGAAATATCTTTTTCCATCCTCTTACTTTCAGTCTCTTGGTGTCTTTAGCTCTGAAGTGAATCTCTTGTAAGCAGCAAATGGATGAGTCATGTTTTTTTATCCAATCAGCCACTCTATGTCTTTTGATTGGAGCATTTAGTCCATTAACATTTAAAGAGATTATTGATAGGTATTTACTTATTGCCATTTTGTTACTTGTTTTCTGGTTCTTTTTATAGTTCTTCTCTGTCCTTCTTTTAGTTTCTTCCCTTGTGGCTTGATTATTTGCTACAGTGGTATGCTCTCTAGTTTTTGTATATCTATTGTAGGTTTTTGATTATTGGTTACCATATGCTTTGTATATGTTGACCTATAACTTTGTCTACTTGTTTTAAACTGGTAGTCATTTAAGTTCAAACACATCCCAAAAGATCTACCTTTTTTTTTTTTTTGGCGGTACACAGGCCTCTCACTGTTGTGGCCTCTCCCGTTGCAGAATACAGGCTCTGGACACGCAGGCTCAGCGGCCATGGCTCATGGGCCCAGCCGCTCCGTGACATGTGGGATCTTCCCAGACCGGGGCACGAACCCGTGTCCCCTGCATCAGCAGGCAGACTCTCAACCACTGCGCCACCAGGGAAGCCCTAGATCTACCGTTTTTTTACTCCCCTCTGCCACATTTTGTGTTTTTGCTGTCATATTTTATATTTTCATATTATCCTTTCACTGTTTATTGTAGTTATAGTTGATTTTACAATTTTTTTGTCTTTTAGTCTTTGTAATACCTTATTTAGGTTGTTGATCTACAGACTTTACTGTATATGTGCCTTTACTAGTGAGATTTTTCCTTTCCTATTGACTCTCACTCTTGTTATAGCCTTTTCTTTTCCACTTACAGGAGACCCTCTAACATTTCTTTTAGGATAGGTTTAGTATTGATGAAATCTTTTCGTTTTTTCTTGTCTGAGAAGTTCCTTATTTCTCCTTTAATTCTAAATAATTATCTTGCTGTGTAGGGTGTCCTAGGTTGCAGAATTTCCCCATACAGCACTTTAAATAAATCATGCCACTCCCTTCTGGCCTGCAGAGTTTCTGCAGACAAATCAGTTAATAGCCTTGTGGGAGTTTCCTTGTATATGAGTCTTTAGCTTTTCTCTTGTTGCCTTTAGAATTTTTCTCTTTATCCTCAACGTTTGCCATTTTAATTATGATATATTTTTGTGTGGGTCTGTTTGGGTTCACCTTGTTTGGGACCCTCTGTGCTTCCTGTACATGGATATCTTCTTCCTGTTCAGGAAGTTTTCAGCCATAATTTCATCAAATACATTTTCGATCCTTTTCTCTGGGTCTTCTCCTTCTGTGATTCCTATAATGTGAATGTTGGTATGCTTCATGTTGTCCCAGAAGTCCCTTAAACTATTCTCATTTTTAAAAATCTGTGGGGTTGTTTTTGTTCTGACTGGATTATTTCCATTATTCTATCTTCCAGATAACTTATACATTCTTCTGTATCACCTAGCCTCCTATTAATTTCTTCTAGTGTGTTTTTCATGTCAGTTATTGTATTCTTCAGTTTTGACTGGTTCTTTTTTTTTCATTTTCTAGTTCCTTGTTAGTGTTCTCACTGTGTTCATCTGTTCTTTTCCCTAATACAGTTAGCATTCTTATTACTAATGCTTTGAACTCTTATCTAGTAAATTTTGTTTTGTTTTGTTTTTTTGGTATGCGGGCCTCTCCCTGCTGTGGCCTCTCCCGTTGTGGAGCACAGGCTCCGGACGCGCAGGCTCAGCGGCCATGGCTCACGGGCCCAGCCACTCTGCGGTATGTGGGATCTTCCCGGACCGGGGCATGAACTTGTGTCCCCTGCATCTGCAGGCGGACTCTCAACCACTGCGCCACCAGGGAAGCCCTGTAGATGTATTTTTGATGGTAGGAGGAGAGCTCCATGCCCTCCTACTCCCCTCCTCGGAAATTTACATTTATAAAGGAAATTTCCATTTGTAGAGCTATCTCCCTCCCCTTTGCCAGGAAGAGGAGGACTCTTAACAGTTCTTACCAGTGGAGAGGGCAGCAACTTAAATCTGCATAACAAACATTACTAAACAACCCTTGTTTATCATACTTCCCCTGGTCACTTTCCCATTACTTCCCTTACATGCTCAAAAGCCACCCAAAACCCTTTTGCCTTCGTTTAACCTAAGTTGGTATATTAAACCCAAATTCCAACCACCCATTTGAGCTACTCAATACTTAGTACTCAATACCTGTGAATGCATGTGCAATGCACATGTTAATAAACTTCTGTTTGTTTTTCTCCCCTTAATTTGTCTCTTGCCAGTCTAATTTATAGCCCCCCCCCAGCTGAACAATCTAAAATGGGTAGAGGAAAAGGATTTCTCCCCTCCTCTACACCCTCAATTGACACCCCCCCCCAACCATTTTTCTGTAAAAGTTATATTTCTTGTTAACACTTCAGGAGCTGGGTTTATTTGAACTTTACTTGGGCTGTACTGGTAAACACATAATTACAACACATTTATTTGACATTTATGGAGCTCTTATTGTATGCAAGGAACTGCTAGATGCTGGAGCTACAGCAGTAAACGGGGGAGATGAAGTTCTGTCCTCTTGGAGTGTATAGTCCAGGAGAAGTGAAAAATTCTAGAGTAGTGAATTCCCTTTGCCATCAGTGCTGGGAAGGAGAAACATGAGGTGCTGTGAGATTATGGAACAATCAAGGGTGTCCAGGTTAAGAGGCTGAGTGCAGGAGGGGTCAGCAAGGTTGTGCTGAGAACATTTTTCAGGTAAAACGAATGCCCGAGGCAGAAAAGTGGGTAATAAGGACAAAAATGGATTCAATGCTGGCCAAGTCTCAGAACCACATGAAACAGCATAGAGTCTTTAGGGAGCTGGGGATTTGGACTTGTAGCCAAATGTTGAGAGCGAAGGGTGAGAAAAGCTTAATTATACTGTGGTGTCAGTGCAGGGTTAGGTCAGAGAAGTTCACTTTTTATGCTATGATACTTGGTCTTGTCTGACCTGGTCCTGCTAAGGTTTTATAGGGTAAAGATCATATTTATACTTTTGGAAGCTCACTCTGAAGGCAGCATGGGTGATGAGCTAAAAAAAAAAAAAAGGGAGGGAGGTGGAAGCAAGAAAGCTTCTGCAATAATACAGGTAAGAAATGATGTAGACCTGAATTGGGGGTGGGTAGGAGGGCAGATTTTAGGAATGTTTGGTGAAGCATTTGAGGAGAATTGCTGATAAACTGGCAAAATGAATTCCAGCAGGATCAGGTGGATATGCTGTGAACAGTTTGCACAGCTCTAGGTGACACCATTCACATCACATTGTGGTTGTTGTAATCTTCATAAATAGTAATGTTGAGAGTTGTGCAGTGCACAGCCTGGGCAGCCTTACACAGCAACCCTGACCCTAAATTCATTTACTTCTATTACTTTTGAACCTTGGAGATTTTAAACTTTTATTTCTCTTCTGGTTTTATTTCATTCACTTTCTTTTTGGAAAAATCTCAGCATTGAAGGAAGGGGTAGGAAGTTAATGTAACTGGGCAGTGTACTCTTTTATCTTTCTATATAATTTAACTACTTTTCCACTTAACATGGCAGAAATTGGAGCAAAAAACTTTGGGGTCAAGATGTGGCATTACCAATGCTCCCACATATCACAGAAACACAAGTGGAAATAGAGGTTTGTCTTGCACTAATATTTCTAACTGGATAGAGCCTCAATGGGCTTGACTTTTCTTTTTAGAGCAGCAGAAAGTCTTTGTGAGCCCATTTTCCTGTTGGGTACAGGTGTTTTCCTCAACAGTTTAAATAAGTTTTCAGTAGACAGCTCAAAAAATCTGTTCTGGTTTATTGGCTTAAACTCTCTGGTTCTGGATTATTATCTCTCTTATATAAGAATAGAAACATTCTATTTTTTTTTAATTGCTGAAAGTTTCTACCATTTTACCAATATCATGCCATTTCTCCTACCCCGCAGTCCCTGGCAACCACTTTTCTACTGTTTCTATGAGTTTGACTTTTAAAAAAAAACTTATGTATTCATTTATTTATTTTTAGATTTCACATATAAGTGATACCATGCAGTATTTGTCTTTCTCTGTATGGCTTATTTTACTTAGTGTAATGCCCTCCAGGTTTATCCATATTGTTGAAAATGACAAGATTTTCTTCTTTTCTTAAGGCTGCTAAATATTTCATTATACCTATATCTAAGTAAAGATACAGCTATAGATATGTCTCACATTTTTTTTATCCATTCGTCTATCAACAGACCCTGAGGTTGTTTCTGTATCTTGGCTATTGTAAATAACGCTGCAATGAGTATAAAGGGCATAGATTTCTTTGAGATACTAGTTTTGTTTCCTTTGGATATATCCCCAAAAGTAGGATTGCTAGATCATGTGGTAATTCTATTTTTAATTTCTTGAGGCACCTCCATACTGTTTTCCATGGTGACTGTACCAATTTACAGTCTCACCAGTAGTGTACAAGGAATTCCTTTTCTTGACATACTCACCAGCCTCTGTTATCTCGTCTTTCTGATGAGAGCCCTTCTAACAGGTGTGATATCTCATTGTGGTTTTAATATTCATTTTTATGATGATTAGTATGTTGAGCACCTTTTCATGGACCTTGTGGTCATTTTCATGCCTTCTTTGGAAAAATGTCTACTTAAGTCCTTTGCCAATTTTTAATTGCATTATTTACTTTTTGCTATTGAGTTGTATGAGTGCCTTGTATATTTTGGATATGAACCCCTTATCAGATAAGTGGTTTGCAAATATTTTCTTCTCCTTTGCTGTGTAGAAGCTTTTTAGTTTGATGTCCCATTTGTTTTTTTACTTTTGTTACCTTTTCTTTTAGTGTCAAATCCAAAAAAATCATCACCAAGACTCATGTCAAGGAGCTTACTGCCTATGTTTCTTCTAGGAGTCTTATAGTTTGAGGTCTTAGGTTCAGTTATTTAATCCATTTTGAGTTGTTTTGTGTGGTGTAAGACTTTCATTCTTTTTTTGGTGTATGGTGTACTTTCATTCTTCTGCATGTGGCTGTCCAGGTTTTGCAATACCATTTATTTAAGAGACTATCCTTTTCCTATTGTATATTCTTGGCTCCTTGGTTGTAAATTAATTGGCCAAATATGTGGTGGTTTATTTCTGGGCTCTCAATTATGTTCCATTGATCTATGTGTCTCAGTTACGTCAATACCATACTGTTTTGATTGCCTTGTAGTACAGTTTGAAATTAGGAAGTGTTATGCCTCTTGCTTTGTTCTTCTTTCTCAAGATTGCTTTGGCTATTCAGGGTCTTTTGTAGTTCCACACAAATTTTGGGATTGTTTATTCTATTTCTGTGAAAAACGCCATTGGAATTTTTATAGGAATTGCATTGAACCTGTAGGTCACTTTGAGTACTGTAGACATTTTAACAATATTAATTCATCCAATCCATGAACATAAAATACCTTTTCATGTATGTGTATTTCCTTCAATTTCTTTCATCAATGTCTAAAAGTTCTCAGTATACAGATCATTCACCTTCTTGATTCAGTTTATTCCTAAGCATTTTATTTCTTTTTGATGCAATTGTAAATGGGATTGCTTTCTTAATTTCTCTTTCTGATAGTTCATTGTTGGTGTTTAGAAACACAACTGATTTTTTCATATTGATTTTGTATCCTGCAGCTTTACTGAAATGGTTTATTAGTTCTAACGGTTTTTTGGTGGAGCCTTTAGGGTTTTGTATCTATAATATCATGCCATCTGCAAATAGTGACAGCTTTACTTCTTCCTTTCTGATTCCGATGCCTTTTCTTTTTTTCTTGCCTAATTGCTCTGGCTAGGACTTCTAATATTATGTTGAATAAAAGTGGAGAGAGTGGGCATCCTTGTGTTTCTCCTGATCTTAGAGGGAAAGCTCTTAGCGTTTCACTCTTGAATATGTTAGCTATGGGCTTGTCATATATGGCCTTTGTTATGTTGAGGTATATTCCCTCTATACCCAGTGTGTTGAGAGCTGAAACATTTTATCTTAAATAATACATCCAGAGAAAATGGACCAGGTGAGCTCAGATTGTTTCTCTAGCAAACATCAGGATATAAGTCAGCTCAGTTTTATAAATTCCCAGGCGCCACTAATTGGGATCTTTAAAATGTCATGGTTAATTAAGTCAAGCCAAGGATCTGAAGCCATTTCTTACTCTAATAGTAGTATACACAGAAAGACAGTCATGAAGTCATAGTTTTGAACAGCAGGGTAAATTTATATGAAATTTCATACCCGTGCCCCTCCTTCTTTTTCTGGTATGTAGCTGTTTTCATTTGCAAAAGATAAATCCATGCCAAGAATTCAACTGGACATGACCTAAAATTACTTTTTTTTTTTGCGGTGCGCGGGCCTCTCACCGTTGTGGCCTCTCCCGATGCGGAGCACAGGCTCTGGACTCACGGGCTCAGCAGCCATGGCTCACGGGCCCAGCCGCTCCGCGGCATGTGGGATCCTCCCGGACCGGGGCATGAACCCGCGTCCCCTACATCAGCAGGTGGACTCTCAACCACTCGGCCACCAAGGAAGCCCCTAAAATTACTTTAATCTTAGCATGTACCTTGGAGGTATAAAGTCCGCTTTCCTTGGCAACCGTGTATAGCCAATCCACACAGACTTTACATGTATGAACAGGGGTCTTTCTTCAGAAGTAGCAATGAGGTTTATTGGAATATCGAGTCAGGTATAGCTTGAGAAACCTATTATAAACCTATTATTTAATACAAACTGTCAAACATAAGGTTGGCTTATTAGTTTTAGAAGCTATGAAGAAGATGGAGTAAAATACAAGTACTGTTAAGGGGCAAGAAAAATTCTTCCAGGGAATCAGAATCCATCACCAAGATAACCAAAATAAGTGTTTTGACTAAGTTTGAGGTTGAGTAGAGGATGTCATAAATCATACTTTGGGGGAAAATCCCAAATCTGAATATGAAATTATGCTGCACACGTGATAGTATTTGTCATGTGTTTGCTTTGCTCATGGCCCACGTACCACAGGTTAGGTTCTCCACTTTACAGACAAGAAAACTGAGGCTAGTGTCAACAAACAAGTTAAGTGGCAGAGTTTGGATCAAATTTTTAAAACTCTGATTAAAAAAAAAAAAACCCCCAAAATTCAGGCTCTCTTTTACATACCCCAGTGCTTTTCTGTATCTTCACAGAGGTAAATAAATCATTCTGGGTAGTTTTATTTTCTAGTGGCAAAGGGTCTATCCACTCAGGAAGCGAAACATAATAGAAAGCTTTCTAAAATTATGTAATATATTTTCTTGCCCCGTTAACATTATTATGCTAAATAATACTGAACATTTACAATGTTTTCCTGAGAATTCGTCCTTAATACGGGTGATACCAGAGATGAGATGATGCTCCCAGGGTCCGAGGTATGGGGGGCACTGGCTGCACACCGTGCTGCTTTTCCAGTTTGTCAGAGCATGATTTTTATTCCTCCCCCAGCTGCTGTTTGTGCTTGCAGTCTTTTTGCTGCCTTAAATGGGAATCTCCCAGGGTCTTAGAATCTAAATAATTAAACCAGTTAGAATTGTACGTAAATACAAGTAAGTAGGCCTGAAAGGCTGCACAAGGAAAAGATTAAGAGCACAGTCCCTAATTTCCATTTTCATGTTACCACAGCCCAATTAAATACTTCTTTAAATTTTATGTTGTGTCCCATATAGGAGAGCGCACCACTTAACTGAGTTCTAGGTAAATGAGGGACAACGGAACTTTCATTAGAAGCAAGAAATACATATACACACACACGATTTATTTTTTTCACTAGTACTGACCTACCCCACTTAAAAATTTCTACTGGACTAAAAAATAATTTATTTTTGAAAAAGGACTATATTTTAAATACTCGTTTAGCATTTGTTTATATTCTATTGTTAAGAGTTTTTTTTCCACAGTGGAATGTGTTTTTGGTTTTCCTACTGCAAAAGCCTTTGTTATAGATTTGCATAGACTAGTCACTAAAAAATCTTGCTTTAGTAAGGAAGTAGCAGAACAGGAGCCTAACTTTGGGCGAGTTTTAATGTTCCTGAGCCCTGGTTTCTTCATGTGTAAAATGCAGGTCAGTAACAATGCAAACGAGGTCATACGGTATAGCAGGCTGCATAGTCCATCAGGGCTGCTGTAACAGAATACCAGAGACTGGATGGCTTATAAACAGAAATTTATTTCTCATAGCTCTGGAGGCTGGGAAGTCCAAGATCAAGACCCCAGCAGACTGGGTGTCTGGTGAAGGCCTGCTTCCTGGTTCATAGACAGCTGTCTTCTCGCTGTGTCCTCACATGGTGAAAGGGATGAGGGAGCTCTCTGGGGTCTCTCTTATAAGGGCACTAATCTCACTTATGAGGGCTGTGATTGGGGGTTAGGATCAACACCTTAGCATTCAGCCTACAGCCCAGGCTTAGCACAGTAATGGCACAATAAAAGATGATTATTTGAACACGAATTCAACTGAAATTCAAGCAGAACAAAACTCAAAACCATATACTTACTCTATAGCTTAAAAAAAACTGTTCACTGTCATCTCCTCTACTAGAGGGAATTAAAGCTGGCCTGTTAAGTTGCCTGACAGGACCACTAAATGTCTAAATTGGGAATCGACTATATTCTATCCAGTTTAACCCTTTCTGTTAACACAGGGAAACAGAGGTCCAGGGAGTTCGAGAAACTTGCCCAGAGACAGACAACTACTTTTGGGCTGGGCCAAGTGTAAAACCGGGGTTCCTTTCATTAACACCAACATCTTTTCATTTACGTGGCCTTTCACAATTTACCAAGCACCTCGTCAGCTCCATGACCTCATTTATTATACTATATCCATGAGCTTACAGAGATGGCTTTTGGGAGATTTTTTGCATCCACAGACCAGTGTTGCAATAGCTTATTCTATACTGACCCTTAAATTTAAAAAATATGTATGTACACACACATGTAAATGTGTGCGTACATATACATGCACATATGGAAGACACGGCACCGCATCTCCCTGTGTCACCCCATGCGGGCCACACCCTGGCAGTCACAAAGCACAAACAGAAAAGGGTCTTTGGTTTCAGAATTCCCGAGTTGCCACTGGGCTCAGAAGTGTTTACGCTTTCAAGAGAAGTAGGAATGTATTAGGCTTCCCTTTAATGAGTCTCATTTTGAGATGGGATGGCAAGCTTGGCCAGCCGCTCTTCATGCAGTTTTTGTAGTAAGTCTTCCAGAGAATGAATGGTGAAGCCAATTCATTTCTCCTCCTGGAATTTGTCCTTCCTCTTTTTCTCTGTTGTGAGGTTATATATTAAAGGTATGGGTATACAGACATTACGAAAGATAAGGGCTATCACGTGAGGGAGGAAATCAGATAATAAATCCAAAGAAACCTACGGAAATTAAAAATCTGAACTCAGGGGCAGGGCAGGAGGCGACACGGTCTTTTCACAGAGCCGTTACACATAATGCAGCTGTCCTCAAAAGCAGGAATGGAAAAGAACTAGCCATTCAGCTGCAGAACGAAGCTGGGGTCTTGGCTTTAGAGCTTCCCATGTCTTTAGCATTAGGCTGGGCAGCAGGTGCCTTTTCCAGAGTAGGCCAGAGAAGATAAGTCCAGTTTGGTTTTTAAGGCTTGAGTCAGCTCTGTGGCCAGCAGCTCGTGGAGGGACACACCGTCGTGGGAGTACACCCAGTTTCTCCCGGTCCAGTCGTAACGCTTGGGGCCACTGCAGGACAAAACACAGTCAGAGTAAGTCCATGGGGACAGCCCTTCAGAAGAAACTCTCACCAAGAAATTGAATGACTGCAGTGCAGGTCTAGAAAGTAATACTTAACAAGCCATGTATTTGACTTCTCCTCTTAGGGTCTATTTAATATAACTGAATCACTTTGCTGTACACCTGAAACTAACAAAACATTGTAAATCAACTATACTCCAATTAAAAAAAAAGCAGCTACACAATTATCCTCTGGTACGATTCACAGAACACCTCTCAAGACCTGAAAATATTTCAGCCCTATTGATGAGTCTCCGTGTAAAACTTTCTGATCTTTTGCTTCTCCTAACTCACATATGATACCTGAAATATCACAGCAGTGTCTTTTAGATGATGGCCATTCATGTACCACTGACATGATTTGTCCCTTACCTACATTATTATTATCATTTTAGTACATTCATAACACTGGGCAACCACTACCTCTATCTAGTTTCAAAACATTTTCATCACCCACAGGAAATTCCATATCCATTAAGCAGTTACTCCCTATTCACTCCTCTCCCCAGCCCCTGGCAACCATCTGTATTATTATTTTAAAAAATAGTTTTCTTAATTCAATTTTAAGTCCATGAAGGTGAGAGTTTGATGGGCTAGTCCATCCATCTCAAGCTCATCTAGTGAACACAAGCCGTACGTGCACTTCATGCTGGGAACGCTGTGTTTGTGTGGACCCAGGTGTGGCTAGGTTTCGCCGTGTCTTATTATTCCAGATGGACACAGAGTGTGCCCATTAATTCCACCTCCTCTGGGCCTAGTGGAGCGGGGGTGGGGAGTGGGGGGAACACGTGCTGAGGCAGGAGATAGATAGGCCTCAGGGTAAGCACCTGGAGTTCGTTCCCTGTGGACAGAAACTCCAAAGTATCAATAGCAGGACAGTTGGGAGAAGAGCTGAGCCCTGCCCTGATAAGAGACAAAAGGCCGCATATCCCTCATTCTCAAAGTCAAGGAGACCTTCCCAACTACACATGCAGAGAAAGGCTCCTTGCAAGTCAAAAGGGAGGGGGCGCCACCCCATAGTAAGTGATGTCAACTACCCATAGGCCTCTTCGCTAGAATCCATCTTGGCTAAGAGATGCACATGTACACAGGGGAGGACCCTGAGATATACCAAATATGGCCTCAGAACCAGGCAAAGCAAGATGATCGGTTAAAGGAAACGTGGAAGAAATGCTCCATAAAAGTGATTCAAACTACCACAAGGGCGCGACTCTCTCTGAGCCCGCAAGTGTGTCTATCCACACGTACTGTACTCTTTTTCCTCCTAATAACACTTTACTTGCTTCACTACTTTCCGTCTCTATGTGGAAATTCATTTCTACACAGCTGATGGGCCAGGACCTCGTCATTAGCCACTGGTCCCTGGTGGTCTAGTGGCTAGGATTCAGTGCTCTCACTGCCACTGCCTGACCTCAATCTCCGGCCAGGAACCGAAATCCTGCTTCAAGCCGCTGCAGGCCGAGGCCACCAGAGATCAGTGCCAGCAGCTAATGGTGCTACATGATGACGCCTTGATGGACAAAGGAGCAGAGGATGCTGAGAGTCCACAGGAAGGAAGGGGCCCCTGAGTCCACCTGCACACTCAGGGGAGCTCTTCCAAAGTCCAAGACTGGGACGGGTTTGCCAGGGACGAGGAAAGCTTAGACGGGAAGCATCTTTGGGGGGTTAGGAAAACATCAAGGATTTCTGTATTATCCACCAAAGGCAGGGGTTTGAACACTTAACTTAACAATGGGGATAATGATAATGGGGACAAACCAAAAGCACTGGACTTTTGTTTACTATGCACAAATAGCTGAACACGTAAAGGCATAATAACCTGG
This sequence comes from Globicephala melas, assembly GCF_963455315.2. Classification (NCBI taxonomy): domain Eukaryota; kingdom Metazoa; phylum Chordata; class Mammalia; order Artiodactyla; family Delphinidae; genus Globicephala; species Globicephala melas. Next base: position 50,444,223 of record NC_083319.1, read on the forward strand.
ATCAAATCCAGAGAACGTTCCCTTGGCCCTGGACTCCGATTTGCTGCCGGGGTGCCAGGCAAGTGTGAGAACCTCCAGGCCCCTCCACGCTGCCTCGGACGCCCAGCTGTCCACCCAGACCTCTCCTTGATTCCACCCTACAATCTCCTCAAGCAAGGTGATGGGGGAAGGCCACTGTGTCCTCTGACCTGAAACGCTGTCGATGAAAAAGCCTCCCAAATATCAGAAATGCAGCCCTAGGAAGGATTATTTTGGACCAGCGTGAAAAATTGAGTGGAACATAAATTCTTTCTCTGAGGAACGTAGTATCCATGACAGTAAATGGCTGCTCGGCAGATTTTCTTTCCAGATTCCCATCATGAATTACAGATTTTAAAAAAACAACAAAACTTGGAATTTCTCAGAATTTCTTATTATCCAGCAGTAGATTTTTCTAAACATGCCTGCGGTAGGATCCTATTGCTGGTAGGTGTGTCCAAATGCTATAAGGACTTTTTCTGTCTCAAGATGCAACACGAGGGAATTCTGTTAGTGGAGCCATCACAGCTGGTTCTGGTGCCCTGCCTGCTCTTTACAAAGCCACTGATTCCCGAAGCTGATGGCTGGATTGGAGCTGATCCAGCCAGTTCCTCTGAGATGAAGGACAAGACTGCAGCCCTTGTGCATGGCCGCAGTTAGGGTCAGGGCAACTGTTTGAGGCCAAAGAGAACAGGCTAATTAGGCCCTCCCAGGGTAACCCCCCGGCCCCTGCCAAACTTCAAGTAAATTACCTGGATCTAAAAGCAAGACCATCTGTGAATAAGGGCCTCGCTAGAAATGACAAGTGATTCCTTGGAGTTGTTTTTCTTGAATTGTAACATACTTCCTAGACGAGGCTGGGATGAAGGAGGCCTAATGCTTTATTTATTTTGAATGAAGAACCACACAGCACCATAAACAGTATAATATTAACTGACTAAAAGTGATGTCAACACTGGGGCAGGAGAAGAGTTAAATACTTTCTTTGTTTTGATGCAAAAACCGTGGGGCTTTCAAAGACTTCCATGCTGGTTATATCTGGGCCTTTCCCAATTCACAGCGCGTTCTCTTTGGAAGTGCTAATGAGTGACCAGGAAGGCTGGTCTGAGAGCTTTTTGTGGGCGTCTCTTTTACTGTCTTACAACCACTTCAACAGCAGCTAGAGGGATGAGGGACCCTCTCTCCCTGCATGTTCTCAGGCCTTGAGACGCAGTACAGACCGTCTCCAATACAATCTTTTATTCCGCTAGATTGAAAGCACATCAATGGAAAAGGCAGGAGGGGTGAAAAGCCCTAGAAGGGCTGTTTAAAACACCTTCCCACCTCCACAGAGTACACAGCCCTGTTCCGCAAATGGAATTAAACTGGCCTTTAACTGAGATGCTCAAAATGAACCAGAGGACAAACTTTGAAGACAAAGGGCAACTTATTCAGATGCTGTAAAAGCAAAAGTGGCTTTTTCAAAGGCATGGCAATGATTGAGTAGAGAAAAACTGTCAAGGTGGGCTCCGAAAATTTTTCACTTGGCGTCTTGTTAACGTCCCACTATCTGCTTTTAGAGCCACAGAATCACCAGACAAGAAGTGATAGAACCACAGTAAACTTTCCTACTGAGCGTGAGACATGCTGTGAAACATCAGAAAAGGTTCACTTACACAGCTGCTAACACATGAGGGTGACCCTTCTTAAATGGTCCACAAAGTCTTGTTTCAAGCAAGCTGAACAATGAGAGATTTTGACTTCTGAACATACCTGGATGGTGAAGACAACCAGATTTGCTTGTTTGGGGTCTGCTTGTTGATCACGTACGTTCCTAGATCTCCACCCAGTTTAACTGTTAAAACACCACTCTGGTGCATCAGATGGAAAAAGCATGAAGAAAATAAAACAAGACAGAGTTATCACTGTGTCATAATCGCCTCCTATTTTGTTATATCTCAACACTTTGCATTTATACAGGTACGCAACATACACCGTAAAGAACTGTCTTTAATTTAGTGTTTGGAATTAGGAGGTAACGCAGAAAGAGCGCTACTCTCAGAATCAGACTATGATTAATCACGATGACACTTAAAAATCAGTGCTTTTCCTCGTTTCCTATGAGGTGGGCAAGGTGAGAATATCCTTAGTTAAGTGACTAGTCAGAGGTATTGCAGCTGGCAAACGAAAGGATCCACATCCTTATTGGTGCCTTGGTTCCTCAAATACCGGCCAGAACATACTAGAGACATTAAAAAATAGAGACACACTGGGCTTCCCTGGTGGCGCAGTGGTTGAGAGTCCGCCTGCCGATGCAGGGGACGCGGGTTCGTGCCCTGGTCCGGGAAGATCCCACATGCCGTGGAAAGGCTGGGCCCGTGAGCCATGGCCGCTGAGCCTGCGCGTCCGGAGCCTGTGCTCCGCAACGGGAGAGGCCACAACGGTGAGAGGCCCGCGAACCGCAAAAAAAAAAAAAAAAAAAAAAAAAAAAATGGAGACACCAACTCTACCGACGTCCCAGTCAGCACAAACATCGGGCAGGCCAAGTTCATGACCGAAGAAAGGAAAAAAGGCAAGAGAGAAGGAAATAATCAAACCACCTGCTTTGCTGGTCTCAGAAGAGCAGTAGCCTGAGCTCTGCCAGCAGAAGGCTGACACTCCAGACTAGGGTTCTTATTCCCAGACCCTTCCCAAGCTCACAAGCTTCTCAGATACCCCTCTCCAGCTTTATTTTCCTCTACAGGAGCCTTGAATTCGTCAAAAGACTGGCTGGTCCACCTTTGCCCAATAAATGCTCATTTAAATTTGAAAACCCTCTTTCAACAAAGGAGCCCTTTACTCCCAAGGCCTGAGGTCTCTCTAGAATGCGCAGGATATTAAAGAAACAGCTACACGGCTGAGCTGGTGAACGGGGAGCCTCGCTGCCCCCCATCCCCTGCACGGCCCGCAGACAGGCAGCCTTTCTCTGTGCCTCTCAGAGCCGCTGTCCACCAAGGAAAAAGTTCTTAGAAAAAGTTTTGTGTTTGGTGGTTCTTAGAAAAAGTTTTGTGTTTGGTTTGTAAACACAAAGAGCTGTTGAAAAGGTGGAGGGAATTCCCTGGTGGTACAGTGGTTAGGACTCCGTGCTTCCACTGCAGGTCGCCCAGGTTCCACTGCTCGCCGGTCGGGGAACTAGGACCCACAAGCGGTATGGAAAAAAATAAACAACAAACAAAACATGGCGGAGAAAGTGCCAATAATAATATAACTCATAGGCATGGGATGGGGAGGACACTATTGGGTTATTTTTTAAATGTTTTTTCTGATTAAAAAAGAAACGTAGCAAAATTATAGAGGCATACAGGTGGTATAATAAATACAGGTGGTATAAATAAAATGCAAACATCAATAAAAATAGCATCTACTGTTTTTCAGTACCTACTCTGTGCCAGGCACTGTGCTTTGCACTTTGTGTAAAACTGCTTCCTCCGTGACCATAACCATGGAGGTAGGAATCATTATCCCAATTTATAGATGAGGACAACAGAGGGACAGGGTAATAAAGAAAACTTAGTAACGGCAGGGCTGATCTTAAATGCAGGTCTGCTCGGGTCCATAAGATGCTGTTGTTTCCATAACACGAAGCGCTCTCTCAATCCCATTAATCAGCGACATGAGCTGTTTACTCTCAGGTATCGGCTGCAGTTTTTAAATGCAGGGCTAGGATCACAGTATACATAAGTTTGCTTTTTAAAACATTTTTTCTTGAAACCCACGTGTACTATTTTGTTAGGACTACCTTTCATTTATTTAAAAATTTCTTACAACTGTATAATTTAGTAGTTTTTAGCATTCCACAAAGTATTTTCATAAAGTGTGCAAACATCCCCACTGTCTAATTCCAGACTATTTCCGTCACCCCCCAAAGAAACCCTGTACGTATCAGCAGTCACTCCTTCCCCCCCTCCATATATAGTTTATGGCTTATTTTTCCATATGATATGAGGCCCAGAGAATCAAGACATAATTTCTCCTAATGTGACCTACTTGTGGCCCTTAAATGCTCCAACGTGCATTGACCCTACACCTGGGAGGTGCGTGATGCAGCGGAAAAGGCAGGGGGCCAAGTCTAGGGATGTGCGTTAAGCCCCATCAGCTGTGTCGTCTCCTTGGGACAATATCTGCTCTGCCTCCTTCAGAGACAGTGCGAGGGCGAGGGGCTGAGGTGCTTCTGGGAAGGTTCCCCTGACGCCCCTCAGCTGGGACCATGACCCGTGCATGTCCCCACAGCTTCTGTGCTTTCCTCACTGCGTCTGAGCTGCTAGCTTGTTTGCTGGTCACCTGCCCCTTCGCTCCACTACTATAAGCACCTTGAGAGCAGATCTGTCTTTTCATCCTAGCGCTTTCAGTATTTGTACAAAATATCACTGAATTAGAAAAAAACTGTGGATGAGTGAACTGAGTGGCTGATAACCGGGCACTGTGATAACACACACATACCACGTGAAGGGCAAGGTTATGTAAGGCAACACTCAACCACGCCCCCTCTTGTTCGTGGTGTGTAATTCGACGTTTTTCCCCACAGAGCCAGAAGCTGTTTCCAAGGGAAAGTGGCAAGAGAAGGGAAACTAGCTGTCTTACTGGTTTCCCAGGAGTTCTTAAAGCTTTTGCAACTGTCTTCAAGTAGACCAAATAAAGAGAGTTTTTTGTCCATTAGTGTTATTCCTTATCGGGCAATCTGAGTATCTACTTGGAGAGAGTGGGTAGACTTTAATGCAGGGCAGTGCGGGAGAGAGAGGCAATACTTAGCAGCTGCTGAGACCCAGGCACTGACCAGTTGGAAGAGACCCTGGCCACAGCTGGTGAGGCTTGATTCCCGACAGGCAGTATCAGTGGAAGCAAAAATAGCGAGGCTCAGGCTCTGTTGTCACCAGCTCATTTGCAGAAACAGGCACATAGGGGAATGGCATGTTGAGTCGGGATTTCACATACGTGCCTGTGGCTTCCCACACTCCTAAAACAGATGCTGACTTCCCCTTAAGGAATAAGAATAATGAATATAAAGCACTTTTACCTGCATTGTTTCACTGAATCCTAAGATACACCCGGGGAAGTAGAGGTTACTGTCACCTCTCCTTTACAGCTGAAGGACCTGCCCTCGCAGATAGTTCACTGAAGCGCTCTCGGAAAGAAAATACAAACGCAGGACGCTAGGCCAGGCCCTCTGTCACCATATCCAATAAAATGCTAACTCTGAGCTGGGGTGTGTGACCTAGGACCCAGAGCTGGTCTTCAGGGGTCTGCATACAGCTCGCATACAGCTCTCATAGGTATGCAGGGATGTTTTTCTTGGGAGAGCAGTCAGATTCTCACAGGGTGTCCTGATCGCCAAGTGGTTAAGAAACCTCTGCTCTATGGCAATAATATACAGACAACTCAGTGAACGAAGGACATGGCGGCAAGCAAATTCTCGTTAAAGTGTCTAAGAGGCCAGGGCTCTGCCTGGAAGAAAAACGAGGGCAGTTTGGAGGTAACTCTCTAAATAGTGTGGTGCTTCTCACGCATCAAGTGTAGCGGACTCTGTGGTTGCCTGGTGATGGGAGGGGCTTGGGCTCTCGTAGGCAGCTCCTTCTGATAACCATTACCAGTGAGCAGCGAGGCCTGGACCCAGACACTGACATCCACCGCGACCCGCCCCACTTGATGGACCACACAGCAGCCAAGAAGCTGCTCACGTCTCCCAGTCCACAGGAGGAAAGTGAAGAAACGTGGCCTGGGTGTATCTAGAGAATTCCTTTCATTTGCCTATTTGGCCAGTAGCAAGTGGATAAAACAGCACTAAGTGCTGAGTGGCATCAATGAAAGCATGTTCTGGAAAAGTAGGTGCGCCTCATTTCATTTACATGGTGAATCGACATTCGTTAAGTCCCTGCTAAGTACTTAGCAATGTTCCAGGCATTGGGAGACCAGGAATGAGCAGTGTTCCAGCTGTCCAGCTCAGTGTAGCTGTGGGAACTGATGTGTAAAGAGACAGTTACAACACAGGGTGATCATCCTCAGAGTGCTGGGCAAGGAGGGCAGGGTGGTGTCTGCCTGGAGCATCTAGGAGGGCTGCAGAGAGGAGGTGACATCCAGCTGGACCCTGAGGGCACAGAAAGACTGCACTCCAGCCAAGCTCAAGTAATGGTGTTACAGGTGTTCTGCTGTCTATAATGTAATTTCAACTGATTTATCTTATATGTGAAATACATGAGTTTGCTAGCACCTGAAGGACTCTAATCAGGAATTCACACCTGAGGGTAGATAGCATTTCAAAGTACTTAGAAGTCCAAACTACAGAGGGAGCTACTATATGCCATTAGCCTTCTACACCTACACTAGAGATTTTCCTACTTGGCAATGATTTGCTAGAAATACTTCTTCCCTAGTGAGTAGAATGGTACTCAATGTACAGTGTATGGATTGGCTAGAAAAACTCAGGTGCCTCTTCCCTTGCAAGAATGGGTTTTAGACTCTGGAAAGTGTAGCAGCTGAATCACTCTTCAGAGAGACACTCTGAAGGTAGGTAAGGTCCTGACCCACCACTGAGCAGAAGCTTTTGTTGCCTGCCTTAGTGAGGTAAGCAGAATCCAGCCGCTACAACACTGGCACCTTTGCCTCTAATGAAACATTCACGCAAAGCGTTTGAGTCAAGCAGGGGCTTCATTAATCCTGTAAGAACAGGTGGTGTGACTGTTTCTGTGGCATGTACCTAAAGCTTTGCATGTGTGGCAGAGTTTAGCCTGAGCCTTGGTTTCCCCATAGTTACAGAGCCTGGTAAGGAGGCTGGGGTAGAGGAGACCTGTAACTTCCCCAGCTCTAATCATCCCACAGACGGTCAAGTTCCGGAGGCCAGTCTGTAATGGTTCCCAAGTAGCCCTGTCTTCTGAGGCTGCCTGCATAAGCACGTCTACAGCCCCGCCGGGACATTTCTGCTGCTGACAGCGACCAACGAATCCACCTGGAAGGCATTCAATCGTTTCTTGCCTCGTTACCACCAAGGCCCTTACTGTCCTTACAACTAGGCTTGACACCTGCCCATCTGATGGAGTCCTTTTCTATCCAGTGCCCCCAACAGCAATATCCAATACCATTTCTATTGCTTTAGCCTGACAGCTGGTTGTCCTAAATAATTCCATGATTTAATCCCAAATGCACTCTTCATGACATTTTCTGGTATTAATTAATTGCTGTCAAGAGGGTTAACCTCTGCAGGGGATGTGCTCCCACTGGCAAAAAAGAGCTGCTCCCTAAGGCCTAAGCAATAATTCTAAACCCAAAGGCAGACCCTTGTTCAAGTCTGCCACCTGGTGGCCAGTTGATACACACCAGCACTGCCCTGGCTTCTAGGATTTGGGGCTTAAATTTCATCCAGCCCTGGGGTTCTCACCCAGCTGCATTAGAATCCTCTGAGGAGTTACTCTAAAAACTTTAAAAACCCCAAAGCCTGGCCTGAGCCACACCCTAGACCGATTTTTATTTGATTAATAAAAATCCCTAGGGATGAGACCCAGGGATGCTCATTAGAACCTCAGGTGAGCTTTTCAAAAACATGCTTCCTAGGACTGTACCCTGACCACTGTATGAGAATTTCCAGGAGTGGGGCCCATGTCTAGTCTGAATACATCTCGGGCAATCTCTCACCCCGCTTAGGAACTAGCCTGCCTGCACGATGAGAGGCGTCTTGCTACACAAACACATGCCTGGGTCCCTCCCTGATTCATCTTCACAGGTATTGAGTGAAGCTGGAGAATCTGTATTTTTAGGCAAACGTGAGGCTCAGAGAGGCTGAGTGACTTGCCCAAGGTCACAAGCCTGGTGATGCAGGGCTGACACCAGAACCCCAGTCTTTTGGTCCCATCCATAACCGCATACTGCTGGAGAGGAATTCTTTATCTTAGCTGAAATTCCTAGGGAGGATACAGAAGAATGAAAAGAAGCAAATAGGTACCGCAAAGGAGACATCATAGTCTTCACATGTGTAAGGTTTGTCTGCAAGGTCTTCAAAAAACTCTGCTAAGGAGTCCAGCGTCTCCTCGACCAGTCTTTCATAGGTGGTATCGTCCAGAGGGCTGTGAGGGGAACAGAAACAACCCCGATCATGCAATCAGCAAACCGCTCCGTTCTATTAACATCGATGGACACATTTATTTTTTACTTAGATTTTTTAAATCGATGGAAAATATCTAACATATACCGAGTAAAAATTGAAACAGCATCAAAGGGTTTACAGAGAAGTAAGCCTTTCTTCCCAAATAGGCAGCCCCCATCCCAGAGTCAGCTATGATGAGCGATCTTTTAAATATATCAATGAAGCACCTTGCAGTTTTCCTTTCATATGTCTTGGAAATTGTTCCATATTAGCACATACAGTTTTCATAGTATTTTATCTTACATTGTTCATTCAGTTTGTCCCCTTCAGCAGGACACTGAGGTTGCTTCCATTGCTTTTGTTGTTAAAATTTGTTGGGCAAACCACAAAGTGGGAGAAAATATCTTTATTCTATATATCTGAAAAAGGACATATCTAGAACAGGTAAAGAACTCGTAGAAATCAATAAGAAAAGAAAATCCAATAGAAAAATGGGCAAAATACTTGAACAGATTTCATTAAAAAAAAAAAAGATATCCAAATGGCCAATGAACGTATGAAAAGGGGCTCAACTTGGTTAATCTTCAGGAAAATGCAAATTAAAAAATCACATTGAGATACCACCAGAATGGTTAAAATGAAAGAGACAGATAATATGAAGAGTTGGCCAGGAAGTACAGTAACCAGAGCTTTCAGATACTGCTGACGGGCAAGTAAATTGGACAATCACTTTGGAACACTGTTGATACTTCTACTAAAATTGAATATATTCATATCCTATGACCCATCAATTCCACTCTTGGGCATTTACGCAACAGAAATGCATACCCAAATATAAATTTCCTTAGCAGTGAAAAGACCAAAACCAATTTCGATTTGAAAAGAATAATTCAGATGACAGAAATATAGAATTGTATAATACAATTTGATACTTAATAAATATTGCAATTGCTCTAAAAAAAAAGAAAGAAAAGAAAAAGCATACCCAAGTTCACCAAGAGACATGCACCATGCTAGAATGTTCATAGCAGAACTATGCAGCAGCCCAAACTGGAGACTGTCCAAGTATCCATAGGAAATACCATAGGTAAATGTGATATATTCATAAAATGGAATACTACAGTGCAAAACAGAATTGTCTGTAAATATAACAATATGGACGAAACACTTCTTTTGATGGTGACTGAAAGAAGCCACATAGAGACATATTTATATTTGATGGTATCATTTATATAAAGTTAAAAAACAGGCAAAACTAACCCATGCTATTGGAAATCAGAATGGTGCTACTCTGGGGCAGGGAGGGGTTCATAACCCGAAGTGAGCAGAAGGCTTTTTAAGGGGCTGGTAACTAACATTCTATTTCTCGAAGCATTTCTTGAGTTACATGGTATCTTCGGTTTTTGAAAATTTATCAAGCTGTATACTGCTAACTTGGAGACATTCCTGTATAGGTACTATCTTTAATTTTTTTTAATTGCTATAAATCCATAGAGACAGAAAGTAAATTAGTGGTTGCCAGGGGCTGGGGGAGGGAGGAATGGGGAGTGATTACGAATGGTTATGGGGTCTCTTTTTGGCGTGATGAAAATGTTCCGGAATTAGACAGTGGTGAAAGTTGCACAACCTTCTGAGGACACTAAAAACCACTGAATGGTACATTTTAAAATGGTGGAATTTATGGTATGTAAATTACGACAAAGAAAATCGCTATAAACCTCCCTGTATGAGCTTCTGCGCCCAGGCGAGGACATGTCTGTAGGTTACAGGAGGCGTCTTGGACAGCTCCATCATCTGAGAGTTTCTAAGTGGCCCCAGGAAGACACCAGTGGCTGCCAGTCAGTCAGTGCAAGACAGAGGTTTGCAGTATGGCCCCTCCCCCACCCAGCCCATTCCCCACCTCAAGGGCACAATGTGGGGAAGGCTACAGGGCTGATCAGGACATGGCGAGTGGGGGGCCTGCGGTGGGGCTGTGCTGGATGTTTCCCTCTCCGTCTCCTCGGCTACAGCTGACGGACGGGGGATCTGGAGAGAACCAGGAGAGGTTGACATGTGCCTGGAGGAGCTTGGGGAACATAAAGGCACCCCTGACTCAGGCATAAAGTCCAAAGTCAAGAGCTTGACAGGTGCTACCTGTCGATGACAGGGGGCCATGGCAGAAGTGGGCTGTCCTTAGCACGGCAGGTCGAAGGTGTGCTTCCCAGAGGCCAGAAGTAGACCCTGAAGAAGGAAGCTGGACTTGGGGCTTCCTGCAAAGGTCCCACCCAACCTCAGAGGACTGCTTGGAGGGACTGGGAGACAGTAGCAGAGAGTCTGCCCAAGGAGGTCACAGGTCCCACCGCCTGCCTCCCCTGCAGCCATGGGGAGTGACAGACAAGGAAGAGCCTCCAACCAGGGTTTCATAGACGGGAGTCCCCCAGAGCCAGGGCAGAGGCTGTCCCAGTGCCGCTGGACACCTCGGCCTTCGAGGTGGATGAGTGACTGCATGATCCTGTGGTTGCAGCCTGGGGGTGTGTGTGGAAGGAGAGTCCCTGCAGATACAGGTGCGGGGCAGTGGGCTGCAGCGATGCCTGGCAGCTTTTCCCAGAACCCACTGCGTCCTCCCTCCAGGCACCCGCTAGGCTACATTTCCTGGCCTCCCCAGCTGTTAGCTGGGGCCCCCAGTCTAAGTCCTTCCTGCTAAAATGTGAGTGAGGGACAGATGTCACCTCCAGACCTTCCATGCTCTTGTCCCTTTCTGTGGAGTGGAATCTGGAAGGGTGACCTGGCCTCGACCTGCAGAGGACAGTAAGTTGCTGATAGGCGATAGGAAGGTGGAAGGAGCCCGGCTCCCTGAATCATTTCACAGAGGTCTGGCCACCCCCCACCGACAGAGAGGGGGGACACGAACCTCTCCTGGTTGGAGCCATTGCAGTTTGGGGTCTACTTGTTACAGAAGTTTGGCCTGCCCTAACTACTAAGTTGTCAAAGAGAATAATAACAAAACTCTGGAAACAACCTAAATGTCCAGCAATAGGGGATGGGTTAAATGAATTATGGTACATCCATAAAACTTAATACTATTTCATTAAATATAATGCGGTGGGGGGCTTCCCTGGTGGCGCAGTGGTTGAGAGTCCACCTGCCGATGCAGGGGACACGGGTTCGTGCCCCGGTCTGGGAAGATCCCACATCCCGCGGAGTGGCTGGGCCCGTGAGCCATGGCCTCTGAGCCTGCACGTCCGGAGCCTGTGCTCCGCAGTGGGAGAGGCCACAACAGTGAGAGGCCCGCGTACCGAAAAAAATAAAAATAATAATAATAATAATGCGGTGGGTAAGTAGTGATGTGGAAAGACGCTTATGAATGCTGCTGCTTAGGGAGAAAACAGATGGGATGGGTTGCTATGGGATGGGTTTTGGTTTTCTTTATTTTTTTTGTTGTCGTTGTTAAAAAAGGTAAGAGAAAAGGAAAAAAAAGTACGTGTATGTGTGCATATGCTGTATATTGAGAGAGAGGGAGAGGGAGGAAGAGATCTCTGATGTGGAAGGTGTTTATCTCACCCAGCGTCACCCAAAGTTCCCGTTGTCCTCAAATTCATCCAATAGACCCACTGCTTTTTGACATTCAGGATCTGGTTGAGGCAGCAGAGGCTCAGACTCTAAAAGCCAAAGTGAAGAAGAACGTTACCATTTTACAACGTACAGTCCATTAAGGCACAGTTTGAATATCACTACTACGTTCGGGACTGACGAGGTTCAAGTGCTTCGGAGTGTATCTTTCTCAGGAAGTTGTTTCGCCTTCTTTTAGTGCATCAAACTGTGCTCTCCCGGGCTCTCGCTAAGCCTGTGCTGTCCAACTCGGTAGCCACAAGCCACAGGCAGCTATTTAAATGTAAAGTTATTGAATAATATAAAAATTTAAAAGTCAGTTCCTCGGTCCCATGGGCCACGTTTCGGGTGTCCCGTGGCATCATGTGGCTCGTGGCACAGACAGGACACACCCACCACCACGGGAGGTGCTGCTGGCAGCACCGCTCCGGATGGGGCTGGGGCAGTTAGCGTGGGGGGGGCAGAGGGGGGTTGGGGGTGCGGTAGGAAGTGTCAGCAACGTTCTTAGAATGTGACTAAAGTGAGCGACAACAGAGAGCAGGTGTGCAGAAGACAGGCTGTGCCTCCAGTGCTATGTGACCGATCTCACTAACACGATCTGCAGGGGACACCGTGACCCCCTGATTTCTTTCAATACGTAACTGCTGAGCGCCCTGGAGCCCGGCTCTGAGGACTGGGGTCTGAGCTGATGACTGCCAGGCAGGCGGACCAGCCAGAGAGATGGTGGAGGGGACGGAGGTCTGGACGGAGGGAGAAGTGGTACAGCCGAGCGGAGACGGCAGGGGAGTGATGGAGAGGTGGGCTGCTGGACCTCATCCCAGGAAGGCACCGAGCGGCTTCCTGAGGTTGGTGGCAAGGTTCACCTTCTCCACAGAGCACGTGGCTGCCACTAAGAGAAGGGGGCAGAGGCTGTGGTTACTCTCTTGAGCCATCAGGGCCCTGGGCAAGCTGAGAAAGGAGGAGGCTGAGAAGTGAGCGGAGGAAATGGGGGTGCGGAACGCGGATGGCCGTTTAAAAACGTTGGCTCAGAAGGGAGAAGTGAGAGAGCGGCTGTGATAAGCACAGTATCGCCACAGCACATTCTAGAGTGTTCACCATCAGCGGGGTAGCGTCCTCAGACTTCAGACAAAGGGACTCAGTCCTCATTACATTCCAATGAGGGAAGTACTATTCACGACAGTGATGTCCTATAAAGTTACCCCAAACACTGGATTAGCAAGTTACTAAGGGAAATATGGAGAGGTTCCTGCGAGCCTCTGGTCACGTGTCCACCAAATGATCAATGCATAACCTTGTTTTACGTGTTTCTGTTCAAACGTGCCTTGTTTAATATATATTGTTGATTCCTTGACACTGAACTCACAGCCAACAGTGCGAGAACTCACGCTTTGGATGGAGCTTATTTTCTCCCTAAGGCCCATTTTCTCCCTTTCCACGTATTTTCTCCCTAAGGCCCATCACAGCCTTCTTGCACAGAGGAACACTAGACAGCACTTCAGCACGATGCTTGCGGGCCACTTTAAACAGTGAAATTATAAACGAAAGTCACGAAAATGTGAAAAACGCGCCACCAGATAGACTGTGAACAGGACCCTTGTTTCCAGTGTGGGAGCTGAGAAGTGGACAGAGTGGCACTTTGTCTGACCTCAGCCAGGGACATGTGAGTGGAGGTGACTCACATTTTTTGCTGCTCTGTACACGTTCGAAAATGACCACAAAAGTGCCCTGAGTATCGATTTTGGGGATAGAAATACATGTTAGTGAGTAGGTGAATTCACAAGTAGAGGATGCAGGAATAAGGAGGATCGACTGTATCTGTATTTTACAGATGAGGAAACTGAGGCACAGAAGGGTAACTTGCCCAGAGTCACACAAACACACAAAGTGGGAGAGCTGGGATTGGAACCCGCGCTGTCTGGACCCAAGGTCTGGGCCCCAAAGGAAAGAATCACATCCTGGGAATGATACAGACACGGAGCGGAGGGGTTTGAGAATGCAGGGCTCCCCTCAGTCAAGTTCCCTTCTCTCCGGGATCCTGGCCCCTCAGATCCTAGCTGTCTCAGTCTCGCTGCTACCTTCACACAGCTGTTTTTGTCTTTTAATTTTACATCTTCGATGGTCTGGCGGGAGGGCTGGTCTAAAAGCAAGGTAGTCCTTCACAGCCAGAGTAGAAGACTCCATTCAGCTGTGTGGAATCACAAGAGGACAGTGGCCGAAGACTCCCTGCCTTGTCTCTCACCTGCTTTCCCTATCTAACATTCCCTGGGTAACTGCTTAACCCTCCCAAGCTCTGCTTCCTCCTCGGAAGGTAGGGATCATGGTACTGGCCTCGCAGACTGGTTATGAGGATCCAACAATAGGACATCAATATCCCAAACCCGGGGCCTGAGGGTTCCATCGATTTCCATTTGGAAGCATGTCAACGGAAGTGTGAAGAGGTAGGAGGTCAGAGAGGCAAAATCCGGCCCTTGCCCAAGGGAGGCAGGTGGATTTCACGGTGGGGAGCCCCCCAGGGGCACCCTTCCTGCGGCCACGTCACCTGGAGCCATCGGACTATGTGTCTCGTGCGGGTCTACTTACTCGAGTCTCCAGGGTTCAGTGACTCCGTGAGCGCAGCACAGGGCTGGCTCATGGGAGACACCGGAGGAGGTACTAGGTGGTTCTTGGGCCCACAGACTCAAGTTCAGGCCCTGGAACCACACGACTCAACTAAGGCCTGGCCTGGTGGTCGGCAGGGAGGCCAGCCTTCACCCTAGCGTCCCCTCGGTCTCCTGGGCCCTGTCAAACCACAAGCCTGAAGAGAGAATCAGCTCTCGTCCGCTGCTGGGGAGGACAAACTGGCACGACCACTCTTGGTATCTAGTGAGTGGGATATCTGCTGGCCCCTCGCTCAGCAATGCCAGTCTGAGGACTTCACCCAAGAGGAGGTTCTGTCCACGCACGGGCACGCCCAGTGCAGCACCACTGTAAGAGCAGCTCACTGGACTCAACCGGATGTGACGGGAGGAGCCTGGACAAGGTGTGACAGACTCACCCAACGGCTACTATACAGCAGACAAAGCAAATAAATGACAACTGGGTGCATCAGTGTCGCTGAGTCTCAAACACTGATCACAACGACATTGATCACGAGGAGTACGGCACAGCAGAATAAATACAGCAAAATGGTTTTTTTAAACGAATGCTACATGCTTTAGGGAGACATACACAGGAGGTGAAACTCTGAGAAGGGGATGCCTGACAGAATTCAGGATAGCAGAGTCCTCTCAGGGAGGACCAGGCTGTAACGGAAAGCGCACCAGGCCTTCATGGAACACTCAATATTGTATTTTTTAAAAAAATATTTATTTATTTATTTGGCTGCGTCAGGTCTTAGATGTGGCTCGTGGGATCTTCGTTGCGGCATGCGGGATCTTTCATTGCAGCACAGAGGCTTCTCTCTAGTTGTGTGTGGGCTCCAGAGCGTGCAGACTCAGTAGTTGCGGCACGCTGGCTCAGTAGTTGTGGTGCACGGGCTTAGTTGCCCTGAGGCATGTGGGATCTTAGTTCCCCAACCAGGGATCGAACCCACATCCCCTGCATTGGAAGGTGGATTCTTAACCACTGGGCCACCAGGGAAGTCCCTGGAACACTTCATATTCAATTTCTTAACCTAGTGGTGGGAACATGGGAGTTTGTTATTAATCTTTAAACAATACGGATGTATTTTTTAAAATATTTTATTATTATTTATTTTTGGCTGCATTGGGTCTTTGTTGCTGCACGCAGGCTTTCTCTAGTTGCGGCGAGCAGGGGCTACTCTGTTGCGGTGTGCGGGCTTCTCATCGCAGTGGCTTCTCTTGCTGCGGAGCACGGGCTCTAGGCGTGTGGGCTTCAGTAGTTGGGGCACACGGGCTGTAGAGCTCAGGCTCAGTAGATGTGGCTCACGGGCTCTAGAGCTCAGGCTCAGTAGTTGTGGCTCACGGGCTCTAGAGCTCAGGCTCAGTAGTTGTGGCGCACGGGCTTGGCTGTTACGCGGCATGTGGGATCTTCCCGGACCAGGGCTCGAACCCGTGCCCCCTGCATTGGCAGGCGGATTCTTAACCACTGCGCCACCAGGGAAGCCCATGGATATTTTAAATACCCTTTTGTGTATAGACTCAACATATAGAGTCATGTATACTGTCTGTGGAAGACAATAACAATGAATTTAGAGTGAAGTAGGGCATAACCCACCCAGGCAAAGGCCATGGGGTCATAAGTGATGATCGTGTCCCTCTAGAAAAATTAATAGATGCCTAAACGCCTTCCGAGGTATGCAGAAGTGGCTGCAGTAGGAGCTTCTGAAGTTGTTTAAGAGCAGTGGCACCTAGGTGTCTCCTCCTTGGAGCTGCCTCCAGCATTAAAGGGGAAAGGTTAGAGACCCTGTCACTGTCACACTCTCTTATTATTAAGGTCGGAGGCTGCCTGCTGGAAGCAGGGTCTTCTCCAAGCCTCGGGGTGAATAAGGCAGGCAGTGGAGGGCTGTGAGCTGCAGGCTTGCAAGGCATTTCTGTGGATTTTGGGTTCTGCTGAGCAGCCGGCACTGAGGCCTGACAATCAGAAGCTACATGTGCTCACCTCCAAAGCTGTGCACACAGTAGCCGCTAGACACACGTGGCCACTGGGCACTTGAAACATGGCTGGTGTGACTGAGGAACTGGATTTTAAACTTCACTTAATTTTAGTTTAAAACTGATACTCAATAAGGTTACTGGAAAATTTAAAATATGTTTGGGACAACTCAAGTGTGTGAATTTACTTTTTCAGTTGTGAATTTTATAAAATCTAAATATAGATCAAGTATTTCCACAATAACCTCAGTTTAACATCTGATGGACAAGGGATGGAAGTATGAAATCCATACTGGATTTGGAAGAATGAGTACAAAGAGGGAATGTGAACTATCTCAGTAATGATCCTTCAGTCTTGATTACCTGTTGACATGGTCACATTTTGGCTATACTAGGTCACGTAAATGTATTGTTGAAATTAACTTCACCTGTTTCTACTTTCACACTGTAACTACTAGAAAACTTATTGCACAGGTGGCTCCCATTCTATTTCTGCTGTGGAAGTAGAAGCAGCGGGTAGAGAAAATAAAGCCGGAGAAAAGGGTCCCCAAATGAACTCCCCAAACGATCTTGGGTCAGAAGTCATCAGGACCCACATGGAGTCCAAGGGATCAACCTGAGGACAGTTAAGGCCTTAAAAAAATGAAACAGGATCGTGATCCCAGTTGCCACTATCATCCACCCAACTCCACAAGTACTGAAGATGTGCAAGGGAACTGCGGAAGAGACAGGTGAAACCAACCTGATTAACTATGGAAAAAGGGGCCCAATGGGTAGCCTAGGTTGTTAACCACCTAGCATTTCCCAGTGGCCCAAATCCCAGTATGTGCCAAGTGCCCACCTCCCGGGTGCGCCTCTGAATCAACAGCCCTTAACAGCCACTAGGTACCGTCCAAAAGACCACACCATATCTTGTCACTCTCCTAAATTAAAAACTGCTGAGGACACAGGCAGGCGTGGAAGGGCACGTCAGGGCAGCTCCAGGTGAGAGTAGCACAGAAGGATCAGAGTAATAAACTGCAGAAGGGGATCGTGGGACCAGCATGGCCATAACTACCTAGTTTTCCTGAGAAGAGGGGGAAATCCGTGATTCCAGCTTTGAGTGTTGACCACCAATCCCAGTGCTTCTTCAAACAGGGTCAAATAACACACGTCAACAGGAGGTGTAGGCCTAAAGTCCAAATTCCGGAGCTCCGTGAACAATTTGGGTTGGATTTCACCTGCCTCCTTCACCATCCACAATCCATCCAGCGGACCAACCACTCAGAGTTGATCGTTGCCCACTTTCCCGGCCTTTATCCACGCCGTTCTCTGCTCTGAGAGCCCCTCACCGCCCCCTGCCGTCTTCAGACCCTGATTAAACATCACCTCCATCCTCCGGTGTAACCTTCTCAACCCCACAGCCTTTCTTTGGGCTTCCTCCTTTCAAGTCGTGGAGTAACCGGGTCAGGTATTTCTTTGTATCCCCGCGAGGGAAGATAAGTGCAATTAAGTGCTGAAGGCTTTATATGTGTTAATTAAACTGCATGCCAGCTCGGCAAAATGGGTACTCTCCCCTTCAGAGAAAAAGAAGACAGGCCTCAGAGAGGTTCTGGGATCCCCCGACGTCCCCGAGCTCTGCTGAGTCCAGGGGCCAGAGTTTGGAACCCAGGTCCGATCCAAAAGCCCTGCTGCTCTAGCTACTGTGCTCCACAACTTTGACATCTTTACCTCGCTCGCTGAAAGCGTTTCGTTCATAAAAGCCCATGTATATTATAGTACCTGGCATATATTATTAAAGTTATCGCAAAGAGAATTTACAAGCTTAGAGCCACCACAGGTCCCTAAGAGCCGATGCCCGCCCGCCTTCCCTGCCCTTGCCCGCGCGGTTCCCGCAGTTGCACTGCATGATACGATCTCTGTCTTCTCACCAGAAAGCGGAAGCCAGTGCAACTGTAACCGGGAGAAACGGAGACTGGGGAATGCACGGCGGGCGCCGCCGCCCTTCCCCCGCCTGAGCGCGGCCCCGCGGGAGCTGGAGCGGGTGCGCGTGCCCGGCGTGCGCGGCCTCGCTACGCCGGCGTGCGGCCCGTGCGGCTGCCCGTGCGGATACTCACGGGCTGGCTGGGTGTGCCGGCCGCGGCGGTCCCGGTGCGCAGGCCCCGGCAGCCGTAGAGCCGGGAGTCCTTCGTTGGCCGCGGGGCCCCGGCGCGGGCCTGGGCAGAGCCCGGGGGCGCCGAGCGGGGCAAGAGGCTGGCAGCCACTCGGCGCCCTAGCGTCCACATGCTCCTCCCGATCTGCGGCCGCTCCGCCTCCTGCTCCGGGGACGCCGGGCGCCGCCTGGTGGTCACGGGTTGCAGCTGCAGTCGCAAGCTTCCCTTTTCTGCAGGCTTGGGAAACGAGCAGAAGGTAGACTTCAGTAAGAACTTCCATGCGTTGCTCTATTTCTGCATTTAACAAAAATAGAGAACCTGTTTCGTGCAAAGCAGGGGGCTTACCCCTTGGGCAACATAGTGAATGCGTAACCAAGGTCCCTGACTCCAGAGACTTCAGCTTAGTGACCCGCTGCTGACGAATTCTATACAAAAGGCTTTGGGAGCTGCAGTTTTGCTGTGAACGGGTGGGGGTCCTGAAGCTGCTTGGCCGCCAGTATAGGTTACAGCAGTTAGGAGATTGCGGACAGGAGACTGCCTGATTTAAATACGTCCCCTGCCCACTTCCTACCTGTGTGGCCAGTGGGCAAGTTAATTAACCTCTCTGTGCCTCATCTGTAAAATGGGGTATACAAGTTTCTACTTAACAGGGTTGTTATAAGGATAAAATGAGTTAATCTATGTGAAGTTTTCTTGGACAGGCCCTGGATCCTATTAAGTCCACAATAAATACTAAGTTGTTAATACATTTTAAAATAAAATTTTACTTAGGTAGTGTAGTGCAAAGGAATACGAACTGTGAAAGTTCTTTCGTATTTTAATATGCTTTAGAAAATGTCAAATATGTGTACTAGAGAATATCATCTTTATGGGTAAGATAGTGAGAAGAGGAGATAGAAAGTGTTAAAATTCTACCAAAGCCACCTTGGTACTTTGTGAATAGAGTAGATAAGACACACGTATAAATACTTAGGACAATGACAAGTGTTAAATGGGTGTCAGTGTTGCATGGGAGAGTATATACAACTAGGGGTGGGGGCAGTCAGGGAAGTCTTCATGGAGGAAGGGGCATTTGTACAGGGCCTTGAAAAACAGGGTAAAGGAGGTGGGATCTGACTGGCTCTCTGACAGTTCATTCTTTTGGTTGGGAGACATTTTCCTGCATTCAGGTAATTCTAAGCAGCACTTTATTGAGCGCCTGTTATGTAGATGTTAGGCATGGAGAAACCATTTCCCCCTTGTAAAGTGTCTGGAGATACTGTTTTTTTTAATATAAATTTTATTAATTTATTTATTTTTGACTGTGTTGGGTCTTCGTTGCTGGGCATGGGCTTTCTCTAGTTGCGGTGAGCAGGGGCTACTCTTCGTTGCGGTGCGCGGGCTTCTCATTGCAGTGGCTTCTCTTGTGGAGCACGGGCTTTAGGCACGCGGGCCTCAGCAGTTGTGGCTCGCGGGCTCCAGAGGGCAGGCTCAGTAGTTGTGACGCACGGGCTTAGTTGTTCCACAGCAGGTGGGATCTTCCCGGACCAGGGCTCGAACGCGTGTCCCCTGCATTGGCAGGCGGATTCTTAACCACTGAGCCACCAGGGAAGCCCTGGAGATACTTTTGATTGTCACAACTAGGCCGGGGTAGGGTGTGTGTGCCCTACTGGCATCTAGTAGGTAGAGCCCAGGGATGCTGTTAGACATCCTGCTATGAACAGGAAGGACACCCACAACACAGAATCATCTAGTCCAAAACGCCAATGGTGCCAAGTCTGAGAAGCACTCACTAAAGCCACACTGGTAGAATCCACTGGAGGCAAAGAGAAGTGTGTTGGTTGTTGGCCTCGGCCCCAGACCCGTGGCACTAACAGTGAGGCCCTTCCTCACACACTCAGAACATGATTCCTTAGAGAGTTGAATTATTATTAACCAGCATGCTTAGCATGTTCTGGCATAGAAAGCGCCTCAGTACCTGCTCCAACTGCCTGCAAAGTTGAAATCACTGCCCTGTCTTTTCAGCCAAGGAAACAGGCTTGGAATAGCAGAGCAGAGAATATTAAGGTCTCCCAAGAATCTGTTCTTCTCCAGATTCTGGGAGGTGATCAAAGGCAATTGGGCACACCTGGTAAGAGGCTGCAGCCACCCCCCCCCCCCCATGGATGTGCAGAGATGTGGAGGGACCCTGTAGGTACCAGTGCCTTTCCCCTGCTCACTAGGTTGCCTCCCCCTAAAGGCAGGTGCTAGGAGGTGGTGTGTGGCAACCCCAATGCCTATCTGGTTGAGAAGAGGGGGAGAATTTCCCTGGAACTCACATTGTCGGCCCTTAGGGTACTTTGATGAGATGTATTCTAGGACAGTGATTTGCAAAATATGCAGACCAGCAACTTTGGCAGCACCTGAGAACTTGTTAGAAAGGCAAATTCTCAAGTCCTATTCAGACCTACCCATCAGAAACTCTACGAGTAGGGCCCAGCAATCTGTGTTTTAATAAGCCCTCCAGGGAAATCTGAAGCACCTTGAGGTTTGAGAACCACTGCAGTAGGGTACATCTTGGGCAAAATTGTGAATTAAGCTGGTGTCACGAGGTTATCTTTCTAAATCTAAAATGTTAATCTAACCATAGCACTCCTGTTAGTTCCCTTTCACCACCATCAAGATAAGTGCTCTTAGCTAGTGGGAAGCAGCCACATAGCACAGGGAGATCAGCTCCGTGCTTTGTGACCACCTGGAGGGGTGGGATAGGGAGGGTGGGAGGGAGGGAGACGCAAGAGGGAAGAGATATGGGAACATGTGTATATGTATAACTGATTCACTTTGTTATAAAGCAGAAACTAACACACCATTGTAAAGCAATTATACTATAATAAAGATTAAAAAAAAAAGATAAGTGCTTTTTCCACTCCCTTTTGTGTACCCTACTCTCCGGGTAATCTGAGTATACCAATTAGGATTAGATTTTGTTGAGTATATCAGAGAACAAGAAAATAATGTTTTAAACAATTTAGAAGTTTATTTCTCTTTCACATCCAAAGATGTTGAGAAACTGGCATCCAGGTTTCTTGGGCAGCTCAACAAAGTTATTAGGCATCCTTCCGGCTCTCCAATCTGTTATCTGGGGTGTGGACCTTGTCCTCACAGTCCAGAATAGTTGCCAGTATATCAGCCATCACACGTGTATTCTAGGCAGCAGGGTGGAGGGAAATGCATCCTCTCCCTTCAAAAGACACATTCTGGAATTTTCACCTAATACTTTCACTTGCATCTCATAGGCTAGAAATTAATCATGTGACCTTACTTAGCTGCAAGGGAGGCCAGGAAATGGAGTCATTTAGCTGAGCAGCCAATGTGTCCAACTAAAATTTGGAAATCCTGTTATTAAAAAAAAGGGGAGAATGGGGGAGGGATGGACTGGGAGTTTGGGGTTATGTGATGCAAACTATTACATATAGAACGGATGGACAACAAGGTCCTACTGTATAGCACAGGGAACTTTATTCAATATCCTGGGATAAACCATAATGGAAAAGAATATAAAAAAGAATGTGTATATGTGTATAACTGGGTCACTTTGCTGTACAGCAGAAATTAACATAGCATTGTAAATCATCTATACTTCAATTAAAAAGTAAATTTAAAAAAAGGGGATGGGACTTCCCTGATGGTCCAGTGGTTAAGACTCTGCACTCCCAATGCAGGGAGCATGGGTTTGATTCCTGGTCAGGGAACTACCAAAAAAAATTTGGGGGGTGGGGTGAATGGATATTAGGAGGCAGCTAGACATCTTTGCCTTCACACACTACTCACAGTTCCCAGAACCAGCAATGCTTTCTTTCCCTTCTGGGTCATCCCTCATGTTGTTCCTTAGTTTTCCATCTCTTTGCCTGGTGTGGAAGATTGGATTTCTCAAAGAGCGCCACACAAATATTTATTTCATCTCACATGGACTCCAAAGTCTTTGACACTCCTCAGAAGTGATGCTGGGTGACTTCCAAGATTAGGTCATGAAAAGGATATAGGTTTCTCCTAACTCCATCGTTTTGGAATTCTTGCTCAGGGGACCAGCCATCCTATTTTGAGAAAATCCAAACTAGCCCAAGCAGAGACTACATAGAGAGGAATTGAGGCCCCCAGTCCACAGCCAGCATCAACCACTAGACAAGTGAGCGAACCAGCCTTCAGATAATGCCAGCCCCAGCCTTAGAGCCTTCCAGCCGAGGCCCCAGACACCATGGAAGAGAAACAAGCTATCCCCATTGTGCCTTGTCTGAATTCCAGACCCACAGCATCTGTGAGCATAAAAGATATGGGCATGGGTTTAAGCCAGTATGTTTAGGGGTAATTTGTTCAACAGTCATGATAACTAGAACATGTGGCTATCTCCTTCTTTTCCTCTAGGATTCAACTTAGATGTCAGATGTGACCCTTTCCACAGTCTTTGCTGAAACCAACTCTCTGTTCTCACAAGTGTGTCTTAGGCACCCTCCTCTGTGTTTCCACAGGCTGTGATGTCACTGTGACTTTCCTTATTTAGCTAAATAAGACACTCTATTGGTGAGTGAATGAATGAAAGAAAAAGTGAATGATGTTCTTCTTTGTTGGCCTCTTATTCCTCTAGGAATGCCTTTATTATCTTGGGTCTCACTGCCAAGGAATAGTATGGAATTAACTGATACTGGCCAG
This sequence comes from Globicephala melas, assembly GCF_963455315.2. Lineage (NCBI taxonomy): Eukaryota > Metazoa > Chordata > Mammalia > Artiodactyla > Delphinidae > Globicephala > Globicephala melas. The sequence continues at coordinate 50,467,307 of NC_083319.1, forward strand.
TAGAGATTTACAGAGTAATGTCATCCTCGAGATGTTTGTTTGTATTTTACTTGGAGTCTCAAAACTTTTAAGACCCAGTGAATGGATTTTTAAAATCTTACCCCTGAAAAGAAATAAGTAAATAAATAAATAAATAGTCTTACCCCGAATCTGAAATTTCTCCAGTCTATACCGTCTCAGTGAGTATTATCTTCAGACACTGAATGGTTCTGGGCAGTAACCTGGGTTGTCACCCTCCCACCTCCACCTTCCTTTCCCTCAGTCCCCACACTCAACCCCTCAATGAGTTCTGTCAATTCTACCTCCAAAATGTATACCAAATCTGCCCAGTTTTTTTTTTTTGGTCCCTGTTTAAAACCATTCTCTTGCTTGGATAAGTGCAACGGCCTCATACCTGGTCTTTCACCTCCCACCACAGCGAGCTGTTTGTTCGCACAGAAGGCAGTGTAAGAATGCCTCTCTTAAGGCATTCTTTTTTTCCCAAAACAATGATTTAGTGTTTTGCACAAATGATCTATGTTTTATAAAAAGTTAGGAGATTTGAAAAAACGTACTCAAAGAGAGCAAGAAATCACCCCTTGGAATATGTTTTCTACGGTAAATGTGTAGTGAACATTCTTCCACACAATGCAGTAGGTGTATATATTTGGTCTGTTGAACAAGGATGCAAGGCAAAACCAATCTCATTCTTTTTAATTTTAAAATATTTTTTATTTACTTATTTATTGGCTGCGTTGGATCTTCGTTGCTGTGCACAGGCTTTTTCTAGTTGCGGTGAGCGGGGGGGTTACTCTTCGTTGTGGTGTGCGGGCTTCTCATTGTGGTGGCTTCTCTTGTTGTGGAGCACAGGCTCTGGGCGCACAGGCTTCAGTAGTTGCAGCATGCAGGCTCAGTAGTTGCAGCATGCGGGCCCTAGAGCGCGTGGGCTTCAGTAGTTGCAGTGCATGGGCTCAGTAGTTGCAGCGCATGGGCTCAGTAGTTGCGGCATGCGAGCTCTAGAGCACAGCCTCAGTCGTTGTGGTGCACGGGCTTAGTTGCTGCATGGCATGTGGGATCTTCCCGGACCAGGGATCGAACCCATGTCCCCTGCATTGGCAGGGGGATTCTTAACCACTGTGCCACCAGGGAAGTCCCTCATTCTTTTTTAAATACATGAGTCTACCCAACGAGAATACAAGTTACATGAGAGGAAGCAGCTTGCCTGTTTTTGTTCCCTGATATGTCCCTAGAGCCAGATAAGGGCCTGGCATATAGAAGGTCCTCAATAAATATTCAATATTTGTTGAATAAATAAATTATTACTATGCAAATACTATCCATGGCACACCCAATATTTATATTTGATACATTTTCTTTCATGGACAGTTAGATATTTTTCATGGAGTTTTAATTGCCTTCCCCCAACTTGTGTTGTCTGCCTTGACTGTATTCTTACATTCCTCAGCTTCCCCAGGATTGTGTGAAATCCCTGGAATGTCCTGTCCTGCAGAAACCCCTCTCTTGGGAGGCTCCTCCCTCCTGCTCCAACCTGGAATGATATTCATTTTTTTTTTTTTTTTTTTTTTTGCGGTACGCGGGCCTCTCACTGTTGTGGCCTCTCCTGTTGCGGAGCATAGGCTCCGGACGCGCAGGCTCAGCAGCCATGGCTCACGGGCCCAGCCGCTCCGTGGCATGTGGGATCTTCCCAGACCGGGGCACGAACCCGTGTCCCCTGCATCGGCAAGCGGACTCTCAACCACTGCACCACCAGGGAAGCCCTGGAATGATATTCTTTAGGCTCAGGGCACAATTCCATCCTGGAACTCCCCATCTGAATTCCATGCCTTCCCTCTTCTGGGGTTACTTCCTTGTTTCGATGGAGAACAAGCTCCAGAAAGATTCTAAGAAAGTGTATGGAGAAGGACGGCATCTCTACGTTTTCCTGGGGAAAGAGATCTGACCTCTGCTTACCCCTGGAACTCATCCTGGACCCCCTCCTCACCATTCCACCCGCTCCCCTTTCTAGTGCTTCCACTCGCCACGCCCTTCTGTCCCTCAGGCCTTTGCACTTGCTCTTCTTGCTGGACGCTCTTTCTCCAGCTCATCCCAGGGGGACCCTTCTCATCTTTCAGGCCTCAGGTTGCATGTTCCCTCCTTAAGGAGCCCCACTCTGAACAATGTACCTAACGGAGACCTTTCCCTCCACTCCGGTCTCTCTCCGTCACCTCCCTCCATTGATTTCCTTTGTAGCATGTATCCTAACTGGCAAGTATATTGTCTGTGTCTTGCTTGCTCACTGGATGTCTCCCACACTAGAATAGCAGCTCCACGTGTGTCCTGTTCACTGTTGTATCCTCCTGCTGGATGTGGTGCCAGGTAAACAGCAGGTGCTCAGTAACTATTTGCCAAATGAAGGAATGGATGAGCAGTGCTGCTGTGTGACCTGCTGCCTAAGCGTCATCTGTAGAACGAGGATGATAGTGGTATCCACCACATAGTGTAGTAAGAATTTAAATGAAATAAGGAGCTTCCCTGGTGGCGCAGTGGTTGAGAGTCTGCCTGCCGATGTAGGGGACATGGGTTCGTGCCCCGGTCCGGGGAGATCCCACGTGCCGCGGAGCGGCTGGGCCCGTGAGCCATGGCCTCTGAGCCTGCGCGTCCGGAGCCTGTGCTCCGCAACGGGAGAGGCCACAACAGTGAGAGGCCCGAGTACCGCAAAAAAAATTAAATAAGGAATACATTAAAAAAAATGATTATCTGCATATAGTTAGACCTTGACAGTTGTTATTCTCTTTTATTTCTCTGTCCCTGAATTCTAGGCTCAACTCTGACCCTGCTTGGGCAAACCTGAGCTAATCACAGAACCTCTTGGGCTGTCAGAATTTATTCAGTCAGGTATTTATTGAGTGCCTACACACTGTTCTAGTGCTGGAGATACGGTGATAAACAAAATAAACAAAAATTCTTGCTCTCATGGAACTTACATTCCAAGATGTCTGATGGCCTGGATACTTTCTCTGATATTCTGGGTCACTTAGGAATTGGAATCATCTGACTGAGTTGTGATTGGAGGAGGGGTTGAGGACTGGCCTTGTCTGACGAGTTGGCAGGTCTCCTCCGACTGTGCGTGTTTGAAAGTGAGTTTGCTTGATACGGCGCAATGTCTGATGATCTCAGAGCACGTCAGAATTCGAGGAGTTGGCTGACTGCCAGCAAAGCCTTCTGCCCAGAGGGTCTTGAGATGGGTTGCGGGGAAGAGAGCAGCCCAGGTGGTGAAAACAGCCAAGCGGCCCCACCTGCCTTGGGATAACATTTCTTCTGATTTCCCACAGCAAACCTTTCTGTATCCTTCTTGCTGGAAAAGAAAACCAGGTTTCTTACTGAAATGCACTCTTCTTGGGCCAAAGGAAAGTGTTGTGTTCATAGGTGTGTGTGTGGTAGGTGCTATAATGGTCCTCTCCGACTTGCCCCTAATTTTCAGATGAGGAAATGGAGGCCCAGAGAACTTAAGTGATGTGCCCATGATTGGAATGGGACTAGAACCCAGGCTTCTGGATTTCTGACTCAGTGCTCTGACCCTACAATCTTAGACAACAATAGTTTCACTAGTTTCCATATACAGGCAGACCTCATTTTATTGCCTTTCGCTTTATTGTATAATACTTCACAAATATTGCATTTTTTACAAAGAGAAGGTTTGTGGCAGCCCTGTGTGTCGAGCAACTTTCCCAGAGCCATTTTCCCAACAGCATTTGCTCACTTCGTGTCCCTGTGTCACATTTTGGTAATTCTTGAGATATTTCAAACTTTTATTATTATTATTATATTTGTTATGTTGACTGTGATCAGCGATCTTTTGCGTTACTACCACAAGAAGATTACAACTTGATGAGGGCTCAGATGATAGCATTTTTTAGCAATAAAGTACTTTTAATTAAGGTATGTACCTTGTTTTTTTTTAACATGTAATGCAAATTACACACTTAATAGACTATAGTATAGTGCAAACACAACTTTTATATGCACTGGGAAACCAAAAAATTTGTGTGACTCTCTTTATTAGGATATTCACTTTATTGAGGTGGTCTGGAACCGAACCTGTAATATCCCAAGGTGTGCCTGTATCAGTCCCAGGGAAGGGCTCTGATTGGTTCTGCTGGGGTCAGGTACCTACTACCCCTTGGAGCAATCACTGTTGCTAAGGGGATGGGGTGATGTGATTGGTCATGCCAGGGGGCGTGGGCATATTGCCAGATGAAGGCGGATGGGAAAGCTTTCCAGGGTGCCCAAAATACGTGCTCTCCCAGTCCACCACAGGTGATAAAAACTTTCGTCTCCAAATCTCACTCATTCTTGCTTGGCTTTCAGCTTCAGCTCAGTGCCCTGACTCAGAGCCTAACACTTAACTTCCTGCCAGGAGGTGACTTCAGCTCTGGGGAGAAGCAAGCCCATTGTGTTTGCTTGGATCGATTGATAAGAGAAATTACCAAGGATGTTCTTTTCTGACATTTGCCAGGGGCAAATTTTTCTATAAGGAGGAATGAGAACTAGCCGTAAGTCCCAGGAGACTGATTATGGGGCCAGAATCTGAATCCCAGCTCTGGAATGCAAGTTGATACATGACCTTGAATTTACTGTAGATTGAGTTCATAAGCTATTCAACAAATTAATCGATCAATAAATCTAAAATGTTTTCGACAATAAACAGAAACATGTGAATTATTTAAATATATGCTAAATATGGAAACTTTCAGTGGACAGAAAAAAGGAGGTTTGGATTTATTTGCTGAGAGAGTCCCTGCAGGATCCCTTGGGGACATGTGTCATAGTGTTTGATCCTTGATCTGACAGATTAGGAAAGCTTCAGGCAGAGGACTCTCACTGTACAAAAACCTCTTAATGGAGTCTTGTTGAGAGGACAGGAAGAGAGAAGCATACGATGTATCTGAAATATCACTTTGGGAGAGTCCTCTTGTTGAATTTTTGTTAGTGTAACAATAGCCCTCAAACTGGTATAGCAGAAACATGTAGACTCTGTGGACTTAGATATATTTGCAAAGAATAATTTTTTAAAAAGTTAAAAACATAATTCTCATACAAATATGTACTGAGCATGTGTCAAAGATTAAGTGGAGAGGTGTTATGGACTAAATTGCATTCCCCCCAAATTCATAGGATGAAATCCTAACCTCCAGTCCTTTAGAATGTAACTATATTTGGAGATAGAACTCTTAAAGAGATAATTAAGGTTACATGGGGTCACAAAGGTGGGGCCCTAATCCAATATAACTGTTGTCTTTATAAGAAGAGGAAGGAACACCTGCGTTGCACAGGAACAGAGAAAAGACGATGTGAGGCAGCAAGAGGGCAGCCGTCTACCAGCCAGGGAGGGGGGCCTCCGAGGAAGCCACCCCTTTGGCACCTTGATCTTGGACTTCTAGGCTCCAGAACTGTGAGAAAATAAATTTCTGTCATTCAAGCCACCCAGTCTGTGGTATTCTGTTATGGCAGCCCTAGAGAAGTACAAGAGAGAACCAGCAGGAAGGCAAAGGTGGTTTCAAAGAGGATGGAAGAGGGCTTCCCTGGTGGCACAGTGGTTGGGGGTCCGCCTGCCGATGCAGGGGACGCGGGTCCGTTCCCCGGTCTGGGAGGATCCCATATCCCGCGGAGAGGCTGGGCCCGTGAGCCGTGGCCGCTCAGCCTGCGCGTCCGGAGCCTGTGCTCCGCGACGGGAGGGGCCGCAGCGGCGAGAGGCCTGCGTACCGCAAAAAAAAAAAAAAAAAAAAAGAGGATGGAAGAGACTGAGCTATATGGACAGTGATAATGAGAGTGCTGGAGTGAGATTGCTAAGTTAGAGCCACGACAGGTGAGTGTCCTTCAGGTCTGTAAAACTAGAACCTTCCGGGTACCTTCCTAGACAAGAATCGTTTGCATCTTTTTTTTTTTTAAATATTTATTTATTTGGCTGTGCCGGGTCTTAGTTTAATGGCAGCATGCAGGACCTTTGTTGTGGCATCCGGGATCTTTTTTTTTTTTTTACTTGTGGCATGCGTACTCTTAGTTGCGGCGTGTGGGAACTAGTTCCCTGACCAGGCATCGAACCCAGGCCCCCTGCATTGGGAGCACAGAGTCTTAGCCACTGGACCACCAGGGAAGTCCCAAGAACCGTTTGCGTCTTATCAGTCTTCTACAAGTTGACGTTCTTGAGACCTAATAAATACCAAGTAACAAGTCAGACTTTGTCACATTGTCCTAGAGCAGAGTTTGTCATCAGTGGAACTATCGCCATTTTGGACTGGCCGATTCTGTGTTGTGTGGGCCGTCCTGTGCCTCATGAGATGTTTAGCAGCATCCCTGACCTCTACCCGGTAGACGGTAGTAGGATCTGCTCCCCCGTCCACTTGTAACAATCAAAATGCTTCTAGACAAAATGCTTCTTGCCAAATGTTCCTTGGTGGTAGGTGGGCAAAACTGTCCCTAGTTGAGAACCACAGTCCTAGTATAACTTTGAATCAAAGGCCCAAAGCCATCTTTTTGCCTGACTTCCAAGTTTTAGATAACTGTCATTAACAGTATTCATATTTCTGCCCCTCCCTATTGGTATGACTTTGGTCTGTTGTTTAACCTGAGTTTCTGTTTCTTTAGCTGTAAAACCAAGCAACACACCTTTACCTCAGAGTTTTGTGTGATTAAGTGAAACTGTATGTGCAAAACAAAGACATCATCTAACCCTTGTCATGCACTAGGCCCATGATTGGCCATGTCCACACACCTGTGGCCCCAGAGGGCTGAGAGCTCCCCTGGGACCACTTTGGCTGGTGGAGCACAGACATCCAGTCCCCACTTCAGGAGATGGCAGGCCCGTACGGATCACTGAGAAGCCAGGGCCCGGCAGCCGATCTGGGCACCTCTCCTCACTGCTGCAGGTGGGGCAGAGGAGTGGGGTCGTCTTGGCGAGACTTAGGTGAGGAACGGGGAGTGGCTGGGTACCCACCCTTCTTTACCCTTGGCCATCGTGGTGTTGCCCTCTCTCCTCCCCCTAACCTGATGCTGTTGTCAACCCCTCCATTGCTTTCTGCGAGGACTCTGGCCCTGCCTGTTCCTCTCTCCTCTGGCTTAGGCAATCAGGGTACCACAGTAGGGGGCAGGAATTCCATATGGAAGTGTAACGGGCATCTTTGTTGCTATCCTTGCACTTCTGGTTTTCGGAGGTGAGCTTGTTGATCAACTGAATTGAATTTATGTGTGTGTGTGGTTTTTTTAAAATTTTTATTGGAGTGTAGTTGATTTACAATGTTGTGTTAGTTTCAGGTGTATAGCAAAGTGAATCAGTTATACATATACATATATCCACTCTTTTTTAGATTCTTTTCCCATTTAGACCATTACAGAGTATTGAAAAGAGTTCCCTGTACTTATAGAGTAGGTCCTTATTAGTTATCTATTTTATATATAGTAGTGTGTATATGTCAATCCCAATCTTCTAATTTATCCCTCCCTACCATACGTGTGTATTGTTAACATATTTTAATACTTTGGTAGGATTTGAGGGGAAAGGGGCTTTTGTGGTCCCAGGCCCCCTCCCTGAAGGAGGAGACAAGGGATTACCTAGGAAGCCACTCTCAGACTAGCCCAGCTCCCTCCGTGGGACACCCCGGGACTCCATCGTCCAGCAAAGGGGCCCGCGCGCATGGGGCCCTGGGACTGGGGAAGGGGTTATGTTATGGTTTCTGTCTTCTTTTTCTTTTCTTTTTTTTTAAGCTGCTAAATGTGTGGTAATCTTTTTTTTTTTTGCATGGGGTAGTGGTTCAGAACTGGTTCATCCTGAGGTGATAGAACCCTCTCCCATCTGTGGGGACAACTGCTCCCCATTCCCCAAGTATAGAACACCGACGGGTGCAGCCTGGGCTTAAGGCTCTCTCTGGAGTGAAATGACACTACCTCCCGGGAAAAGGAGAACTGAGTCAGAGCACTTGGTGAGCGCCTTCTCTCCAAGCTCTTTAGCTCCGCTTCTCATTCCCGCAGTACCTCGCTACCTGAGTGGAAGCCATACGAACTAATATACACAAGCTATTAATTATAGGAAGCACTCTGAATTATCATATTAGTGAACCAACCTGTGTGAATCATGACTTGTCAGCAAGGTCATATGCTGCACCGGGCTGTAGGTAGGCCCTGGGAGACGGGGAGTGCTCAGGTCAAGGGCAAGGCAACTGGTCCTAGATCCACAGCGCCATTTGCTGACCCTGGGCAAGAAGACCCTTAATCTCCCTGGATTTCAACTGCCTCACGAATAAAATTGTGAGAATCACGTACTAGAATTTTTTTAAGAAGTGGGGGTAGGACCTATGAGCAGTGATGTCCTGGGTGGGAACTCAGGCTCATTTCTTGTAGAAATGGTGCAGCTGGGTGGCCCACTATTCACCATTTAACAAACGTTTAATGAAGCCCCACTGTGTCCCGGCACTGTTTTAGGGGCTGATGATACAACGGTGAGCAAAACAGGCAAAAATCTCTTCCGTCTTGTATTCTATTGTGGAGAAACTGACGCTAAACCAAATAAGTTAAATAATGTGTCAGTTGGTGATAGGTGGTATGGAGAAAAATAAAGCAAGGAAGACGGACAGGAAGTGTAGTGGCCAGACCCAGATGGCCCTCCAAGGATCCCCCCTGGTATTCACACTCTCGTGTGGTTCCTTCCACATTGTACCGCATTGTACCAGGGTTAGTCTGTGTGAGCGATAGGATGTGGCAGAAGTGATGGAATGTCATGCCTGAGATTAGGTCTTAGAAGACTGTGACTTGCTTCTTGGACTCACTTTCTGATCACTCACTCTAGGGGAAACTGGTGGACAGTCAGGCAGCATACGAAGAGGCCTACATGGCCAGGAGCTGAGTTACCCAGTCAAAAGCCAGTGAGGAAAGGGGTTTGCCAACAGACTACAACTTCACGTGAGACCCTGGACCAGAGCTCAGAGGAAGCCTTTTCCTCAGTGCTCTAGAGTTGAGAACGTAGACTGAATGTACTTTCTGCATGGCTACCATCACTAGGCCCTGTGCTAAGGAGTTTATGTCTACTCTCTCACCTAATTCTCCTAACAGCCATACTGAGTGTACCATTATTGTCTGCATTACAGACCAAGGCTCAGAGGCTAATTCATAGGCCCAAATCCTCCAGCTGGGAAGTGTCTGAGCTGGGACTCACACTTGGGTCCTTAAGGTCTCATGATCTTGCACCTCTACTTTGCTCTTTTCAGGCCGGGCTTGTGATGTAACACGTACGCCCTTTCCCTTCCTTGTTTTATCTCTTGTCCTCCAAATCATTCCTAAATATTGACATTGATTGAGCCCTCTGGCCCCCGGGCCACAGGCGTCCCTCTATTTCACCTCTGGATTGTCAAAGGCTGGCTCCAGTATTCACGAGGATGAAGGTCTGTCCCACTCCAGGTTCATAGTTCCTGAAATCTTGTAAGAACATTTAACAGGAGATCTACCCTCTTGACAAAGTTTAAGCGCACGATACAGTATATATATATTTTTTATATATATATTTTTTTATTTTTGGCCGTGCTGTGTGGCATGCGGGATCTTAGTTCCCCAACCAGGGATCGCTCCCACGCCCCCTGCATTGGGAGCGCAGAGTCTTAACCACTGGACTGCCAGGGAAGTCTCACGATACAGTATTGTTAACTATAGGCACAGAAGGTCTCTAGAACTTATCTTGCGTAGGGGACACTTATACCTGTTAAATAGCAGCTCCCCATTCTCCCCTCACAGGTCAGGTTCGGCTCCAGCCCCCTGTGTCCCCTATAAAGGATATAAACTTCCTGCATTTCCTTAATTCTGGAACTTGCTCTCTGGTGCCATTGCGTGCTCCTCCTTTCTTACTGTTTTTATGTAACTTCCTTTTGTATTAGAGAGGTATCTAATTATTAAGATAATGAGAGGTGGGATCTCTCACTTCTCAGGTTTTTGCTCCATAGGCTATGAGGCACGTTGGTTCTCCTGCTGGGAAAACAGAGATTTCAATGTAGGGCACACACCCAAATGCTGTAGGGGCCAGGCAGTTACTGGAAATGAGCAGCAGGCCCTATGGAACACATGGCCATCTTGGAGTGCCTTTCTGTTTCCTGTGCTGCTGGAGACACACGCATAAGCACGATTTCACTTTTCTCAACACTGATGTGAAAAACCCACAGCACAAGCAGGATGATAAGCAGCAACTGTCATGGGCTCTGTGCTGTGGTGATAGTGGGGTGGGCTGGGGAGGATTGTGGAACGCAGAGAAAATGTTTATATAAGGTGTGGCTGCAACTCAGGACGGCTGAATAACATCCCTTGGGAATGCAGGCCTACTGTGTACAGATATTCCAACAGAAGACCACCATCTTGGGTGATTTGGGTATATAAAATTGACTTTTTTTCCTTTTTTTAATTGGAGTATAGTTGATTTAGAATATTGTGTTAGTTTCAGGTGTACAGCAAAGTGATTCAATTATATATATATATATTTTTTCAGATTATTTTCCATTATAGTTATTATAAGATATTGAATATAGTTCCCTGTGTTATACAGTAAATCCTTGTTGTTTATGTATACTAGTGTGTATCTGTTAATCCCATACTCCTAATTTATCCCCCCACTCTTTCCCCTTTGGTAATCATAAGTTTGTTTTCTATGAAAATTGACTAATTTTTAATTTTTGAAAAATAATTTAAAAATACTGTATAGGTCAGTATAATGCAAGTCAAACAAAACATTTACGGGCTCATTCGGGGTTCTAAACCTTGGCTGCAGGTTAGGGTCACCTGGGGAGCTTTTAAAAGTGCTGATACCAAATCACACCCCCAGCCAATTAAGTCAGAATCTTGGGAGGCAGGATGAGTCATCAGTATTTTTCAAAATGTCCCAGGTGATTCCAAAGTGCAGTTAAGGTTCAGAACTACTGGGCTTGACGACCATTAGTTTGTGACCTCTCATTTCTAAGGGCATGTTTCGGCAGGAGGCTGTTATGAGTGATCTGCTCCACCTGGGCCTTTTCTAGCGTTCATTGGCAGGGGTGCTAGATCACCAGGTGTCAGGTGCCCTGGATGGGACCTCCAAAGGAAAACATTAGATGCTCTCCTGTTTTATTTCTCTTGAGGGCCCCAACTCTGTCATGAAATGTGGGTTTTTATGGTGATGGCAGAAGAGGTCCCTGAGAAACTCATATGTTGTTTTACCTTAAATGGGTGCGAAGCCTCTTTTCATGGTCCACACTATCTGATTTAACATCTTGTCCTGGGTACAATTTCTTATTCAGTCACCTGGGTATACTGTCTATATGTTATATGATAATGACTATATGTCATGCACGTGCAGTCACATTGCAACCATGTGACAATGCCCAGTGGGTAGGTATGCACAAAAAATCATCTTCAAGGTCTCAGGACTGAGTATGGCGGGCCTCCCCAGATACCATGGTATTATGGTGGTATTAACGATGGTGGGCAAATGGCAGTTCTGATATTCCTTCCCCCCTCCTCAGGTGGAGGTATTTCCCACAATCCCATCCTTGACTGCTGTCTTGTCTCTCTTGAATCACTTACTTTGGCTTGCACACTCATACCTCTTAAATCTCTGCCAAGAATTCTTATTCTCTGCTGAGTTCCAAGCCCATATTTCCAACAGTCTATTAGACATTTCCACCTGAATGTCTTATAGGAACCATGGACTCAATGGTTAAATAATAAATCCTGAATTTATTATTATTTTCAATAAATTTGTTACTCTCTCTCCATTTGCTTTTTTTTTTTTTTTTTTTTTAAGGAATTTACTGAAAGGACACAGAAATGAAGAATTGATAAACCAGAAGTAAGGAGGATAGGAGCCCAGGAAACTTGCTGATTCACAGCCTCAGATACACATGGGTAGCCTTTTAAGACGCTGTCTTTGGATGACTCATTTACAAGTACCTCCAATCCCCATGTGTTTCTGCTCAAGATTCAAATTCCTGAGTGAGATGAGCTGGTTGGCCTATCTTGGGTCATGTGCTCACCCCTGACTTTAACTCAGGTGGGTGGAGCCTGTGGTTGGAAACCCACCAGAAACAGACGAAATGGGATAGGTGCAGGTCCAGCAGGGTGCTGTTACTAGGAGAAGGAGAAGAACTTCCAAGGAGAGGAAAAAAGATTTTATAAAAACTGTCCTCATCTTATTAATTTAAACATTATGGGGACTTCCCTGGTGGTGCAGTGGTTAAGAATCCACCTGCTGATGCAGGGGACACGGGTTCAAGCACTGGTCCGGGAAGATCCCGCATGCCGCAGAGCAACTAAGCCCATGCGCCACAACTACTGAGCCTGCATTCGAGAGCCCACGAGCCACAACTACTGAAGCCCACGTGCCTAAAACCCGTGCTCTGCAACAAGAGAAGCCACCACAATGAGAAACCTGTGCACCGCAACAAAGAGTAGCCCCTGCTCACCACAAATAGAGAAAGCCTGTGCGCAGCAATGAAGACCCAATGCAGCCAAAAAATAAATAAATAAAAAAAATAAATAAAAAGATAAACATTAGGAAATGCATTTGTGAAAAGCCAAATAATGAGGAATGTAGACTAATACCTTACTCCTCATCTTACTCTCATCCCCAGAGGTAAGTACTACCAAGTTATGGTGTTTTTTATAGATATTTTTGGTACATTTAGGTACTGTAAATATATATGTAAACTTACATGTATATACACATTAATATAACTATTTTTAAATGAATATGATGTACTGACTTCACTTAATTTACAGATCTTTACCATTTCAAAACTTACAGCTCTACCTCATTTGTATTTTTACAAGTAAAGTAATTCATGGGCAACATTAATTTAAGCAGTTCAGAAGTTTATAAAATGAAAAGTAAAAATTTCCCTCCTTCTAATCTACATTTTCCTAAATTCCTAGTGCTGTTTCCCAGAGGTAACCACTGTTAAGTTTCTTTTGTATCAGAAGAAATACTTTAAGGCAAACAAGTAGGGCCTATTTCTAGGACCGCTCCCTTTCTTTATCCCAACAATATTACAATGCTGATTATCATGTTTTTCAGCCCATTTCCATAATAGAGCAACATCAATAGTATCAGTGGGTGGATGGATGATTGCCAAGATTTTTGTTAAGTAATGTAGTACTTGTTAAGTTACTGTCAGTAAACTTTCTCCATCTTCTAAACTTCCTGACTCCCCGAATATATTTTTTCCGTATAACAGAGGCCATGCCAATTTTAAAATCAACATTTTATAGATATCCTTGCTGCTTATAAATCTGATATAGAAACTGGTGTTCAAAGATCTTCTACATTATTCTGCTAATAGGAAGGAAACAAACTAGAAGCTGGTTTGTCAAAATCCAGTTAAGTATCTCTCTCTGGACCAGAAAATGCAGTATTACATAAGCAATTCTTGGGGAGATAGATATTTGCAGGTTTTTTTCTTGTTTGAAGTCTGGGGGAATACTTTTCTTCTCATAAAATATTTTACAGATAGAGAGGAAGTTAGAATTGACTCATAACAAGCCTTCTTATACTACTGGTCGTTTGGAAACAGCTACGTAAGCAGTAAAGGGGGGCATCAGCTGGTGTGTTCCCACTAAACAATTTTGGGGGCGAAAGGTTATCTTGTCTTCAGATGAGCACACAAAGCAGGGCTGTCTCTCCCCTCTTCACTGGGCTCCACGCAGGACATTCTGGACGCATCGTGGCCTGCTTCTCTGATTTTTTCCCATCAAATGAAAGAATTTATATGACTGCAGAGGGATCCCCATTCCCCTTAACATGCTAAGGACTCCCCTGCTCCCCAAGACCATGAGGAAAAGAAGAAAGGAAAGTGGAAAGATGTTGAGTGTAATTATTCTGTGCTGGCTCTGGGACAACTAAATACTTAATGTTCTGACCTGTAAACAAAGTATCGAGCTGTTTCTTGTATGCAGCCTGTGCTCATTCTAGACTCTGTTCAGTTTTTCTAATTGAACTTCAGAGACTAATGCCATATAAACTTGTCATTGAATGGCACATGGCTGCTTCTCAACCAACTGTCCCACCTCCAAAGCATGGGACTACTGCTAAGAAGGCAACTTAGTAGTAATTGTTCTTTGCGTATCAATTCTGTTGAATAATCTGGAGGTAATTATTATCAGAAATGGACAGAATTTTATTCAGTTGCCTGTGTTGAAAGCAAAGAGGGGGTCTCTAAGATTATTCTGTGGGGAAGACTTAGAAGTCCCACCTGCCAAGGCACTGCCTTGATCCAAAATGCGGAGGGGCAATGTTCCCCGGCTGCTATGTTCTTCTTGAGGGAATGTGGGTTTCCCTTTTGGGGAAGTTGGGCTCCTCATGCTATCAACACTAGTTCTTTCCTCCTTCGCCTCCCCTGCAATCAGACCCTCACTGAATATGTAGTCAATCCCCGTTTATTGGTCCAAGATTAAAACCTAAGCTCAGAACCGGTATTGCACGCAGTATATACACTTGCTTAACCAACACTTGCTGAGTTAACTGGAAAGAATTCACAGTTACAGTAGAAACCTTCTAATTGGAGTCAAGCAATTGGGAGTTCCTCTTTATTTTCATTCCAGCCTGCAGGGCCAGGTGAAAGCATAGCTAAAAGTGATGTAGCCCAGGTGTGTAATCAGAACTGCAGGTACGCAGAACTGACTGTCAAACTTAAAGGGCAGGATGAAGAGAAAATGAGATGATAAATGGTCATGTCTGTTAGCTAGGTGTTTGCAATGGGGGATACAATCTATTGTATAGAATTGACAGGGGAGGGCAGTCAAGGGTCTCTTCTGGTGGGTGTTCTGACATGGTGACCTGAGGGAGCGATGAAGGGCCCATCACTTATACACTCTGTCTTCTCATAAATTCCTATGGTATGTTTTTAATAATTCATAGAATAGACAGGAAATCAATAAGAATATAGAAGACCTGAACAATACTATCAAACAACCGGACCTAATTGACATTTATAGAACATTCTACCCAGTAACAGCAGAATAAACATTCTTCTCAAGTGTTCAAGGAACATCTACCAAGATGAACCATATTCTGGGCCATGAAATAAGTCCCAATAAATTTGAAAGAATTATGTCATACAAAGTATATTCTCTGATCACAATGGAATTAAATTAGAACTCAACAACAGGAAAATTCTTAAAGTCCCCAAATATTTGCAAACTAAATAATACATTTAAAAGCAGCCTGTGGATCAGAGAAGAAATCAAAAGGGAACAGGAAATATTTCAAACTGAATTAAAAAGAAATCACCCCATATCAAAATTTATGAGATGCTACTAAAACAATATCTAGAAAAAAATTTACAGCACTAAAAGTCTGTATTAGAAAAGATTTCGGATCAGTGACCGTAGTTTCTATCTTAAGAAGCCAAAAGAAGAGCACATTAAACCCAAAGCAAGCAGAAGAAAGGAAATAATGTACATTTAAAAATTTTAATTTTTTATTGAGATGTAACTGACATGTAACATTTTAGTTTTAGCTATGCAACATAGTTTGATATATATTTTGAAATAATTATCACTATATGTTAATATCTATCACCTCACAGTTACCATTTTTTCCCTTTTGACAGAACTTTTAAATCCTATCTCCTTGCAACTTTCAAATATACAATATAGTATTGTAGATTTGACTGTAGTATATTGTATATTTGTCACCATGCTGTACACTACATCCCCAGATTGTATTTATCTTACAACTGGAAGTTTATACCTTTTGGTTCCTTCCACCCATTTCACAGTACATACTTATAGTACAATATTACTGTCTATGTTTAATAAACTTTACATTAACTCTCTATGGCTATGTTAGTACTCGTTACAAGTTTGTGCTCTTAAACATCCTAAATCTTATCCCTGTATCCCCCCATCCCCTGTTAACCACTGGTTTACTTTTTTTTTTTTTACATTCCACATATAAGTGATATTATGTAACATCTACTTGTCTTTCTCTGTCTGGCTTATCTCACTCAGCAAAATGTGCTTAAGGTCCATCCATGTTGTCACAAGAAAGCCGGATATCCTCCTTTCTCATGGCTAAATAATACTACATTGTGTATATATCACATCTTTGGGTTTTCATTTCCTTTGGGTATATTCCCAGGAGTATTGGAATTGCTGGATTGTGTGGTAGGTCTATTTTTAATTTTTTGAGGAACTTCCATATTGTTTTCCACAGTGGTTGGACCAATTTACATTCCCATCAACAGTGTATAAGAGTTTCCTTTTCACCACATCCTCTTCAGCACCTGTGGTCACTTGTCTTCTTCATGATAGCCATTCTAAAAGGTGTGAGGTGAGTTGTTTTGTTAACTGATCCTTTTTTTTTTTTTTTTGGCCACACCGTGCAGCATGTGGGATCTTAGTTCCCCCACCAGGGATCGAACCCACACCTCCTGCATTGGAAGTGCAGAGTCTTAACCACTGCACTGCTAGGGAAGTCCCTCTTATAGTTGTTTTGAATTGCAGTTTTTGATGATTAGTGATGTTGAGCACCTTCTCATATGCCTGTTGGCCATTTTGACAGCCTCTTTGGAGAAATGACTATTTAGTTCTTCTGCCCATTTTAAAATAAAAGCTTTTTTGTTGTTGTTATTATGTTAGTTCTTTATATATTTTGGATATTAACCCTTACCCAATATATGACTTGCAAAAATTTTCTTCCATTCTGAAGGCTGCCTTTTCATTTTGTTAGTAGTGTCTTGGCTATGCAGAAGATTTGTGTTTGGTGTGGTCCCATGTGTTAATTTTTGCTTTTGATGTTTGTGCTTTTGGTGTTACGTTCAAAAAATCCTTGTCAAGACCGACATCGATGAGCTTCTTCCCTATGTTTTCTACAGGAGTTTTATGGTATCTAGTCTTATGTTTAAATCTTTGATCCATTTTGAGTTAATTTTTGTGACTGAGGTGAGACAGGGGTTCAATTTCATTGTTCTGCATGTATTTCTCCAGTTTTTCTAGCACCATTTGTTGAAGAGACTATCCTTTCCCCCATAGGGTATTCTTGGCTCCCTTGTTGAATATTAATTGACCATATATGCCAGGATTGAATTCTGAGCTCTCTATTCTTTTCCACGGGTCTATATGTCAATTTTTGTGCCAGTGTATATTATACTGTTTTATTACTATGGCTGTGCAATGTCGTTTGAAATCAGAGAGTGTGATACATCTGGTTTTGTTCTTTTTTCTCAGCATTGCTTTGGCTATTCAAGGTCTTTTGTTGTTCCACACAAAATTTAGGATGGTTTCTTCTATGTCTGTGAAGAATGCCTTTGTTATTTTGATGGGGATTGTGTTGGATCTGTAGATGGCTTTGGGTAGTATGGCTATTTAAACAATATTAATTCCGCTGATCCATGAACATGGGTTCCCTTTTCCATA
Source organism: Globicephala melas (assembly GCF_963455315.2). Taxonomy (NCBI): domain Eukaryota; kingdom Metazoa; phylum Chordata; class Mammalia; order Artiodactyla; family Delphinidae; genus Globicephala; species Globicephala melas. The sequence goes on from NC_083319.1 coordinate 50,484,704, forward strand.
CATCCTTGCCAGCATTTGTTATCACTTGTATTTTTAGAATAGCTATTCTAACATGTATGAGGTGGTATCTCATTGTAGTTTTGATTTTCATTTTCCTGATGATTAATGATGTTGAGCAACTTTTCATGTACCTGATGGCCTTTTGTATATCTTTGGAAGATAACTATTCAGTTCCTCTGCCCATTTTTTTTTTTTTTAATTTTTTTTTTTTTTTTTTTTTGCGGTACGCGGGCCTCTCACTGCTGTGGCCTCTCCCATTGCGGAGCACAGGCTCCGGACGCGCAGGCTCAGCGGCCATGGCTCACGGGCCCAGCTGCTCCACGGCATGTGGGATCTTCCCGGACTGGGGCACGAACCCGTATCCCCTGCATTGGCAGGCGGACTCTCAACCACTGCACCACCAGGGAAGCCCCCTCTGCCCATTTTTAAAATCAGATTTTTTTGGTTATTCACTTGTATGAGTTCCTTATGTATTTTGCATATTAATCTCTTAACAGATACATGATTTACGAATGTGTTCTCCCATTCTGTGGGTTGCCTTTTCATTTTATTAATGGTTTCCTTTGCTGTACAGAAGCTTTTAATTTTTACTGTTTTAATTGAGATATAATTGAGATTATGTAAATTTCAGGTATACAACATGTTGACTTGATACAATGGTAATAAGTGTAACATTAGCTAATACCTTTATCATGTCACATAATTATCAATTTTTTTGTGGTGGGTATACTTAAGATCTAGTCTCTTATCAAGTTTATCTACAATACAATATCTTTATGTTTAATCACTATATTGCACATTAGATCTCCAGGATTATTTTGTACATCTAAACAACATCTCTACTGTTTCCCAATCCCCCCCACCCCCAGCCTCTGGTAGCCGTCATTCTACGCTCTGTTTTTACAAGTTAGACTTTTTTAGATTCCACATGCTAGTGATATCACACAGTGTTTATCTTTCTCTGACTTATTTCAGTTAGCATAATGTCCTCAAGGCAAATTCATATTGTCACTAATAGCAAGATTTCTTTCTTTCTCATGGCTGAACAGTATTCCATTGTATATATGTACCACATCTTCTTAATCCGTTCATCTATCGATGGATCTTAGGTTGTTTCCTTACCTTGGCTATTGTGAATAATGCTGCAATAAACATGGGAGTTCATATATCTCCTTGATATCCTGTATTCATTTCCTCTGGATATATGCCCAGAAGTGGGATCGTTGAATCATATTTTTTTTGTTTTTTTTTTTGCGGTACACAGGCCTCTCACTGTTGTGGCCTCTCCCGTTGCGGAGCGCAGGCTCCGGACGCGCAGGCTCAGAGGCCATGGCTCATGGGCCCAGCCGCTCCGCGGCATGTGGGATCTTCCCGGGCACGAACCCGCATCCCCTGCATCAGCAGGCGGACTCTCAACCACTGCGCCACCAGGGAAGCCCTTCCCTGTTTTTTTTTCTTGGAGTTTTATGGTATTATACTTAAGTCTTTGATCCATTTTGAGTTAGCTTTTCTTGGGTGGTGTAAGACAGGGGTCTAGTTTCATTCTTTTACACATGAATATCCAGTTTTCTCAGCACCAATTATTGAAGAGACTGTCTTTCTCCAAAGAGTATTCTTGGCTCCTTTGTCCAAGTTGAATATATATGCATGAGTTTATTTTTGGGCTCTCGATTCTGTTCCATTGGCCTATGTGTCTGTTTTTGTGCCAGTACCATACTGTTTTAATTACTACAGCTTTATAATATAGCTTGAAATCAGGAAGCATGATGCCTCCAGCTTTATTCTTCTTTCTCAGGATTGCTTTGGCTATTCAGGGTTTTGTGGTTCCATATAAATTTTAGGATTGTGTTTTCCACTTTAAAAAAATGCCATTGGAATCTTGATAGGGATTGCATTTGGATTTGGGTAATATGGACACTTTAACTATATTAACCCTTCCCATCCATGAACATGGGATACCTTTCCATTTATTTGAGCCACCTTTGATTTCTTTCATCAATGTCTTGTAGTTTTCAGAGTAGAGATCTTTTACCTCCTTGGTTCAATCTATTCCTAGGTATTTTATTTGTTTAAAATATTTATTTATTTATATATCCCCATATCTCCTCCCTCTTGCATCTCCCTCTCCCCACCCCACCCCACCCCTCTAGGTGGTCACTAAGCACTGAGCTGATCTCCACGTGCTAAGAGGCTTCTCCCCACTACCTATCTATTTTACATTTGGTAGTATATATAAGTCCATGCACTCTCTCACTTTGTCCCAGCTTACCCTTCCCCCTCTCTGTGTCCTCAAGTCCATTCTCTACGTCTGCATCTCTATTCCTGTCCTGCCCCTAGGTTCTTTTTTTATGTTTAATTTATTTATATTTTCTTATTAGTCATCCATTTTATACACATCAGTATATACATGTCAATCCCAATCTCCCAATTCATCACACCACAACCCCCACCCCTGCCTCTTTCCCCCCTTGATGTACATACATTTTTTCCCTACTTCTGTGTCTCACTTGCTGCTCTGCAAACTGGTTCATCACTACCATTTTCTAGGTTCCACACATATGTTAATATACGATATTTGTTTTTCTCTTTCTGACTTACTTCACTCTGTATGACAGTCTCTAGATGCATCCACGTCTCAACCAATGACCCAAGTTCATTCCTTTTTAGCTGAGTAATATTCCACTGTATATATGTACCACTTCTTCTTTATCCATTTGTCTATCGATGGGCATTTAGGTTGTTTCCATTACCTGGATATTGTAAATAGTGCTGCAATGAAAACTGGGGTGCATGTGTCTTTTTGAATTATGGTTTTCTCTGGGTATATGACCAGTAGCGGGATTGCTGGGTCGTATGGTAATTCTATTTTTAGTTCTTTAAGGAACCTCCATACTATTCTCCATAGTGGCTGTATTAATTTACATTCCCAACAGAGGGAATGTTGCACCAACAGTGCAAGAGGGTTCCCTTTTCTCCACACTCTCTCCAGCATTTGTTGTTTGTAGATTTTCTGATGATGTCCATTCTAACTGGTGTGAAGTGATACCTCATTGTAGTTTTGATTTGCATGTCTCTAATAATTAGTGATGTTGAGCAGCTTTGCATGTGCTTCTTGGCCATCTGTATGTCTTCTTTGGAGAAAGTCTATTTAGGTCTTCTGCCCATTTTTGTATTGGGTTGTTTGTTTTTTTAATATTGAGCTGCCTGAGCTGTTTATATATTTTGGAGATTAATCCTTTGTCTGATGATTCATTTGCAAATATTTTCTCCCATTCTGAGGGTTGTCTTTTTGTCTTGTTTATTGTTTCCTTTGCTGTGCAAAAGCTTTGAAGTTTCATTAGGTTCCATTTGTTTATTTTTGTTTTTATTTCCATTATTCTAGGAGGTGGATCAAAAAATATCTTGCTGTGATTTATGTCAAAGAGTGTTCTTCCTATGTTTTCCTCTAAGAGTTCTATAGTTCCCAGTCTTACATTTAGGTCTCTAATCCATTTTGAGCTTATTTTTGTGTATGGTGTTAGGAAGTGTTCTAATTTTATTCTTTTACATGTACCTGTCCAGTTTTCCCAGCATCACTTATTAAAGAAGCTGTCTTTTCTCCATTGTATACCCTTGCCTCCTTTGTCATAGATTAGTTGACCATAGGTGCATGGGTTTATCTCTGGGTTTTCTATCCTGTACCATTGATCTATATTTCTGGTTTTGTGCCAGCACCATATTGTTTTGATTACTGTAGCTTTGTAGTATAGTCTGAAGTCAGGGAGTCTGATTCCTCCAGCTCTGTTTTTTTCCCTCAAGACTGCTTTGGGTATTCGGGGTCTTTTGTGTCTCCATACAAATTTTAAGATTTTTTGTTCTAGTTCTGTAAAAAATGCCATTGGTAATTTGATAGGGATTGCATTGAATCTGTAGATTGCTTTGGGTAGTATAATCATTTTCACAATATTGATTCTTCCAATCGAAGAACATGGTATATCTCTCCATCTGATTGTATCATCTTTAATTTCTTTCATCAGTGTCTTATAGTTTTCTGCATACAGGTCTTTCGTCTCCCTAGGTGGGTTTATTCCTACGTATTTTATTCTTTTTGTTACAATGGTAAATGGGAGTGTTTCCTTAATTTCTCTTTCAGATTTTTCATCATTAGTGTATAGGAATGCAAGAGATGTCTGTGCATTAATTTTGTATCCTGCCACTTTGCCAAATTCATTGATTAGCTCTAGTAGTTTTCTGGTGGCATCTTTAGGATTCTCTATATATAATATCATGTCATCTGCAGACAGTGACAGTTTTACTTCTTCTTTTCCAATTTGTATTCCTTTTATTTCTTTTTCTTCTCTGATTGTCTTGGCTAGGACTTCCAAAACTATGTTGAATAATAGTGGTGAGAGTGGACATCCTTGTCTTGTTCCTGATCTTAGAGGAAATGCTTTTAGTTTTTCACCATTGAGAATGATGTTTGCTGTGGGTTTGTCGTATAGGGCCTTTATTATGTTGAAGTAGGTTCCCTCTATGCCCACTTTCTGGAAAGTTTTTATCATAAACGGGTGTTGAATTTTGTCAAAAGCTTTTTCTGCATCTATTGAGATGATCATATATTTTTATTCTTCAATTTGTTAATATGGTGTATCACATTGATTGATTTGCATATATTGAAGAATCCTTGCATCTTTGGGATAAATCCCACTTGATCATGGTGAATGGTCCTTTTCATGTGTTGTTGGATTCTGTTTGCTAGTATTTTGTTGAGGATTTTTGCATGTATATTCATCAGTGATATTGGTATGTAATTTTCTTTTTTTGTAATATCTTTGTCTGGTTTTGGTATCAGGGTGATGGTGGCCTCATAGAATGAGTTTGGGAGTTTTCCTTCCTCTGCAATTTTTTGGAAGAGGTTGAGAAGGATGGGTCTTAACTCTTCTCTAAATGTTTGATAGAATTCTCCTGTGAAGCCATCTGATCCTGGGCTTTTGTTTGTTGGAAGATTTTTAATCATAGTTTCAATTTCATTACTTGTGATTGGTCTGTTCATATTTTCTATTTCTTCTGGGTTCAGTCTTGGATGCTTGTGCTTTTCTAAGAATTTCTCCATTTCTTCCAGGTTGTCCATTTTATTGGCATAGAGTTGCTTGTAGTCGTCTCTTAGTATGCTTTGTATTTCTGTGGTGTCTGTTGTAACTTCTCCTTTTTCATTTCAAACTTTATTGATTTGAGTCTTCTCCCTCTTTTTCTTGATGAGTCTGGATAATGGTTTATCAATTTTGGTTAACTTCTCAAAGAACTAGCTTTTAGGGCTTCCCTGGTGGTGCAGTGGTTGAGAGTCCTCCTGCCAATGCAGGGGACACAGGTTTGTGCCCCGGTCCGGGAAGATCCCACATGCCACGGAGCTGCTGGGCCCGTGAGCCATGGCCACTGAGCCTGCGCGTCTGGAGCCTGTGCTCCACAATGGGAGAGGCCACAACAGTGAGAGGCCCGCGTACTGCAAAAAAAAAAAAAAAAAAAAAAAAGAACCATCTTTTAGTTTTATTGATCTTTGTTATTGTTTTGTTTCTATTTCATTTTTTTCTGCTCTGATCTTTATGATTTCTTTCCTTCTGCTAACTTTGGGTTTTGTTTGTTCTTTCTCTAGTTCCTTTAGGTGTAAGATTAGATTGTTTATTTGAGGTTTTTCTTGTTTCTTGAGGTAGGCTTGTATAGCTATAAACTTCCCTCGTAGAACTCCTTTTGCTGCATCCCATAGGTTTTGGGTCATCGTGTTTTCATTGTCATTTGTCTCTAGGTATTTTTTTGATTTCCTCTTTGATTTCTTCAGTGATCTCTTCGTTATTTAGTAACGTATTGTTTAGCCTCCATGTGTTTGTGTTTTTTACGTTTTTTTCCCTGTAATTGATTTCTAATCTCATAGCGTTGTGGTCAGAAAAGATGCTTGATATGATTTCAGTTTTCTTAAATTTACTGAGGCTTGATTTGTCACCCAAGATGTGATCTATCCTGGAGAATGTTCTGAGTGCAGTTGGGAAAAAAGTGTAATCTGCTGTTTTTGGATGGAATGTCCTATAAATAACAATTAAATCTATCTGGTCTACCATGTCATTTAAAGCTGTGTTTCCTTATTAATTTTCTGTTTGGATGATCTGTCCATTGGTGTAAGTGAGGTGTTAAAGTCCCCCACTATTATTGTGTTACTCTCGATTTCTTGTTTTATAGCTGTTAGCAGTTGCCTTATGTATTGAGGTGCTCCTATGTTGGGTGCATATATATTTATAATTGTTATATCTTCTTCTTGGATTGATCCCTTGATCATTACGTAGTGTCCTTTCTTGTCTCTTGTAACATTCTTTATTTTATTTATTTATTTTTTCATTCTTTATTTTAAAATCTATTTTATCTGATATGAGTATTGCTACTCCAGCTTTCTTTTGATTTCCATTTGCATGGACTACCTTTTTCCATTCCCTCACTTTCAGTCTGTATGTGTTCCTAGGTCTGAGGTGGGTCTCTTTTAGACAGCATATATATGCGCCTTGTTTTTGTATCCATTCAGCAAGCCTGTGTCTTTTGGTTGGAGCATTTAATCCATTTACATTTAAGGTAATTATCATTATGTATGTTCCTATTACCATTTTCTTAATTGTTTTGGGTTTGTTTTTGTAGGTCCTTTTCTTCTATTATGTTTCCCACTTAAAGAAGTTCCTTTAGCCTTTGTTGTAGAGGTGGTTTGCTGGTGCTGAATTCTCTTAGCTTTTGCTTGTCTGTAAAGCTGTTGATTTCTCCATTGAATCTGAATGAGATCCTAACTGGGTAGACTAATCTTGGTTGTAGGTTCTTCCCTTTCATCACTTTAAGTATATCATGCCACTCCCTTCTGGCTTGTAGAGTTTTTGCTGAGAAATCAGCTATTATCTTTATGGGAGTTCCCCTGTATGTTATTTGTCATTTTTCCCTTGCTGCTTTCAGTAATTTTTCTTTGTCTTTAATTTTTGCCAATTTGATTACTATGTGTCTCGGTATGTTTCCCTTTGGGTTTATCCTGTATCAACTCTCTGCACTTCCTGGACTTGGGTGGCTATTTCTTTTCCCATGTTCAGGAATTTTTCGACTATAATCTCTTCAAATATTTTCTTGGGTCCTTTCTCTCTCTCTTCTCCTTCTGTGACCCCTATGATGCGAATACTGTTGCATTGAATGTTGTCCCAGAAGTCTCTTATGCTGTCTTAATTTCTTTTCCTTCTTTTTTCTTTATTCTGTTCCACAGCAGTGAATTCCACCATTCTGTCTTCCAGGTCACTTATCCGTTCTTCTGCCTCAGTTATTCTGCTATTGATTCCTTCTAATGTATTTTTCATTTCAGTTTTTGTATTGTTCATCTCTATTTCTTCTTTAATTGTTCTAGATCTTTGTTAAACATTTCTTGCATCTTCTCGAGCTTTGCCTCCATTCTTTTTCCGAGGTCCTGGATCATCTTCACTACCATTATTCTGAATTCTTTTTCTGGAAGCTTGCCTATCTCCATTTCATTTAGTTGTTTTTCTGGGGTTTTATCTTGTTCCTTCATCTGGTACATAGCCCTCTGCCTTTTCATTTTGTCTTTCTGTGAATGTGGTTTTCATTTCCCAGGCTGCAGGACTGTAGTTCTTCTTGCTTCTGCTGTCTGCCCTCTGCTGGATGAGGCTATTTAATAGGCTTGTGCAAGTTTCCTGATGGGAGGGACTGGTGGTGGGTAGAACTGGCTGTTGCTCTGGTGGGCAGAGCTCAGTAAAACTTTAATCCACTTGTTTGCTGATGGATGGGGCTGTGTTCCCCCCCTGTTGGTTGTTTGGCCTGAGGCAACCCAATACTGGAGCCTACCCGGGCTCTTTGGTGGGGCTAATGGCGGACTCTGGGGGGGGCTGACTCCAAGGAGTACTTCCCAGAACTTCTGCTGCCAGTGTTCTTGTCCCTTGGTGAGCCACAGCTGCCCCCCACCTCTGCAGGTGACCCTCCAACACTAGCAGGTAGGCCTGGTTCAGTCTCCTATGGGGCCACTGCTCCTTCCCCTGGGTCCCAATGCTCACACTACTTTGTGTGTGCCCTCCAAAAGTGGAATCTCTGTTTCCCCCAGTCCTGCTGAAGTCCTGCAATCAAATCCCGCTAGCCTTCAAAGTCTGATTCTCTAGGAATTCCTCCTCCTGTTGCCAGACCCCCAGGTTGGGAAGCCTGACGTGTGGCTCAGAACCTTCACTCCAGTGGGTGGACTTCTGTGGTATAAGTGTTCTCCAGTTTGTGAGTCACCCACCCAGCAGCTATGGGATTTGATTTTATTTTGATAGTGCCCCCTCCTACCATCTCATTGTAGCTTCTCCTTTGTCTTTGCATGTGGGGTATCTTTTTTGGTGAGTTCCAGTGTCTTCCTGTCGATGATTGTTCAGCAGTTTTGATTCTGGTGTTCTCAAAAGAGGGAGTGAGAGCATGTCCTTCTACCCTGCCATCTTGAACCCAGCTTTTTCAGAGATTATTTTGCAGCTGGTCAGAAGGGCTGTCTCTGCCCCCACCTCATGCTCAACATCTGGGGTTAGCTGTGGGCTCTGGTCTCTTCAGAAATGAACTGCCTGACCTTTGGTTTTCCTCCTGTTATGGTAACTAATCACTGTGACCTGAATTCTGTTACCAGCTGGATGGGTCTCTATTTTATTCTGTTTGATGCTATTGTAAATGGGATCATTAAAAAATTTCCTTTTAAGATAATTTGTGATTAGTGCATGGAAATGCTACTAATTTTTGTAGGTTAGTTTTGTATCCTGTAACTTCACTGAATTTGTAGGTTAGATCTAACAGTTTTTTTTTTTTTTGGTGTAATAATTAGGATTTTCTATATATAAAATCATGTCACCTGCAAACAGAGACAGTTTTACTTCTTCCTTTCGAATTCTGATGCCTTTTATTTCTATTTCTTGCCTGATTGCTCTGGACAGGACTTTCAGTACCATGTTGAATAGGAGTGGTTAGAGTGGGCACCCTTGTCCTATTCCTGATGTAGAGGAAAAGCTTTTAACCTTTCCATATCAAGTATGATGTTAGCTGTGGCCTTGTCATATATGGTCTTTATTATGTTGAGGTCTATTTCTTCTATACCTAATTTGTCAAGAATTTTTATCATGAAAGGGTTTAGAATTTTGTGAAATGCATTTTCTCTGTCTATTCAGATGATCATATGATTTGTTTCTTTCATTCTATTATGGTGATTTATCTCACTGATTTTGTGTATGTTGAACAATCTTTCAATCCCAGGGGTAAATCCCTCTTGATCATTGTGTATTATCCTTTTAATACGCTGCTGAATTCAGTTTGCTAGTAGTTTGCTGAGAATATTTGCATCTATATTCACCAGGGATATTGGCCTATAGTTTTCTTTTCTGGTAGTGTCCTTTCCTGGCTTTGGTATCAGGGTGATGTTGACCTCATAAAATGAGTTTGGGAGTATTTCCACCTCTTTGATTTTGGGGGGAGAGTTTGAAAAGTATTGGCATCAGTTCCTTAAATGTTGGTAAAATACACCAGTGAAGCCATCTGGACCTGGTCTGGGAAGATCCCACATGCCGCGGAGCATCTAAGCCCGTGTGCCACAACTACTGAGCCTGCACTCTAGAGCCAGTGAGCCACAACTACTGAGCTTGCATGCCACAACTACTGAAGCCCATGTACCTAGAACCTGTGCTCCGCAACAAGAGAAGCCACTGCAATGAGAAGCCCACGCAACAGAGCAGGGATCGGACCTGTGTCCCCTGCATTGGCAGGCAGATTCTTAACCACTGCACCACCAGGGAAGCCCTAACATCCTATTTTAAACTGATAAAAACTTAACTTCAATAGAGTTCCTTAACTTTCCAATTTTACTTCTCCTCCCCATCACATTTTAGATCATTAATGATCATATTGTTTTCTATTATATAACTAACTACAGACTGTTGTAGGTATGGTTATTTTTACATTTTTTTTAAACTTTTTATTTTATATTGGAGTATAGTTGATTAACAATCTTGTGAGAGTTTCAGGTGTACAGCAAAGTGATTCAGTTATACATATACATGCATCCTTTTTTTGTTTGTTTGTTTGTTTGTTTTTTTGCGGTACACAGGCCTCTCACTGTTGTGGCCTCTCCCGTTGCGGAGCACAGGCTCCGGACGCGCAGGCTCAGCGGCCATGGCTCACGGGCCCAGCGGCTCCGCAGCATGTGGGATCTTCCTGGACCGGGGCACGAACCCGTGTCCCCTGCATCGGCAGGAGGACTCTCAACCACTGCGCCACTAGGGAAGCCCCATGTATCTATCCTTTTTCAAATTCTTTTTCCATTTAGATTGCTCCATAATATTGAGCAGAGTTCCCTGTGCTATACAGTAGGTCCTTGTTGGTTTTTACATTTTTTTAACTTTTAAATTAGAGTAGTAAGTGAATTACACACCACCATACAATATTATAGAATCTAACTTTGACTATATATTTACCATACTAGTGAGTTTTAGGTTGCCTTCTTAAATTTTTATGATGTTAAAGTCCTTTTATTTCCACTCAAAGGACTCCCTTTTAGCATTTCTTATAAGACAGGTATAATGAGGATAAACTCCCTCAGCTTTTGTTTGTTTGGGAAAGTCTTTATCTCTCCTTTATTTTTGAAGGACAGTTTTACTAGGTATAGATTTTTTTGTTCACAGTTTTTTTTCTTCAGTATTTTGAATATATCATCCCATTATCTCCTGGTCTAAAAAGCTTTTGTGGAGAAATTTGCCAATAATCTTACAGGACTTCCCTTGTATGTAACTTCTCTTCAGAATTCTTTCATTGTCTTTGATTTTTTTCTTTTTTTGATTTTTTAAATTTGAAGTATAGTTGCTTTAAAATACAGTGTTTCAGGTGTACAGCATAGTGATTCAATATTTATCAGATTATATTCCATTATAAGTAATTACAGATAATGGGTATAGTTTCCTGTGCTATACAGTAAATCCTTGTTGCTTATCTATTTTATATATAGTAGTTTGTATCTGTTTATCCCATATGCGTAATTTGTCCCTCCCCACTTCTTTCTCCCCTTTGGTAACCACAAGTTTGTTTTCTATGTCTGTGACTCTGTTTCTGTTTTGTATATACATTCATTTGTATTATTTTTTAGATTCCACATATAAATGATATCATATGGTATTTGTCTTTTTCTGTATGACTTATTTGACTAAGCATAATCTTTGGGTCCAACCATGTTACTACAAATGGCAGTATTTCATTCTTTTTCATGATATATATCTATATCTGTATATCTATATCTGTGTCTATCTATCTATCTTATGTCTCACATCTTCTTAATCTAATCATATGTTGATGTGCACTTGGGTTGCTTCCATGTTTTGGCTATTGTAAATAATGCTTCTATGAACATTGGGGTGTATGTATATTTTTGAATTAGTGTTTTTGATTTTTCTGAATATATAACCAGGATTGGAGTTGCTGGATCATATGGTAATTCTATTTTTAATTTTCTGAGCAACCTCCATACTGTTTTCCATAGTGGCTGCACCAATTTACATTCCCACCAACAGTGTTCAAGGGTTCCCTTTTCTTCACATCCTTGCTAACATTTGGGAAGTTTGGGAAGGATTGGTATCAATTCTTTAAGTGTTTGGTCAAATTCACCAGTGAAGCCAGCGAATGAAAGCCTGGACTTTTGTTGGGCAGTTTTTGGATACTGATTGAATCTTCTTAGTAATTGGTCTGTTCATATTTTCTATTCCTTAATGATTCAGTCTTGGTAGGTTGTAGGTTTCTAGCAATTTATCCATTTCTTCTAGGTTGTCGAATTTGTTGGCATACAATTGTTCATACTAGTCTCTTATGATCCTTTGTGTTTCTGTGGTATCAGTTGTAATACCTTTCATTTCCTATTTTATCTATTTTTTTGACTCCTCTTTTTTCTTGGAAAGTTGAACTAAAGGTTTGTCTACTTTGTTTATTGTTTCAGAAAACCAGCTTTTGCTTTCATTGATCTTTTCTATTGTCTTCCTTGTCTCTATTTCATTCATTTTTTTCCCCCTGATCTTTGTTATTGCCTTCCTACTACTAACTTGGGCTTAGTTTTTAATTTTCTAGTTCCTTAAGATGTATAGTTAGGTTGTTTAAGGTCTTTCTTGTTTCTTTTGTTTAAAATAAATTTATTTATTTTTCTATTTATTTTTGGCTGTGCTGGGTCTTCATTGCTGCTCACGGGCTTTCTGTAGTTGCACTAAGTGGGGGCTACTCTTCGTTGCAGTGTGCAGGCTTCTCATTGTGGTGGCTTCTCTTGTTGCAGAGCATGGGCTGTAGGTTCACAGGCTTCAGTAGTTGTGGCACGTAGGCTCAGTAGTTGTGGCTCATGGGCTCTAGAGCGCAGGCTCAGTAGTTGTGGTGCACAGGCTTAGTTGCTCTGCAGCCTGTGGGATCTTCCCGGACCGGGACTTGAACCCACGTCCCCTGCATTGGCAGGCGGATTCTTAACCACTGTGCAACCAGGGAAGTCCCTCTTTCTTGTTTCTTTTTAAAATTAATTAATTAATTAATTATTTTTGACTGTGTTGGGTCTTCATTTCTGTGTGAGGGCTTTCTCTAGTTGCGGCAAGGGGGGGCCACTCTTCATCGCGGTGCGTGGACCTCTCACTATCGTGGCCTCTCTTGTTGCGGAGCACAGGCTTCAGACGCGCAGGCTCAGTAGTTGTGGCTCATGGGCCTAGTTGCTCCGCGGCATGTGGGATCTTCCCAGACCAGGGCTCAAACCCGTGTCCCCTGCACAGGCAGGCAGATTCTCCACCACTGAGCCACCAGGGAAGCCCTTTCTTGTTTCTTAACGTAGGCATTTATCACTATGAATTTCTCTCTTAGAACTGCTTTTGCTGCATGCCATAAGATTTGATATGTTGTATTTCCATTTTCATTTGTCTCTAGATATTTTTTTGATTTCTCTTCATTTCTTCTTTGACCCATTTGTTGTTCAGGAGCATGTTGTTTAATCTCCATGTATTTGAGAATTTTCTAATTTTCTTCTTGTCATTGATTTCTATTTTCATACCATTGTGGTCAGGAAAGATGCATGACTTTTTTCAATCTTCTTAAAATTATTGACTTGTTTTGTGGCCTAACATATGACATATCTTGGAGAATGTTCCCTGTACACTTGAGAAAAATGTGTATTCTGCTGCTTTTGGATAGAATGATCTGAAAATGTCAAGTCTGTCTGGTCTTATATGTAGTTTAAGTCCAGTGTTTCTTTATAGATTTTCTGTCTTTATGATCTACCCATCGATAAAAGTGAGGTGTTGAAGTGCTCTTCTATTATTGTATTGCTATTTCTCCCTTTAGGTCTGTTAACACATTTTTGCTGGAGACGTATTACGGCCACAGGTGTTTGTTTCTGCAAAAATCCCCCAGTCAATAATGTGTTAATATTTACTTTATATATTTAGGTAGTCCTATGTTGGGTGCATAAATAGTTACAAATGTTGTATCCTCTTGTTGGATTGACCCCTTTATCATCACATGATAACCTTCTTTGTCTCTTATTACAATCTTTATCTTAAAGTCTATGTTTTTTTCTGATATAAGTATAGCTACCCCAGCTTTCTTTCAGTTTCCATTTGCATGGAATATTTTTCTTTTCATCTTTCACTTTCAGTCTGTGTATCCTTAGAGTTGAAGTGAGTCTCTTAAAGGGAGCATATAGTTGGGCCTTATTATCATTTTTTAATCCATTCAACCATACTACCTCTTTTGACTGGAGAAATTAGGTCATTTACATTTAAAGTAACTGTTGATAGATACAGACTTATTGCCATTTAAAAATTGTTTTCTGGCTGTTTTATATTTCCTTTGTTTCTTTCTTTTGCTCTCTTCTTTTGTGATTTAATGATTTTCTAAGTGGTATATTTAGATTCCTTTCTCTTTATTATTTGTGTATCTACTGTAGGTTTTTGCTTTGTGGTTACCATGAGACAACATCTAAGAGTTTGTTTTGTTTTGTTTTTTAACATCTTTATTGGGGTATAATTGCTTTACAATGGTGTGTTAGTTTCTGCCATCTAAGAGTTTTAATAGTCTATTTTACGTATGTTTTAAAATTAACTGGTTAAAAAATTACATACGGTAAAATTTAATTTTTTCTTTTGGTGAACAATTCTATGAGATTTAACACATATGTAATTTTGTGTAACCACAACCATAATCAAGATAGAGGACAGTTCTTTTGCCCTCCAAATTGCCTCATGCTTCCCCTATTTTAGTTGGCAGTCACTGACCTGTTCTCTAACCCCATCATTTTGCCTTTTCTAGAATGTCATATAAATGAATTCATACAGTAAGTGACCTGTAGAGTCTAGGTTCTTTCACTCAGCATAATGCCTTTTAGATTCATCCATATTTTTGAGTGTGTCAATAGTTCTTTTCTTTTTTATCGCTGTGTATCATTTCATTGTGTGAATGAGCCACAGTTTGTTTATCCATTCACCCATTGTGGGACATTTGGGTTGTTTTCAGTTTTTGGTGATTGTTAATAAAGCTGTTATGAGCATCCATGTACAAATGTTTATGCAAACCTAAGTTTTCAATTTTCTAAGGTAAATACCAGGAGTTGAATTGCTGAGTCATATGATAAGGGTATGTTTTTTATTAGAAACTGACACATTTGTCCCTAGTGGCTGTACCATTTGCATTCCCAACAGCAAAGTATGGCAGTTAGAATTGCCTTGCATTCTCATCAGCACTTGATATTGTCAATTACAAAAATTTAGCCATCTTAATATATGTGTAGTAGCATGTCATTATAGTTTTAATTTGCATTTCCCTAATGACTGATGATGTTGAGCATCTTTTCTTGTTCTTATTTGCCAATCATATATTTTCTTTGAAGTGTCTGTTTAAATCTCTTGCTCATTTCTTTTTCAGTTTTAATAAACTTCTTTGAAAATAATATCAGATTTACAGAAAATTTGCAAAGACAGAACAGAGTTTCTTTCTTTTTCTTCTTCTTTTTCTTAATTGGGGCATAGTTGTTTTACAATGTTGTGTTAGTTTCTACTGTACAGCAAAATGAAGTAGAGTTCCCTGTGCTATACAGCAGGTTCTCATTAGTTATCTATTTTATACATATTAGTGTATATATGTCAATCCCAATCTCCCAATTCATCCCACTCCCCCTTCCCCTACCTTGGTGTCCATACATTTGTTCTCTACATCTGTGTGTCTATTTCTTCCTTGCAAACTGGTTCATCTGTACCACTTTTCTAGATTCCACATATATGCGTTAATAAACGATATTTGTTTTTCTCTTTCTGACTTGCTTCACTCTGTATGCCAGTCTCTAGGTCCATCCACGTCTCTACAAATGACCTAATTTTGTTCCTTTTTATGGCTGAGTAATATTCCATTGTATATATATTCCACATCTTTATCCATTCATCTGTCAATGGACATTTAGGTTGCTTCCATGACCTGGCTATTGTAAATACTGCTGCAATGAATATTGGGGTGAATGTGTCTTTTTGAATTATGGTTTTCTCTGGGTATATGCCCAGTAGTGGGATTGCTGGGTCGTATGGTAATTCTATTTTTAGTTTTTTCAGGAACCTCCATACTGTTCTCCATAGTGGCTGTATCAATCTGCATTCCCACCAACAGTGCAAGAGGGTTCCCTTTTCACCACACCCTCTCCAGCATTTATTGTTTGTATATTTTCTGATGATGCCCTGTCTAACCAGTGTGAGGTGATACCTCATTGTAGTTTTGATTTTCATTTCTCTAGTAGTTAGTGATGTTGAGCATCTTTTCATGTGCCTCTTGGCCATCTGTATGTCTTCTTTGGAGAAAGGTCTATTTAGGTCTTCTGCCCATTTTTGTATTGGGTTGTTTGATTTTTTGATATTGAGCTGCATGAGCTGTTTGTATATTTTGGAGATTAATCCTTTGTCTGTTGATTCGTTTGCCAATATTTTCTCCCATGCTGAGGGTTGTCTTTTCGTCTTGTTTATGGTTTCCTTTGCTGTGCAAAAGCTTTTAAGTTTCATTAGATCCCATTTGTTTATTTGTGCTTTTATTTCCATTTCTCTAGGAGGTGGATCAAAAAGGATCTTGCTGTGGTTTATCTCAAAGAGTGTTCTTCCTATGTTTTCCTCTAAGAGTTTTATAGTGACTGGTCTTACATTTAGGTCTTTAATCCATTTTGAGTTTACTATTGTGTATAGTGTTAGGGAGTGTTCTAATTTCATTCTTTTACATGTAGCTGTCCAGTGTTCCCAGCACCACATATGGCTTGTGGGATCTTAGTTCTCCAACCAGGGATCAAACCCAGGCCGTGGCAGTGAAAACACCGAGTCCTAACCACTGGACTACCAGGGCATTCCCGAGGACAGAGTTTCTATATACCATTTACCCAGTTTCTCTTGAGTCATACTTACATAAGATGCTAATATTATTTTTCCAAACTCAGTGTTGTCTTTTGTATAATACTATTAACTAAATTTCAGACTTTATTCAGATTTCACCAGTTTTGTTTTTTTTTTTTCTGTTAATAACCTTCCCCACCCCTACCCCTTTGCCCCCTGCTCCAGGCTCAGATACAGTATACCTAGAGTTAATTTTCTGTCCTTACTTTATAAGTCTTTTGGGTATCTTTACCTTCTTGGAGAAGTTGTGTCTAGAGCCATCTGACCTACTCCAATCTGGAGTGATTTATTTATAGATCTCCTCCATTGTTGCCATGTTGGGATTTCCCTTTATGTTCATCCTGGCGATTCCTTCCTCTTGCGTTGGATCTCTTGATTTCTGGATCCAATGGCCTTCTATTTCATGGCTTTCTGTTTCTTGATTTACTATCTCATTTTGGTTAAACGCATCTTTGGGGAGTTTCTAGATAAAGGGAAGATGGAAATGAATTTTTCATAGATAATTTTATTCTACCCTCACTTTTAATTGGTTTTCCAGGGTGTGATCATTAATTTTATGTATCAACTTGGCTAGGGTAGAGCACCCAGTTATTTAATCAAAAACTAATATAGGTATTGCTGTGAAAAAATTTTATAGATGTAATTGAGATCTTTAATCTGTTGACTTTAAGTAAAGGAGATTACCCATAATAACATGTGTGGGCCTGATCCAATCAAGTGAAGGCCTTATAGCAAAAACTGAAGTGTCCTCGAAAAGAAGAAATTCTGCCTCAGGATTGCTCTATTAACCCATGCCTGAGTTTCCAGCCTGACAACCTGCCCTGTGAAATTCAGAATTGTCTTTCCCCACAGTTGTCTGAGCCAATTTCTTAAAATAAATCTGTTATCCATGTCTATGTCTCTACTATTCTGTTTCTCTAGAGAACACTGACTAATACACAGGGTATAGAATTATAGGTTAGCAATACCTTTCTCTCAGAATTTTGAAGGCATAGTTCCATTGGTTTCTAGCTACCGTATGCTGTTGAGAAATTTGATACAATTTTGAGCCTTGAGCCTTTATATAAAATTAATTTTACTCTGAAAGATTGTAGAATCTTGTCATCATCGTTGGTGGTCTGAAATTGCATGGTAAGGTTCATTTTCATCCATTGTTCTGGGTGCTCAGAGTCTCTTTCAATCTGGAAACTCACATCCTTTAGCTCTGGGAAATTTTCCTGACATTTGTTTGAGGCTTTTCTTACATCCATTGTCTCTATTTTCTCTTTCTGGAAGTCCTATTATTTGGATATTGGTTCTAGTGGAATGGTCTTCAAGTTTTCTTATTTCGTTTCACCTATTTTTAATCTTTTTGGGATGTATCTTGAATCTTATCTCCTAACCACTCTCTCAGTTAGATCCTAATTTCTGCCACCATGCTTTTAATTTCCAAGAGCTCTTTTATGTTTTCAGAATGTTCATTCTTTTTCCATATATTTATTTAATCACTTAAAAACTAAAATATATATTGAAATCATTATCTGTCTGCCCCAAACAATGAATATTATAAATTATCATTTTCTTTGTTATAAAACTGGAAACAGAAAGTTAAATTTGTATGATTTCTGGAATATTTTGATCCATAAAATTTAGCAATGCAAATGCACTGCACAAAAATTTTGAACGTTACAATTTAATTTTTGTTTCATGTATAAGAAAATTAACTTAAATAAAACAAATTAAAAGAAAATTCTATAAGTATTGATATCCCTAGTTAGTATTTACTAACAGACTAAATAAATGCCTCTGTGATGCTTACATTATGGAAATGCCTTGTTTTGTTTGGTGAAGCATAACACATGTCCTTGAATGTGTTTTCAATGCATAGATGCTATTCTTACTGATTATTTTTGCATTTAATTCCATCTACTTATGCAAAAATTTGGGTATGCTATCTCATTTTTCTTAACTGCTACACTAATCCTAGTTAATCCTAGATCTTTTTCCATGGGTTTATTAGCATGCCAAGATGTATCAGTTCAATATGTAGTCTTGTAATTTTATTTAACACCTACTGTTTTCATACTTTCTTATTCTCATTTAACACATGCAGCTCTAAGTTCTTATATAAAGTGCAACTATCTTTTTTTGTTTTCTACGTTTTCCCTGCATAAATCTCTCCCTTTGTCACAGTGATCATTTTGTCTGCATAGAACCTTCATATATGAGGTTATATAACATATATAGGTTATATACATATGTAGGTTGCTACATATACAAGGTTATATAGTATAGTAGTTAGAAGTGTGGGCTCTTAAGGTTGGCTAGACTCCCTGTATTTATTTATTTATCTATTAAAGTTTTTATTGGAGTATAGTTGATTTACAATGTTGTGTTTGTTAGTTTCACGTGTACAGGAAAGTGAATCAGCCATACATATACACATATCCAATTTTTAATTTTTTTAATTACAAAATTTTTGAGGTGCTTTATACATTCTATTATTTATATATAATACAGGTTATTATGTTTGCTCAAGACCACTGTGCCTATTAAATGATATACTGTATGTAAAGAAGCTAGCACATAAAAAATTAGTATGGGTTCTTATAAGGTTAGAAATGGGGAGAGGAAGAATTGGTCATCTGTGTTCCTTTTTTTCATTTTCTAACTTGATGTGTATCACCTCCACATTCTTGTCCCCAAAGTTTTCAAAAATACTAACTCCAACATGATGTAAAGGATAGCCACTCTTTTTTAGATTCTTTTCCCATATAAGCCGTTACAGAGTATTGAGTAGAGTTTCCTGTGCTATAAATTAGGTCCTTATTAGTTATCTATTTTATGTATAGTAGTGTGTATATGTCAATTCCAATTTCCCAACTTATCCCTCCCCCCACTTACCCACTGTTAATTGTAAGTTTGTTTGCTACATCTGTGACTCTATTTCTGTTTTGTAAATAAGTTCACTTGTAACCTTTTTTTAGATTCCACATATAAGCGATATCAGATGATATTTGTCTTTCTCTGTCTGACTGACTTCACCCAGTCTGACAATCTCTAGGTCCATTCATGTTGCTGCAAATGGCATCATTTTGTTCTTTTTTATGGATAAGTAATATTCTATTATATATATATACCACATCTTTATCCATTCCTCTGTCAATGGACATTTAGGTTGCTTCCATGTCCTGGCTATTGTAAATAGTGCTACAGTGAACATTGGGGTGCATATATCTTTTCAAATTATGATTTTCTTCAGGTATATGCTGAGGAGTGGGATTGCTAGATCATATGGTAGTTCTATTTTTAGTTTTTAAAGGAACCTCCATACTGTTCTCCACAGTGGCTGTACCAATTTACATTCTCACCAACAGTATAGGAGGGCTCCCTTTTCTCCACACCCTCTCCAGCATTGTTTGTAGATTAAAAAAAATTTTTTTTAAGTATTTTAAAAAAATTTATTTAATTATTTCTGGCTGCGTTGGGTCTTTGTTGCTGCGCGTGGGCTTTCTCTAGTTGCGGTGAGCGTGGGCTACTCTTTGTTGCGGTGCACAGGCTTCTCATTGCGGTGGCCTCTCTTGTTGCAGAGCACGGTCTCTAGGCACACGGGCTTCAGTAGTTGTGGCTCGCGGGCTCTAGAGCACAGGCTCAGTAGTTGTGGCACACGGGCTTAGTTGCTCTGTGGCATGTGGGATCTTCCCAGACCAGGGCTTGATCCTGTGTCCCCTGCATTGGCAGGAGGATTCTTAACCACTGTACCACCAGGGAAGCCCTGTAGATTTTTTTGATGATGGCCATTCTGCCCTGTGTGAGGTGATAGCTCATTGCAGTTTTGATTTGCATTTCTCTAATGATTAGTAATGTTGAGCATCTTTTGATGTGCTTTTTGGCCATCTGTAAGAATGTTCATTTTTGTCACAGCATCCTGATCATGCTTCATGGATGCTGTATAATTTACTATCTTTGAAGATGTATGGTAATTTTTGTTCTGAAGTTTACTTCTTGCAGTCCTTGTTTACCCCAGCGGCAGTTTTCTGTTTGTATATTTCAGTCTCATTTTAGAGAATATCCTTAGATGTCTTGTGATATTTGGTTGGCTGTGCGTTGAGTGGGGACTAAAATGTGAGTGAGCACTGGCTGTGGGGGGTGTAGTGGAACTTCACTGTAGGGTGCCTTGGCTGAGTCAGTTGTTAGGGAAATCTCCAGTGTTATTACCTTTAAGCTTTCCCCCTCGGTAAGGTAACTATATAATTTGTGGTAAAAGTGGAACATTTTTGAGAGGGAAAGTATATACTGTTATCATGCCTGAGTGTCCGGCATAAACTCAGACTATCTTAGGCAAATTAGCGTATGGTCATCTACTTCCTGGTAGTGATAGTTTTTTCAGAGAAAATTCTTCCACACCCAGTATGGGTGCTAGAAGTCAAGCTGTATGCATCTAGGAACTGTGTGGAGGAAGAGGTCTAGGGACTCATTATTTATCTTTCAGTGCGCATGCTTATGGCCCCAAATTGGAAGCTACCGAAATGTCAGTCAGCAGTAGGGTAGAAAATTGTGGGATAATCATATGGCAGAATACTACTCAGCAATGAAAAAGAATGAGCTTTCACTGTATACAATGAAATGAATGGTTCTCATACAGTGTTGAACAACATAACACCAAAAAGCTAGATAAAGAGGACATACTCTATTACTCTATATGAAGTTCAAGAACTGGCAAAACTAATCCATGATGATAGAAATAATAATAATGGTTACCTTTGGGGCATTGATGGGAAGGCATCAATCCTACCAAAGGTATTGATGGGGAGGGGGCATGAAAGAACCTGTAGGTTAGCTGGAAATACTCTATCTCTTGTTCTAGGTGCTGCTTACAAGGGTGTGTGTATATATGTAAAACATCATTGCACCATACAATTAATAGTTGTGCACTCTATTATATGTAAATTATACCTCAATTTTTAAAAGAAGGTACAAAGTGTTGAGGTTTTCTGAGACAGGTGAGTTGACCGCAGACTGGTCAAGGGTGACGGTCGTGGTGGGGAGACAGGATTGGGCATCATGGACAGCTTCATGGCATTGAAATAGCATTTGAGTTAAGCCTTAAAATAGTGGTTCTCAACAGTTCTTGGGTCAAAGCCACTGTGAATTTGATGGAAATTATTGTCTTTCTCTTCATGAAAAAAGCCCCCATATACACAAAGGCATACCCAACTTGTGTATATTATTTCATGGCCCTATTAATATCCATCTGTGACCCTCCTAAGAATCAATGGGTCCTGGGCTTAAGGACCCCTGCTTAGATAAATGGATACAAATGGGAGGGGGAAGAGCAGGACTGCAGCTAAGTAAACCCCTATAGTAAGATCGGGCATCTGCTAGCACATATGGATACCAGGCAGAGAGAGGCGAAGAATCCTCCACGATCCACTTCAGTAAAATTTCCCATTGACAGCCCAACCCAGGATAAATTCCCAGCACCAACTCTGCAGATGAAATTAATACTTATACTGAGTCACCATGGCTCCAAGCTGTATTTACAAAAGCTAATATTATGTTTGTTTATGAGCACCAGCTTGCTTTAACTTGAAGTATTTTACACTGAGCATCTTACTCATCTGGAATGTCTTTTTGTTTTCTAATGATTTTTTCTGCAGTGTATGATTATGCAATCTCTTAACCTGCTGCTGCTTGGGACACTCATGTGATACTATAGATGTATTAACTGCTTAAATATTCATTGCCCCTCTCTGCTGAGTCTATGCCTATGTGAAAAGTACACTTCCCAACACTTTGACGACAGACTTGTCAATGTCATTTGCTTTGGTCAGTGGATTGTGAGTTCTGTAAACCATGTTTAAGCAGAAGCTTTATGAGCTCCCATGGTTCCACTATCACATTTTTTCTTCTGCCATAAACATGGCATGTCCTAGACGGGTTGCTCTGGATCCCAATCCAGAGATTTGGGGATTGTTTGTCACCACAACATAACATAGTGAAAGCTGACTAACACACCAGGACATTTGGGAAAGTCTCTTGAACAAGTTGAGCAGAATCTGCTATTGAGTCTTTTCTCAGGGCCCGGGTAATTTTCTCTCCATTTTCATCAATCACGAGAGTCAGTTTATTTAGGATTCCAGAATATGTAAAAATGATGGGTATCTAAGTTACTTCTTTTTTATTAACAAAAGAAAGAAATGTAAAGACCATAAACCACCTGAATTAATATAATACCACAATTGAGAACAAAATATTTTATTTCTCTCAATAAAACTATAGTTTACAATAGTATTTACTAAATAAATTATATAATCTCTTTTACAAGCAATAAACTAAATCACAAATATTTCAAAGACAATGTATGTACACGACATAAGGCCTTTTATAAATAGCTTTGCTTTTCTCATTTCACTAGTAAACAGTGAAAAAATCTTTATAGAAGCTAATTTTCTATAAAGTATATGCAGACCTATTACACTGATCTTTATATGAAACCAATTTAAACTTTTAATGACATGGGCTGATTATAACTTTGAAAAAGAGCATAATTCAGACGTTACCATTTTGCATGGATAGATTTTTTAAAAATATATAAGCAGATTACATATGTTGCTTATGGATAATCACTGGATGCATGCAAAATGAAACAATGCAAGTGTCAATAGTAAAATAGCACTTCCAAGTCCAAAAAGGTGATTGGCAATGGTATAGAAAGCAGCTTAAATAGAGTTCATGCAGTTCTTCACAGTTCAGCAAGCAACAGCAAATGACAGAAGAGTGTGGTATTTTTCACATCACATCTGCCGATCAGCCTCTCAGCCGAGGCTCCCCTGACATCTCGCAGGCTCCAAGTCCAGTTGATGATGACTCTGTGTGTAGTGGGGCTCAGCCCAGTTTCCTTTGGGAAATTGTGGAGTGGAGAAACTTCTCTCCCACAACCGTGTTCCTGCCTCATCCATCTGCTTATGTGGTCACCATTTTCACTTACTGGGGGAGAAAAAAAGAAAGCAGATGTAAGACTAAGTTTTCGCATCAATTTATAATGGCGCCTCATGATTGCGAACAAGTTCATTCTTTCTTCCAATGACTTGTGCCTGGAAAACATGCAGGTAGAAATGGGAGGGCATTAGGTCTGGAATTGATTCTTTTGCAGTGAGGAACATCTGCTTCCCTGGACCTGCAACATGTAAATTACACCAAGATCTATCAAGCGCTTACCACATCACAGCTTAGTGCTAGGGACTCTGAAGGGAACAGCGCAGGCTAAGACACACTCCTGCCCTCCAAGTGCACAGGGCTTTGGGGATGTGCTGTGGTATATCAGGCCTGAAGCCAATCAGAGCAACTTGAACATGGTCTGGAACTCATGAATGCTGTGTGCATTTTTACACACTATCCCTGTGGCTGGGGAGGAAAAAATATGTCCAGCAAATACTGGACCTAAAATGGTAGCCACTTAAGCTCAGAGGCAGCTAATTCAACCCCTGACAGCTGTACCAAGATATATACGGGGAAGCAGTACCATGGTCAGTCAGACACAATGGCTTAAATCTATTGATTCTCTCTAATTATTACAGCTACAGGACATTATGCAAGTTAGTTAATCATCTTTGCACCTTATTTATCTGTTAAATGGGAGTAATAAACCCTACTTTATAAGTGATAAACTTTTCTATGAGGAAATAGTATCTGTACAAATAGACACACATACATGATATACACAAATTCTGTACATATCATTTAGTGCCTGGCAATAGTAGTGTCTCCAAAATAGTAGTTAAGAAGGTTGCAGTTGGGATCACAGAGATTGTGTGGCCCAACACATTCATTTGGAGGCTGAAAATACTTGAGTAAACAGTTTGAAATGACTGAAAATTATTAGGAAAGAAACTATATCAAAGAGGATTCTGTTTAAAAGTATTACATCTCGTAATTTGAGCCTATTGTGAGTTGTACCTTTTGTTGTTTTATAGTTGAGACTGCTCACTCTCATCTGAAACATGTTCACACTGTTACTTTCTATCCTGTTCTATTGAGCTATATTTCTGTTTTTGTGCCAGTACCATATTGTTGTGATGACTACAGCTTTGTAGTAAAGTCTGAAGTCAGGGAGCCTGATGCCTCCAGCTCCATATTTCTTTCTCAAGATTGCTTTGGCTATTCGAGGTCTCTTGTGTCTCCATACAAATTTTAAGATTTTTTTTGTTCTAGTTCTGTGAAAAATGCCATTGGCAATTTGACAGGGATTGCACTGAATCTGTAGATTGCCTTGGTATTACAGTCATTTTGACAATATTGATTTTTCCAATCCAAAAACATGGTATATCTTTCCAGCTGTTTGTGTCATCTTCAATTTCTTTCATCAGCATCTTACAGTTTTCAGAGTACAGGTCTTCTGCCTCCTTAGGTAGGTTTATTCCTAGGTATTTCATTCTTTTTGATGCTAAGGTAAATGGGATTGTTTCCTTAATTTCTCTTTCTGATCTTTCATTGCTAGTGTATAGAAATGCAACAGATTTCTGTGCATTAATTTTGTATCCTGCCACTTTACCGAATTCATTGATGAGCTCTAGTAGTTTTCTGGTAGCATCTTTAGGATTATCTGTGTATACTATCCTGTCATCTGCAAACAGTGACAGTTTTACTTCTTCTTTTCCAATTTGGATTCCTTTTATTTCTTTTTCTTCTCTGATTACTGTGGCTAGGACTTCCAAAACTTTGTTGAATAAAAGGGGCAAGAGTGGACATCCTTGTCTTGTTCCTGATCTTAGAGGAAATGCTTTCAGCTTTTCACCACTGAGTATGATGTTAGCTGTGGGTTTGTCATCTATGGCTTTTCTTATGTTGAGGTACGTTCTCTTTATGCCCACTTTCTGGAGAGTTTTTAATCAGAAACCAGTACTGAATTTTGTCAAAAGCTTGTTCTGCATCTATTTAGATGATCATATGATTTTTATTATTCAATTTGTTAACGTGGTGTATCACACTGATTGATCTGCATATATTGAAGAATCCTTGCATCCCTGGGATAAACCCCACTTGATCATGGTGTATGATCCTTTTAATGTATTGTTGGATTCGGTTTGCTAGTATTTTGTTGAGGATTTTTGCGTCTATGTGCATCAGTGATATTGGCCTGTAATTTTCTTTTGTTGTTGTTGTTGTTGTATCCTTTGACTGGTTTTGGTATCAGGGTGATGTTGGCCTGAGTTTGGGAGTGTTCCTTCCTCTGCAGTTTTTTGGAATAGTTTCAGAAGGATAGGTTTAAGTCTCCTCTAAATGTTTGATAGAATTCACCCATGAAGCCAGCTGCTTCTGGACTTTTGTTCGTTGGAAGTTTTAAAATCACAGTTTCAATCTCATTACTTGTGACTGGACTGTTCATATTTTCTATTTCTTCCTGGTTCTGTCTTGGAAGATTGTACCTTTCTAAGAATTTGTCCATTTCTTCTAGGTTGTCTATTTTATTAGCATATGGTTGCTTGTAGTAGTCTGTTATCCTTTGTGTTTCTGTGGTGTCAATTGTAACTTTTTTCATTTCTAATTTTATTGATTTGAGTCTGCTCCCTTTTTTTTCTTGATGAGTCTGGCTAAAGGTTTGTCAACTTTGTTTATCTTTTCAAGGAACCAGCTTTTAGCTTCATTGATCTTTGCTGTTTCATTTATTTATGCTCTGATCTTTATATCTTTCCTTCTACTGCCTTTTGGGTTTGTTTTTTCCTCTTTCTCTAGTTGCTTTATGTGTAAGAATAGGTTGTTTGTGATTTTTCTTGTTTCCTAAGATTGTATTGCCATAAACTTCCCTCTTAGAACTGCTTTTGCTGCATCCCTTAGGTTTTGGATAGTCATGCTTTCATTTTCATTTGTCTCTAGGTATTTTTTCATTTCCTCAGTGATCCACTGGTTGTTTAGTAGCATATTGTTTAAGCTCCATGTGTTTGTGTTTTTTAGTTTTTTTCTTGTAGTTGATTTCTAATCTCATAGTGTTGTGGTCAGAAAAGATACTTGATACAACTTCAATTTTCTTAAATTTACTGAGACTTGCTTTGCGGCCCAGCATGTGATTTATCCTGGAGAACATTCCATGTGCACTTGAGAAGAATGTGTATTCTGCTGCGTTTGGATCGAGTGTTCTATAAATATCGGTTAAGTCCCTCTGATTTAATGTGTAAGGCCTGTGTTTCCTTATTGATCTTCTGTCTGGCTGATCTGTCCATTGATGAAAGTGGGGTGTTAAAGTCCCCCACTATTATTGTGTTACTGTTGATTTCTCCTTTTATGGCTGTTAGTATTTGCCTTATATATTGAGGTGCTTCTTTGTTGGGTGCATATATATTTACAATTGTTATATCTTCTTGGATTGATTCTTGATCATTCTGTAGTGTCCTTCTTTGTTTCTTGTAATAGGCTTTATTTTAAAGTCTCTTTGGTCTGATATGAGTATTGCTACTCTAGGTTTCTTTTGATTTCCATGTGCATGGAATACCTTTTTCCATCCCCTCACTTGCAGTCTACATGTGTCCCTAGATCTGAGGTGGGTCTCTTGTAGACAGAATATATATGGATCTTGTTTTTGTATCCATTCAGCCAGTCTATGTCTTTTGGTTGGAGCATTTAATCCATTTACTTTTCAGGTAATTATCAATATGTGTGTTCTGACTGCCATCTTGTTAATTGTTTTGGATTTGTTTTTGTAGGTCTTTTTCTTCCCTTCCTCTTTTGTTCTCCTCTCTTGTAATTTGATGTCTAACTTTAGTGCTGTGTTTAGATTCCTTTTTCTTTTTTGTGTATCTATTGTTGATTTTCGGTTTGTGGTTACCATGAGGTTTTGATATAGCAGTCTATACACACACACACCCACAGCCACAGCCACAGCCACAGCCACAGCCACAGCCACAGCCACAGCCACAGCCACACAAGACTGTTTTCAGTTGCTGGTCTCTTATTTTTAAATGCATTTCCAATATGCTACACTTGTACCTTCTCTTCTCATGATTGCTGATTTTTATATAATATTTGTGTGTGGATGATTTCCTACCTTTACCATATGATTGCCTTTACCGGTGAGCTTTTTCATTTGTAATTTTCTTGTTTCTAGTCATGGCCTTTTCTTTTCCATCTAGAGAAGTTCCTTTAGTATTTGTTGTAAAGCTGGTTTGGTGGTGCTGAATTCTCTTACCTTTGCTTGTAAAGCTTTTGATTTCTCTGTCAAATCTGAACAAGAGCCTTGGTGGGTAGAGTATTCTTGGTTGAACGTTTTTCCTTTTTGTCACTCTAAAAACATCATGCCATTCCCTTCTGACCTGCAGAGTTTCTGCTGAAAAACCAGCTGATAACCTTATGGGGATTCCCTCGTATATTATTTGTTGCTTTTACCTTGTTGGTTTCAATGCTTTCTCATTGTCTTTTTGTCAGTTTGATTAATATGCGTCTTGGCACGTTCCTCCTTGGGTTTATCCTATGTGGGACTCTGTGCTTCCTGGACTTGGGTGGCTGTTTCCTTTCCCATGTTAGGGAAGTTGTTGGCTATTATCTCTTCAAATATTTTCTCAGGCCCTCTTTCTCTCGCATTATAGGAGTCCCAGAAGGAGAAATGTTGGTGCATTTAATGTTGTCCCAGAGGCCTCTGAGACTGTCCTCATTTCTTTTCATTCTTTTTTCTTTGTTCTGTTTTGAAGCAGTGATTTTCACCATTCTGTCTTCCAGCTCACTTATTCATTCTTCTGCCTCTTTTATTCTGCTATTGATTCCTTCTAGTGTATTTTTCATTTCAGTTATTGTATTTTTCATCTGTTTTGTTCTTTAAACTTCTAGCTCTTTATTAAACATTTCTTGTATCCTCTTGGTCTGTGCCTCCAATCTTTTTCTGAGATCTTGAATCATTATTTACTATCATTACTCTGAATTATTTTTCAGGTAGATTGCCTATCTCCACTTCACTTAGTTGTTCTTCTGGGGTTTTATCTTGTTCCTTCGTCTGGCACATATTTCCCTGCTGTCTCATTTTGTCTAACTTTCTGTGTTTGTGGTCTCTGTTCCTCAGGCTGCAGGACTGTAATTCTTCTTGGTTCTGGTGTCTACACCCTGGTGTGTGAATTTGGCCCAGAAGCTTGTGCAGGCTTCTTGGTGGGAGGGACTGGTGCCTGCCCACTGGTGGGTGGAGCTGGGTCTTGTCCCTCTGAATGGGCAGGGTCACATCAAGGGGTGTGTTTACAGGTGGCTGTTGGCTCAGGATGACTTTAGGCAGCCTGTCTGCTGATGGGTGGGGCTGTGTTCCCACCCTGTTTGTTGTTTGGTCTGAGGCATTCCGGCATTGGAGCCTGCAGGCTGTTGGGTGGGGCCACGTCTCAGTGCCAAAATGGCGACCTCCAGGAGAACTCAAGCCAATGAGTATTCCCTGGGGCGTGCACCACGATTGTCCTTGCCCCTGCAGTGAGCACAGCCGACCCCCACATCCCCAGGAGACCCTCCAAGACCCGGCCCAGGCTCTTATGGAGTCAGTGCTTTGCCCTGGGTCCCAGTTCATGTGAAACCTCTGCATGCCTTCCAAGAGTGGAGTCTGTTTCTCCCAGTCCTGTGGAGCTCCTGCACTTAAGCTCTGCTGGCCTTCAAAGCCAAATGCTCTGGGGGCTCCTCTTCCCAATGCCAGAACCCCAGTCTGGGAAGCCTGCCATGAGGCTCAGAACTCTCACTCCTGTGAGAGAACCTCTGTGATATAATTATTTTTGTGGGTCACCCACCAGTATGGGATTTGATTTTATTGTGAATGTGCCCCTCCTACCATCTCATTGTAGCTTCTTCTTTGTCTTTGGGTGTAGAATATCTTTTTTGCTAGATTCAAGTCTTTTTTTGTTGATGGTTGTTCAGCAGTTAGTTGCGATTTTGGTGTTTTTGTGAGAGAAGGTGAGCTCAAGTCCTCTACTCCATCATCTTATTTCTTGTCCCGTTGGAATCAAGTTTTTTGAAAACTGAGGGTCTTGTAGAAGTTTCTATAAACTTTGTTAAGCACTCTCACCCCCAGGGTACAAGAATGTCAAAGTTGGGTGAGAACTGCCAATTCTATATCCATGTTGTAATCCTGGGAGGACATGTTTGGTTACCCGAAAGTGTCCATTTATAACCCTAATAAAATGAGGTGGCCTGACAGGTCTTTTTTTTTTTTTTCCTGACAGGTCTTTAAGTCTTCTGTGGAACTTGAAAGCACAGCATCTCCCTGCTTGTAAACTTGGCCACAGTGAGCTGGCTCCAGAAGGCAATTTTATTATCCATTATTTGGTATTAAGAGTGCAATAATTTTCCTTTCTTCAAATTATAATCCACAAGTCCTATATTAGCCATCAGTGAAGAGACAAGGTGTCAGCTGTCTGTCTACCCTGGGAGGAAACTCATAGCTTGAGTTTATTCTTCAAAATATGGTGCATGTAGAATCCCCTCCACCTCCCCAACATGAAGATGGGTTCTTCAGGTGTTAGTGCCCTGAACGCCAGCAACTTCTGAGGTGCTGAGACTCAACCCTCTCCTGACCTGATGGATTTAGAAACAGAAATGGGAACTGGTGCTTTGGCGAGAGAACCTAGCCATATCTCAGGTAAGGGATGGCAGAACATTTCAGTTCTATCACCAACTGAACTGCTGTGTGTGTTTGTTCGTTTATTTATTTATTCAAACATCTTTATTGGAGTATAACTGCTTTACAATGGTGTGTTAGTGTCTGCTTTATAACAAATTGAATCGGCTATAAATATACATATATCCCTATATCTCTTCCCTCTTGCGTCTCCCTCCCACCCTCCCTATCCCACCCCTCTAGGTGGTCACAAAGCACCAAGCTGACCTCCCTGTGCTATGCGGCTGCTTCCCACTAGCTATCTATTTTACATTTGGTAGTGTATATATGTCCATGCTACTCTCTCACTTCGTCCCAGCTTACCCTTTCCCCTCCCCGTGTCCTCAAGTCCATTTTCAATGTGACTTTATTTCTGTCCTGCCCCTAGGTTCTTCAGAATCATTTGTTTTCTTGTTTAGATTCCATATATATATATATGTTAGCATACGGAATTTGTTTTTCTCTTTCTGACTTACTTCACTCTGTATTACAGACCCTAGGTCCATCCACCTCACTACAAATACCTCAATTTCATTTCTTTTTATGGCTGAGTAATATTCCGTTCTATATATGTGCCACATCTTCTTTATCCATTCATCTGTTGATGGACATTTAGGTTTCTTCCATGTCCTGGCTATTGTAAATAGAGCTGTAATGAACATTGTGGTACATGACTCTTTTTGAATTATGGTTTTCTCAGGGAATATGCCCAGTAGTGGGATTGCTGGGTCGTATGGTAATTCTATTTTTAGTTTTTTAAGGAACCTGCGTACTCCATAGTGGCTGTATCAATTTACATTCCCACCAGTAGTGCAAGAGGGTTCCCTTTTCTCCACACTCTCTCCAGCATTTACTGTTTGCAGAATTTTTGATGATAGCCATTCTGACCGGTGTGAGGTGGTACCTCATTGTAGTTTTGATTTGCATTTCTCTAATGATTAGTGGTGTTGAGCATCTTTTCATGTGTTTGTTGGCAATCAGTATATCTTCTTCGGAGAAATGTCTATTTAGGTCTTCTGTCCATTTTTGGATTGAGTTGTTATTTTGATATTGAGCTGCATGAGCTCCATGTAAATTTTGGAGATTAATCCTTTGTTAGTTGCTTCATTGGCAAATATTTTCTCCCATTCTGAGGGTTGTCTTTTCGTCTTGTTTATGGTTTCCTTTGCTGTGCAAGAGCTTTTCAGTTTCATTAGGTCCCATTTGTTTATTTTTGTTTTTATTTCCATTTGTCTAGGAGGTGGGTCTAAAAGGATCTTGCTGTGATTTATGTCATAGAGTGTTCTGCCTATGTTTTCCTCTAAGAGTTTTATAGTGTCTGGCCTTACATTTAGGTCTTTAATCCATTCTGAGTTTATTTTTGTGTATGGTGTTAGGGAGTGTTCTAATTTCATTCTTTACATGTAGGCGCCCAGTTTTCCCAGCACCTATTGAAAAGGCTGTCTTTTCTCCATTGTATATTCTTGCCTCCTTTATCAAAAATAAGGTGACCATAGGTGTGTGGGTTTATCTCTGGGCTTTCTATCCTGTTCCATTGATGTATGTTTCTGTTTTTGTGCCAGTACCATACTGTCTTGATTACTGCAGCTTTGTAGTATAGTCTGAAGTCTGGGAGCCTGATTCCTCCAGCTCCATTTTTCGTTTTCAAGATTGCTTTGGCTATTCGGGGTCTTTTGTGTTTCCATACAAATTGTGAAATTTTTTGTTCTAGTTCTGTGAAAAATGCCAGTGGTAGATTGATAGGGATTGCATTGAATCTGTAGATTTCTTTGGGTAGTACAGTCATTTTCACAATGTTGATTCTTCCAATCCAAGACCATGGTATATCTCTCCATCTGTTTGTATCATCTTTAATTTCTTTCATCAGTGTCTTATAGTTTTCTGCATACAGGTCTTTTGTCTCCCTAGGTAGGTTTATTCCTAGGTATTTTATTCTTTTTGTTGCAATGCTAAGTGGGCGTGTTCCCTTAATTTCTCTTTCAGATTTTTCATCATTAGTGTATAGGAATGCAAGAGATTTCTGTGTATTAATTGTGTATCCTGCTACTTTACCAAACTCATTGATTAGCTCTAGTAGTTTTCTGGTAGCATCTTTAGGATTCTCTACGTATAATACGATGTCATCTGCAAACAGTGACAGCTTTTACTTCTTTTCCGATTTGGATTCCTTTTATTTCTTCTCTGATTGCTGTGGTTAAAACTTCCAAAACTATGTTGAAATAATAGTGGTGAGAGGGGACAACCTTGTCTTGTTTGTGATCTTAGAGGAAATGGTTTCAGTTTTTCACCATGGAGAACGATGTTGGCTGTGGGTTTTCCATATATGGCTGTTATTATGTTGAGGTAAGTTCCCTCAATGCCTAATAACTGCTGTTTTGTTTTTTTTTTTCTGTATGCGGGCCTCTCACTGCTGTGGCCTCTCCCAATGCGGAACACAAGCTCCGGACGCGCAGGCTCAGCGGCCATGGCTCACGGGCCCAGCCGCTCCGGGGCACGAACCCGTGTCCCCTGCATCGGCAGGTGGACTCTCAACCACTGTGCCACCAGGGAAGCCCAACTGCTGTGTTTTAAAAGAACATTGCCCCTGAGTGTCAGGAGCTCATGGAACAAGGATACCCCAGGGACTCTTTAGTGTGGTCACCTTAGCCAGTCTGACTGCACGCGATCATACATCCACACAGATGCCAGTGTCTCTTCCTAAGCATGTGATGCTTTGAGAATGCATGATATATTTTAAATTCTGGGACCTGAAGGTAAAGGTGTGATAACAGTTGGCATGAAAGGAGTAGAGGTTTTAGGTATTTCTGTGGCCTTAATCCTTAGCATTGTTTATCCACATATGTGAGTAAGTGTGTGGGTGTGTGAGAGGCTTGTATTTTTATTTCCACTTAAACTCAAGTACTTAATTCGGTGATTGAAACTACACAGTAATGCACACATGTGGTCAAAGACTTCAAAGCCTTTTCAATAAAATGATTTAAAACACAGACCCAGAGAAATAAGGGAACATAGCAAAGCAAAAGCAGTTTGTTTGCTAACCACAAAGCCCTCTGGGAGGGTGGACTGCACTTTTTGGGAGCCAGATTGCCCCAGGGGACCCCCAAAGTATAGATCACTTCAAGATGGGCTAAGTTGGAGGGTCTAAGTTGACTTTTAGAGCCAGGTGCAGAGGGCATCAAAGACGAGAAGTTTCTCTTCCAAGGTCTCATTTCTAGGCTCATTTCCAACCCTCCCTTTTTTTCAACCTTTTCCCTAAAAGATATACACACATATATACCCTCAACCTACTGTTTAAAAGACATATTTAGCCAATAGAATTTCATAATATCTGGAATGTGCTGTGAGGGGATTTAAGGACAGAGCTGAAACAAAGCAGAACTTCAGGACAGTCAGACTGGCTAAGATGACCACGCTAAATAGTCCCTGGGGTATCCTTGTTCCATGAGCTCCTGACCCTCGGGGGCAATGTTCTTTTTAAACTACAACTGCCTCAGAGTTCAGCTCCAGGGTCCCACAGAAGCAGGATCTTTTCCTCTCTGGTGTCCAAGGGCAGCCTCATTTTGAATTCAAGTTGAAATTCTTTGCCAAAATACCCTTGAGGAAAATATTGATTTCTCTCCAGGCTATTGTAGGTGGCAAGTCCCTTATTTCCTTTTCCTATACTGAGCCCGTTTTCCCCAGCCCCACTGTTTTCCTTTCTAGTTCATATTGTTCTTTTGGCCAGTGTTCTATCTGTTGCCATGAGGGCGCACCAGCTCATCCTGCCTCACTCCCCTCATTTTAGTCTAAACTCACAGCATCACCACAAACACATGTAAAGGCTTCACAACGCCCCACCCTAATCATCCCTTTGGGTCTGGAGTCCCCTCCATCTCTGGGCTCACCAGAGATGCTTCAGACACCAAGCAGCCACCATGTTCTCTGGAAACCTTTTTTTTTTTTTAACATAAGGCTCTATATTTACTTTTTATCACATTCGTATCTACCTCATATTGGGGGTACTTCACAAGGCACAATCACTTGGAAATAGATTGGAATAGGGGATTTCTCTTTGAACAACAGTTGCTGGTGTCCAAAAGCGCACCATTTTTTTTAAGGAGGTGAACAAATACATAACACTAATGCTACAGAAATCAGGACACAGTCTATATATATGGAGTCCAATCACACCGCTATGGGGTTTTATAGCTGGAAGGAAACTTAGGT
This sequence comes from Globicephala melas, assembly GCF_963455315.2. Lineage (NCBI taxonomy): Eukaryota > Metazoa > Chordata > Mammalia > Artiodactyla > Delphinidae > Globicephala > Globicephala melas. Next base: position 50,518,928 of record NC_083319.1, read on the forward strand.
CTAAATTTCCTACCTTTGCACTTAAAAAAATATTTAGATTCAGAATCAGTGGTGAAATTATTCTTTCCCAAGAACCAGAGACTACAGGACCTTAATTAAGAAGCCTTGAGGGGCTTCCCTGGTGGCGCAGTGGTTGAGAGTCCGCCTGCCGATGCAGGGGACACGGGTTTGTGCCCCGGTCCCGGAAGAGCCCACATGCCGCAGAGCGGCTGGGCCCGTGAGCCATGGCCGCTGAGCCTGCGCGTCCGGAGCCTGTGCTCCGCAATGGGAGAGGCCACAGCAGTGAGAGGCCCGCGTACAGGAAAAAAAAGAAGCCTTGAGGCAGAAGGTGGGACTTGGAACAACCTTGAAGAGTATGTGCAATTTGGATGAAAACTACCATGTTGTGCCTATCTGGTAGAATGTTTGTTGAATTCTGAGGTGTTGGCAGCACATGGAGCACCAGGCCTCCTGCCAACCTTCAAATGCCCTATCAAAGCGTTCCACACCAACCAGCAGATAGATTACTGATAAGAGGAGAACAGACCCAAGAAAAAGCTGGCACTGATTTCAGATGCCTCGTGGGATGTATTTAGGATTATGGCCTCTCAGTTCAAAACTGTTAGTGCAGCAGCAGTATTTTAATACAGTTCCCTGCCTGATTAATTTGTTTTCTAAAGACCTAAGAAAAGCTGGAGGAAATCAGTGATTTATGTGGGCTGACAATTCTACAGTGGACTTCCCTGCATGAGAGTGACTTCTGCTAATTGTAAATCCAAACGGTCACCTTGTTATCTAATATATCATGCAGCCCTGGGGCTGCAACCACATTCACTCTGGGTAGTGTAGGGAGAGGAATATGGTACTGGTTTCGTTCAAAAAGGAGCACTGCCTTGGGATGAGGCCACTGGCTTCTCTCTCCCTGTGTAGAAGGAAAGGGTGAGATGCCAGAGGCCCCCAGCCACAGGCTAGAGTGTAGGAACCAGAAGCTGCACCCCTACCAAGACGCCCCTCTCAGCACTTTTCTTGGTACCATTTTTCTTTACAAAAACACACGGTAGCCGGCATGGATTGAATTGTGCCTCCCCACCCACCCGCCTGCCCCTGACACCCTGCATTCATATGTTGAAGCTCTAACCCCTAGTACTTCAGAATGTGATCTTATTTGGAGATACAGTCTTTACAGAAGTAAGGAAGTTAAAATAAGGTCCTTAGGGTAGGCTCTGATTCAATAGGACTGGTATGCTTATAAAAAGGGGAAATTTGGACACAGAGACAAGACACACAGAAGGAAGACACAGGGAGAAGACGGCCATCAACAAGCCAAGGAGGGAAGCTTCCCTTACAGCCCTCAGAAGGAATCAACCCTGCCAACACCTTGATCTCGGACTTCTAGCTTCCAGAACTGTGAGACAATACACTTCTGTTGTTTATGCCACCCGGTTTGTGATATTTTGTAATGGCAGCCCTAGGAAACAAATACAGTAGCCATTACTGGGATTTAGAAAGTTTTTTTTAAAAAAATAAGGATCCATATTTGAATTTTTTTGTACTTAATCCTATCCTCCACTGGGGGCTACCACCAAAGCTACAGTTACCTGGGGGGTGGAGTGGCTGTAAGGGGACAACCTGTCAAAGATTGAAAGTGAAGAAAAGGTTTTTTTCACTCCATATTTTTTGATACTTCATTAAAGTTGCTGCCTAAGCAGCAGAAAGAAGCATTTTCTGGGTTGAATCCCCAAACTGCCATAGGGCCTTTTCAAAGAGGCTCAAGTGGAACTGGCCTTAATGGATGAGAAGGGCACGATGGGATCCTAGGGAAGATTAGCACCTTCATTTCTGTGCCTGATTGTAATTGCAGCCTCTAGTTCAACTTGCAAGGTTGAGGGAGCTGCCTTTGCCGTTTGAAGGATGGGCCCCTGCCAAACGTGCGTGCACAGCAGTGGGAGGCTACCGTAAAGTACACGGAGTGGAGACAGCCCGCTGAGCCTCACACTCGCACTTAATAGCAGCGTTCAATTCAAGGACCTCAAAAGCTCCTTATCCTGGTTGGTCAGAGGCGCCTTCCTACCACTAGGTGGCAGTAGGGTCTGCTGCAGGAACGCAGTCCCAAGCCCAGTTCAGAAACTTGAATGTGATTAAGGTTCACCTTAGAATCAAGTTCATTTTTCCTCCGATGTAAAGCAAAGCTAACTGGCCAGCCATCTTAGGAGGGCCCTTAGGGAAGTGATAACAGATTTCCCTTTCATCTAGCACAGAAGAATTATAGGATGCTCAGAGCTGAAGGACCCTGTCAACAGGCTGACTGGGTCTCAGCCCTGTATGTGTGGGGAGCTTTTAAAAATACCATTGCCCTGGTCCACCCTCAGGGATTTTATTTCTAATACACAGTATGTCCCCAACAGGTGACTGTATCAGTTAATACATTCGTTTACCTGACACCCTTTTGCGAGGAGTCCACAATAATTTGGAAACATCTACCCAACCTCACAGTGACTAAGCCAGGGAGACCGGAAGTGAATGAAAAAACGGGGCCAAGCGTGGTAAAGAGCGTGTGTGCCCTTTCACATGTCCTCGGCAAGTCACATGTCCTCGGTAAGGCGGTGTAGTTGAATAGTGTCCCCTGAAAATTCACGTACACCTGGAACCTTTGCAATGTGATCTTATTCAGAAATATGGTCTTTGCAGATGTAATTAGTTAAGATGAGTTCATCCTGGATTACGGTGGGCCCTAAATCCAGTGACTGGTGTTCTCACAAGAAGAGAGGATACACAGAGGCACAAAGTCACAGGTAGGCAGTGTGAACTGGGGCAGGGATTAGTGTTGCAAGTCAAACAATGCTGAGGACCACGTGGACCACCAGAGGTTGGAAGAAGCAAGGAAGGATCATCTCCTAGAGCCTTCACAGGTACCAGGACCCCGCCAACACCTTGACCTCAGATTTCTGGCCTCCAGACTGGGAGACAAATTTCTGTTGTTTAAGCCTCCCAGCCTGGGGTACTTTGTCACGGCAGCCCTAGGAGCACAGGCAAAGACAAACCAAAGGGAAGCCAGGCCCTCATCTCCACTCCCTAGTCATCCTCATACCATCCATCACACTTGGGGAGGCCTTATTCTTTACTAACTGGACAGTATTTATGCATCCTCCCTTCTACCCAATTTTCCCATTCCTTCTCAGGTCCCAGGAGAGCGAATGGCATGAAGGAGGACAGCCCGGCTACAAGGTCCACAGGTGTGATTTAAACTTGCTTTCCCTAAAGTTCTCATTGGTTCCTAATCTGGTTCCTTGTGAATTGTTTTTGTGTTTTCTGAAGGCTCAGGAGCCTAGCAAACAAACACTGGCTTCCTATGACGATGGAGAAGATGGAAATCAAAATCAGAAACAAAAGCAGCAAAGTGTGGAGGGAGCGGGGGAAGGAGAGAGAGGCTGGTGTTAGGAGGTAAAGAAAGAAGAATAATGGTGCCACCCAAGGAGGGCCTGGATGAATAGACCCAGCCAAGCGCAAGAGCAGAACTGGCCTTGAGAAAGGTGGAAATCACCTGGCCTGTGAGGCCAGGATTCACTGTAAAGCTAGGACAAAACAGAAAAGAATCTACCATAGCCCTGTATGCTGTCATTTAATTGTTAACTGTGGGCCTAATATAACTGAAAAGCCAGTATGTGTTTATAACTCCAATTCCCTAAGCTAATCCTTAAACAGCAGTTTAATCCTGTTTGTTAAAAAAAAAGAAAAAAATCCGACAGTGACCTCCTAATCCGGCCCAGCGGGTTGCCTCATTAACTTGAAGCTGGCATCACTCTTGTTGCAGGACAGGAATCCCTCTAGGCGCCACGGGGTGCAGGAAGTTGGATCCATTTTTTCAGCTTTTCCACATGTCTTAGAAATATTATTTGGTCAGTGACTTAAGAGGGTCAAGCCTTCCTAGAGATAAAAAAAAGGGCCCTATTTTGTTATTTCTGAAATTTCTTCATTTCTCAACGATGTGGTCATATGGTGAAAGAAAATGGCATTCTGGTGAAATGCCTTACAAGCCCAAAGGCAGCCTTTGCTTCTTCTCTTCCTGTTTTGGTCTCACTGAAATCTGCCAAAAACTCGAGCAGCATCTTTGTTTGGTGGGGACTGTAGCTCTCTGCTGAGAAGCGATAGAAATGCCACTGTTTCAAATAAACATCTTCGGCAGCAGCCAATGCTGGCTCATGCAAGGAGGGATTCAAGAGACCCGATTCTTCACATACGAGTCATTAACGTCCATGCCAGCAGAGTCAAGTCCAGAAAGGCAGTTTCTCTTGCCAAAAAGTTCCACTGAATTTCCTAGGACCCCCGTGAGCTAATTCAAAGTGTTTTTCTTCTCTTTTTCGGGCTTTTTTTCATACATAATAGTCTGGTAAGCTGTTAATTCACAATCATTTTCACTTCTCTGCCACCCTCCATCCCACGATGAAAGAGTATTATTAAGCACCGTAAAGACACATTTAATAACAAAACTGTCCAGCAACTGCACATCAGAGCACTGATCTCCAATACCGGCACGGCTACAAAAATGGCTTAGCTGTTTCTTTGCCCACAGCTATTTCTGTACTTCAGCCACCTTGCAAGAAACGCATATCGGGATGAAAGGACATATTATTGAGAGGCTGTTAATATGGAAAAGTGTAAAAAGAAAAGGGCATAACCTCAAGACCTAAATAACAGAAGTGAGAAAATGTGGCAGCCCTCTTTCAAACGTCTATATTATTTAAAAAAGCAATTCCATTATCTCCCACTTACCCATCCATTCTCAGCTAGTCATAAAAAAAGGACACGCTCACCCATGACATTTTTCAGCTGCACTGCCTTTGTTGCTTGTTCCTCTTTCCGTTAACACCAAATTGCATTCTACATCAGGTAAAGGAGTCGCCTGAGGAACTGAAAAAATAAGCTGTCGTGATCAGTGCCTTAGAATATCGGACTATTCAAAAAGTGGAATCTAGCCCTATTATGAAGATGGCATGATTGCCCATTTAAAAGCAAGAGCCTGCTTCTCTCTGCTGTAGTCTTTTAAATACCCTAATCTGTGTCATCAACTCAAAACTCAATGGAAACACCGCTTTGGTCATTGGATAAAATCATCTTCAAAAACACGATGATCTGAATATTTGAAAATGAATCAGATAGCCTGGAACTACAGCGTGAAGGTGAATGGCCTTTTCCAAGCAATAACTAGGAACATGGAACCTGAACCAAATGCTTCAATAAGGGTGCTGGAACAATTAGCAGCCTTTTAAGGTAATCTGTCCTTTTAATTTCATGTCAAATTATCAGAAAAAGCAGGATAGCTGTCCTAATTTATATGCACATAATGCACATAATGCGGGTGGATCTTCAATAAGGAAATTTCATATGTTATCTGGTATGCATAAATCACTTGAGTTTAAATCATATATTACAGTGATATAAACAGTATTGTCCATTCGTATGCAAACAGTAGCACTAGGGGATTAGTTACAACTACCAGTTCTTAAAGGAGAAGAAACATTACAAGAGAAATCTATGTTTGGTTATAACACCCAATATAATGTCACCACAGAAGCCTTCAACTGCCCTTGCAGTAAGGATGGCTGCGATTAAGAGGATTCTAATCAGGTCAAGAGGAAGGAGAGACAAAGGTGTAGGCAAGATTGGTTTTCCCTTCTGATGCTTTTCTTTGCCATCCACTCTTTCACAGTGTGGAGGCAAATGAAAATATTGAAGGGAAGGCAATGAGCTGTATCCTTTAAGATTGGAAGAGCATGCTAAATAAAAATCTCCAGCATGAAAACACACCCTGGAATTACAAGTTAATGGTGCAGAACTTTCTAGATGCATTGCCACAAAAATTAAATACTGTGACGGTTGATGGTAGAATATGTGATGAAACAGTGAAATTTGAAGAAACAGCTATAGCTCTTCTGGGAAAAACCTTATTTCTACAACTCCTTGTAATTTAGAGTAAGTCATGGCCAGTCAGACCTAGAAGGGGTCTTAAGAGGTGACTTAATGATCCATTTCATAGATGAGAAAACTGAGGACCAAAAAGGTTGATTAATTCAAGGTCAGTGATTAATGAGAGGCAGAGATAAGCATAGTATCCTGGTGCCTATTTCTAATTAATTCTTGTCTTATTTGATTCTGCAAGAGTTGAAACGACTAAGTTAAAGTACTGGAACAATGGTGTGGGGGACCATTTCGGGGGGTCCATGAGGTCAAACTATTTTCCTATTAATACTAAGATGTGATTTACCCTTTCATTCTCATTCCCTCTCATGGGTGCCCAGTTGAATACAGTCGTGTGCCAGAGCATGCCAGACCAATGTAGGTAGAAGCTGATATGAGAATCCAGCTTCTTCAGACAATAGGGACTGCAAAAAAGAAAAATAATGCCACTCTTCTCACTAAGCTTATTTTTGTCCTGGAAAAGTTATTTTCATAAAAATTTATGTAACATTTTAATAGTTACTATTTTAAATGAATGAGTATTTTAAAATTTTCGCATTTTAAAAATATAAAATATTGATAGATATAACCCCCACACACAAAAGCTATTTGGGATCCTCAATTTTTAGAATGTAAAGGGATTCAGAGATTAAAAAGTTTAAGAACTATGGCACTAAAACTTGAAAAAATAGAAAGGAAACCAAGATGAAAGTGGAATTTTATAAAAAGTACTCTTTTTTTTTTTTTTTTTTTTTTTTTGTGGTACGCGGGCTTCTCACTGTTGTGGCCTCTCCTGTTGCAGAGCACAGGCTCCGGACGCACAGGCTTAGTGGCCATGGCTCACGGGCCCAGCCGCTCTGCGGCATGTGGGATCTTCCCGGACCGGGGCACGAACCCGCGTCCCCTGCTTCGGCAGGTGGACTCTCAACCACTGCGCCACCAGGGAAGCCCTCACTTCTTTTTTGGATCCATCTCTCACCTTCATGAGGAGCATGATTCCAATGAGATGGACACGTCAATCAATCAGTAACAACTACAGTGATACGGTGCTTCATGGTTAACACTACAGTGATAGGGGGCGTAGGTAGGAGCTGGATTTGAATTTTGGCTCTGCCATTTACTAGCTCTGAGAGCTGATCAGTTAAGCCTCAGGTTCCTTATCTGCATGAATGGAGACAAATATAACACACACCTTAATGAAAGAGCTAGCGTAAGAAGAGCACTGGGATAGTGCCTGCATATGGTAAGCACTCATATTGGCCATTCTAATTATTGTTCAAAATCCTATGCTACAAAAAGGCAACCTACTGAATGGGAGAAGATATTTGCAAATGATGTGTCTGATAATGGGTCAATATCCAAAATGTATAAAGAGCTCATATAACTCAACGTTATATATATAAACAGCCTGATTAAAAAACAGGCAGAGGACCTGAACAAACATTTTTCCAATGAAGACATACAGATGGCCAACAGGCACATGAAAAGATGCTCAACATCACTAAAATGCAAATCAAAACCACAGTGAGATATCACCTCACACCTGTCAGAATGGCTATTATCAAAAAGACAACAAATAATGAGTGTTATGAGGATGTAGAGAAAAGGGAACCCTAGTACACTGTTGGTGGAAATGTAAATTGGTACAGCCACTATGGAAAACAGTATGAAGATTCCTCAAAAAATTAAAAATAGAATTACCATATGATTCAGCAATTCCACTCCTAGGTATATATCCAGAAAAAAATGAAAACACTAATTCAAAAAGATACACACCCCTATGTTCATTACAGCATCATTTTCAATAGCCAAGTTATGGAAGCAACCTAAATGCCCATCAATAGATGAATGGATAAAGAAGATGTCTCACACACACACACACACACACACACACACACAATGGAATATTACTCAGCCATAAAAAAGAATGAGAATTTTGTAATTTTCCAACAACATGGACTGACCCGGAGGGTATTATGCTTAGTGACATAAATCATACAGAGAAAGACAAATATTATATGTTTTCACTTGTATGTGGAATCTAAAAAAATAAAGGAATGAATAAAACAAAACAAAACCAGACTCATAAATACAGAGAACAAATTGTTGGTTCCAGAGGGGAGAGGGGTGGCGAGAGGGGCAAGATAGGTGAAGGGAATTTAGAGTTACACACTACTAAGTATAAAATAAACAAGTTACAAGGATGTATGTAATGTAGAATACAGCCAGTATTTATAACTATCAATATATATGGAGTATAATCTATAAAAGTATCAAATTACCTGAAGCTAAAATAATATATTGTAAGTCAACTATACTTCAATAAAAAAACAAAATAAAAGCACAAAATCTACCAAACAGAAACAGACTCAGACATAGAAAACAGACTTGTGGTTGCCAAGGGGGAAGGGGGGTGGGGTAGGCATGGGTTGGGAGCTTGGGATTAGCAGATGCAAACTATTATATAGAGAATGTATAACCAACAAGGTCCTACTGTATAGCACAGAGAGCTATATTCAATATCCTATGATAAACCATAATGGTAAAGAATATAAAAAAGAATGTATATATGTATAACCGAATCACTTTGCTATACAGCAGAAATTAACACAATATTGTAAATCAACTATACGCCAGTAAAATAAAGAAAATGCCCAAAATATTTCACAGCTTATTGTTATTAGCTATAAAATAAGATGAAACTAGATCAGTTTTTCTCCAAGCTTGGTGAGAAAAGTTTCTACTGTCTTGTTACCCTCCTACAGCCCGACTTCCCTCTCCTCTCCTGTCCTCCAATGCTTCTGAATCACAACAAACGCTGTGCTAGGAAGACTGCTCAGCTGACCACACAAGCCAGCTAACCACCACCGCTATCTCTTTCGGTTCTAAAGGCCCATGATATTTCTAATCGGTCCTCAAATGCTCTCAATACAAGCAACAGTTAAATGCTGTGGCTTTTCCCTATGGTTTCTGAGGAAGCATGATCCTTTTCTGAAGTGCTTTGCTTTTCAATTTCAAATAGACATTTAAAAAACCCAATAAAGTTAGACACTAATAAAACCAAATAAATAGCAACATTCTTAGAAATGAAACTGATAGTACCAAGGAGGAACAACCAAAACAATGAATAAGATAACTTTTCTACCAAAGGAATAGGGGATAACAGATAAGGAACAGGCGCCAGCATTGCCATTTAACTACCTTGTGGTTTTACATTCCACGCAGGAGTATCACAGGCCCCTGGTTGGTGCAAATCTGGTTTTTTGTAAAGATACGCGCAAGTGGCATGAGCCCTCAGCTCAGGAAGATGAGATTTCACCTGGTCTTTCAGCTTTCCTGATTTCTACTTCCGGATGAAAAATTTAAAAATACCGTATATTTTTTCCTAGTTAATTCCCTATCTTCGTGGTTGTGGAGGGGAGCCAACTCTTCTGCAAGGATTTTGCAGTATAACCTACTTTTTTTGTTTGTTTGTTTTTTGCGGTATGCGTGCCTCTCACCGCTGCGGCCTCTCCCGCTGCGGAGCACAGACTCCGGACGCGCAGGCTCAGCGGCCATGGCTCATGGGCCCAGCCGCTCTGCGGCACGTGGGATCTTCCCGAACCGGGGCACGAACCTGCGTCCCCTGCATCGGCAGGCGGACTCTCAACCACTGCGCCACCAGGGAAGCCCATAACCTACTTTTTTAAAAAAGTGAAGGCAGTGTGGGGAGGAGTATTGTTCAGTGCAAAAAGACCGTGTACCACAACTGGGATATTTACGATGTAAAAACAAAAAAATCCTCTCACAATGGTTGGTGGGGAGGAGGTTGCTCTTTTATACAGGGAATCAAGGAAAGCTCATCTGAGAAAGAGATGTTTGGGCTGAGACCTGAAGGGAGGGAGGAAGCAAGCACGGGACAGCTGAGAAAAAGTGTCCAGATGGAAACAGTAAGGTCCTGAGGCAGAAATGTGCTTGGTCTGTGGGAGGAATGCCCAGGAGGCCAGTGTGACCGGAACAGCGTTTGCAAGCACAGAGTAAGGCAGGAGGTTAGAGAGGCGGGGGAGACCAGACAGGCATAGGGCCTTGAGGACTTTGGATGGTGCGCTGGGAGAGGTGGGAAGACGCTGCAAGGCTTTGGGCTGAGGAGTAGCACTTTGGGGCTGATGTCCTGCTGAGTACACTTGAGGAGATACAGTGCGAGGCTAGGGGATACGGGGAAGCAGAGGATGGGGGCGTGGAGATGTGCTGCTGTAGACACGCACCGAGTGGTGTTGATGCCCAAGGTCGAGCCTGCACATGGAGAGTGACGGAGAGTGTTTGCTCAGGCTCGGCAAAGCTTTCAAAAGTAGCAAACTCGGAATCAGCACTTGCCCGTTTCACGAGACTCTGTGCAGGTGGAAGGGGCGTGCAGAATGAGCGTGAGATGTACTTTGTAAGGAAAATACTCAGTCTCCTCTTTTGCAGTCCAGACCATCGGGGTATCTTTCTGGGCCTCAGCTAACAATTCAGTTAAGCCTCCACAGACAGCTTGAGGCGCACTAAAGGGTGTTCCCATACGTGATCACTCACAATCCTCCAAGCAGCCTTGTGAGGTAGGGAGGGCAGGTGTTAGTTCCCTCCTTTGGCCGATAAGGACACGTAGAGTGTTGCCAGAGCTGCACCAGGTCCTTGCTCAAAACCCGCCAACTCCCCACCTTTGGCAGGAGTTAACATAAATCTTTAAGTCACAGGGTCTGGAGATAAGAAAGGAAGTTATAGGGAGAGACAGACAAAAACATCAGATGGAACCAGCAGGGACCAAGATGGCGCCAAATCTGACCTCCGACAGACCCTGAGTCTCACTATACACTGATTTTACTACATTAGCAAATTCAATGATACACCTACTGGTGGCCACGACCGGAGATTAAGGACCAAAAAAGGATAAAAAGAGAGTGGCACCCCACTCCCTCGAAAAGCCCTGCCCCTTCCCAGGTGGACTAACGCACATGCCTCTCCACCATTAGCCTCACTCCTCCTCCCTTTGTCTTTACTCTTTAAAATACAATCCTTTTCACCACGTGGGTGAGAAGCTGATCTGTGAACTAAGTTCTCACTTCTCCATTTTTTGGCCATTGAATCAAGCTTGTGCCGCATTGATCTCAGCTTCATTATTTGGCTACACGAACCCGAATGGAAAAAGAACGTTTCCTAGCTGAGGCAGAGGGCCTTAGCCAAGGTAGGGCCTGGGCACAGTCCATATGACTTAATTCGGTAACGAGAAGTTTCTGCCCAGATCACACAGCTGGTGACAACTGAGGGAGGGAGTGAGTCAAGATCATTTGGCACTGAATTCAGGTTCTTCTCATAACCTGGTTCTGTGCGTCTTAGGCTACCAATTTATCAAGGGAGTAAGCCCAAGGCGAAGAAGATTCACACACAAGTGGATACAGTTGAGTCAAAGAAGACATAACTCGGGCTTCCCTGGTGGCGCAGTGGTTGAGAGTCTGCCTGCTAATGCAGGGGACACAGGTTTGAGCCCTGGTCTGGGAGGATCCCACATGCCGCGGAGCAACTAAGCCCGTGAGTCACAACTACTGAGCCTGCGCGTCTGGAGCCTGTGCTCCGCAACAAGAGAGGCCACAATAGTGAGAGGCCCGCGCACCGCGATGAAGAGTGGCCCCCGCTTGCCACAACTAGAGAAAGCCCTTGCACAGAAACGAAGACCCAACACAGCCCAAAATAAATAAATAAATAAAAGAAGACATAACTCTGTGGGCAGTGACACTGAGGCGCCCCACTTGGCTTCAACAGTAGGGGATTTGTTCTCGTCACATACAGTGATTTAGGATTTTATGCTAGATACTCTTTTGTGTGCTGTTCTACAGGAACTGTGGGACGACATGGCTTGTAAAAAGACACACCATTTGTAGAAGTGACAGGGTGCTATTATTTCTTTTAAAACCCAAGCATGTCTGATCTCACAGAACTTGTTCTTGTGTGAGCCATGGCCCAGGCCCATTTGTAAACCAGGAGGGGAAGGGGAAGAAACCAGAAATTACTTACTAAATAGACATCAAGCACGGAGGCATTATCATCCTGCATTTCCAGAGCATTTGGCTCAGAAGCCAAGTATATGGTCCCCTCTTCCAAGGTAAAGGTTGAACTGGAAGGTAACCCTTTACTGGAAAAATAAAGAAGAATGATGAGCATGTGACCTTCAGAAAAAAATCAAAGGACTTCTCCAAAGTGGTGGCTGAGGTGGGAAAGCTTTGGGGCAAGAAAACAAATTTAGGGCATTTGAAGGAAATATGGTTATACCTAGAGAGATGCTCACTTGAGTTTCAAGGATTTGGCTTTACTGCCAGTGCCTTTTCTCTGTCTACTTCAGCGCGTGAGACACTTCACACTTCTGAAAGGTGATCTGTGGGCTCCACGCCTTGTGAGCGTGGACTGCTGGGAATTTAGAGGCCCACCAATCATCTCTGACTCTGAACAGTTAGCTCTCACTGTTTAAATTCTTCTCTCAACAGTACTGATGCTTTGCTAGTTTATAGAAGATAACCTTGTGCCTCATTAGCAGTGATGATTTCTATTGTTTTTTTTCTTTTTGGCATGAAAGGTTCAATTACATCCATGGTTCTCAAAGGAGCATGGGGGGCTGGTGAAAGCCCAACCTCCTGGGCTTGTAGGATTGAAGGAAGGAAGGACGGAAGGAATGTACAATCTTTCCCCCACTGAAATAAAAATTAGTTATGTTTTTAACCTGTGGAAATTTCCACGTGATGGCTTTGCAGGAACAAAATATCTACAAGCAATGGTGGAAGAGTGTGACGTTGATATTAGAAGAGGTGGGCTAGGGGGCTGGCTGTTGGCCACATGGGACAAACCTGGCAGCGGGCACTAGGGCTGAGAGCCCGAGTGCAGAAGACTGGCCTCCTCGCTCACTCCCCATCACCAGGGCTGCCACCCCTTCGGGCTGAGCTCTGAGCTCACCCCACTGAAAACTCTCCATCTAAGTCATCCTCTGGGCTTTCTGTCTGAGCTTCCCAGCTGGACAGGCGACTACTGAGGACTATTGCCCTCCCCTAGTCTGGGGACTACACATAATTCTACTTGTGTACATGTTTACCTATTAACTGAAGATACATGAAATAGAAATTCTGAGGTTTTCAATATTAAAAAAAATCGTCAAAAGAATTGTGTGGATCTTATTAAATCAGGTTCATTTATATAACATATAATGCAAAATTGTAAGAATCCAGACTAGTAGTAAGAGGAATGAGAAGGGGGGATCTCCCATAGGTCTTCCATTTGGTGATATTTGAGAATGTGGACATTCAGAGATGAAAGCCGCTTCACCTTGGCTTGATATATTTTCTCTTTAAATTCTGGACACAGGTAAAAAGTCCTCTTGCTTTTCAAAAACCCAAGATGGGTTATACGATGTGGGAAACAGAGTCTGTTTTGATTGATTTTAAAGAGCAGGGTGAATGTGGCCTTTTTCCATTGAGCTGATGACTTTATATTGTAAACCTTCACAGATTTCTTGGGTTAAGTAAACCATCAGGTTTCAAGGGATGCTGTTTGGAGAGGCACTGTGTGGTAATGAACATTGCTCCGGTTATTTTCTGGATCAAGAGCAAGGATGCAGTGATGGGTTTTAATTGGCTTTTGCCTTTTAACTGCTAAGATGCCACTTGCTAATCCCGTGTGTAGAGAACAGTTCAGCCTGGTTAAGCCTTATGAGAGAGATGAATGCTTTATCTACTTAAACAGCAAAGCAAGAAACAAAGTGGTCGGAAATTATGTATGGTTCACATTTGATACAATTAAAAAAATCTCTACTGTCTTCTGGGTTATTTTGTAAACATATAATTTATTTGATGAGATTCAAATCTAAGTTTACCTCTTTTTGTCTAAGGTTTTCCTTATGATTTTTAATGATTTCCATCCTAAGATTAAGGGTATAACCAAGAATATTCTAGAAGTGCTTTTTCTTTTTAAATTTAATTTTTTAATAGCACCACATGTAGCATAAAATACAGCAAAAAGTAATCCTTCTCTTTTTCTTTTCCTTTTGTGATCCAGAGTTCACCTCCCTAAGAGTAAATCCATTTTGCAAGTTATTTTTCAATCTAATATTTGTTTTATTTTTGGAGATGATGAGTGAGCCACTAGCATGGTTAAGACTAAATTAAAATAGAAAAAAAAATTAGAGTATTCTTTGGGGTTTAATAGGTACATTTATCGATTCTTTTAGCTAAGATACAATATGATTACAGAAAAAAATACCAGATTTCCTCAGTAGCATATGGCCAACTTTGATAAAATCAAACAAGCATATTTAAAAAAACCCACAAACCTCCTGTTATTTACACTGTTTCTCACATGTATTAGAATAATTCCTATCTTAGTAAGCAGAATATTCTGAGCATCCTTAAATTTGGGGGACAGAAGTGAGGCTCATAGGAACTTATATCCAGATTATATAAAGAACACTTGCAGTAAAAAACCAAAAAGGCAAATAACCCAATTAAAAATGAGCAAAGGATGTGAATAGACATTTCTCCAAAAAAGATATACAAAAGGCCAATAAACCCATGGAAAGATGCTCAACATCATTACTCATTAGGGGGATGCAAATCAAAACCACAATGAGATACCACTTCGCACCCACTAGGCCGGCTATAATAAAAAAGACAGATGATAAAGTGTTGGGGTGGATGTGAAGAAGTGAGAGCCCTCTTACGTTGCTGATGAGCACGTAAAATGATGCAGCTACTTTGGAAAACAGTTTTGTGTATCTTCAAAACCATATGACCCAACAACTCCACTCCTTGGTATATACGTAAGGAAAATGAAAATATATGCCTACACAAAAACTTGAACATGAATGTTCACAGCAGCATTACTCATAATAGCCAACATGTGAAAATAATCCAAATGTCCACCAACTGATGAATGGATAAATAATTCATACAATGGAATATTATTTTGCAACAAAAAATAACAAAGCGCTGATATACGCAACAACATGTGTGAATCGTGAAAACACGGTTAAGTGAAAGAAGCTGGTCGTAAAGGACCACATGTGGTATGATTCCATTTAGGTGAAAGGTACGGAAGAAGCAAATCTATAAGATAGAAGGAGGTTAGTGGCTGCCAGGGGCAGGGGTGAGGGGGCAATAGGGAGTGACTACTATTGGGTGTGGGGTTTCTTTTTAAAGCATTGAAAACACTCTAAATTTAGGTTCTGGTAACAGTTACACAACTTTGTGAATATACTAAACTCACAAAACTGTATACTGTAAATGGGTGAATTTTGTAGTATGTGAAATATATATTAATAAAGTTTTAAAAAAGTTTCATGAGGTACCTAAGGGTCATGATTCTTTTTTTTATATTGAAGAATAGTTGTTTTACAATGTTGTACCAATCTCTGCTGTACAGCAAAGTGACTCAGTTATACACATATACACATTCTTTTTTATATTATTTTCCATTATGTCTTATCACAGGATATTGAATATAATTCTCTGTGCTATATATCAGGACCTTGTTGTTTATCCATTCTAAATGTAATAGTTTGCATCTACCAACCCCAAACTCCCAGTCCATCCCTCTCCCTCCCCCCCTCCCCTTTGGCAACCACAAGTCTGTTCTCTATGTCTATGAGTCTGTTTCTGTTTGGTAGATAAGTTCATTTGTGTCATATTTTAGATTCCACATATAAGCGATATCATATGATATTTGTCTTTGTCTGACTTCATTTAGTAGGATAATCTCTAGGTCCATCCATATTGCTGCAAATAGCATTATTTCATTCTTTTTATGGCTGAGTAATATTGCATTGTGTGTGTGTGTATACATACATACATACATAATACACATATATACACACCACATCTTTTTTATCCATTCATCTGTCAGTGGACATTTAGGTTGCTTCCATGTCCTGGCTATTGTAAATAGTGCTGCTATGAACATTGTTGCATGCATCTTTTCGAACTGAGTTTTTGTCTTTTCTGGATATATGCCCAGGAGAGGGACTGCTGAATCATATGTACCACATAACTCTATTTTTAGCTTTTTAAAGAACCTCCATACTGCTCTCCATAGTGGCTGCACCAACGTATATTCCCACCAAGGGTCATGATTCTAAGCTTGATCTCTCAGTACATAGTATTAGAAATATCAGAAATGTGATGGAATAGATATTTTTAGGTTACATACATTTTAGAATTATCTGTTTTGAATAAACCCCCGATTTATTTGCCGGTCATTCAGAAAACATCTTCTTTTTCCTAATAGAGAAAAAAATTCTAGTTGACCTGACATGAGAGAGTTGGGCTCTGCGATTTCAAGGCCTGAGGTGGAGAGCTGCTGCGTGCAGGCTGGGGAAGCCTGACCATCTGCAGTGTCACAGGGCCAGTGCTGCTGAAGCACGAGCAGAGGTAAGGGGACCTTTATCCTGGAGGATGCTTTGCCTAGAAGGTGCAGATTGCTGGCCCACAGACCCAGTCTGGCTGGGAGAAGTGTGTTTTGGGCCCAAGGAGATTTTTTTTAATTTGAATGATTGCTAAATTAAGAAACAGGAAATTCCTACCAAACCCAGTTTTCCACAGCTTCTTATGAGAAACGAGAAGAGCAGGCAACTCTGAGCCCACATTTCTGAGTAGCGATGAGGTTGCGGCACGTCCTTTCTGGTTCCCCAGGGTCCCCACTGCTCTCTTCAGCGTCACACCTGGCCTGTTCTACCCATCTGCATCACCTCTGCCTGGCCCCTCTGTGTATGTGTCAGCCCAACATCCCTACTCCGCTGATGAGGGGACTTAAGGCCTGAGGAGGCACAGTAATTCGCCCAAGGTCACACTGCAGTTGAATAGAGCTGGGATATAAACTTTGTTTTCCAATTAAACACTTTTTCTATGGTCATCTGTGATGAAATTTTAGAAATTTGCCACTGCAGAAGTTGAGGGAGCTGAGGCCAATGTACCTAGGGAGCTTGAAAATCATCATATAAACCAGCAAAAACAAATGCAGGATTTGAGAATAATAAACATTTGAGAATACTAATAAAGATTTGAGAATAATAATAAACAAATGCAGGATCTGAGGATAAATGAGAATAATAATACCAAACATGCAGGATTGTTGTGAGCTTGATATGAGCTGTGGAGATCTTCTGTTTGAGAAGAGTTATGATGGCCAGAAAGGTTTGAGGAAAAGTAAGTAGGTAGAGTATGCTTTCTAAGCCACATATCTATCTTTCTCAAAAAGTTAAGAGTTACCATATGAGCCGGCAATCTCATTTCTGTTCCCCCAGTGTTATGGGCTGGAATGTGTGCCTCCCCCAACCCTCCATTTATATCTTGAACTCTTAACCCCCAGTACTTCAGAATGTGTCTGTATTTGGACATAGGCTCTTTAAAGAGGTGATTAAGGTTAAGTGAGATCATTGGGGTGGCTCTAATCCAATATGACTGGTGTCCTTATAAGAAGGGGAGGAGATTAGGACACAGACAGAGAAAAGACCCTGTGAAGATAGCGGGAGCAGACGGCCGTCTACAAGTCAAGCAGAGAGGCCTCAGAGTAAACCAACCTTGCTGACACAGTGATCTCAGACCTCTAGCCTCCAGAACTGTGAGAAAATACATTTCTGTTGTTCAAGCCACTCAGTCTGTGGTACTTTGTTATGGTAACCCTAAAACTAATATACCCATGTTCACAGCAGCATTTTTCACAGTAGCCTATAGGTGGTATCATTCCACCTACTTCCTCATGTAAGTAGTCAAATGCACAGAGATAAGAAAGTAGAAGGGTGGTTGCGGGGGCTGAGGGGAGGGAGGAAATGGGGAGTTGTTTAATGGGTACAGAGTTTCCGTTTTGCAAGATGAAAAGGTTCTGGAGATTGGTTGCACAACAATGTGAATGTACTTAACACTGTTGAACTGTACACTTAAAGATGGTTAAGATGGTAAATTTTAAGTTATGTATATTTTACCACAGTTTAAAAAAGTAATTAATATTCATTATTAAAAATAATAAATATCTAATAGTTCACAAGAACAACAAAGCTATTTAAGCTTCCAATGTTTTAATACTTAAAACAAAATGACATATAAATATATAGCTCTATATAAATAATCAGGCATTTATAAAGTCCCATTAAATGCACTCAGAATAATCTGACATTATATACAATGGAATATTACTCAGCCATAAAAAGAAACAAAATTGAGTTATTTGTAGTGAGGTGGATGGAGCTGGAGTCTGTCATACAGAGTGAAGTAAGTCAGAAGGAGAAAAACAAATACTGTATGCTAACACATATATATGGAATTTAAGAAAAAAAAAAGTCATGAAGAGCCTAGGGTTAGGACGGGAATAAAGACACAGACCTACTAGAACATGGACTTGAGGATATGAGGAGGGGGAAGGGTAAGCTGTGACAAAGTGAGAGAGTGGCATGGACATATATACACTACCAAACGTAGGGTGGATAGCTAGTGGGAAGCAGCTGCATGGCACAGGGAGACCAGCTAGGTGGTTTGTGACCACCTAGAGGGGTGGGATAGGGAGGGTGGGAGGGAGGGAGACGCAAGAGGGAAGAGATATGGGGATATATGTATATGTATAACTGATTCACTTTGTTGTAAAGCAGAAACTAACACACCATTGTAAAGCAATTATACTCCAATAAAGATGTTAAAAAAAATAGCAAAAGCTATATAATCAGTTGATTAATCTTTAAAAAATATTTGTTATCTTCATTATTCAGTATGTACTGAGTGAGATCAGAGTACAGAACTGGCATTTTACTTCCCTAAAACTCTTAGATTAGGTCCTACCTACTGCCCAAGAAAGAATGAGAATACACCCTAGGGAAACAGATACCTGAGCAGATAAGGCATTCCAGGCAGAGCATGAACTTTGGAATCAGATGACTGGCTTTGAATTCTGGCTCTTCCTCTTAGCTGTGTGTGTGATACTGGATGAGTTTCTTAACCCCTCTGAACTCCAGTTTCCCACATGTAAAATGAGAATAATAATACCAAACATGCAGGATTGTTGGAGTGATGAGTGATAACGAATGTACAACACAAACAGCCATTGTTGCACATTGTATTCTAGGTGCCAGGATGCAGCAGAGATTAAAATAAACAGAGATCTCTGCCTCATGGAACTTACATAGCACTGAGGAGAACAGATAACGAGAAAAATACCTAAAACACATATTATGTTGGTCAAAAGCACCAAGGAGAAAAATAAAGCACAGAAGGGAGAGAAGTGAGTGAGTGGCATAGACCATTTCCAAGCAGCGTACTTTCCGGGCTCTGCCATTGGAGATTTTGGGGTCTCAGGCATGAGTCAGACACTAGGGGACACATCCAGGTCTCCTATACTCCATGCGACACACTAGCAAGCCCTCTGAAGCCCCACTGAAGTCCCTTTCCCTGGGCTGGGACAGGCACCCCCACTCCCTGACAGCTCTCTCCAAATATCACACTCAAACTGCCAACTCTTCTTGGCTTCTCTAACTTCTTTTAGGGACTGGAGGTGGTGGTCAGCTAACGGTTTTTGACCACTTCCTTTGCATGTCCTGCAGTCTCACACCTTGCTTTTGTTTTGGGTCTCTGGTGAAACTGATAGTAAAAATATTTCAGTTTAACATTCCGTTATGTTATTTTTAGCAAAGAGGTTAGTAAAGGTTATACAGGAAAATGATTCACATAGGACATAAAGTATTATCTGGGCTTTAAGAACCTTTATACTATACTTTGAATGTGTATGTCATTGCTACTTAAAAAATTAATGAAGAGCAATTATTAAAAGAGTAGGGAGGTAATGTAAGAATAAACCATCCAACCTAAATAAAGGCATCCCTAGCTGACAGCAAATTCCTCCTTCTTTGAAGAGGCCCCAAGTAGAAAGGTAAGATATGTTCTAAAAGGGATTTTCGGGACTTCCCTGGTGGCGCAGTGGTTAAGAATCCGCCTGCCAATGCAGGGGACACGGGTTCGATCTCTGGTCCGGGAAGATCCCACATGCCATGGAGCAACTAAGCCGGTGCGCCACAACTACTGAGCCTGTGCTCTACAGCCTGCGAGCCACAACTACTGAGCCCATGTGCCACAACTACTGAAGCCCGTGTGCCTAGAGCCCGTGCTCGGCAACAAGAGAAGCCACCACAATGAGAAGCCCACGCACTTCAACGAAGAGTAGCCCCCGCTCGCCTCAACTAGAGAAAGCCCACGCACAGCAATGAAGACCCAATGCAGCCAAAAATAAATAAATTTTTTTAAAACGGGATTTTCACTTAAATGTTTATGTCACTGATCAATTTCATGTTCATTTCTCTTCAGTTCTGACACTGGGAAATATTCTTGCTATTGCCCTGTTTTCTTACTCACTGTTGATTTCCTGGGCACAAGCCTATTTGGAATCAATTTCTAATTTCTCTGGCTGAGAGTTTTCCAGATTCCGTTTTAAGGGTCACTTTTAAGTGAGAGCATCTCTCTTGGGTAGAATGCCTTCCAAACCCAGCGATCCAGTCAGAGGGCCTGCCATTCCTCAGCCTTGCAGCTTGGGAAGATCCATGTCTAGAAGCAATTTTACGTGAATGGGTTTAAAAGTCTGGCTGGCTGCCTGGGTTCTGCACCATCAAGTTTTGCCACAGTTCCCTCAATTGAGACTGTCTGAGGGCTAATTGCACCTAATTTGCAACAAGGCGCTCAGGAAACCGTTAATCTATCTAGTTCTGTTCCTCCCTTGTAAAAGCAGAGGAACTGCCAATATTTTTCAGCTGCTCTGTGCTCTGGTCTCTGCACACATCACAAACTTGTCACAGGTAAGAGCAGTACAAGGAGGGGGAATGTTATTGTCCTCCTAGCTCCCTCTGGGAGCTGACATTAATGGTTCTCTGATGCCACGCAGGCTTCTCTGTCATTTACAAAAATGCTCCTTTCTGTTACCAGCAACATTAGTTTGGCTTCATTGGAGAGCATTAGCCTGGCTGGACTGCTGAAAACAGACATCAGTCATTTAGTAGCCTGGAACACTCTGATTTCTGTTTGCAGACCTAATGAGTGTTTTATAGCTAATTCTCCTGAAGGCATTTGCTCAGAGAACATAGGGTTTTTGTCTTTTAAAAGCACAGTTTCTGTCTTTGGAAAGTCATCCTCTCACTGCCTTAATTTCTTTTTGGTCAAAGTAACATCATAATGTATCATACAATACAGATGACTTATGATGAAATAAACAACCTCCTGCTCTCACCTGCACCCCAGTCATCTCCCCAAAGGCGGCACCTTTCACCATTTCTCTTTTTAGCCCTTCTGGTGGTTCCCTTCATATCTTTTGATGAATCAGGGAATAAAATATATTCTCAACTCAAGGCAGCATCTATTGATTCAATATAAAGGATGTTTGCCTACCCCTACTTCGTACTTCCTCCCAACATTTGCTATTTATATTTTATTTATTGTGTAACTGTAAATCATATACTTAACTTTTTCTAGTCCATCAACCACAAACCATATATCTTTAATTTCCCATATTATTTACTCTTTGTCCCTGCTTTCCTCTCTCACTCTGTATTAGATACACTTTAAAAAGATCTTTAAAAATCTTTACTTTGTCTTGGCTAGTCATACTTATATTCCTTTATTCTTATCTTGTAGCTATAACCAATTTTTCCTGCTTGTCCATGGACTGATTCTAAAATTAGAAAATCAATACACAGAGTTTAATATTATTATGACTATGTAAATGTTGTTAATGCCTGGCCAACAGTGTGTTAGGGTTACATTTCCCTCTCTGGATTCAAAATCATGATTGCTGGGCCATGCAAGAAAAATGTTCCCATCATCAAGGTTAACTGGAATCTCTGTGTGTTTTTTTTTTTTTTTTTAAACTTTTGCTCAAATTCCTACCACGTTTTAGTCTGCTTCATGGTTGGAGGTTTTTGCCCTTTAGAAATGGACTGAATGCCATGTGGGTAAAACCCAGGGAGCATCTGGACTAAGTGTGGAGGCCTGAAGACAAGCCCTGCTTCTCGGATTATGAGTTACAACGCTGGGCAAGTCATGACCCTGAGGTCCTGGTTCCTCCTCTGAAAGTGAGAACGGCAGTCCCCGTCCAGCCCACCTCCCAGGGCCATCGAGAGGACCAAGCCAGAACATGCAAGTGAAAGAAAGGCAGACAGAGGGTAATGCTCTTCTGTATAAACTACCTGCAGTATCACTATGACTTCTACCTCCGGGACTCTGCTTGTTTCCTGGGGGTGGGGGGAGGGGGTGTTTGTTTGAGGAGGTCTGCTGGCATAGACAGATTTATCATAACACTTTGGAAAGAATTCTTTTTCTGCTAGTCTAAGTTTAGCTACCGGAACACTGATGATAACAAATGTGGACAGGAAAGCTCTACTTGCAGAGAAAATCGACAAGTATAGCCCAGTCTCACTTAAAGGCTACAAATACTTGTTCAGTCCTAGAGACACACTCTGCGTATGGGCAGGCCCACCCCAGCATGACTCAGGCACTTCTGATGTGATGATCAAGGCAAGGCCACATGCCCCTCTTGGAAAAGCTCACCTCTGGCTGGGGTGGCTTGGGGGTGGAGGCTGCTCTAGGGTCTGGAGTTCTGAAGCCCTGGCACCAGGGTGCCTATTTGCAGCTGGGATAGTGTCGGCCTGCAGCGAGTCTCATGCCTGTGCCAGGATGAGCATCTCCTTCACGCCAAGCTCCTTGGTTGAGTGTACAGGCACATCTGCAAGACCCCCACCACCACCACCACGCCCCTCCCGCCAAGTATGGACCCAGAGAAGTGGGAAGCCCTTGGCCATGGTCACTGCATCCAGAATGCTTTACCGCTCACTTTCCTAACTTACCCTGCCAGATAGGAGGCTTTCAGAAAGATCTGATGCTTTCTTTCTGTCTTCTCTCCTTTTCAGCCACTTCCATGCTTTCCCACTTTGGCTGTTTTTAGACAAGGAGGCTGCCTGTTTCTAATAAAGGCAAGCAGAGCGGCAGGCTCTCTCTTTGGAATTGAGCAATGGCTGCCTTATGGGTCTAACACTTGGGTTTAACCCTCGTCTCTCCCTGCGTAAGTGACACCTGAGGCACAAACACTGTTGTAGACAGAACACAAAGAGTAGCACTTTGAACTGGCAGGCGAAGAGAGAGGCAAACAGTGTGCTGCCAGGTCTATTAATTCTGGGGACCGGAAGCCACAGCTGCTGAGAGAGCTGGCAGCAACTGAGCTCCTGCGACCAGCAGCTTCAGAAGCAAGCAGAGGAAGGAGGTCAGGGCCCTCCGTCTGAGGAAAACGTGTGTACGTGTGTGGGTGGTGGCTGGAGGGAGAATGCTTTCAAAAAGGAACCCCCATCCAAGTTCAGGGAACTTTTCCACCATATATCTCTAGGAGATTTATTTTTCTTTTCAACATCCTCCCACACACATTTGGGACGAAGTGAGAGAGCGGCATGGACATATATACTACCAAATATAAAACAGATAGCTAGTGGGAAGCAGCCGCACAGCACAGGGAGATCAGCTTGGTGCTTTGTGACCACCTAGAGGGGTGGGATAGGGAGGGTGGGAGGCAGGGAGACGCAAGAGGGAAGAGATATGGGGACATATGTATATGCATAACTGATTCACTTCGTTATAAAGCAGAAACTAACACACCATTGTAAAGCAATTATACTCCAATAAAGATGTTAAAAAAAAAAAAGTCATGAAGAACCTAGGGGTAAGATGGGAATAAAGACACAGACCTACTAGAGAATGGACTTGAGGATATGGGGAGGGGGAAGGGTAAGCCGTGACAAAGTGAGAGAGTGGCATGGACATATATACACTACCAAACGTAAAACAGATAGCTAGTGGGAAGCAGCCGCATAGCACAGCAAGATCAGCTAGGTGGTTTGTGACCACCTGGAGGGGTGGGATAGGGAGGGTGGGAGGGAGATGCAAGAGAGAGGAGATATGGGGATATATGTGTATGTATAGCTGATTCACTTTGTTATAAAGCAGAAACTAACACACCATTGTAAAGCAATTATACTCCAATAAAGATATCGAAAAAAAATAAAGCTAGCAGTCCTCATTGACGGTGATGTTTATACTGTGATGATTGCATTACAGACATTATTTCATTTAATCACCAAAGATCCTCCTGATACGATGACCAAAAAAGCACATGAAAAGATGCTCAATATCACTAATCATTAGAGAAATGCAAATCAAAACTACAAAGAGGTATCACCTCACACCGGTCACTATGGCCATCATCAAAAAATCTACAAACAATAAATGCTGGAGAGGGTGTAGAGAAAAGGGAACCCTTCTACACTGTTGGTGGGAATGTAAATTGGAACAGCCACTATGGAGAACAGTATGGAGGTTCCTTAAAAAAACTAAAACTAGAACTACCATACGACCCAGCAATCCCACTGCTGGGCATATACCTGGAGAAAACTGTACTTTGAAAAGATACAGGCACCCCAGTTTTCATTGCAGCTCTATTTACAATAGCCAGGACGTGGAAGCAACTTAAATGTCCATCAACAGAGGAATGGATAAAGAAGATGTGGTACATACATACAATGGAATATTAGCCATAAAAAAGAACAAAATAATGCCATTTGCAGCAACATGGATGGATTGTAATACTGAGTGAGGTAAGGCAGACAGAGAAAGACAAATGTCATATGATATCACTTATATGTGGAATCTAAAAAAAAAAAAGGTACAAATAAACTTCTTTACAGAACAGAAGTAGAGTCTTGGATGTAGAAAACAAACTTATGGTTACCAGGGGGATAAGGTTGGGGGAGGGATAAATTGGGAGACTGGGATTGACATATACACAGTACTATATATAAAATAGACTAATAAGAACCTACTGTACAGCACAGGGAACTCTACTCAGTACTCTGTAATGGTCTATATGGGAAAAGAATCTAAAAGAAAAAAAGAGTGGATATATGTGTATGTATAACTGATTCACTTTGCTGTACACCTGAAACTAACACCACACTGTAAATCAACTATGCTCCAATAAAGATTAAAACAATAAAGATCGCCCTGTTAGGTTGGGTCTCTTCCTATTTATTTTGTACATGTGAGTTTTAAGGCTAACGTATCTAACCACAGTTAATAAATGGTGGCACTGGATTTGAACCCAGGCCTGACTCTGGAGCAATGCCACACATATTCCCTCAAGTGTCCAACCACTGCAAAAAATTCACCCTTTGCTATGTTCCTAAGATATCCCCAGCAACAATGGTTTAATGATATAAAAGAAAAAAGGACATATATAAATCTGTTTCCAAATGACAAATCTATTACTATAAATAAGTCTTGATTATCTGACTTAAGACAGGCAGGAATAGATATTAGAGAACAGCAAGAGGAACTCTGATACCCCCATACACAAAAATTAATTTGAGATGGATCACAGACAAAATGTGAAAGCTAAAACTATTCAGCTTCCAGGAGAAAACAAAGGGGAATGTCTCCTTGACCTTGGGGGGTCATGACTAGGAAGGCACAGAAGGGAACTTCTGGTATGAGGGGAATATTCTTTATCTCGATCTGGGTGATGGTTAATGGAGTGTACACATTTTTGTCAAAATTTACGAAACTATACGCTTAAAATTTGTGCATTTTACTGTACACAAATTATATTTCAACAATGAACTGTCTGCATGAAAAAACAGTATCTGCTTTTCTACTCACAAAACTATAAGCCATCCATTCAAATGTATACTGAGTGCCTACTTCATCCAGGTACTGTGCTGAAAGTGAAAAATAAGTTGGTAAACAGTTCTCACATGGCTGAGTCACTGGCTTAAGGAGCTTTCAAAAAAGTTGGTGAGATGATAGATGTTAAAAAGAGGAAAATGACTATATATATATCATTATTATCAAATATAAACATGCAAACACCCTCAGATAAGTGGCATGCACTGAAAACAGTACTCTAGCTAGAGAAAAGCACCACAAAGGCAACAGGAACTGGGACCTTTTAAATCACAGGGGACCCATGGCCTCCATGGTATGTGGAAGAATAAGCTAGAACAAGAGGCAGGGTAGCTGACTTCTGGTACTAACTTGGCACTAAGTGTGGTGTGTGTGGTGTGGGTAAGCCGTTTAACTGCCCTGAGCCCCGGTTTCCTCCTTTGTAAAAATCAGGGCTTTGAACTTGGAAAGGTCCTTCCAGCTTTCAAAAGCTTTGATCCTTAGCCTAGTTGGCCCTCTTTCAACTTCCCCAGAAAACCAAGTCTGAGGTCAGAGCAGCCTATCAGGAATACAGTGAAATGGAAATGCCCGTGCTGTGTAAGCCAATGGAACCAATAAGGGTTTAAGATAAAGTGAACAAATAATTCCGAACCACAGCACCCTTACCCCCTACACTGTACCTCAATGACATGACTCCCACGGATGGTGGTTTGTAGTCAGATACTCTGCAATCTCTTTACACTTACTTCCTAGCAGGACTGGGGAAAAAGATTCCAGAAAAAGAAATCCTTATTGAGAGAGATGGTGCTCTAGGTTAAATTGTATCCCCTTAAAAGTTGTATTTTGACAACTTAGCCCTCAGTACCTCAGAATGTGACCTTATTTGGGAATAGGGTCATTGCAGATGTAATTAGTTAAGATGAGGTCATACTGGAGTAGGGTGGGCCCTACTGCAGTATGACTAGTGTTGTTATAAAAAGGGGACATTTGAACACAGACATGCACACAGGGAGAATGCCATGTCACGATAAAGGCAGAGACCAGGTGATGCCTCTGTACGCCAAGGAATGCCAAAGATTGCCAGGAAATCACCAGAAGCCAGGTGACAAGCATGAAACAGATTCATCCCCACAGTCCTCAGAAGGAAGCAGCGCCGTCAACATCTCAGATTCCTGGCCTCCTGAACAGCGAGACAAGCCACCCGGCGTGTGGTACTTTGTTACGGCCACCCCAGCAAACTAGTACAGGTGGTATAAATGCTTAAAGGAAAACCCTGCCTTGGCCAGTGGGCTGGGGCTCACTAACTTTCCCTTCCTTTCCTTAGCCCATAACATCAGTAAACTTAACCTTCAGGAAATTTATAATTTGGGTACCTGAAAAACGTACTATTCCTTTTCTTTGCTAAACACTACATTTCCTGTTTTTAAAAAGTAAGGCACTCCAGGAAAATCTCCCAAACATTTGTTGAGCCTACCAGGAATATCCAGATAGTGTTTGTGCCTTAGCTTTCGGACTCCACTCAGGTCCTCCTCATGTCAATGTCCTAAACATGCACTGGGTGGAAATGACCACCTCAGCACATAAGTGGCATCATTTACTCAAAATCCAAATTACTATCAAGTCTGCAGAAGCTGCTGGAAAAAAATAATACGAGAACAGATTACAAGGCAGCTTTGCTCTCACAGATGTACACTGTAATTATCACTGTTCAGGGCTATCAGAAAACCATTAGCAGAATTGAATTTTAGTGGGCCTGCTAGCTTCAAAGAGGTGCATAATGACTTGAAGGTTTCTCACATGTGGCCGGGCCACGGCCAAACTAATTATAAGCTCTGACTGGAATAATCGGAAAATGTCACAGAAACTACTGGTCTCTGCTGGACAGGTCAACACCCTGTCTGGAGTCATTAGGAACAGAAGGAGCTTAAGGAGAGAGAAATCGCACAGAGCCCTAGTTTGCCAAGGATGGGAGGTGGCTGGCTGAGATGGGTGGGAATAGAGTATTGGCATCTCTGAGAAGAACTGGGAATTGTTCTGGCTTCCAAATCATGGCTCAGCTTTAATTCTCTCTCGCAGTGGTCCTTTTATACACCAAAACCCTTCTTTTAAGTTAAGGAATAAAACTAGGTGCTTTAGAATCAACAGTCAGGACACCCCATTAGCTTCAATAGTGGTTCTCGTACAACCATGCATTAGAATTCACAGGCTCAGGAAGCTGAATTTTTACCCACTTGCTGTTTCTGAAGCAGGTGGTTCTAGAACCTGTAGTTTAAGAAATACTGCCTTATAGACACAGGAAGAAAAATACTGCATGATCTCATTTACATGAGGAGATTTCAGGTGCTCTCACCACACACACACACACACACACGCACGCACGCACGCACGCGCGCGCACACACACACACACACACACACACAAACTTCCAGTTATAAGATAAAATAAGTCCTGGGGATGGAATGGACAGCATGGTGACTGTAGTTAACAATACTGTACTGTGTGTCTGAAAGATGCAGACAGAGTAGATCTTAAAAACAAACAAAATCAAACCAAACCAACTAAAACAGACACAAAACATAGTCCCTACCTTTAAGAGTCCATAATCTAGTGAAGAAACAAGCTAACTTCGAGTTAATAAAACCAATTCCTAGTCTCAAAAAAAAAAAAAAGTAACTATGTGAGGAGATGGATATATTAATCAGCTTGACTACAGTAACCATTTCACTATGTATAGCAACTCATCATGTTTTACACCTTAAACATATGCCATTTTTATTAAAAGTATATACTGTAAAAATAAGAGTTCTGGGGGAGAACAGTTTGTAATAACCTATGCAAAATAAGAACAGGAAATATAAGTTCCAAATGTATTCAGCACGATAAAACTTTGCATATGTATTATTTCCTATGTAATTTTTGGGAAACTAGTATTTTAGAGAAATGGTCATAGGCATTCAAGTTAATATATCAGGTTGTCATAAATAAACACTAAAACCTAAAAAGAAAAAAGAAATACTGGCTTAACAGAATGGTAAGGCAGTGGGACATGCAGTCCAGACATGGTGTGGTATGCGTCTACGAATGACTAAGGACCAGAACGGCCCATCCTGGGGAGCCTGGCAAAGCATGAGGAAGATGTTGGTCACTGCTGAAGGGCCTTGCCCCATGCCTTCGAGGTTCAATGCTGGCTCTGCTCTGCAGCTGCGGTTGAGAGTGCCTGCAGGGGTCAGCGTCCAGTTCTGTAGGCTGGACCTGGCTGGTGTTCAGGAGCTCTGAATACCATTGACTTTACTGGGGTCAGATATGTAGCCATTTACCAGGTGTCACGCTCAAGAAATCCTACCTTCCAGAAAAAACATATAAGTCATCTAATAAATGATTAGGCACTTTGTAAAACACCATAAAAAAGGCTACCCATTATTTTACACTGTTCACATACCTGACTCTTTGATATGTGTAAATGTGCTTAGCAATCTGTAAATACAAATATTAATGTTTAAAAGTTGTCACTGAAATTATACCCTTTCCCATTTATTCTACCTACTCTGGAGAAGTCTAAATTATCCATTTTTGGAGTTTGATTTAGGCTATTAATTTTGGATAATGCCTATCTTTCATATGCATGTCTACATCCTATTAATGTAAAATTTCTCAATGGCTATTAATAAAAATGTTCTCAAAGTATTTACCATTCAGAGCCCTCCACAGCATTTCCTTAGATGACGTAGTTATACGACACGTGAGTTGATTTAGGAAGAGGCACCTGAAAGCTTTGGTTCTCCCCTCGTGGTTTCCCCTTCTAACCAGTGTTACGTAGCTGCCACTTAGGCAGTTACTCCATCTCTCTGAGACTGTTCTTTATCTATATGATAACTTTCCTTGTTTAACACAAGGCTGACGTGAGTAATTTATATGCAAGTGTCTCCCACGCTTCTTGCCCTTGGAACATCCTCTTCTCCACTAAAGCTGGAGGTGCCTGAATTTACCTCCTCGTTGGCCCCTTGCCTCTAGCAATATATATAGGATTCAGTGACGTAACTCTTATAAAGTCTGTCGCTCGTGTTGAATACATTTTAGCTCTTATTAATATTATCACTGAAGAGAATTATAAGAGACATTTTATGGACTTCAGTGGCATATAAGGAGTGGTGTACTGGGAAGTGTTTAACAACTAGAATTTTGGGAAAAATGTCTGTGTATATATATGTTTACTATAAATTTTACTGGCAAAGAATGTGTAGCACACAATATACAAAAAATAATAAAACATGCAATAGTCTTTACTGTCAATTCCATATAACCAATTGATTGTCATAGAATGCTTTTGTTGAGTTTGGTAGAACTGCCTCCACAGCCAACTTATGATTGCAGCAGATGACTGTGTAGTTCTAACATGATGTTGGTTGGTATTTTCCTTTACATTAATAAGACAAAAATAAAATAAAGACACTCGTCAGAACTTCACTCATTTGTCAATGATATGAGCTACTTTTCTGATGAGTGGAAAAACAGTTTTCAAATAATGGAAAATTACTTCCTCAATATGTTATGCTATTGACAATACAATGGCTATAGATATGACACACTCTGAAGGTTTAAAAAGAGATGATTAACAAAACAATAAATCTAGCCCTGACTTATAGCGCTTGACAATTGCCGTGGAATAAATACTTCTGCTTCAGTTTACCAATGTGATGTCGCTGAATGAGGAGCTGGAATGGAATGCACCATAGAAGACTACCTAGCATTCCCATGATACAGATCCAGTGTACATAAACAACCTCAAGGGCAAATAACAGTAGGTATATAGTGAAGTAATTAGGAAGGGATGACCTTTGAGTATTATCTTTTAAAAAATATAACTCATTTAGTTGTTAGTTTATGTAATTTAATTTCTAATAATGGCTGTGCTTAACAACTGGCTTGCAAAATTTCACAGTTGACTCTCAAGAGCCAGAAGGAGCGGGCTCCAGCACACAGCTGGACAAACGCTAAAGGAAAACCTTAGGAGACATTTTGGACACAATCTATTGGAGTTGCTGCTTCCATCGGAATCACTATGGCTGCTGGCAAAATGTTACCAGTCATGCTTTGTGACCACCTAGAGGGGTGGGATAGGGAGGGTGGGAGGGAGACAGAAGAGGGAGGGGATATGGGGATATATGTATACATATATCTGATTCACTTTGTTATACAGCAGAAACTAACACAACATTGTAAAGCAATTATATTCCAATAAAGATGTTAAAAAAAAATGTTACCAGTCAGTGAACAATAGAGCCTGGTGGGATTTCAGAATAATCAAATCTATACATCCATATGCAATTTCTTAATCAACAGACATTAAAAATACAATTGCATGAACATTTCAACTTTGAAGAGTGAGAGCCCACTCCTTTTAGTTCTACAAACTGAGAGCTAGAAAAGAGTGTATACCTTCTTGTAGGGAAGATAATATATATTTAGGGAATAAAATCTACAACATTTGGATGAACAAAAGTTCATCTATCTTGGTATTAATGACCTACTTTGTTTACCCAACGCTTTTCTTCACATTGCAGGAAAGATGATCTCAGATGATCCCCTTGATGCAATACTGCCTGTGTAGGACAATTTCCTACTAATTGCCAGGAACAACCAAACACCAGCGGTAATCGTGAAAGCGTAGGCCAGTCCTGTTCCAAGTACATAATGAATAAGCATCTAAAAGACTTGACACAGTATCTGGTCTTGACAACCTATAATTAACCCCGGCTATAATTCTAGATGGAACAGAGTTTCAGTGAAAAACAATTTCAGGGAAAACAAATGCTCCTTTAAATAAATTTAGACTTCACCGGGCAATGGTTTTGGAAAGTCAGCCTCAACCCTCATAATATTTAAGAAAGGATCAGTGGAAAGGTCACTGGATTCAGAGTTGAAGGACCTAGATTCTGCTCTTGATTCTGCTACTACCTATCTTGTGCGCTGAGTGATGCTGAATAAGTAATGTCACCTCTATTTACCTTAGTTTCCTAATTTTTATTTATTTTCTAAAAAATATTTATTTATTTATTTTTGGCTGCATGGGGACTTCATTGCTGCGTGCAGGCTTTCTCTAGTTGTGGCGAGCGGGGGCTATTCTTCTCTGTGGTGCACGGGCTTCTCATTGCGGTGGCTTCTCTTGTTGCGGAGCACGGGCTCTAGGTACACGGGCTTCAGTAGTTCTGGCTCATGGGCTCTAGAGCGCAGGCTCAGTAGTTGTGGCGCACGGGCTTAGTTGGTCCGTGGCATGTGGGATCTTCCTGGACCAGGGATCGACTCCGCATTGGCAGGCGGATTTTTTGTTTTTTTTGTTTTTTTTTTGGCGGTACGTGGGCCTCTCACTGTTGTGGCCTCTCCCGTTGCGGAGCACAGGCTCCGGACGCGCAGGCTCAGCGGCCATGGCTCACGGGCCCAGCCGCTCCGCGGCATGCGGGATCTACCCGGACCGGGCCGCAAACCCGTGTCCCCTGCATCGCCAGGCAGACTCTCAACCACTGCGCCACCAGGGAAGCCCGGCAGGCGGATTCTTAACCACTGCCCACCAGGGAAGTCCCTAGTTTCCTAATTTTTAAAGTAAAAGTGTTGGGCTAAATAATGGCCAGTTTTTTTAAATGAGGAAGTCAACCTCCATAATCAAAAGCATTTCATGTCCCATGATAGAATTAAAAATTAAAACGCAACAAATATATCCTCCATGTAACTCCCTTGAACAACCGTTAAGACCCTCTTACAGATTTTCAATGTCACACGCCTCTTTGTTCTCGTGAACACACACTGTGATTCCTCTAGTTTCCAAATGTACACTTGACCTTCTTTCAAATGTGTATTCTCAGTTTTCCCTATTGAAGCTTGTTTACTTGTGAGAACAAGGCTCTCTTTTCTAGTAGCTCATAAAGCAATTCCCAGAAGGGGCTGTTGTGGGAGGTGTAGGATATGCCCAGGTACAAAAGATATCTTATAATGTTGATATGTTAGGAAGACAGGGTATGGTGGTCCCAGCCCCTTGGCTGGTGAGTATTCTTCTACCTCTGGCAGTGTAGTTCTTCAAATGGCTAAGTCTTACTTTAAAATGCTGAGTCTGTGGTCTTTTTCGACACTGTCCAATTAAAAAATTCTGCACTTTTAAGCATATCGTGCCTGAGATTAAACAACCACAAAAACCACCACCCCTAAGAATAGTAATAGTTGCCCCTTATCGAGACACTGAACCTGGCCCTTTCTATATATTATCTCATTTACAATGTTACCAACCTATCAAAGTGGGTATTATCAACACAGTTTCATACCTGAAGCAAAGGAGGTCCTGAGAAGCTAAGTACTGTGCCCGAAGACCCAGGTTTGGCAGGCTAGTAAGTGTATGATCTCCCTTACCCTACCTGCCACTGCAGATTAAAACCCCAGCACGACCCAGGCAAGACTGATGCCTGTCTTGGTTTTGAACAGGGAAGAGAGCAGTGAACAGCTTAGAGAGATTCAGTGCCTGGCAGTTTCACCAATAACATCGTTCATGAGACACAGTTGGGAGCTGGGGCAGAATGCCCACTTTGAAGTGAATGTGACACTTTACCAAACAAAGCTTTACCATCAACACATGCAAAAAAGGGTCCAACCCAGTAAGGACTGTCTAACACATTATCCAACCCAGTAAGGACTTCCGTGCTAAGATGAAAACCTTACCTGCAGAATGTACTGAAATATTATTTGTTAGAAAAGCATGGGAAATATCTATAGACGCTATGTATATTTCACAACTGCGTGAATATACAACTTTATTAAGCAACTATCACAACAAGCTCTCAACTGGCTATTAAATGTGATCCAGATTTAAACATCAAAATGATTCTATGATAATGCCAAGCACTGGCAAGGTTGTGATGCAACTAAAACTGCTATACTTTGCTGGGGGCAGTGTACGGTGAAAACGATTTGAAGAAAAGCATACTTATCGACCCAGCAATTCCAATCCTAGGTATACACCCCCTAAAAATGCATGCATGTGATACCAAAAGTCATGTAGGAGAATATCCTTAGGAGCTTTATATAGTAGCCCTAAACCAGAATCAACACAAATGTCTATTATCAATAAACAAATATTGGTACACAATGGATACTATTCAGCAATGAAAATTAATAAATATAGCCACACCAAACAACATGGATGAAACCCACAAACATAATAATATGGAGCAAAGAAGCTGGATACAAAAGAGTACATGGTATGATTCTATTTATATAATGTCCCAAATCAGGCAAAACTAACAAACAGCATTAGAAGTCAGGCGGGTGGTGAGGTTTGGGAAGGAGGAAGTGGGTAGTGATTGTAAAGGGCCTTGAGAGGGCATCCGAGAAAAATAGCAACAAAAAACACAATTCTATGAGGTAGGGATTATTTTTATACAGATAAAAAAAAGGGACCTTTAGAGAGGTTATGAAAACATACACAAGGTTATACTTATTTAGTTATAAGTGGCCTTAGCCAGGATTCTAAGCCACATCTGAGCCTGCTCATTGCTTTCTTCACAGTAGTAGTATTAAATTAGAGTGGATTTCTCTTTTTGCCCACCCAGCACTCCTTTCCTCTGCTGGTAAGGGCAGCCCACTCAGCCTTTGGAGAACTAGCCTTCCCTCATTCCATGTGGTCCTGTGGAGAATGTACATGACAGCACCTCACCCCGTGAGGGTGTCTTTGACTAACCTATGCTCATTGGACACTCTAAGGGATCTGAATCTTGGAGGAATGATGGATGAAAACTATAGGAGCTCAGTAATAACACCAGCAGCAGGCAAATGTGAAGCTGTCTGTGGGTCTGACATCCTCAGAAAGCAAGCTCAGTGGAAGCAAGAGCATGACAGATTCCCTGCTATATCCTCACCATGGACAGAGTTCCTGGGACATTGTAGATGCTCAGCAAATATTGCTCAATGAATGAATGAATCCCCTGTCACATTTCATATTCTTCCCTTCACTTGACAGTTTAGCCTTTTCTCTACATTATGTGAACTAACTGCTATTTTCCCAGTGTAATGCCAGCTTTTATTCCTGTTGCAATGTCAGCTTCTCTTGCTTGCAAGCAAAGAACCCTATCTGATTATTATTTCCAGAATTGTTACATGTGCCGTAATATTTGAGAACACAGCCCTGTGGCGTTCTATTCTCCTAAAGCAATGTATTTTACCCACTATTGTCACCCTAAATAAGGATGCTGACAGAAAATTCTTCAATTGGGGCATCAAGGAACTATATAATCTCACAGGAGAGAGGTAATTTATTAAGTGGCATACAGGTCCCTATGAAAAAGACCAGCTACAATAAGTGAGGAAGTAGTTTATTTCTACACTGCATTTGACTCATCTGAAACTTGGACCAACTTCCACACGTTTATCCAGGGACAGTCATGAAAACAAAATCAATGCAAACAGCATATGAGTTCACAGAAAATATTAACATTTTCTCAGGAAGAGATGGGCTGATTGTTTTTGAGGAACGGTATCAAGATATAAAAGCCAATAGTGTGCACAGAACCAGTATCAAAGAAATCATACGCCTTTCTTGCTTTGATTTTTGTCTCCTCGACAGTGGAAAAGGCTGGAGTTGATGTAAAAAGAGTGCCTTAGAGTGATGACGATGACACGTGTTGCCAAGGCAACGATCTCTGAGTAAAGTTTCCTAAGCCTGCAGTGAATGGAACATGGTCTGACTACATGTACCTTTCCCTCAGGAGAGACACAGCCTGGTTTCCTATATTTGGGACATAGAGAAATTACGGCTGTCTGTATGTCAACTATGGGCAGTTAAATATAAGCAAGAAACTTTTCCTTACCCCGGACACAAACGCATGGAAAATTTCTTTGACCCAACTCCAAATTCTGGAAACTGGGAAATTTGAGCTATAAAAGCCAAAGGTATCCATACCAGCCTTACATGGGTCGAGGTTCCAAGGCAGGTTAAAATATAATCTGCATAAAACGTTAATCACAGTTAAGTGTGGCTGCAAAAAGACCTACACCATTCAACAGATTACCTGTGTCCTTGTGTGTACAACACGTATGCCGAGTACACCGCATTTCAAGTAAAGCCTCACAGGTAGTTTTAAAACGTGATCCCCAACACTCACATTATAAGAAATGCTGTTATAATGAATGATTGTCGTGTAGGTTTTGGTGATGTCACTTTGCGGGAAGAAACACCAACCACTTAAAAAAAAACAACAAAAAACTAAAGTCCATACTCTATTTAGATTTTGTAAGTTTTCCTTAATGCTCTTTTTCTGTTCCAGGACCCCATCAGGATATCACATTACATTTAATCATCATATCTCCTTGGGCTATAAGCTTATAGACTGTGACGGTTTCTTAAACTTTCCCTGTTTTTGAAGACCTTGACAGTTTTGAGGAGTACTTATTAGGTGTCTTGTAGAATGTCCCACGATTTGGGTTTGGCAGATGTCTTTCTCATGGTTAGACAGTAATGATAGGCTTTTGGGAGGAAGATCACAGAGGTAAAGTACCATTCTCATCATATCGTATCAAGGGTGTAAAGTATTAACATGACTGATCCCTGATGATGTTAACCTTGATTACCTGGCCTGGTAAACACCAGGTTGCTTCACTGTAAAGTTACCCCTACCTCCCTTCCCATACTGTGTTCTTTGGAAGCAAGCTGCTAGGTAGAGCTCACACTTAAGGGATGGGGAGTTAGGCTCCACCTCTTTGAGGGCAGGGTAGCTACATAATTATTTGGAATTCTTCTGATGGGAGATTTGTTTCTTCTCCCCCATTTATTTATTTATTCAATCACACAGCAATATCAGTATGGACTTGTATATTTATTTATTCTTTGGTTTATAATTCAATACTATGTTATTTTATTGCTCGACTTGTTCCAGTTTCACCCGTTGAGAATTCTTTCCGTTGGCTCCCATGCCCTCTGACATATCCCCGTCGTTTTGCTGTTTGAACACCAATTACTTTTTCTTTTTTAATACAGAAGGATAGATATCTGTATCTTTGGATGGCTTATCTATGGAACCACTGAGGGACTAGGTTGAATCTTCTAATCCTCAGTAAATATTGAGCTCTGGCATCATTTTACAGTTAATTCAAAGGTTGAAGACTGACCTCATTCACTTCGTCATTCACTTATTGGACAAACTTTGTACAGGGGTTCAGAACTGGGTTACTTTCCTTAAACCATTCCTAGCCCATGAATGGTATTAATTCACATTGAAAGGCTGGGTCTTTCAGAACTAGGCTGACCATCAGAGGTGGCAACGGTGAAGTAAACTCTGCTCCAACATTAGCCTTTCCAGGGATACTCTCTGCTCCTTTGTACTTCACCTTGTACTTTCAAGTCATATCTTCACAGGCACTGGTTGGAACCAGTCCACTGGTTATCACCAGTTAGAAGCAATCCACTGGTTATCACTGGTGGAACCAGCTTCCTGGTTGGAGGTCCTGCGGTAATGTAGACAGAATATGGAATCATTCATCCTTGGGGACCCAGGAGAGTTCAGGCGTCCTCTAATGGTGTTAGTTGGGCATACTACTGAGCATGCAGTGTGTCTACAAGAAGGTCTGAAGGGCTATCTTACTAAAAAACTGGATATTTGAGTACATGTTACATTCTAGGCACTAGATAGTCATACATATTTTCTCATCTTATCCTCACAATAATCTTATAGGAAGATATCATTATTCTCTTATCACAGGTGAGGAGATTGAGGCCTGGGAGGTTAAGTCACGTAGCTGCTGAACGGCAGACTGGCATTCTAATTCAAAAGTCTCTACGCTAGCTTACCCCTCCAGACTGCAAATTATGGCTATATAATGTTACAGCTTCCTCAAAGGAGGCATGCCATGCCAGGTGTGTGCAGAGTAAGCCCTAGGCCTATTTCAGGCCACATGCTTGCTGGCCTGGCTTCTCCCTATTCATAAGAAAGGGCAAAGATGGGTTAGACTTTCCTCCCGTAAGGCTCTGTATTGGTTACAATCAAGCATTCTTCTCTTGGGAGTTACCTTAAGAGAAACCCAGAACTGCAAGGTTACAAGGAAACCAAAAGGCGTTCTAGCTAAGAAAGCCACGTGATATTTCTCTCCCCTCCCCAGCAGCTCTCCCAGATGGTCATTCAGCTCCAGCGAGAGGTTTAGCATTTTCAGAGGTAGCCTATCTCTTCTCTAACCACACTATAAACTCTTCCTTCTAGAGAACAATTGTGTCTTTGTAACTTCTAGGCATGGGTTTTGACTCTCTGCCTTGGGAAGGGGAGCTCTCAGCCTGCTTCCACATGCCAGCCCCATCAGCTTCCTGCACTGTGTGGGGAGTCCGGCTAGCCCTGCGTCAGGTACTGCTTATTTTGGGGCGGATCCAAGGGAGCATCCTTCACAGCAAGGCAACCACAGAACTGCGATGCCAATTTATCCAAAGTCAACATATTAATACATGCCCCTCTTCCGAGATAGCAAAGATCGAATGTTTACTCGTGATCAATAAATATTAGCTCTTTACTTCCCTTAGGACCTTTACTTCTCTTAACGGGATCACAATCATCCTTTGGTAAACCCTTAAGAGACATTTAGTCCACTGGGTTCATGTAAAGTGCCCCTATGGGTGAAGGTGGAACCGCATACATTTCTAAGTGCCTATCAGATTCAAGGTTCAAAACCAACAAGTCAATACTCGGACATGCCTGAGTATAAAAGCAGTCTCTTAAGAAGAATGATGGCTTACTGGCAAAAGAGAAGGAAGTTTCAAGACTGCCACTGGGAAAGAAAAATGCCATTGGTTTCATTTCCTTCTGATATGAATAGCAGGTGGTCAGACACACTGAACTGACAAACAAGTGTGATGGGGGAAAATAAGTAGCTCTACCAACTGCCAGGAGCTGAGAAATAGAAGACATATTTTTATTCAAGTTCTTTTCCCCCTGGGGATCAGATCTTGCATTTTACTTTAATTTGGCTGGAAGAATTTCACCCATGGAAAGCTACTGTCAGAGCACAAAGGAAGCACCTGAAAATTATCACCAACAATTACTGAACGCCCACGGTGGGAAGTGTGCAGTCTAAGGAACTGAAGTCCGAAGTGTAATAGCTATGTGACTGAACGCCAGCATGCATCTGAAATGCAGAGTTTCAGGCAAAGACTGTATAATGAATGCCCCAACTGCTCTCATAGGAAAGGTCACTGAGCAGGGGAGTGTCAGCCCTGTAA
The DNA here is from genome assembly GCF_963455315.2 of Globicephala melas. Classification (NCBI taxonomy): domain Eukaryota; kingdom Metazoa; phylum Chordata; class Mammalia; order Artiodactyla; family Delphinidae; genus Globicephala; species Globicephala melas. The sequence continues at coordinate 50,557,808 of NC_083319.1, forward strand.
CAACTGAACCAAAGTAAACTTTTATTGGAAGAAACATCAGAAGTATACTCCTTCCAGAAATGGTCAGCATGTCATCCTTAGAGGGACCGCTTGTTTGGTTTAATGCCCTGAAGTTGCTATCCTGAAACTATTAATAATTTTTGAACAAGGGGCCCACATTTTTATTTTGCAGGAGATCCCACGAATTATGTAGTCAGTCCTGAATGGCTGTGATGCTTTGGAAAGGTCAAGTGGTTTTGCATAATAATCTAAATTAAATATAAGTTTCAATACAGCAAGATAAAGGTTCTTTTTAAAAGTAAAAGGATGGTATTTTAGGTTGAGAAACAGAATCGTAAGGTTTTAGAGACTGTGATAATAGTAGAGATCATGGTTATTATCAAGCAGAACTTGGCCCAAGGTTGTATTACACTGAAATGTTTAGTTGGAGGTACAATTTACAATTGTCTTGAAGTTGTCAATATATATGACACAGTTGTGCTTTTGACTATGAATGTTGCCCTCTCTTATTCACGTGATAAGCTTCAAGAAATGTTAACTAGATACCAAGTACAATTCTAGGTACCAGAAATGCAAAGAGGAATTAAGTCAGCCCCGACCTCAAGGTCAAGTATCATAGAGGATGGTAAGCTTGGCCAGTGTCTTTTCCATCATTTTAATACCCTGAGCTCCAGATTCAGTCTAGATGGGCTGAATGATCCTCTTCAAATCAAATAACAACGTGAGAGTATTTAAGGCAAGTATTAAACATCTAATTTTATCTATGGAAAATTAACAATAAAATCCATCTAATCTTTATGAGGCAGTCAGAATTTGAGAACCTTGCTCACTTGCTAAGGTAAAGAAATGCTTCATGATTTGAGGAGAAGCTTACTTCATCTATTTATCTTAAATCAGTTTAACACAAGCCTAATAATTTTGAATGCACTTAACTGGTTCTCTGAATTCAGAGAGGATTGGTTTTTCTATTTGCATATGAAAAATAATATATCCTCCTTTGATAGCAGAGAAATATCATCAAATCTTTGGATTCTGCATAAAACAAGAGTATTTTGTCCAGAATCAACAGTTTATTCTATGTTTTTTCCCCCAAATCAGAATTTTAAATAATAAAGTAATCTCAATACTACATATTGTTACATTCCTGAAAAATTGGAGAAGGCAAAATTGTATCTGTGTTCAGGTAAAAATGGTGTAAACACATTTCCACCTTTGCTTCCTCCATAGGAACTCATGAAATTGAGAAAAAAAGCCTAGAGCCAACCTGATTCACAGAATCCCCCAAAGCTTAGGAAACAGAAGCACCAGGGGTCTCTGAAAGTGTGTATATGTGTGTGTATGTGGTGGGGGGCAACTAAGATAAGTACGTTTAAGAAGCAGGCAGATTGGGACTTCCCTGGTGGCTCAGTGATTAAGAATCCGCCTGCCAATGCAGGGGACACTGGTTCGTTCCCTGGTCCGGGAAGATCCCACATGCCACGGGGCAACTAAGCCCACTCGCCACAATTACTGAAGCCAGCACGCCGCAGTGAGAGGCCCGTGCACCACAACCAAGGGCGCACAGAAATGAAGACCCAATGCAGCCGAAAAAAAAAAAAAGAAGCAGGCAGATCATCTCTCCCACTCCCTACCATGGGGCAACTGCCCTTTCTCAATCCTGGCACACATGCAAACACACACAAATGGAGACTGATTCTCTACAGTGGGTAGAATAGAGGGTCTCTGGACCAGGGGCCATCAGGCACCATGGCGGGCTAGAGATCATTCTGGAAATGAGGAGATTAGGTGGGTGTTAGCTTGCTCGATTCAGAGGCGGCCTTCTTCCCTCACTCAGGTCCCAGAATGCTGGCAGCCAGCCTTTATCCTCCAGGCTGGAGAGATTGGTGGAGTCGTTCCTGGGGAATCTCATCAACCCAAGAAGAGAAAGATACCGACTATCAGAGGTTCCCCCAAGTAAACAATTCAGCCAGATCACTGTACAGTGAAAACCACAGATGACAAGCCCCAGCCACACACATGGAGCTTTTCATTATCTTGTTAGTGTCCCACTTTTTGTCTGAAATGGTTTTATTGTGATATTATACACACACCATACAATTGATCCATTTAAAGTATATAATCCAACGTTTTTAGTATATTCAGAGTTGTGCAACTATCACCGCAACCAGTATTAGAAGATTTTCATCACCTCCAAAAGAAAATTGTACTTATGAGCAGGACACTCCATTTTCCCCAATTCCCTCAGCACTAGGTGACAACTAATCCACTTTCTGTTTCTATAGACTCGTAGTGGTACCCTTTTAAGTATGAACAGACAACCGAAGATTACCATAAATCTGAGAAAAGTCACTATTTTAAAAGCTAGAGATGGAAAATACAGGAAAAAAACCTAATTGGAGGGAAACTGAGATCATGCATGGAGAAGAAAATGCCAAAACATCCACATCGCAACTATCTCTCATATCCTCAGGTAAGTAACTGTAACTATGAAACAAAAGAATATGATACCTAAAAAACAATAAAGACAAGACACAGGTCTTGGGGAGTAAAAATACAATAGTAGAAATGACTCAGTAATAGGGCTGGATGAAAAGTTGAGGAAATCTCACACACACAAAAACAGAGCAAAGAAACAAAGAGATGGGAGACAGAGAAAAACAAGAGAAACACAGAAGGCCAGCCCAGCAGTTCTGATTTTCAAATGAGGAAATACAGAGAGAAGAGAGAAAACAGAGGCAAGGAAATCATCAAGAAAATGTCCTAGAAACGAAATCTTCCTACACTGTTGGTGGGAATGTAAATTGGTGCAGGCGCGATGGCAAAGAGTATGGAGGTTCCTTAAAAAACTAAAACTAGAGTTACCACAGGATCCAGCTATCCTACTCCTGGGCATATTACCTGGAAAAGATGAAAACTTTAATTCAAAAGATATGTGCACCCCAGTGTTCACAGCAGCACTATTTACAATAGCCAAGACATGGAAGCAACCTAAGTGTCCATCGACAGATGAATGGATAAAGAAGATGTAGAACATATATGCAATGGAATATTACTTAGCCATAAAAAAGGAAATAATGCCATTTGCGGCAACATGTTTGGACCTAGAGATTATCATACTAAGTGAAGTCAGACAGAGAAAGACAAATACCATATGATATCAGTTATACATGAAATATAAAAAAAAATACAAACGAACTTATTTGTAAAATAGAAATAGACTCACAGACATAGAAAACAAACTTATGTTTACCAAAGGGGAAAGGGGTCAGGAGGGATAAATTAGGAATATGATATTAATAGATTCACACCACTATATATAAAATACCTCAAGGATTTACTGTATAGCACAGGGAACTATATTCAATATCTTATAACCTATTATTATAAGATATTGAATATAAGAATCTGAGAAAAGAATCTGAAAAAGAATCTGAAAATGTGCATGTATATGTGTGTGTGTGTGTGTGTGTGTATATATGGCTGAATCGCTGTGCTGTACACCTGAAACCAACTCAATGTTGTAAATCAACTATACTTCAATTAAAAAAAAGAAAATGTCCTAGATCTAAAAACAAAACAAAACAAAAAAGGAAAAAACCAAACCAAAACAAAAAAAGTAAAAGAAAAAAAAGAAAATTTCCTAGACCTGAAAGACATGAGTGTGCAGAGTGAAAAGGTCCATTGGATATACCTTACAATTAATAAAAATAAGACCCACTCCAACATACTTTATTAGGACAAAGTGAAGATCTTTAAACTTTCATATTGGGAAAACAATAGGTCACATATAAAGGATCAGGAAGCAGAATGACTTTGAACTTCTCAGTAAAAACCTGGGGAGCCTGAGGCAATGGAATAATGCCTTTAAAAACCTAAAGGAAAACTATTTCCATAATAAAATCCTACAGCCTGCCAAACTGTTATGTGAGTGAGCTAAGCATAAAGACATTTTCAGACATAAACGAACTCAAAAAATTTGCTCCCCACGAGTGCTTTTCTCAAAAAGATACTGGAGGATGTGCTCCACAAAAACAAGGGAACAATTCCCAAAAGAGGAAGATTTGAGAACTATGAAGCAGGGGAGCCAATACCGGAGACAAAGGTAAAGGAAGTTCTCAGGATGACAGTTGTACATCAGGCACAGAGGGCAGACTGAATCAGGTCGGAAGGCTCCAGGGAGAGATGCTTCAGGTGATGACAGTGATGCAATGTCTGATGCATCTGAACCAGTTATGCATGGTGATGGCTTGAGATTCAATTAGTAACAAGTATTAGACAACTAAGTAAACAAAAAAGAACAGAACATCATTTATTTTGGGGAAAAATACAAGGAAAAGTAATGAAATTTTATAATAAGGCACAGCTGTAAATAGTGATTGTGACATAATAAGGTAAATAACAATCTAACCAAAATTATGATGCAACTCTACTACGGGGATAGAGGGGTAGAGAAGGGTTAGTGTGGAGGTAGGCGTAATAAAAGGGAGCTATATTATCCTCTTCCAAAATGAGAACAAGAAGTAGAAACACAAGCATTCTGTTTAGAGAGAGAGAGAGAAACAGCCAAAAAATCAGAGAAAAAGGTGAAAGTGATTGCCTTTGGGAAGGAGGAAATGGGGGTGAGGAATGGATGGGTTGGTGGTTTTCATTAGTAGTAACTGAAGAGTTATTTGACTCTAAAGTATATCTCTGATAAAAATAAAATCTAAAAAAATATGAAAAAAAGCATGAGAACAGTGCCATAAAAATATGCATGATATGAAGTAGCATTTATGCTATAATTATAATCCTATAACAAATCTGAAAAGAGCTTGATTGGGGTTTACAAAGGCATTAAAAATTGTATTATGGTGGTAGGATTAAGAATAATTGCTTTCTTTTCCAAATTCCCTACACTATTAAGTTCTTATATAACTGTTATAATCAGAAAATGAATTCACAAAGCTGAAAAAGTGTATTCCTTATCATGGACCGAAAATTGGTCAAGAATTAGTTCTATTTTCCAAATCCAAGATCAAGTTATCAAGGAAGGATTCTGGGTGAGTGGTGTTTTCTCTTTTTCTTATTCTTTTTTACTTCCAAGTCAGTATTGGGAATATTATGAACCAACCTTCTAAAAATGATCAATTAATCAAAGGTAGTGTTTATGTTTAGTTTCTCCACTCAGTACCATGAGTCTCAGATATAGTCTTTGCCATGCGATAAAAATAATTGCTCTGTCAGTTTTCAGGAAATGAGAAAAAATATCTCCAAATATCCAAAGTTAATACTGCTCAAATAAAGAAAAGTTAATCTTTAAAAATTTGTGGTGTGAGACATATGCATTACAATGACTTTTAATTTTAATGTTCAAGAAATGAAATAAAACCAGCTCTGTGGTCTAACTCTGGAGACATCTCACACAACATTCCAAAGATTCCATCAGATTTAAAAATTAAAAATATTAATGCCTTTTCATTGCGAATGTGACACACGATGAAATTTAGTAAACTATCAAACAGGAGAAAAAAAGGTAAAAAACCATACCTAGTTCTACAACTCAAAGCTACAAAATCATAAATGCTGCTTGGATGTCTCTGAATGAAAATGAATACTGAAAAAACTTAATTTCTAATATTTGCACAAACTTTTCTCTTATCTGCAGGATGCTCTGTTTGAAACCCACTTCCACACAGGAGGCTTTTAGTTTCAGGGGTAAATGATCCTGTGGGTGGTATTTTAGTTGAAACAGTCTGAACAATTAAGAAGCAGAAAATCTGTCTCATTAAAAAAAAAAATCCTGACTTTTTCCTTACAGGCTATGTTTGGTACTACCACTGGTGCCTATACAACTGGCACAGCTCCCTGTCTTTGCTAACAGAACCCCCAAATTTTGAGTTTAGGTAGTGGGTGGAGATCAGTAGTCTCAGAGTACGTAGGCCTCTTTCCAGACTCCTATGCAACAAGAAGTGGTCATGCAATCTACTTCTGACCATGAGTTGTTAAGGAGGTCTTTTGGGGCCATGACTGGGAAAGTTCCCCCCAGCTCCCCTACCCGTTGGGTAAAAGAACATACCATCACCATAGGAAACACCCTCCCTTTTTTTTTTGGTTTGCTCTTTCTGTTTCCTTCTTGAATGCATTTCCTGGAGTGAGGACATGATGTCTAAGGCTGTGGCAGCTACTTTGTGACCATGGGGCAACAATATGGAAAGAGCCTGGATCCATGAGAATGTCACTGGGCAGCTGCACCCATCCTGGACTGCACACTTCCAGACTTTATGTCAAATAAATGACAAATCTTCTTTATTATATTTTAAGCCAGTACTGCCCAATGTTTTTTTAGTGTCATGACATTCATAGGACAGGATGATATTTGTACTGTCCTACAGGGAACATGGAGGAGACTGCTGGCTCCTGAGATGAATAGCCCTTGGGACTTTGGCTGTCCTAGGTCTCCCTCACCACCCTTTAGACTGAGGGGGGAATAAATATCTCTGCTCCTCTTTCTGTGGCTCAGCAGTGGGTCTCACCATACAGGTTGGAAAGTTCTAGTTTAAGCTGTGCTTACCAATCAGTATTCTGTTACTTGGGCTGAAAGCATTTCTAACTATTACTGGGCTCACTTCTACTTCTTAATGCAAAGTGACAAGATTTCATAAGATATCTTATACATTCTCTAACAACATATAAATATATAAGAAACACTGATCTAAGCCTAAATCACATCACATGATTCTACTGACTGGACTATTTGTTATTTAACTTGTGTTCTTTTTTGTCAGTTATGGGGTACTTCCTAATTGACTAAGGTCACATTTCATGAGATCTTAAAATAGGAAAGCTTTCAAATGATGCAACTGAGAATATAGTCATTATGATTGAAGAACTATAGATTTTTAAGGAAAAAAATTCATTAGTATCTAGAAATTCATTTTATGGGTCAAGTTATTACATTTTTTTAATACATTCTTAGGTTTGGGTACACAGCGGCCTTGATAATAACTGACTTTTCTACATTCTTGTCATGTATGTTTCTAAGTAAGTCCCTTTAACCAACTCCACTAGTGCTTACCCTACAGGGTTGACAGGTGCATTAAATAAAATAACACCTGTAGAGTGCCTGGCAGACTACATGGTATAGAGTAGGCATCCAATACATGTTCTTAATATTATTATCGTAACAAGAAATGTAAAAATTATGCATTAATTAATGGTAGCCATATAACTCACCAATTTTCAAAAATCTTCCATATTTAGCAAAAGACTTTATAAATATTATTAGATAAGTGCTATAAAAATATGAAGCGCTCACCATCCCCCAGAATTCATGTAATTATTTAATCTCAGGCCAGCTCCCAGGTGACCTGCCTTCCTGTCTTAGCAAAGAGGTACCATGCTCCGGTTATGTCTGAGAACTGTGTTCTTCAACAAAAATATCCAATTCCCTAGTTCTCCAGAGAACGTACTGAGAGGACTTTATGTGGGAGCCCCTTGTTTGTTAAGAACTGTTTTTATGTCACTAAGGCACAGAAATGAATTTTAAATCTGCCTCAGCCACAGAATGACACATGGGACTGAATAACAAACAAGGGCAAACTGGGGAACTCTGCTCTCTCACACTGTCTGGAGTGATAAGCTCAAGGCATCTGCCTGCACTTGAAAAGGTAGATGCATTAATTATTGTTACGAATATGGCTAGAAGCAAATGATCAGCATACATCTTCCTGGAATTAAGTTTTTAATAAAACAGCATTTCCCTTTTGGGGATCCCTTCTTAGTTCAAATAAGAATATACACCCCAAATGTTGCATTTGGATAATGAAGAAACATTTTCTGAGCTAGAGAAAGGGACACTACCATTAGGGACATAGTTTTTGCATAGTTTTTGCTCTTTAGCGCCTTCCGTTGCTGCGGGTGTCACAGACAGCTCTGGGCAAGTCATCTTTCCTAACTCTGTTCTCCTAACTCACTTTGCACAGATCTTTCATTGAACTGAATACCACTCACCTTCCATTCTATTTATTCAAATATGATAGTTTTCTAAGAGCAAAGATTTTCCATCTTTTCCATCCTCTCTAGCATCTTATATAATGTCCTGTGACTAGAAGGTCCTCCCCAAATGTTTGGGGATACTCAATTAAAGTACGTGAGAATGTGTATTATCTATGTTAATAGATGTGGTAAGGATCCCAGCCTGGGACACTGAGATGAGGCAATGTCCACTTTTAGGATTTAGATCTGTCTGATAGGCTGGTGGGGCAGGCCCAGTGCAAGTCTATTTGCTGAGGGTTGAGGGAGATCTAAGAAAGCAGATGAACTGAATCATGTCTTAATTATCAGACGATATGTTTAGTTCAGTGGTAGGCTAACCCCAAGGACTCATGCTTTATTCCTAGGGCTAGAGACAAGAGAAAGTCACAGAGTGGGGGATGCTTCCTGATTTACAGCCTCGTGATGAGCTACCAGTCAAAGCAAAAATACAAAGGACTCATGGCAAAATAGACTTTTAAACTCATTGACACCGAACCAGGCACATACTCGTTATGGAGGAATCCATTATTGATGATGTCTATTTTGAAAGAGGGTGCCCTGAACAAGGACAGGAAGTAGAGGTCCTAGTACCATTTCTGCTATTAAGTTATGCTGCAACTTCAGAATACTCAGTCGGCAACTCTCTGGGCCTCTCTTAATTTATAGACAAAGAAGTAGAAGCAGATGGAATACAACACATTTAATTATTCTGTCACCTCCAACCCCTCTAAAATAACAATAAAGGGTTAAAAAAAGCCATAAACTTAAAAAAAGGGCAGAAGATGGGGAGAGGGTAACAAACACAACATTTTGGAGCCTAGAAGCTACGCAGACAGGTAGTAACTGATTGCAAACCCAAGAGAGCTGAATCCTAAGCCACCAGTGGGGAAAGCAGAGAGAGACATAGCCAGGCAAATACTTGGGTCCATTCCAGCAGCACACTGGAAGGCTTTTTTTCCCCTCTGATGAGGACATAGAACAGAGGACATCTGGACCTAGGGACACCAGAGGCAGCTGAGGGAAAAGAGAGTGATGAGGTTGAACATGTGCCTATTAGATGCTGAGACACCCAGCCCTCCTCCCTGCCAAAGGTCCCAGAAGGCTGACAGCCAGGACTTTCCCCTCCAAGCAAGAAACTGGGAGCATCTTCTATAGGGAATCAGATCAGGTCACAGCAAAGACTGGTGGACACCAACACTGGTTCCACATCAAAGAGTCCAACTGGATGCCCTTTAGTGAAGCTTGGTCAACTCAAATGCTTAAGCTTCTAGTCAGACTTTTAATTTCCCATTCAAACATGTGGTTGAGCAACAAGCAAAGATTTCCAGAAATTTGAGGAAAACGTTGAATGTGAAAGAGGCAGACCAAAACGAACAGAAAAAGGCAACCCACGTGAAAATTGAGACCAAAAGAGACAAAAATCAGAGCAAAACAAAAAACAAAATCCTGATCTCTTCAGAGAGAAAAGAGAAGAAATTTCAACTGTGAAATAAGGAAAGATTGCTAGAAAGGAGTCCAGTAAACAAAAAAGAATTTTTTTTACTGAATCTTTTTTCAGTAAACAAAAAAGAATTCTCATAAACTACGGCAACAAAAATGAAAACCTCAGTGGAAAGATTAGGAGATAAAGTGGAGGAACTCTCTGAGCGAGTGAAATAGGAAGACAAACAGATGGAAATAAAGAGAGAAAAGTAAACTGGAGGACAAATCCAGGAGATTCTATATGCATAAAAGGAGTTGTAGGAAGAAGAAAGAAAGTAGAGGGAGGAAATAAAAAAAGAGTTACAAAAATTTTCCCAAACTCCAAAGCATGCGTTTGCAGATCAAAAAGGCCTTCTGAGATTGGTGGAAAATAGACCTGCAGCAAAGCCTATTATCATGAACCACTGAGACACTAGGGGGAAACTGAAGAGATAATAAGCTTCTAGAAAAAAACACAGGCCATATACAGAAGATCAGGAATCAGAACAGCACTGCATTTCTCAATGGTAACTGGAAACTAGAAGATATCAGAGCAAAGCCTTCACAGTTAAAAACAACAACAAAAAAGATTTACAGTGTAGAGTTTTATATCAGCTAATCTATCAATCAAGTGTTAGGGTGAGAATAAAGACTTGTTTGGACATGCAAGGCCTTGAATATTTTGCCTCCCATGAATCCTTAGGAAGATACTGGAGGATGCGCTCCACCAAAATGAGGGAGTAAACCAAAAAAGAGGCAGATACAGGATATGCTAAACAGGGGAACCAACACAGACAAGAGTTGATAAGGATCCCAGGATGGTGGAGAAGGGAGACTCCAAGATAGCATATGAACTTCAGGCCCTAGAGGGCAATCCAATCCAGACGGGAGCAAGTCAGAAGGCTTTGGGGGAAACTTCTGTAAGACAGTGAAATTAACAGAACACAATGCATCTAAATAGTCTGGGAAGCAATTAAGACAATTGGTGGAGAGTTTAGGCTTCTATTAAATACAAATACATAGAAAGCTAAGCAAACGAAAGAACAAGATGATTATTACAGAGAAAATAAAAAGTCATACAGAAAAGGAAACCCAAACACAATATTCACACGATTATAATAAAACACTCGATATAGATCTAAGCACAATCACGATATAACTATACTGGAAGACTAGAAGAGTGGGTGGGAAGGAGGCATGTATGTGGTGGGTATGGAATGGGGAAAAGACAGCTAAATCTTCATCTTCTATAGTGGGAAGTTATTAGCTAATGTCTAAACCTGAAAGATTGAGAAACAGCAATATAAGCATGCTGTTTAGAGCTACAGAATTAACTGTCAAACAAATCAGCTAAAAGAATTGAAGGTGGTCACATCTGGGGACAGTAAAGTGTAGGGGGAGGTGAACAAGGACCTTCTCTATTTCCTAATAAACTTTATACAACTATTTGACTGTTAAACTCAGTACACAGAATTTTGATATAAAAAAATAAAAGGGCTGGATGACATGATGTGAAAAGGACCCTTCCATTGCCAAAGCTCCATGATTCTTTTAGGGCAAGTTTTGCTGCTGGGGTTGGAAAAGTATCAGGAGGATGGGCAGGGAAATTCACTCATTAACTTGGCCTTGGCTTGCCTGCCTTCTCTTCTACCACAACTCAGTGAGGACAAAGAAAATGGCCAGTAATAGCAGATAGAATTATCAGGACATGAACCCAAATGCACTTACATATAAATAAAGGATAAAACACCTTTTCCCAGACATTAGTGCTTAAATACTCAAAAGTATTCTTCCAGTGTGATGAGAAACAAACAAAAGAAAAGACAGAGAAACTAACACATATTTTCTCCAGTAGCCATCAGAATGAATTTTCATTTTAGCCAAATCCTTTGTCGAGAAAAGAAGTCTGGTTGTCTTTAAGGTCTTCTGTGACCTTCCAAACACTAATTTTTAATATGGCTGGCCAGAAAAGTAATGAGCTCCTTTACATCATTATATATTTCATCTTTATTACTTTATCCTTGAAAGCAGGTTATTAAATAATTACATTTTGGATTAATATTATTCTGATTTAACATTCTATCATTGTCTCCTAATTCCCTCATTACTTACCTAATTCTCCTGTCACCCAGACTATCATGAGCTTAAAGTGGCTGTGTAGACGTGTTTAGTCAGCCAGTGGGGGGGCGGGGAGGTCCGTTAGTTTCTCCACAATTAATGAGTCCTCAGCAGCAGGTTTACATTTGTAGACTTCCAGGGTGAAATCTTTACCCCAAAGCACAAGTCATCTAAGTTACAGGGAGATGAAGCTGGCTACTGTGGAGATAATTCCACACATAACAGAAGGATTTAACACAGGATGCTGGGGATCAACTTCCTGCTAGCCTTGGAAAAAATGAGGTTTGTTACTTTGTGTATATTAGGTGTGTCGGAGAATCAAAATCAAACTCAGGATCCAGGTGTAGACTATATGATGTAAATCTGGTTTCTTTTTTGCCAAAAAAAGGCCTGGGTTTGAGGAGGGGAAGCTAAACTAACAGGCACATAATGAAGCTGCTATCAGGGTCCAATTTTCTCTGCAGGTGCCCCAGTCACAACTGGAGAAAGATACGACACGGCTCTTAGGTTCGCCTGTAGTCCCAGCATGCCTAAAAAGGTCCTAATTTCTAAAATGAGATATTCTTCTCTTGGGAGGCTGGGTAACAAAGCAGCCTTCTGCTTCAGGATTCTGGGAGTGTTACTCTCCCCCAAACACGTATCATCCTTTTCTTGGTGACCTAGTTTCCTGACACAAGAGAAAAGTTGACTAAATCCTTCTCTTCACTCTAAGGAGAATGGAAGTGACACCACACCTCTCCACCAGCCAAAAGTGTGTTTGCTCTGAACTGAGTTTTATTCAGTTGATGAGATGGGGTAGGCTGGGTCTTGGCAATAAAGTGCTTTGTTAGGGCATGGGTGATGGCTATCTCGCCTCCAAATTATATCAGCTGCTCTATCACCTGGATTCCCCAGGCTTACAAACCTCTCTGTGGAATTCTCGAGCTGAAGAACCTTTTTATCTATCCCATGTGCCTGGAATTAGCTAAGACATTTCTATGAATATTTATAACCAGCATCTACTCTAGCACAGTACCAGGGAAAGTGTTATTGGCTGTCAGACAGACTTGTTGGTAAATATCAGAGTCTCTAATTGCACACAATTAGAAAAAAATTACGGCTACCTTACATTCCATTATTACCTTGGCATACTACTAAATTGACTCTATGATTCCTTTTATAAGAGTCTAGACCGATTCTTGCTCTTGCACGCACACACCATCTATTGAAGCTTTGATCTTTGTAATTCTTTTCTGTGAAAGACCTTACTTCTATCTAAGTTTTTGCTCTGTGTGCTCTGGTTGTTATTTATATGCTGTCTCAAGTCTCCTTTGCAATGCTGGGCAAACCACATTCCTCAGTCTCCTTGGACAGGTTCTGCCAGTTGAGGACACTGTCAGGAAGCGGGGTGGGCGGAAGAGAGAAGGGTCTCTTCCCTTATTTTTTTTCCTTCCTTCTTTGGACGATGTCTTTGGAGCCGGTTTTGTCCCTGCCACTATCCCAGCTCTTTAGGTGACGTCCTCCTCCATTGTCCCTGCTCCTAAGGGGGCATCTGGTCCCCACGTGGGGCTCTCCTTCACGAGTCTAGGTTCTGGTGACATGGTAGGGCTCCTGCTAGGAGCTGCCTCCTGCAGTTAGTTACTTACCTGGGTTTCTGCAACTCCCTCCTTTCACTCTTCCAGCCTCCCACGCTCTGTAACCAACTCCCTTGCCTGAATTCTTTGAAGTTCCAAATGTGTTTTCTGTTTCCTTGACAGAACTCTGACTAATAAAGTACTCCATGAGGGCTTTTTGCCAAAAACAACTATATCTTGCCCCTTACAGTGGGACTTACGGGGAAGCTGCAAGGTGTTAGGGTCTGGAATCACTTGATTATTTTAACAAGTATTTTGAGGCTGCTTACTATGTGCCAAGAGGCATAAGTGCTTTCTAATTATTATTTCATTTAATCTTTCTAACAACGCTCTGGGGCAGTAGCATCATAATCCGTATTTTATAAATGAAGAACGGAGGCACACAAAGGTAAAGTGACTTGCCCAATGTTCGATAGCTAGAAGTGGCAGTTTGAGGACTAATGCCCTAACTGATGATTTATAATAGTGAAAGTGAAAGAGAAAAACCTGGCCGGGGCTGGAGGGGTCAAGGAGGTCTGTCTGCAGGTAGGAGTATTCAGAAGAAGAAGCATAAAAGCACAGAGTCTGGAGAGGTCAGGTTCAAAATTCAGCATCAACAGGAGGGTTGCAGAGACCTTCCAAGGGGCTGGCAGATCCCCCAGCTGGCATCTGGGTATGGCAGGGAGCTGCCGTGGCCACAGCAGAGACTGCAGGCACGTGCTGGTCCTCCCTGGAGGTTATGGTTAGAGAACTGGAATTACTAGCAAGTTCTTGCACCCAACTTTCTTCTCCCTTCATTTTGTAAGTAATGAAGCTTCCTTTTAACCTTACTATGTCAACAGAGGATATGGGATTTCCTAAATCAAGCAACAACATACCTAACAAAAGTCTCTTCTCGATGAAGTTCTGCCATTTACAACAATGTAATGGGTATTACGTAGAGGGTATTATGCCTAGCGAAATAAGTCAGAGAAAGACAAATACTGTACGTTATCACTTACATGTGAAATCTAAAAAATAAAACAAACGAATGAATATACAAAAACAGAAACATATTCACAGATACAGAGAACAAACTAGTGATTACCAGTGGGGAGAAGGAAGGGGGGAGGGGCAAGATAGGGGCAGGAGATTAAGAGATACAAACTACCATGTAGAAAATAAATAAGCAACAAGGTTATATTGTACAGCACAATCTGGCTAATATTTTATAATAACTTTGAATGGAGTATAATCTATAAAAATACTGAATCACTATGTAGTACACCTGAAACTAATATAGAATTACAAATCAACTATATTTCAATTTAAAAATAAGTCTCTTCTCAATGATCATGTAACAATTTGGAGTCAACCTGTAGAGTTGGAAAATAAAAACGTAAGGAAATAGTTATTTTAGGTTTCTTATGAATTTAACTTAATATGTCATATTTTTAGCGTTTGAACACTAAGAATCTAACATCTTTGAAATGAAAAACCTTTACTCAAAATCACATGGAAAAAGAAAAGGCAAAATGGGTAAGAAAGAAGAGAACTTGTGTGGATGTTACTGAACTTCCATTAAAAGCATCATCTAAAAGCCATCTTGTCTGAGACGTGATGATATGGACGAGGGCAGCTGCTGAATGGCTCAGGCTCGTGCCTGATATTCTCTGTCAATGCTGTGCATGGAAATCATGGCTGTACTTTTTAGCCATCTGACCTCAGGAAAGTTAGCTAATGTTGCTAAGCAACTCCCATCCGTAAACTGGAGATAACGAAGATAATGACCTTATAGGGTTGCTGTGAGAATTGAGTGACTTGATCCCATGTTAAGAACTTAACACAGACCCTTACTAAGGTCCAATAATTAGCTGTTTTTGTAGTTGTTATTGGATTATTATTGGCGATTTGAAGTATGACTAGTACTATGATAGAGAAGTTCCCATAGCTACCACGTTTTTAGTAAGCAAACTTAGCCCAATGACTCCTAGAATAAACATCATAGGTAGATGTTAACATAAGCACAGCACTTTGCCTACTGGAAATACTATAGTTATTAAGCAGCAAAAAACGGCTCAAACACAGGGCCAGAATTCACGTTAGGAAAAAAATCAACCAATTGACCATCTGTGCATAACACACACATCAAGGATAAGACCAGAAGTCTTTGGAGACCATGATGAAAGGGGTGGTACAGTGGAAAGAACATGAGGCTTGGACCCCAGAGACCTGTGTGACAGTTTAAATCCTATTAGCAGGCTATATGACCTTGGACATGTCACATAATGCATGTCTCTGCATTTCTCTTTCCTCATCTTTTAGACACATCTGTAAGATAATGGGTCTCTAATATTCTTTGGGATGGCTCTACTTGTATGTCTTTAACTTTGAGTGGTAAGCGATTTGTGGGGAGGTACTTTTAGCTGGAGGCAATGGTTCCACCCTCTCCTAGGTTTGCCATACTCTACAGGCAGGAAGAAAGCGGCACAGAACTTTGCTTGGAACCACTGAGGCAGCCTCTGAGGTCTAGAATGTTGGACCCATCATTTAGGGAGCCTTTGTCAGCTGTCCCTCTATGGGCAAATGACCAGTGGTTTTCCTCTGACCTATCTGCCCTTCTCACAATACACCAAATGTCTTCAGGATGAGTCAACTATTAGAAATAGCCACTAGCAAAACATGAGACTAGACAGAGTGGTGATGTTGGAAAAGGCATCTTTGACGGGGAAAGGACAAATATATTGGAATGCAGTAGGGTCTTCTATCCTTATGCATAATCAAAGCTTCAGCTTTGCTACCAACTGTTCAGGAAATCACAAAAAAGAATTAATATTCATGTGTGTAACCAATTTCCACAACATTAAACTAACTTGTTCTTAACTTTGAGATAAAACACATTTGTCTCTGCATTTCTTAGTGCTCAATTTATACCTCCTTTCAAAGGACAGAATTATTATTAGGAAAGAAAAATTTAAGAATAAAAACTTCAGAATATAAATCCCACTATCTGACTGGGAAGCAAGAATCCACAATAGTTTCTTTTTATTCCTGTGAATTGCATGCTCTAACATAGGACTGTTGAGCAGAACTTGAAAATATGTACCCCCAGTAAACAGGTCAAATATATACTTTAAAAAATGATACTATTTTTTTCTTTGCTTCCTAGTCAATTTTTGGAGTACGCTTAAAAAAAAAAAAAAAGAATAAATTGCAATTGGGGTTTTTGAAGTCACAAACAATAATCATTTTAAAAAAGGAATAATTCTAAGAGACAGCAGCTTCCCATTGCGGTATATAATTTAGGTGTGGAGACATCCAGGCACTAACTGACACTTTTCAAACTTAAGGATTCTGAAAAGACTGACAGAATGACAACCACTAGCTGAAGTATCTACAGCGTATTTAAGTGCAGATATGTTTAGTATAATGCAAAGTGGGAAAACAGACCACTCTGCCTTAACAGAAAAATGATTCATAGATAAAGAAAGAGAAAAACCTAACACGTGAATTATAACATCAGTTTTCTTTCCAGGTTATCTGGATTAGGTCTTAAACCTTAGCAGGCCACATGAGACTTAGAATATTGTCTATGTATTACCTCAAGAGATACCACGTAGGACTAGGAGGGCTCTAAAGGAAAAAATGATAGGAACAAAATATGACAACTTCTTTTCAGTTTGCTGGTAAGGTTTTCCTGTTGAATAATTAGGGGTGGGTATGGTGGGGAGGGAAGGAGGGATATGGATTCCCAGGGGTTCGCTTGCCATAACTTCTCTTCAGGGTTCTTTAGCACGTCTGTGCCTTTTTCGCACCTTTTCCTTATGATTTCCATAAGGCAGTCATTAAGATCCAAGGCATGTCTTTGGCTTCTCTTATACATCAAGGCTAAAAGCACAAATGCCCACAGGAGCAGGCAGGCAAGAGCAGAGGTGAACAAAGCAGAGGTTGCTGACCTGGAGGGTCCATGCTTCTCCCCTCCGGCAGATAAATGCCAGGAAGCAATGGAGCCAAGTGGTGCCAAAGCTAGTGATTTTTCAAAAGGATCTGGGCATTGTAGTGAAACAATATGATTTTAAAATGTTAGTTTCTTTTAAAGCATTCTAGGTTCACTCCAGAGGGCAGACAGCAGAAGCAAAAAGAACTACAATCCTGCAGCTTGTGGAATGAAAACCACATTCACCGAAAGACAGACAAAATGAAAAGGCAGAAGACTACGTACCAGATGAAGGAACAAGATAAACCACCAGAAAAACAACTAAATGAAGTGGAGATCAGAACCTTCCAGAAAAACAATTCAGAATAATGATAGTGAAGATGATCCAGGAACTCGGAAAAAGAATGAAGGCAAAGATAGAGAAGATGCAAGAAATGTTTAACAAACACCTAGAAGAATTAAAGAACAAACAAACAGAGATGAACAATACAATAACTGAAGTGAAAAATACACTAGAAGGAATCAATAGCAGAATAACTGAGGCAGAAGAATGGATAAGTGACCTGGAAGACAGATGGTGGAAATCACTGCCTCAGAACAGAAGAAAGAAAAAAGAATGAAAACAAATGAAGACAGCCTAAGCGCCCTCTGGAACAACATTAAATGCACCAACAGTCAAATTATAGGGGTCCAAAAAGGAGAAGAGAGAGAGAAAGGAACTGAGAAAATACAGGAAGAGATTATAGTTGAAAACTTCCCTGACAAGGGAAAGGAAGTAGCCACCCAAGTCCAGGAATTGAAGACAGTCCCAGGCAGGATAAACCCAAGGAGAAACACACAAAGACACATAGTAATCAAACTGACAAAAATTAAAGACAAAGAAAAATTATTAAAAGCAACAAGGGAAAAATGACAAATAACATACAAGGGAACTCCCATAAGGTTAACAGCTGATTTCTCAGCAGAAACTCTACAAGCCAGAAGGGAGTGGAATGATATATTTAAAGTGATAAAAGGGAAGAACCTACAACCAAGATTACTCTACCTGGCAAGGATCTCATTCAGATTCAACAGAGAAATCAAAAGCCTTAGAGACAAGCAAAAGCTAAGAGAATTCAGCACCACCAAACCAGCTCTACAACAAATGCTAAAGGAACTTCTCTAAGTGGGAAACACAAAAGAAGAAAAGGACCTACAAAAACAAACCCAAAACAATTAAGAAAATGGTAATATGAATATACATATCAATAATTACTTTAAATGTAAATGGATTAAATGCTCCAACCAAAAGACACAGGCTTGCTGAATGGATACAAAAACAAGACCCACATATATGCTGTCTACAAGAGACCCACTTCAGACCTAGGGACACATACAGACTGAAAGTGAGGGGATGGAGGAAGGTATTCCATGCAAATAGAAATCAAAAGATAGCTGGAGTAGCAATACTCATATCAGATAATATAGACTGTAAAATAAACAATGTTACAAGAGACAAGGAAGGACACTACATAATGATCAAAGGATCAATCCAAGAAGAAGATATAACAATTATAAATATATATGCACCCAACATAGGAGCACCTCAATACATAAGGCAACTGCTAGCAACTATAAAACAAGAAATCGAGAGTAACACAATAATAGTGGGGGACTTTAACACCTCACTTACACCAATGGACAGATCATCCAAACAGAAAATTAATATGGAAACACAAGCTTTAAATGACACAATAGACCAGATAGATTTAATTGATATTTATAGGACATTCCATCCCAAAACAGCAGATTACACTTTCTTCTCAAGTGTGCACGGAACATTCTCCAGGATAGATCACATCTTGGGTCACAAATCAAGCCTTGGTAAATTTAGGAAAATTGAAATCATATCAAGCATCTTTTCTGACCAAAACACTATGAGATTAGAAATCAATTACAGGGAAAAAAACATACAAAACACAAACACATGGAGGCTAAACAATAAGTTATTAAATAACCAAGAGATCACTGAAGACATCAAAGAGGAAATTAAAAATACCTAGAGACAAATGACAATGAAAACACAACGATCCAAAACCTATAGGATGCAGCAAAAGCAGTTCTAAGAGGGAAGTTTATAGCTATACAAGCCTACCTCAAGAAACAAGAAAAATCTCAAATAAACAATCTAACCTTACACCTAAAGGAACTACAATAAGAAGTACAAACAAAACCCAAAGTTAGTAGAAGGAAAGAAATGATAAAGATCAGAGCAGAAATAAATGAAATAGAAACAAAACAATAGCAAAGACCAATAAAACTAAAAGCTGGTTCTTTGAGAAGATAAACAAAATTGATAAACCTTTAGCCAGACTCATCAAGAAAAAGAGGAAGAAGACTCAAATCAATAAAATTAGAAATGAAAAATGACAAGTTACAATGGACAATGCAGAAATAGAAAGCATCCTAAGAGACTACTACAAGCAACTCTATACCAATAAAATGGACAACCTGGAAGAAACGGACAAATTCTTAGAAAGGTATAACCTTCCAAGACTGAACCAGGAAGAAATAGAAAATATGAACAGACCAATCACAAGTAATGAAACTGAAACTGTGATAAAAAATCTTCCAACACACAAAAGTCCAGGACCAGATGGCTTCACAGGTGAAGTCTATCAAACATTTAGAGAAGAGCTAACACCCATCCTTCTCAAACTCTTCCAAAAACTGCAGAGTAAGGAACACTCTCAACCTCATTCTCAAGGCCACCATCACCCTGACACCAAAACCAGACAAAGATACTACAAAAAAAGAAAATTAGGGCTTCCCTGATGGCACAGTGGTTGAGAGTCTGCCTGCCGATACAGGGGACATGGGTTCGTGCCCCGATCTGGGAAGATCCCACATGCCGCAGAGCGGCTGGGCCTGTGAGCCATGGCCGTTGAGCCTGTGTGTCCGGAGCCTGTGCTCTGCAGTGGGAGAGGCCACAACAGTGAGAGGCCCGCGTACCACAAAAAAAAAAAAAAAAGAAAATTACATACCAATATCACTGATGAATATACATGCAAAAATCCTCAACAAAATACTAGCAAACAGAATCCAACAATACATGAAAAGGATCATACACCATGATCAAGTGGGACTTATCCCAGGGATGCATGGATTCTCAATATATGCAATCAATCAATGTGATACACCATATTAACATTGAAGAATGAAAACCATATGATCGTCTAAATAGATACAGAAAAAGCTTCTGACAAAATTCAACACTGATTTATGATAAACACTCTCCAGAAAATGGGCATAGAGGGAACGCACCTCAATATATTAAAGGCCATATATGACAAACCCACAGCTAACATCATTCTCAATGGTGAAAAACTGAAAGCATTTCCTCTTAGATCAGGAACAAGACAAGGATGTCCACTCTCGCCACTATTATTCAACATAGTTTTGGAAGTCCTAGCCGTGGCAATCAGAGAAGAAAAAGAAATACAAATTGGAAAAGAAGAAGTAAAATTGTCACTGTTCGCAGATGACATGATACTATGCATAGATAATCCTAAAGATGCCACAAGAAAACTACTAGAGCTAATCAATGAATTTGATAAAGTTGCAAGGTACAAAATTAATGCACAGAAATCTCTTGCATTCCTATACACTAACAATGAAAGATCAGAATGAGAGATTAAGGAAACAATCCAATTCACCATGGCAACAAAAAGAATAAAATACCTATAAATAAACCTACCTAAGGAGACAAAAGACCTGTCTGATGATGAAAGAAATCAAACATGACACAAATAGATGGAGAGATACACCATGTTCTTGGATTGGAAGAATCAATATTGTGAAAATGACTATACCTCCCAAAGCAATCTACAGATTCAACGCAATCCCTATCAAATTACCAGTGGCATTTTTTACAGAAGTAGAACAAAAAATCTTAAAATTTGTATGGAGACACAAAAGACCCCGAATAACCAAAGCAATCTTGAGGGAAAAAAACGGAGCTGGAAGAATCAGACTCCCTGACTTCAGATTATACTACAAAGCTACGGTAATCAAGACAATATGGTACTGGCACAAAAACAAATATAGATCAATGGAACAGGATAGAAAGCCCAGAGATAAACCCACACATCTATGGTCAACTAATATATGACAAAGGAGGCAAGGAAATAAAATGGAGAAACAACAGTCTCTTCAATAAGTGGTGCTGGGAAAACTGGACAGCTACATGTAAAAGAATGAAATCACAACATTCCCTAACACCATACACAAAAATAAACACAATATGGATTAAAGATGTAAATGTAAGACCAGGCACTATAAAACTCTTAGAGGAAAACACAGGAAGAACACTCTTTGACATAAATCACAGCAAGATCTTTTCTACCCACCTCCTAGAGTAATGGAAAAAAACCCAAAACATATGGGACTTAATGAAACTTAAAAGATTTTGCACAGCAAAGGAAACCATAAACAGGACAAAAAGACAACCCTCAGAATGGGTGAAAATATTTGCAAATGAATCAATGGACCAAGAATTACTCTCCAAAATATATAAACAGGTCATGCAGCTCAATATTAAAAAAACAAACAACCCAATTAAAAAATGGGTAGAAGATCTAAATAGACATTTATCCGAAGAAGACATACAGATGGCCAAGAGGCACATGAAAAGCTGCTCAACATCACTAATTATTAGAGAAATGCAAATCAAAACTACAATAAGGTATTACCTCACACCAGTTAGAATGGGCATCATCAGAAAATCTACAAACAACAAATGCTGGAGAGGGTGTGGAGAAAAGGGAACCCTCTTGCACTGTTGGTGGGAATGTAAATTGATACAGCCAGTATGGAGGGTCCTTAAAAAACTAAAAATAGAATTACCATATGACCCAGCAATCCCACTACTGGGCATATTCCCAGAGAAAACCATAGTTCAAAAAGACACATGCACCCCAATGTTCACTGCAGCACTATTTACAATAGCCAGGTCATGGAAGCAACCTAAATGCCCATCGACAGATGAATGGATAAAGAAGAAGTGGTACATATATACAATGGAATATTACTCAGCCATAGAAAGGAACGAAACTGGGTCATTTGTAGAGACGTAGATGGACCTAAAGACTGTCATACGGAGTGAAGTAAGTCAGAAAGAGAAAAACAAATATCATATATTAATGCATATATGTGGAATCTAGAGAAATGGTACAGATGAACTGGTTTGCAAGGCAGAAATAGAGACACAGATGTTGAGAAAAAATGTATGGACACCAAGGGGGGAAAGAGGGCGGGGGGTGGTGGTGGATGAACTGGGAGATTGGGATTCACATATATATACACTAACATATGTAAACTAGACAACATAATAAATAAGTAAATAAATAAATAAATAAATTGTATAGCACTCTAGAAAAAAAAAATTCTAGGTTCACAACATGCTTTTCTTTGGCTTGCATTCCTTTGGAAGAACACCCACTTGATTGTGACAAAGGCTGCTGGTGGGCCAGCTCAGTGGTGTGTAGCTGGCGTGGTTTTCTGATGTTCAGCCCAGAGCCCACTTCCCAAGCCTTTTTAAAGACTTTGTGAATTCCCTGTAACAGATCCCTTTCTGCTTAAGATAGAGTGGTTTCTTGTTTTTGCAACTGAACCCGGATGGATAGCTAAATATAAGATATCAAATCGCAATTTGGAGATACAATGCCACAGAAGATTTATTTCAAACAATTCTCTTCAAAAAAAAAAAGGGGGGGGCAGAAACATCATAGATAACACTGATGCTTTTCCCATCTAAATATACATGTTAACCACTGTCAGCATAAATAAAAGTACCAAGAGTTATACCACAGCCCTGGAGCATGCAGAGGTAGCTTGCTCCCAAGCTGGCCAGAAAGGATTGGGAGTCAGAAGGAACTCTGATTCAGATCCTGAAGGAAACTTATGAATACCCAAGAGTTGAATACCTCTGGCCAAGAGACTGAATACTTAGTCAAAACCACTGCCACCAAAAACAAACAAACAAAACCCTTTTATTTTTGTGCTGAAAATTCTAGTAAATAATTTATTATATATCCAACTATCTGCCCTGATAATGAGAACAGTAGCAAATGGTAAGAAACCACCGCAGCTTCACATGAGAATTGTTTTTGACCTTGCAAAGCATTTCCTGCAACTTTCCAGCCATCTTTCGAGCTGCTATTTATATTTGAGAGCAAAACAACCGCCTTCAGCTGTACCGTACAGATAGGAAAAACCGTTGCTTGACAAATTTACATAACAAACTTGAACATTCAAGGTACACATTCGTTTTAGGTATAAGTCACGTTAAATTCTTCTAATTTGAGGAAGCTAACCAAATTACTTTTACAGTTCAGGGGAGTTGAATAATTTACAATGGAGCCTTATTTGTTGGTCCTACAGCAGAGCTATCCAAACAGAAGCCCAGCCAAGATTTGTGATTCACCTTGTCATTTTCTCCTTTTCTCTAGACCTAGATGGGCTGTCTCACCTGCTACCACCTAACCTGTATCTAGCCAAGAGAGAAGGGAACAGCAACAAAGAGAGAATTTCTAGAACCTCCAACTACCAAAACTTAACTTGCCAAAAGACCAAGCTAGAATTTATAAATATGTACACATTAAAAATGAATCTCCCATATTGAGTCCTCTTTCTGGAAGTGAACCAACTTGCTAGGGTGGAGGGGGAAATGACTTACAGTATAAAAAACATTTCACCTGCACAAATTTGATCTTGATTCTTGAGAGCTGAATTATGACAAGAACCAGTTCAACATTTAACAGATAATTTTTGACAACGTATACATAGTTATCCCTGACCTGTAATTGAAGCTAGTTACGAAAGTACATATATAAACAGAAAAAATAGCTAATCCCACAACGTTGTGACCTCTTTGTAGAGGTACTTTCTACTACGAGAACCAATGTTTGAGAATATTTTGTTAAAAAAATAATAATAACAAATTAACTTTCTATCTAAGAAACTTCAGTACCCCTCCCCAATATTCAAATTCACTTTAAATGTTTGAGAGTCCCTGTATTAGTTTCCTATTGCTGCTGTGACAAATTGTCATAAGCTTAATGTCTTAAAATAAGACCAATTTATTATTTTATAGCTCTGGCAGTTAGGAGTCCTATATTCAAGAGGTTGGAAGAACTGTGTTCCTTTGTGGATGCTCTAAGGGAGAATCTGTTTCCTTGCCTGTTTTGGCATTTAGACTCTGCCTGCATTCCTTGACTCATGCCTCGCCCTCCACCTTCAAAGCCAACAGTGTAGCATCTTCAAATCTTTTCTCTCTCTGACCTCTGCTTCTGCCATCACATCTCCTTCTCTGACTCTAATCTTCCTGACTTCCTCTGACAAGGACCCTGTGATTACATTGGGCCTATCTGCATAATTCAGGATACTCCTCCCATCTCCAGACCTTTAACTCAGTCATAATGGCAAAGCCCCTTTTGCGACAGCCTCTTCAATAAGTGGTACTGGGAAAACTGGACAGCTACATGTAAAAGAATGAAATTAGATCACTCCCTAACACCATACACGAAAATAAACTCAAAATGGATTAAAGACCTAAGTGTAATGCCAGACACTATAAAACTATTAGAGGAAAACATAGGCAGAACACACTGTGACATAAATCACAGCAAGATCCTTTTTGACCCACTTCCTAGAGAAATGGAAATAAAAACAAAAATAAACAAATGGGACCTAATGAAACTTAAAAGCTTTTGCACAGCAAAGGAAACCATAAACAAGACAAAAAGACAACCCTCAGAATGGGAGAAAATAGTTGCCAATGAAGCAACTGACAAAGGATTAATCTCCAAAATTTATAAGCAACTCATGCAGCTCAATAACAAAAAAACAAACAACCCAATCCAAAAATGGGCAGAAGACCTAAATAGACATTTCTCCAAAGAAGATATACAGATTGCCAACAAACACATGAAAGGATGCTCAACATCACTAATCATTAGAGAAATGCAAATCAAAACTACAATGAGGTATCACCTCACACCAGTCAGAATGGCCATCATCAGAAAATCTATAAAGAGTAAATGCTGGAGAGGGTGTGCAGAAAAGGGAACCCTCTTGCACTGTTGGTGGGAATGGAAATTGATACAGCCACTATGGAGAACAGTATGGAGTTGCCTTAAAAAGCTAAAAACAGAACTACCATATGACCCAGCAATCCCACTACTGGGCATATACCCTGAGAAAACCATAATTCAAAAAGAGTCATGTACCACAATGTTCATTGCAGCTCTATTTACAATAGCCAGGACATGGAAGCAACCTAAGTGTCCATCGACAAATGAATGGATAAAGAAGATGTGGCACATATATACAATGGAATATTACTCAGCCACAAAAAGAAACGCAACTGAGTTATTTGTAGTGAGGTGGATGGACCTAGAGTCTGTCATACAGAGTGAAGTAAGTCAGAAAGAGAAAAACAAATACCGTATGCTAACACATATATATGGAATCTAAAAAAAAAAAAAAATATGGTTCTGAAGAACCCAGGAGCAGGACAGGAATAAAGACGCAGATGTAGAGAATGGACTTGAGGACACAGGGAGGGGGAAGGGTAAGCTGGGACAAAGTGAGAGAGTGGCATGGACATATATACACTACCAAATGTAAAACAGATAGCTAGTGGGAAGCAGCCACATAGCACAGGGAGATCAGCTCGGTGCTTTGTGACCACCTAGAGGGATGGGATAGGGAGGGTGGGAGGGAGGGAGGCACGAGAGGGAGGGGATATGGGGATATATGTATACGTATAGCTGATTCACTTTGATATGCAGCAGAAACTAACACAACATTGCAAAGCAATTATACTTCAATAAAGATGTTAAAAAAATTTTTTAAAAAAAGCCCCTTTTGCTCTATAAGGTAACAGCGTCACAGATACCAGGGATTAGGCTGTGCACAATCTGCGGGGGCTGTTATTCTATCTGTCAGTAGTTACTAAGGTCACTCATACGGAAAGAAAATATTCAGATACTTTGTAGCTATTTGTGTAAACATTAACCAGGAGTGCTTGCTTAAAAAATCCACTCATACGATTATTAAAATAAAAATGATGAAAGATTCATCTTCTTCCACAAAGTACATAGTTTCTACAGGACATAATGATTAACCGTACAGAAAAATCAGGAGGGTTTTCCCTGCTGTCACAGTAAATATCCAGCATTTTCTCTCTTTCTCTTACAGGGCAGGAGACGGTCCCATCCTGGTTGTTAGTGATGACGTGTTCTCATTCAGAGATACTGACTAGCTGTGATGTTAGTGTGGTAATAGCCGACTGGTAGTTTGATTGCACTAAATATTACCTGCTTGAATAAAGCGTGGTCCTGTCGTGTGGATAATGTTCATTGACGTACAAGGAAGAAGATGAAATTGTGGTCGCCAAGGAAGCAGCTTCAAACAGCGATGGAGTGCTAGGCACCAGGTCTGGCCTGTGTCGGGATCCCAATGCTGGGTGACAAAAAGCAAACAAACAATCATGAATCTCGGTAAGAAATGCTGCTTTAGTGTATATAATAATTTAAATGAGTCAAAGGCATTCATTCTACATACCAGGCTGCAAATTAAATTAGGAAATAACTGTGCTCTTCTGAACTACAGCAGAAATGTAAAATAGCTTCTTGCAAACAGGTAAAACAGAAAGGAAACCGCATTAATTTACAAAATGGCTTATGGAAATGCCATTATGAATGTTCTTTTAAAAACCTAATAAAGTGATTTACTGTTTCTCGAAAGATGACATAAAAAGCTCCTAGGAGCTTAAGGAGATAATTCAACAGAGATTAAAAGGATGATTGGCAAATGTATAAACAGACAGTGAACTTGCTTTCCTCTCCCGAGGCTAGGCCCATATCTGTGATTCTCAGTGCAGATCTAAGAACACACACTTGTTAACAGCCAAGAAACAAATGCTTCACAGACTAACAGCCAGCTATACCTTAACCCTATTTGAGCCCATATACATCTTTGAATATTATCCACAGCTCTTCTTGACATTATATTCTAACAGCAAGGCTGCCTTTTTAAAAATGAGAAAACTCTTATTTTTCTTTAAAATGTAGGTACCTATGAAAATACTTATGCAAGAGCCGTCCCTCATCAGGAAAGTGGAAAAGTCAAGGCTGAGCAGTGACTCTGCCTACTCTCTCTATGTGGATTTTTTTTTTTGAGTGTTGAATCTGGATCTTTTTTTTTTTTTTCTGGATCATTTTTAATCATCTTATCCTAAACTTTGGACAAATTCACATTCATTATTGGTCAGCTTGTCAGAGATAGTATTTTGTTTAAAGGTTCAGCCACACAGAACAGAGCTCCTTTAAAAAGAGACATGCACGTTCCCAGAGATAGAACACTGTGGATGAATCCTGTCTTTAAAGTTCTATAGTTGGGCTCAAGCTGATTTATTTTTCACCAGTGGAGATATTATATAATTTTATGGAACTATAGCTGACCTATAACAATGTATTAGTTTTACGGTATACAACTTAGTGATTAGACTTATGTATATATTGTGAACTGATCATCACAGTAAGTTGAATTAACGTCCTATCACCACAGTTACAGCATTTTTCTCTGGTGATGAGCATTTTTAAGATCTCCCCTCTTAGCAACTTTCAAATATGCCATACAGTATTATTAGCTCGTGTCACCACGCTGTACTGTGGATTCTATTTAATCACTTCCCCAAACTAAACTAAAACAGATGATAATAAATACAATATAACCTTACGGTGTTTCTTGTATTCCTTTATAGGCACAATAGGCTCAAAATTATGTACTGTCAGGAAGTGAACGAATGGAAATTGATCCTAATAGGCACTATCATGTGAGTGTGAGGTTTGGATTTTGGACTTGGAGGGATATATAGATGGAGAGGTGGGGCGAGGCATGGAGGGAGAAGGGGGCAAGCACAGAAGGCCTGGACTCTGGACTAGGAATCCAGACACACATTAAAATGTATGAGATGCTGCAGCTCTGCATCCGATTCAGATCAAAATAAAGAACTGCCATGATGAATAACAGATGATAATCATATAAAAACACAAGTGATAACATGCTCAACATGCAAAAATCAGAAAGGCTTCAATACGACAGTTGGCTAGCCATCTTCAATATACTTGATCCCCCCCCCCAAAAATATATATACTTGATTCCACCTTCTCATTAAATACAGAGAAAAATATGAAAACTCTCAGTAACATAGAAAACTGAATCTGAAAAATAACCTCACATCAGATTCCAATCAATCACTACTAAATATAAGGCAGATAGAGCTAGACTGAGAACAACTAATGCAGACTCAGGTCTTGGGCATTCTCAGCCTGATTTCATAAACCAGAGGCTCGCTGAGTGACAGAATACAGAAAAACACTACCTGTCCAGTGACTCGGGCCCAGGTCAGACAGCACCCAGACACTGGGTAGCTGACCCTTAGGAGCAGTTCTTTGAAGTAGAGAACTGTTCCCTTATGTGCCCATACTCTTCAGTTTTTTAAAATAACTAGTGTGGTGGGCAGAATCCTAGGATGACTCTCAATGACCTGCACCCTTGTATAGTCTCCCTTTTAGTGTGGGTGGAAGCTGTGAGAAGGATGAGGTATTACTCCTGTGATTATTTTATCTTATGTGGCAAAAGGAATCTTGCAGATGTAATTAAGGCTACTAATCAGTTAACTGTGAGTTAGTCAAAGGGAAGATTATTCAGGTGAGCCTGGCCTAGTCATGTGAGCCCTTTAAATTTGTGTCTACAGGTCAGAGATGGTAATGGCAGAGATTCCAAGTGTAAGGGGGATTGACCTGCAAGAAATTCCCCGTCTGAAGATGGAGGGGGGCTGCATGGAAAGGAATGAGGATGCTCTCTAGGGGATGAGCCTGGCCCACAGCTGTTAGACAGCAATGACATGGGACTTCAGCCCTACAACTGCAAGGAAGTGAATTCTGCCAACATCAGGATGAGCTTGGAGGAGGATTCTTCTCCAGAAACTCCAGATGAGAACTCAGCCAGCTGACACCTTGATCCCAGTTTTTGAGACCCTGAAAAGCTGTGTCAGAGAACGCAGGTAAGCCTTGCTAGTCTTCTGACTTATAGAACTGTGAGCTAATAAATGGAGGTTATAATAAGCTGCTAACTAACTTTCTGGTAATTTGTCACATGGCAAAAGGAAACTAATACAACTCAGACATACTGAGAATGATAGAAAACAAATGGTTAAAAACTGGAGGGAAATTTGGTAATAACTTGGTGCATTACGAAAGGGGAAGTCCCCAAGTATAGAGCGTTATAGAAAGGCCGAACCTTGCAGCAAACTTCGTAGACGCAGAGAATTGTCAAGATAAACTCATTTAAAAATAGTACGTTAACAGTTTCAAAGAATATGTTCAATAGGTTTTTCTTCAACCTTCAGAGACTTTTTCTGGTGAAGTACCTTTAGGTCTAAAGCAATGAGTCCAATAGTTCAGTTGAAAAAAGCATAATTTGTGCACTGCTTCTTATGTTTCCAGACTTTCTAGATGCTGTGTAGTGTATTTATTATACTTAATCCTAAGATTAACAACTGGACTCATGGCTTAAACTTTAGAAGCAATATATACATTTTTACTGAGGTATAGCTGATAGAAGTCATATTGAGCACACTATTTGAAAGTTTAACTATCACAGTTTAAAAATAAGTTTATCCTAGAAAATTAGGCAGTGTGGTAGGGAGATGCCAATGCAGGAAAGTTTAGGGAAAGAGGTGGATGCCTGTCAGAAACTGGAGCCATCACTCAGAGAGAGGAGCAAGGGCAATTCAGTAACTCCAGCTGAAATCACCAAATCTGCATAAAAGTTGGTTTATAAGATGAGAAAGAAACCCAACATGACAGATATGGAAAAGTGCTGCAGAAGGGAAAAGGATGAACACACTATTCTGAAGACTGAGGAAAAGAAAAATCCCAGAAGAGATCTAATCTTCTACAGGAAATAAAAGAAATTTTCGGGAGATGTTGGCATTCCCAAAAGAATATACTGATAATAAAATCTAAAATGTCACTTCCTCTTATAGGATTAGAAGAGAAAATCCAAATGATCAACTCGATAGAGGAAAATATTTGATAAAATGCAACACTCATTCCTGATAAAAACTTTACAAACTAGGAATAAAAAGAAACTTTCTTGACTTGATTCTGGGCATCAAATACAGCAAAATTCTTTCTCAGCAGTGAAACATGAGAAGCATTCCCTTTAAAATCAGGATGAGGCAAGGCAGCCCACAATCACTACTTCTATTCATCATTCTACCAGAAGTCCTAGTTAGCAAGTAAGAAAGAAAGAAAAAAAGATGTGAGATCTATGCAGTAGCAACAAACAGCCAGAAAAACCAAACCTTAAAAATATACTACCTGGGGAGAGACCTTCAATATGGCAGAGGAGTAAAACATGGAGATCACCTTCCTCCCCACAAATACATCAGAAACACTTCTACATGTGGAACGACTCCTACAGAACACCTACTGAATGCTGGCAGAAGACCTCAGACCTCCCAAAAGGCAAGAAACTCCCCATGTACCTGGGTAGGGCTAAAGAAAAAAGGAAAAACAGAGACAAAAGAATAGGGACGGTACCTGCAACAGTGGGAGGGAGCTGTGAAGGAGGAAAGGTTCCCGCACACTAGCAAGCCCCTTCGCGGGCGGAGACTGCGGGTGGCGGGGGGGGAAGCTTCGGGGCCGTGGAGGAGAGTGCAGCAACAGGGGTGCGGAGGGCAAAGCGGAGAGATTCCCGCACAGAAGACGGGTGCCGACCGGCACTCACCAGCCCGGGAGGCTTGTCTGCTCAGCCGCCGGGGTGGGCGGGGCTGGGAGCTGAGGCTCGGGCTTCGGTCACAACGCAGGGAGAGGACTGGGGTTGGCGGCGCGAACACAGCCTGCAGGGGGTTAGTGCGCCACGGCTGGCCGTGAGGGAGTCTGGGAAAAAGTCTGGACCTGCCGAAGAGGCAAGAGACCATTGTTTCGGGGTGCGCGAGAAGAGGGGATTCAGAGCACCACCTAAACGAGCTCCAGAGACGGGCGCAAGCCATAGCTATCAGCGTGGACCCCAGAGACAGGCATGACACGCTAAGGCTAATACTGGAGCCACCAAGAAGCCTGTGTGCATGCACAGGTCACTATCCACACCTCTCCTCCTGGGAGCCTGTGCAGCCCACCACTGCCAGGGTCCCATGATCCAGGGACAACTTCCCTGGGAGAACACATGGTGAGCCTCAGGCTGTTGCAATGTCTTGCTGGCCTCTGCCGCCGCAGGCTCGCCCTGCATCTGTACCCCTCACGCTGACCTGAGTGAGCCGAGCCCCCGAATCAGCTGCTCCTTGAACCCCGTCCTGTCTGAGTGAAGAACAGATGCCCTCAGGCAACCTACACGCAGAGGCGGGCCCGAATCCAAAGCTGAACCCCAGGAGTTGTGCAAAGAAGGAAGAGAAAGAGAAATTTCTCCAGCAGTTTCAGGAGCAGTGGATTAAATCTCCAAAATCAACTTGATGTACCCTGCATCACTGGAATACCTGAATAGACAATGAATCATCCCAAAATCAAGGCAGTGGACTTTGGGAGCAACTGTAGACTTGGGGTTTGCTTTCTGCAACTAATTTGTTTCTGGTTTTATGTTTATCTTAGTTTACTATTTAGAGTTTATTATCACTGATAGTTTTTTTTATTGATTTGGTTGCTCTCTTCCTTTTTTTTCTTAATATAGATATATATATTTTTTTCCCTTTTCTCTTTTTGTGAGTGTGTATGTGTATGCTTCTTTCTGTGATTTTGTCTGTATAGCTTTGCTTTTACCATTTGTCCTACGGTTCTTTTTTTTTTTTTAAGTATAGTTTTTAGCACTTGTTATCATTGGTGGATTTGTTTTCGGTTTGGTTGCTCCTTCTTTATTTATTTTCTTTTTTTATTACTGTTTAATTTTTAATAATTTTTAAATTTTTTATTTTAATAATTTTATTTTTTATTTTTTTATTTCTTTCTTTTCTTCTCCCTTTTCTTCTGAGCCGTGTGGCTGACAGGGTCTTGGTGCTCCAGCCGGATATCAGGCCTGTGCCTCTGAGGTAGGAGAGCCGAGTTCAGGATACTGGTCCACCAGTGACCTCCCTGCTGTACGTAGTATCAAGCAGCGAAAGCTCTCCCAGATATCTCCATCTCAACGTTAAGACCCAGCTCCACTCATTGACCAGCAAGCTACAGTGATGGACACCCTATGCCAACCTAGCAAGACAGGAACACAACCCCACCCATTAGCAGAGAGGATGCCTAAAATCATAATAAGGTCACAGACACCCCAAAACACACCACTGGATGTGGTCCTGCCCACCAGAAAGACAAGATCCAGCCTCATCCACCAGAACACAAGGACTAGCCCCTCCACCAGGAAGCCTACACAACCCACTGAACCAACCTTAGTCACTGGGGACAGACACCAAAAACAACGGGAACTATGAACCTGCAGCCTGTGAAAAGGAGACCCCAAACGAAGTAAGTGAAACAAAATGAGAAGACAGAGAAACACATAGCAGATGAAAGAGTAAGGTAAAAACCCACCAGACCGAACAAATGAAGAGGAAATAGGCAGTCTACCTGAAAAAGAATTCAGACTAATGACAGTAAAGATGATCCAAAATCTTGGAAATAGAATAGAGAAAATACAAGAAACATTTAACAAGGGTCTAGAAGAACTAAAGAGCAAACAAATAATGATGAACAACACAATAAATGAAATTAAAAATTCTCTGGAAGGGATCAATAGCAGAATAACTGAAGCAGAAGAACGGATAAATGACCTGGAAGATAAAATAGTGGAAATAACTACTGAAGAGCAGAATAAAGAAAAAAGAATTGAGGACAGTCTCAGAGACCTCTGGGACAACATTAAACACACCAACGTTCGAATTATAGGGGTCTCAGAAGAAGAAGAGAAAAAGAAAGGGACTGAGAAAATATTTGAAGAGATTATAGTTGAAAACTTCCCTAATATGGGAAAGGAAATACTTAAACAAGTCCAGGTAGCACAGAGAGTCCCATACAGGATAAATCCAAGAAGAAACATGCCAAGATACATATTAATCAAACTTTCAAAAATTAAATACAAAGAAAAAATGTTAAAAGCAGCAAGGGGAAAACAACAAATAACATACAAAGGAATCCCCATAAGGTAACAGCTAATCTTTCAGCAGAAACTCTGCAAGACAGAAGGGAGTGGCAGGACATATTTAAAGTGATGAAAGGGAAAAACCAACAACCAAGATTATTCTACCCTGCAAGCATCTCATTCAGATTTGACAGAGAAATTAAAACCTTTACAGACAAGCAAAAGCTAAGAGAATTCAGCACTACCAAACCAGCTTTACAACAAATGCTACAGGAACTTCTCTAGGCAGGAAACCAAGAGAAGGAAAAGACCTACAATAACAAACCCAAAACAATTAAGAAAATGGTAATAGGAACATACATATCAATAATTACCTTAAATGTAAATGGATTAAATGCTCCAACCAAGACATAGACTGGATGAATGGATACAAAAACAAGACCCGTACATATGAAAGAGACCCACTTCAGGCCTAGGGACACATTCAGACTGAAAGTGAAGGGACAGAAAAAGATATTCCATGCAAGTGGAAATCAAAAGAAGCTGGAGTAGCAATTCTCATATCAGACAATATAGACTTTAAAATAAAGACTATAACAAGAGACAAAAAAGGCCACTACATCATGATCAAGGGATCAATCCAAGAAGAAGATATAACAATTGTAAATATTTATGCAGCCAACATAGGAGCACCTCAATACATAAGGCAAATGCTAACAGCCATAAAAGCAGAAATCAACAATAACACAATCATAGTAGGGGACTTTAACACTCCATTTTCACCAATGGACAGATCATCCCAAATGAAAATAAGGAAACACAAGCTTTAAATGACACATTAAACAAAATGGACTTAACTGATATTAATAGGACATTCCATCCAAAAACAAAAGAATGCACTTTCTTTTACTTTTTTCTTTTTAACATCTTTATTGGAGTATAATTGCTTTACAATGGTGTGTTAGTTTCTGCTTTATAACAAAGTGAATCAGCTGTACATATACATATATCCTCATATCTCCTCCCCCTTGAGTCTCCCTCCCACCCTCCCTGTCCCACCCCTGTGCTCACAAAGCACCGACCTGATCTCCCTGTGCTATGCAGCTGCTTCCCACTAGCTATCTATTTTACATTTGTTAGTATATATAAGTCCATGCCAGTCTCTCACTTCGTCCCAGCTTACCCTTCCTCCTCCCCGTGTCCTCAAGTCCATTCTCTACACAGAATACACTTTCTTCTCAAGTGCTCACGGAACATTCTCCAGGATAGATCATATCTTGGGTCACAAATCAAGCCTTGGTAAATTTAAGAAAATTGAAATCGTATCAAGAATCTTTTCTGACCACAACACTATGAGACTAGATAGCAATTACAGGAAAAAAATGTGTAAAAAATACAAACACATGGATGCTAAACAGTATACTACTAAATAACCAAGAGATCACTGAAGAAATCAAAGAGGAAATCAAAAAATACCTAGAAACAAATGACAATGAAAACACAACGACCCAAAACCTATGGGATGCAGCAAAAGCAGTTCTAAGAGGGAAGTTTATAGCAATATAATCTTACCTCAGGAAACAAGAAACATCTCAAATAAACAACCTAACCTTACACCTAAAGCAATTAGAGAAAGTAGAATAAAAAAACCCCAAAGTTAGCAGAAGGAAAGAAATCATAATGATCAGATCAGAAAAAAATGAAAAGAAAAGAAGGAAACAATAGCAAAGATCAATAAAACTAAAAGCTGGTTCTTTGAAAAGATAAACAAAATTGATAAACCATTAGCCAGACTCATCAAGAAAAATGGGAGAAGACTCAAATCAACAAAATTAGAAATGAAAAAGGAGAAGTAACAACTGACACTGCAGAAATACAAAGATCAGGGGAGATTACTACAAGCAACTATATGCCAATAAAAAGGACAACCTGGAAGAAATGGACAAATTCTTAGAAAGGCACAACCTTCCGAGACTGAAACAGGAAAAAATAGAAAATATAAACAGACCAATAACTGAAATTGACACTGTGATTAAAAATCTTCCAACAAACAAAAGCCCAGGATCAGATGGCTTCACAGGCGAATTCTATCAAACATTTAGAGAAGAGCTAACACCTATCCTTCTCAAACTCTTCCAAAATATAGCAGAGGGAGGAACCCTCCCAAACTCATTCTACGAGGCCACCATCTGCCTGATACCAAAATCAGGCAAAGATGTCACAAAGAAAGAAAACTACAGGCCAATATCACTGATGAACATAGATGCAAAAATCCTCAACAAAATGCTAGCAAACAGAATCTAACAGCAGATTAAAAGGATCATACAACATGATCAAGTGGGGTTTATACCAGGAATGCAAGGATTCTCCAATATACGCAAATCAATCATGTGATAAACCATATTAACAAATTGAAGGGGAAACACCATATGATCAACTCAATAGATGCAGAGAAAGCTTTTGACAAAATTCAACACCCATTTATGATAAAAACCCTCCAGAAAGTAGGCATAGAGGGAACTTACCTGAACATAATAAAGGCCATATATGACAAACGCACAGCTAACATCGTTCTCAATGGTGAAAAACTGAATGGTGTAAAACTGAAATCATTTCCACTAAGATCAGGAACAAGACAAGGTTGTCCACTCTCATCACTACTATTCAACATAGTTTCGGAAGTTTTAGCAACAGCAATCAGAGACGAGAAAGAAATAAAAGGAATCCAAATCAGAAAAGAAGAAGTAAAGCTGTCACTGTTTGCAGATAACATGATACTATACATAGAGAATCCTAAAGATGCCACCGGAAAACTACTAGAGCTAATCAATGGATCTGGTAAAGTAGCAGGATACAAAATTAATGCACAGAAATCTCTTGCATTCCTATACACTAATGATGAAAAATCTGAAGGAGAAATTAAGAAGACACTCCCATTTACCATAGCAACGAAAAGAATAAAATACCTAGGAATAAACCTACCTAAGGAGACCAAAGACCTGTATGCAGAAAAATATAGGACACTGATGAAAGAAATTAAAGATGATACAAACAGATGGAGAGGTATACCATGTTCTTGGATTGCAAGAATCAACATTGTGAAAATGACTATACTACTCAAAGCAATCTACAGATTCAATGTGATCCCTATCAAACTATCAATGGCATTTTTCATAGAACTAGAACAACAAATTTCACAATTTGTATGGAAACACAAAAGACCCCGAATAGCCAAAGCAATCTTGAGCAAGAAAAATGGAGCTGGAGGAATCAGGCTCTTGGACTTCCGACTATACTACAAAGCTACAGTAATCAAGACAGTATGGTACTGGCACAAAAACAGAAATATAGATCAATGGAACAGGACAGAAAGCCCAGAGATAAACCCACGCACATATGGTCACCTTATTTTCCATAAAGGTGGCAAGAATATACAATGGAGAAAAGACAGCTTCTTTAATAAGTGATGCTGGGAAAACTGGACACCTACATGTAAAAGAATGAAATCAGAACACTCCCTAACACCATACACAAAAATAAACTCAAAATTGATTTAAAGACCTAAGTGTAAGGCCAGACACTATAAAACTCTTAGAGGAAAACATAGGCAGAACACTCTATGACATAAATCAAAGCAAGATCCTTTTTGACCCACCTCCTAGAGAAATGGAAATTAAAAAAACCAAAAAAACAAATGGGACCTAATGAAACTTAAAAGCTCTTGCACAGCAAAGGAAACCATAAACAAGACAAAAAGACAACCCTCAGAATGGGAGAAAATATTGGCCAATGAAGCAACTGACAAAGGAGTAATCTCCATAATTTACATGCAGCTCAATATCAAAAAAACAAACAACCCAATCCAAAAATGGGCAGAAGACCTAAATAGACATTTCTCCAAAGAAGATATACTGATTGCCAACAAACACATGAAAGAATGCTCAACTTCACTAATCATTAAAGAAATGCAAATCAAAACTACAATGAGGTATCACCTCACACCAGTCAGAATGGCCATCATCAAAAAGTCTTCAAACAATAAATGCTGGAGAGGGTGTGGAGAAAAGGGAACCCTCTTGCACTGTTGGTGGGAATGTAAATTGATACAGCCACTATGGAGAACAGTATGGCGGTTCCTTAAAAAACTAAAAACAGAACTACCATACGACCCAGCAATCCCACTACTGGGCATATACCCTGAGGAAACCATAATTCAAAAAGAGTCATGTACCACAATCTTTATTGCAGCACTATTTACAATAGCCAGGACATGGAAGCAACCTAGGTGTCCAACAAAACATGAATGGATAAAGAAGATGTGGCACATATATACAATGGAATTTTACTCAGCCATAAAAAGAAACGAAATTGAGCTATTTGTAATGAGGTGGATGGACCTAGAGTCTGTCATAAAGAGTGAAGTAAGTCAGAAAGAGAAAAACAAACACCATATGCTAACACATATATACAGAATCTAAGAAAAAAGAAAAGGTTCTGAAGAACCTAGGGGCAGGACAGGAATAAAGACGCAGACATAGAGAATGGACTTGAGGACACGGGGAAGGGGAAGGGTAAGCTGGGACGAAGTGAGAGAGTGACATGGACATATATACACTACCAAATGTAAAATAGATAGCTAGTGGAAGCAGCCGCATAGCACAGGGAGATTAGCTCCGTGCTTTGTGACCACCTAGACGGGTGGGATAGGGAGGGTGGGAGGGATACGCAAGAGGGAGGAGATATGGTGATATATGTATAGCTGATTCACTTTGTTATAAAGCAGACACTAACACACCATTGTAAAGCAATTATACTCCAATAAAGATGTTAAAAAAAAAAAAGGATGAGTGGAGTTTAAACCTAAACATTTCTGGGAAGGTGCCCTATTAAGCCATTCTTTAAATAATACTAATGCTGTATTATATTCGTTTTCCAGAATGTTCTTTAATGCAGAAGTTTGATAGTGGTTGGATTGTCTCAGAATATGGAGCACGTGGATGGGGCAGCTTTGAATAGTCTCGAAAGGTGCCAACGTGGGAGGAGTTTTCCAGGGGTATTGGAAACAGATCCTATTAAATGCAACACTTATTGACCACCTACTTTGTGCCAGGTTCTATGCTGTATATTATCCATGTGAATTATCAAAATATCCCCATGAAGAATGTAGCACAATCAGCCCCAGTTACTGATGTGGAAAGTGAGGCTCAGATATTAAGGGTCCACAGCTAGTTCCATAGCTAGGACTGCTGGATCTTGGATTTGAAGCCAAATTTCAAGATCCTAAAACTGTGCCTGGCACATAGTAGGCACTCAATAAACGTATGTCAGATCGTTCTAAGCCCAAGACTCCTTCCCCAGCACCAGAGAAAAAGAGAAGAGGGTGGTGCTGAAGAGAAACTCGGCCAAAGGTCAGCACTTGCGTGGGATTTTGGTGGCCTCCCCAAATCCCCAATTTAAGCAACACTGTTTGAGGCTATAGGAAGCTCAGCCTTAATCATTGCTTTGTCAGCTTCATGCATTATGGGTCTTTTGTGAAATAGAAATAGAGAACAGAGTTTCTCTCAGACACTCAAGTATCATTGAGATTCAGACACGCCCTTTTTTACTGAGTGCAGATTTAACTTCTGTAGTTCCCCGATGCAGGCAGAAATTGAGCCTGAGCAAACGGGAGGCTTTCTTTCCAAAGGTCTGCCCAAATGGTGATCTGCCATCAGAGCCTTTGAAACAGATTTCTGATGGGCAGTTGATGAAATTAATTGAGGGTAACCTGCAAAGTTGATGCTCTTGGGAATGACTCTTTGTTTGGCCTTTTAGGTTGGTATTTGTCAGAAACCCCAGCTGCTCCATTAAATCATTTTTGTCATTAAAAAAAAAAAAATATATATATATATATATATATATACACACATTACCTGAAAAGACAGAAAATATGTATCTATGTCTTTATGTCTATAACCATTTGAGAAATAAATCTAACAAAAGGTAGGAATATATGACTTGCCAGGAAAAAATTATAAAACTTTTATTAAACTCATTAAAGAGGACCTAAATAAATTGGTAATTCACTGTTACATTGTGTATGTATGTGTGTATATGTATATAATGTGTGTGTATGTTTGAAAAATATATATATACAAGCCCAGACCAAGGTCTACTAGTAAAAACACCAAAACCTTCACATGTGTTACCTTCAGGTAGTGGAATTATAGATCTTTGTTTCTGAATATTTTAGTCTGTTTTAATTTTTTTTACCGTAAACCATATACAGTATCGTTTATGTGTTATAAAAATTTTACATTAACTGTGTCATACTGTAAACATCATTTTAAAAATTAGTTAAGAGACTTTGTTTGCTAGAGGAAGTACTTTCTCATTTTTCTACTGTGAGTTTACATTAGTTATACAAGTAAAATCACAAGAACTTTTATCTTTTCTTCTTTTTCTAAGTTCCATGTCTTTACCTTCTTCATCGAGGCTGCTATAACTTTGCCCTTCGGTCAGCAAATCACGCTTCTCATCCTTCCATTCCTGGCTAATTGAGGACACGATCTCCTGTGAGGTTGCCTTCAGGGCGGCAATGGAGTTGCACCGTTTTTTAGAAGGTGAGGCCTTCAAAGCTACAAAAAGGAAAAGGAGAGACAATTATAGTTATTGTAAAACCACATGAATATATTTATTAAATTAAAATTTTACTCATGATTTATTAAGATCTTAGTCATTATTTCAGTAGGATGCAAGATGCTTTGTTTTATATACATGATGAAAGGGAGATGATATTATGTTTTGGCAATTTTATTTGTCCAAAATGATTTGACTTAAATCAGAATAGCTTAGAATAAATTTGGATTGATATATCTCTCCAGATGTTGAAATATAGTCTTATTTGAGGTGAAATTCAAATGCTGCTGAAGAATTATATTTCCTCCTCCAAGCAATGTTTTTCTAGGGCTGGGAAGAGGTTGAGTGGGTCGATAAGCACAGATGGTAAAGTAAGGAGAATTCTCATGACCCCAGTTTTATGAACTTGGGACTGGGAATTTCTAAACATGCCAATGTTTAATCTTATACTCATGTTACCCAATTTAACCAAGTTACTTCTGGTTGCTTTTTTCTTTCAGTGACTTTCCACTGAAATTTCCTGCCTTTGGGTCTTTTCTAGGTCATGGTTACTTCAGATGTATAATTCACTCCTGATTTTTGTCCAGACAGCATTGTATAACTTCTGAAGTGTGTTGGGAACCTGAACCAAGGCAAGTGTACTTCACCATCAATCACGCTCACTGAAGGCTGGGACTTTACTTCTGATATGTCAGTGGGAGCTGCTTCAGCTGCAGCCAGACCATCCCCATGTATATTTTCTCCATGCTGCAATCATTCTTCTTGCTCAACACTGTTGGAGAATTGTATTGGAGGGGAGAGGGAGAGGGAGGTTGAGACCTCTTTACGCTTTCCCCTGAACTTGGTGGTAGCAGTGTCTCTCTTCCTTCGGAGGTTTGCATATAGGGATAACCTGACAGCAGATGCATTACAGTGACTGTGTTCAGCCTTGGGAATCTCAGAGCTTAGATGACAGGGGCATCGTCATCTAAGGGGCATCCCATCAGCAGCTTGCAGGGGCATCCCATCAGCAGCTTGCAAAAACTTAATTGGAGAAGGACTTTGGGACACACAAATGAGGAAAGAATAGAGGGCAATCTCTCCACTTAAAGCGAAGGGAAGGTTTATGTGTCCCGTGAGCAGACTTAGAACCATAATAACATAACTGTAATCAATAACATTTTAGAAGCCTTAAGAATTTGGAAGCCAGCAGCCACATTCCTTATCTCAAACTATCCAGGTGGTCATCTG
Organism: Globicephala melas; assembly: GCF_963455315.2. Taxonomy (NCBI): domain Eukaryota; kingdom Metazoa; phylum Chordata; class Mammalia; order Artiodactyla; family Delphinidae; genus Globicephala; species Globicephala melas. Next base: position 50,598,926 of record NC_083319.1, read on the forward strand.
AGGGAGGTAGGCCCTTCTACAGGTCCAGAAACTGAGAGCAGAGAAACTGTGACCTGCTCAAGGTCACAGAGCTAGAAACCATGAAATCCCAGGTGTCTTTGTTTGAAGTTGCCTAACTGTGGTTCATTTCCTAGCTCTGTGGCATCCTATTTTCTGGTTAAAGTGAGGGAGGAATAAGATAAAACTAGAGTTTGTTTTTCTTTGAGGGGAGGAGACTCGGAATGTTTAAAAACGGATCAAATGGATTTTAGTGGCAAATAAGTGCACCAAATGTGTCATTTTTTGAACTCCTCATCTCATCAAAACAGTGGTCACACTTGCTTTACAGGTGTGAAGTAATTATCCATATGCTGGCTTTGGCTTTAATATTCTATCTGCTAGCTTTCATAAACTCTCAACTCTCACCTTTCAATCCAGTCCAGGTTTGAATCTGGTACTTGAACAACACAGGTTTGAACTGTGTGGGCCCACTCATGTATGGATTTTTTTCAATACCAAATGCTATAGTCCCACATGATCTGGGGTTGGTTGAATCCTTGGGTGCTGAGAAAGCACACATGTGCAGGGCCGACTCTAAGTTACATGTGAACTTTCCATTGTGTCAGGCTTTGGCACTCCTAATGCCCCTGTGATGTTCAAGGGTCAACTGTGTTTTAAAATTTCTAAGTCAGAGGATCTCAAATGTGGTTCAGGGACTGCTAGGAATCCCTGAAATTCTCCTCGAAGGTCTGTGATGTTAAAATTATTTTCTTAACAATATTAAGAAGTTATTTATCTTCCTCACTCCCACACTTTCCTGAGTTTTCTAGATGCTACATGAGCTGTGGTATCGCCACAGAGACTGAATTCAGAAGCATACAAGAGAGTCTGGATGTCTTCTATTAAGCCAGAATTAGGGATCTGAAAAAATATAAAATAATGCCACTTTTCCCAAGCAATTATTTGTTTTGGAAAACATAATTATTTTTCATAATTACTTTGTTAGAAATTTTTTACTTTTTTGTTAATATTGACGTATGTTAACATGCAATTTTTTTTATTGTTACCTTGTAAGAATATTTAAAATTTTCCTCAATTTAAAATTCTAATAGGTTAAATATAGACAGTTATAATCCACATAAATAAAAGCTCTTTGGGGCCCTCAGTCATTTTTAAGAGTGTAAAGTGGCGCTGAGACCAAAAGCTTTGAGAATTGCATAGTTCTTAGGTCAGTGCTAATTCTCTAAACTGAGAAACAACCAGGATCAGAAGAATGTTGGCAGCATCACGGAAGAGTGAATGAGGGGAAGATGCTCAGACAACTGTCTGTACTTGTTGTGGCTTATCATGGACCAAAGGCCAAGATCCCCCCAAAGAAATAGCTCTTTGCTCATTATCAGCAACACATACAATGAACAGCAGAGAAGACCCCAAAACAAACCCCTGCCAGGACCAGATGGCACCTAAAGAAAGCCTTTACTTTTGTCTTAAATGGTCAATCTTCCTTAAAGGAATTATCTGAGCCCATTCAGTGGATAAGGACTTGAATATTGCAGAAATTGAATACCTCAGGGACTTTTTTTTTTTTTCACATTTGGGGAGATCATTTATTTTCCAAACAATTTCATGGATTACAAATATGAACTCAAGTTGTGACTTTTTTTTTTATACCAGAGATTGGGTTGTGGCAATTGGATTCAGTAGGTTTCAAAAGGTTTGACGTCAATCATTGGCATCAGGGTGTGTTTTCAACTCTGTAAAAATCTAATCATGTGCACCTATACCTTTCGTAAGGTTTGATAACTCTGTCACTTGGAGGAAATGGGCGTGGTTTTTGGAGAATATATAAAACATCAAGCAGAGAGCCAAGCTCCTTCTTCTCCAGAGCCTAGAGCTGTTGTGTTTGGACTTGGCTGGGCTGTGGAGACTTTGGAAAGTTACTGCCACCAGGAGGTGAGCACCTAATCAGGGAATTGTTTTGACTGGAAAATCTCAAAGGATGGTTTGGGTTGCTGGTTACTTTCTTTTGTCCACAGAAACTCTTGGATTTGTCTTTGGCTAAATAATGGTGACAGGTATCGTGTGTCCACTTCCAGCTCTACATCCCGCTACTCAACTGCTCCTACCCTTAACTGCTTTTCAGCTCACCTATCTGCCATCCCCTGAACCTCCATGTTCATTCCTACCCCTGGGCCTTTGTACATGCTGTTCCTTCTACTTAAGATGCCCTTCTTGCCTCTCTTCCTAATAAACGCTGGCTTATAGTTTCAGGACTTAATTTAAATATTCTTTTCTCTGTGAAGCTCTCTTTGGGAAGATTGGTTTTATTTCCCTTTGTGTACCTACAGTAGCCTATGCAAAAACTCTATTAACAGCTGCTTTATTACATTATAAATCTTTTACATGTTACAATCCCTGACCCAAAATGGACCATGAAATTACCGAGGGAATTTAATTTTTTTTTTAAAAAAGCTTTCTATATTATTAATGCTTAGCATAGTGTTAGGTACATAATAGGTGCTCAAATGTTGGTTGAAAGAATTAACTATTGTTCTGAAATTTTAGGACAGTTGATTTTTAATTAATTAATGTATCAGTACTATTCTATTCCTTTCAGGAAACTAAGTTTTAGTACTCTAGACACATTATCTGGGTAGAGAATTTCAGTGAGGTTCCAACATTACGGTGACTAATATTTGCAGAAAGAATTATAGGATTTTGCAAACATTACTACATTGACAGCATGACTCAATTCTGGGGTGGGATAACAGATTTAAGAAGGCTAAAAAAAATGATTTAAAAAAAGAAACTTGAAGACCAAGTATTGTTTTCTTGGGGGTAGAGGTGGGGAGGGGAAGTTTTCACATACAAAGAAAGTATACCTGTCGTTGAATGGCTGAGTAGAACAGAGCCCCCTGCCAACCTGTGCTGGGAAAGTCTGAACAAGGAATAATCTTTGTTTTATTAAGCCACTGAGAATCCAGAGTTAATTTATTGCTGCAGTAAAACTTAGCTAACATGAGTAATAAACTATTTTTTAAAAATAAAATCACAACAGAAGGGGTGTGTGAATGTGTGTGTATGTGCTTAGTGAAATATTTGGAAATTTATATTCCCAAGTTTAAATTGTGACTTTCTCTGGGTAATGCATTTTCATTATTGTAATTCAATCTGTATTTTGTTCCTCTGAACTTTCTATAATAAACATGTATTACTTTCACAATCAGGAAAAAAAAAAGGAAAGTATGACTGTAGGAATTAAGGGCTTTAACTTAATCATAGCTGATACAAGATCTGGAAGTTGTATTTTAAACTGTCAACTTTACTAATTAAATGGCTACCCTTTGAAAAGCTGGTAGTAGATGAAAAGTCCATTCATTCATTCAATTATTCATCAAATAATGATCGAGGGTCTACAATGGGCCAGGAAATGTGCTAGCTTCTGGGAATATATATGAGACCTACACACAGCCCCTACTTTTCAGGAACTCAAAGTCAAGTGGGGGAGCTAGAACAACAGCTTACTATAGCAGAGTATGGTAACTGCTGTGAAGGAAGCATCATCTGAGCTGAGATGTGAAGGAAGACCAGGGGAAGGATGGAGATCACTACAGGCAAAGGGAGAAGAACATGTACAGATGTGGAGGCAGCCTGGAATGTTAGGGGTAACTGCAGGGCACTCAGAGCTGCTGGAGGCTGGAGGGTAGGGTAGAGCATGGAATGGGTGTGAGAAAAGTCACGGCTAGGGAAAGAGAGGCCACGTCACACAGGGACTCAGAAGCGAAGTTAGGATTTTGTGTACTAGGAAATACACTGAAGTTTTTATTAAGAAAAAAAGTTTTTTTAAGCATGGAAGGGTTTTAAATAGGAAATTAGCCAGAGGAGATTTAAACTGATGCCTCTGGCTGGGGTTGGGGGAGATTGGATTGGAAGGGGATAAGACTGGAGGTAAGAGAGGAACATGAGGGCCACAACTTTATGTGGAAAAAAAAAAAAAAGCCCAAACCAAAACCATAAAAATCACAATGGCTGAACTAGGAGAGGTGCTGTGAAAGAAGGGGATGAACTCTTGATATTTCCAGGTGAGACTAGGTATTGGTAAGTGACTGCATGTGGGTGGCTAGGCTTTGACAAAGCTTGATGCCTGCATGTCTGGTTTGGGTAACTGAGTAAACTGTGGTGACCTTCAGGGAGGCATGGACTCAGGATGTGAGGCAGGTTCTTGACCAACCTGGGGGAATCCAGAAATTAGTCCTAATATTTGTGGACAACTGATTTTTCAACAAGGAACCCAGATAATTCAACGGGGAAAAGAAGAGCCCATTCAAGAAATGGTGCTGGGGGCTTCCCTGGTGGTGCAGTGGTTGAGAGTCCTCCTGCTGATGCAGGGGACACGGGTTCGTGCCTCGGTCCAGTTAGATCCCACATGCCGTGGAGCGGCTGGGCCCATGAGCCATGGCCGCTGAGCCTGCGCGTCTGGACCCTGTGCTCCGCAACGGAAGAGGCCACAACAGTGAGAGGCCCGCGTACCGCAAAAAAAAAAAAAAAAAAAAAAAAGAAATGGTACTGGGACAACTGGATATCCACATGCAAAAGAATGAATTTGGACCCTACCTCACACCATATACTATAAATTAAATCAATATTTGTAAATCATACACCTGATAACAGAAACATGTGTTGAGAATATATAAAGAACTCTTACAACTCAACAATAAAAAGACAATCTAATTAAAAATGGGCAAAGTATTTGAATAGACAGTTCTCCAAGGAAGATATAAAGGGTCAATAAGCACATAAAAAGACGTTCAACATCATTAGTCATTAGAAAAACGCAAATCAGAACCACATTGAGATACTACTTTATACTCACTAGATGTCTAAAATGAAAAAGACACATAGTAACATAGGGCCCGTGAGCCATGGCCGCTGAGCCTGTGCATCTGGAGCCTGTGCTCCGCAACAGGAGAGGCCACAACAGTGAGAAGCCCGTGTACCGCAAAAAGAAAAAAAAAAAAAACACAAATCAAAACCACATTGAGATACTACTTTATACTCACTAGATGTCTAAAATGAAAAAGACACATAGTAACATATGTTGGGGAGGATGTGGAGAGATTGGATCCCTCATACATTGCTGGTGGGATTGCAAAATCGGGTAGCTTCTTTGGAAAGGAGCCTGGCAGTTCCTCAAAATGTTAAATAGAGTTACCATCTGACCTAGTGTTTTCACACCTGGGTATGTACCCAAGAGGAATGAAAACTTATGTCCACAGAAACCCTGTGCATGAATTTTCATAGCAGCATTATTTGTAGTAGCCAGAAATGTAAGCAACCCAAATATCCATCAACTACTGAGAGGATAAACAATATGTGTTAAATCCATACAATGGAATATTATTCAGCAATAAAAAGAATAAAGTACTACAAGATGGCTAAACCTTGAAAACGTCATGTTAGGCGAAAAAAGCCAAACACAGAAGGCCACATACTGGATAATTCCATTTATGTGACATATTCAGAACAGACAAATCCATAGAGACAGAAAATAAATGAGTAGTTGCCAGGGGTTGGGAAGAGGAAGGAATGAAGAGTAACTGCTAATGGATATGGGGTTTCTTTTCAGGGTAATAAATATGTTGTAAAATTAGATAGTGGTAATGTTTGTACAACTTTGTGAATATACTAAGAATCACCAAATTGCACATTTTAGAAGGGTGAATTTCCTGATATGTGAATTATACCTGAATAAAGATGTTATAAAAAGTAGACTAAGAAATCAAAATGGGAAAAAAATAGATTTGACTACTTGAGAAGTAAAAGACTTGTTACATCAAAAACATGATAAACTATACAAACTGGAAAGGTTCACAACTCACACCATATTTCATGCAATTGAGGATGCCATTGACTGCACCATTAATTTATATACTACTAAGAAAGCAAAAACTCCCAACATGGGGAATCTCATGGAGGAGCCTCACTAAACCTGGGATTCCCATGGGTTACATCCTCCATAAATCTACCAGGGGCCACAAGGAAACTCATGATTTTCAACCACGGCAAAGGGTAAAGAGAGGCAGAAAATCTTCCTTCAAAATTTGAACCAAGTTGGTATTCACACAGGATCGCAGGCTGAATAAATACTATGTTATGGTCCATCTTAGGCAAAAAAGACCTTAAACAGAAAATTTAATTGGTAGTGGTCTCAATTTGAGACCAATTTCAAGATACCACTGAGATAGTCAAATGCGAAACAAAAGTTTTTCTTAGAATGAAATAAGGTTAAAAAAAGAGACTGATATCTTTGACGTGTAGAGTTCATATAAATCATTTGGAAAAATAATAAACACTAATGTAAACGAGCAAATATTACAAAGCTCAATTCTCAAAGGAACTACAAATGGGTAATAAACATGAATAATGGTTGAACTTCACCAGTACTTAAGAAATACAAAATAAAACAACCAGATAACATCTTTTACTTATCCAAGTAGCACAATTTAAAAAGAATAATTCTGGCTAAAGGCTAGAAGAATATAGACTCTCGTGGAAGTCTAGAGTGGCATAATCATTCTGTGCAGTTATCTGCATTTTAAACCCTTAGTACTTCTTCTTGGAATCTATCCTAAAGAAATAGTCATAAGCTTGGACACCATATTTATCTAAAATCATGTTCACAAAAATACTCGTTAGAAAAAGGAGAAATAATGTAAATGTCCAAATGATAGAATCTTAAATAGATTAGGGCATACCCATATAATTTTAATGTTGTAGTGTAATTTTAAATGGTTTCTTTGTACAATATACAGTGATACGGGAAACTATTCATATTATAATATGTGAAAAATAGAGGACATATACATAAAATTGTACACCACTATGCTACCATTTTTATATAAACATACAAAGCACAGTAACAAAGATGGTAGGAAGTATGTGAAAATATTAGTAGTGGAGGATCTGAATAGACATTTTTCCAGTGATGACACAGAGATGCCAACAGAAATGGCTGTTATCTGAAAGATGACAAATAATAACTGTTGGTGAAGATGTTGAGAAAAGGGAACGCTTAGGCACTGTTAGTGGGAAGGTAAATTGACCAGCCACTATGGAAAACGGTATGGAGATTCCTCAAAAAGCTGAAAATAGAACTACCATATGATCCAGCAATTCCACTGCTGGATACTTATCCAAAGGAAACAAAACATTAATTAGAAAAGATACACGCATGCCTATGTTCACTGTAGCATTATTTACAACAGCCAAGATATGTGAGCAACCTATGTGCTCACCCATCAATAGATGAATAGATAAAGAAGATCACACACACACACATTGGAATATTACTCAGCCATAAAAAAGAATGAAATCTTGCCATTTGTGACCTCATGAATGGACCTACAGGGTATTATGCTAAATGAAATAAGTCAGACAAAGAAAGATAAATACTGTATGATTTCACTTATATGTGAAATCTAAAAAACAAAACAAATGAACAAACATAAGAAAACAGAAACAGAATTATAGATACAGAGAACAAATAGGTAGCTGCTGGGCAGATGGTGGTGGGAGAAATAGGTGAGGGAGATTAAGAGGTACAAACTTCTAGTTGCAAAATAAATGAGTCATGAGTATGAAATGTACAGTGTAGGGAGTAGCCAATAATTATGTGATATCTTTGTATGGTGACACATCATAAGTAGACCTATTGTGGTGATCAGTTTGAAATGTATAAAAATATCAAATCACTCTGTTGCATAACAGGAACTAACACAGTGTTGTAGATCGATTATACTTCAAAACTAAACACACTCATGGAAAAAGAGATCAGACTTGTGGCTACCAGAGGCTGGGGGTGGGCGGTGGAGGGGGAATTGGACGAAGGTGGTCAAAAAGTACAAACTTCCAGTTACAAGATAAATAAGCACTAGGGATGTGATGTACAACATGGTGAATATAACGAACACTTCTGCATGTTATAAAGGATAGTTGTTGGGAGAGTAAATCCTAAGAGTTCTCATCACAAGGAAAAACTTTTTTCTATTTCTTTAATTTTGTATCTCTGTGAGATGATGGCTGTCATTAAACTTACTGTGCTCATCATTTCATGATGTATGTAAGTCAAACCATTAGGCTGCACACCTGAAACTTATACAGTGCTGTATGGCAATTATATCTCAATAAAACTGGAAGAAAAAATATTTATAGTGGATATTTCTGGGTTGTGAGATATCAAATAATCTTTATGGTTTTCTTTGTATTTTCCAATATTTTTACATCGAAACGGTTTTACTCTCACAAAAATTAACTCAACATGGATTAAAGACTTAAACATAAGACCTGAAACTGTAAAACTCCTGAAAGAAAACATAGGGAAAAGTTTCTCAACAATGATCTTAGCAATGACTTTTTGGATATTACACCAAAAGCACAAGCAACAAAAGCAAAATAAACAAGTGGGACTACATCAAACTAAAAAACATCTGCATAGCAAAAGAAACAATCAATAAAATAAAGAGGCAGCCTACAGAATGCGAGAAAATATTTGCAAACCATATATCAGATAAGGGGTTAATATTCACAATACATAAAGAACTCATAAAACACAATAGTAACAAAAGCAAATAATCTGATTAAAAATTGGGCAAAGGACCTGAATAGACATTTTTCAAAGAAGACATACAGATGGCCAACAGATACATGAAAAGATGCTTAACATAACTAATCATTAGGGAAATGCAAATCAAAACCACAATGAGATATCACCTCATACCTGTCAGAATGGCTATTATCAAAAAGACAAAAAATAACAAATGTTGGTGAGGATGTGAAGAAAAGGTAGTCCTAGTACACTCTTGGTGGAAATGTAAATTAGTGCAGCCACTATGGAAAACAGTATGGAGTTTCCTCAAAAAATTAAAAAGAGAACTACCCTATGACTAGCAATCCCACTTCTGGGTATGTATCTGAAGGAAATGAAGTCACTATCTTGAAGAGATATCTGCATTTCCATGTTCACTCAGGCATTATTCACAACAGCCAAGACATGGAAACAACCTAAGCGTCCACTGACAGATGAATGGATAGAAAAAAATAAGGAAATCCCACCACTTGTGACAATATAGATGGACCGTGACAGTATTATGCTAAGTGAAATAAACCAGAAAGAGAAAGACAAATACTGTATGATCTCACTTACATGTGCTAAAAAATTGAACTCATAGACATAGAGAGTAGAAGAATTGTTACTTGAGGCTGACGGGTGGGTGAAATGGGGAGACATTGGTCGAAGGGGACCAACTTCCAATTATAAGATGAATAAGTTCTTGAAATCTAATATACAGCATGGAGACTATAGTTAATAATTCTGTCTTACACACTGGAAAGTTACTAAGACGGTAGATCTTAAATGTTCTCACCACACAAACACATACACACACACACAATTTGTAATTATGTGAGATGATGAAAGTCTTAAGTAACCTAATTGTGATAATCATTTTGCAATATATATGTGCATCAAATCATCACACTGTACACCTTAAACTTACATAATGTTATATGTCAATTATATCTCAATAAAGTTGGGAAAAAAAGCCTTAAAAAAGAAATTGTTTTACTTTCATTAACAAAAAACTCCAATAAATATTATAAGAAAAAAATCTGTCTTATATAAATACAAAATATGAACATTCTACTCTTTCAGTTTTTTTTGTGTGCTAAATTGTTATGAAATTGGACCACAAAATACATAAATGATAAAATAACATAAGTAACAACAGGGTTACTTTTTCCTTTTCATATAGTTAAAAAATTTTCTACATAAATAATACACATCCATTATGGAAAAATTGATAAATATTGATGTAAAGAAAAAGAAAATGCCACACAATCTCATGGTTCGGAATAACCATTGTTAACTTTGGGTTTAGTTTGCTCTTCTTTTTTTATGTCCTTATGGTTTAAAGTTAGGGTATTGATTTGAGATCTTTCTTCTTTTTTAATGTAGGCATTTATAGCTATAAATTTCCCTCTGAGCACTGACTTTGCAGCATCCTCTAAGTTTTAGAAATGTGTATTTTCATTTCCATTCATCTCTAAGTTTTTCCTAATTTCACTGTGTTTTCTTCTTTTACCCATTGGTAGTTTGAGAGTGTGTTGTTTAATTTTCACATATTTGTGAATTTTCCAGTTTTCACTCTTTATTGATTCATTCCATTGTGATCGGAAAAGACACTTTGCGTGATTTCAATCTTTTAAAATCTATTGAAATGTGTTTTGAGGACTAACATATGGTCTATTCTGGAGAACACTCCATGAGAATAACTACTGTTAACATTTTTATATATCCCATTAGAATTTTGTTGTGCATTTAGGTATGCAGACCAATAACTATATATATGTGAATGAAGCTAGCTATAAGGACTAAATGTACCTTTAATACATCATTTTTTTTATTTGTTGCGTATTATTCCATTATTTAACTGTATCATAACATATTTAACCAATATATTATAGGGTTGGATTTTAGGCAGTTTATAATTTTTTCCAGCACAAAATTAGACTTTAATGATTACAGCATCAGTAAATACCTGGCTAGGATACTTAACCATAGTTACTAAGTGATTACCACTTTCGGGAGATAAATAGTCCCAACTCTTCCAATAAAAATCTTACAAAGTGAAGTCAGCCAGTAAGTGCTAAAGGTAAAAAAAAGAAATTCATAAAAATCTTACCTTGAATTTTCTTGAAAACTCTGGAATTCATAAACTTTAGAAATCTGTCTGCATAAAAGCTTGGTCTATGAACCGAAACAGTGTCCTGAAAAGACAAATCAGGTACCAGAGGTTTACCTCTCAGTTTGTTTCAAGCTAGAGGAAAGCTCTATGCAGTTGGCTCTCTGTTAGCCAATGTCCTTAACCAGAAGGTGGGGATGTTGGGAGCCACAAAAGAGTGATGCCCACGTGCTGTGTGCCCAGGAGCTGGGTTGGGGCAGGAAGCACAAGGCTCAATCTGAGCAGAGGTTCCAGATACTCATGGTGAAACAAGAGCATTAAGAGGGGCAGGGGTGAGATGGCAAAGACTCTGCTTCATAAACCCAAACAGCTGATCCTTGTTCCACTGTGTGCCATGAGGGGCTTTTAAATTCCATTTTTTAACATGGAAGCCAGTGCCTCAAGTGTCATCTGGAATAAAGACATATCACTTTCAGTCAGGAACAAAAACTGGGGACATAAAGGAGCAAAACAGCCCTAAAGTAAGAGTGAGATAGAGGGCAAAAAAAAAAGTTTGCTGGTTTCACTTCCCAATAATAAGGTATGTAGACACCGGGAAGACTCCTAGGAGACAAGGCTGACTGATGACCCCTGTTATGTTCAATTTATCTACTAATTAGATAGAGTTGAATTGAATTAAATTGTTAATTCTCTCATGCTTGGTAGGAGTCTTAAGGACTGAGGGGGCATTTTATTACAAGTCCAGGAAAGAAGATGGATGAAGGAGCTAATTCTATATGTTTATTCAGTAGTCATTTATTTACTATCCAAGATACACATTCCTAAAAATAGTAAATTTGCTTATTTAGTGCGCCATTTTGATTTCAGGTTCATGGCGTCCAACAGGGAAACTTCTAAAAATTTACGTTTAGATACTATAAAGTGTCTGTGATGGGTTTAGAAGAAAAAACACACACTGGACCAGAATTCAGAGACCCGGTTCTGGTGTTAGCTCTAATTTTAAAAAGCTGTGTGGTTCTGGGTAAAGACACTATCTCAGTGCCTCAGTCTTTTCATCTGTGAAACTGGGTGTTACAATGAGGCATAAGGTAATTCTGTAATGACTGAGTTACGAAGGACACAGTATGGAGAAACCCTCTTTGCCGAGTTAAAATGGTCCCCTAGACTATCAGTGATGCTGCAGATGTGGTGGAAAATTTCCCACTGGTTTGACATGCACTCTCCCCAGTATTCAGTCAGCTCCTGTTGGAAGTGGACACAAATTCACAAGTACCATCATTTAAATTAAAATATGTACGATGCAAGATGATTAAGATTCTTGCTTTCCAAGAGAAGTTAGATTGTGATTCTCCTTGGTATGAAGAAGCAGTGTTTAAAGAAGAGGCACTTTTGTAAAAAGACAAAAATAAGTCTTAATTATTGCCTATAATTATACAAATATATAATCAGCACAGAGATGCTGATTATATATTTGTGTAATTAAAAAAAGACACCAAAAAACAGAAGATATATCTTATTTAGACAAAAGTAGGGGCTCCTTAGAAGCATCTGACCAATAGAGGACTAGGCCATTCAGAGCACAAATCTCATTTGGTAACAGGGAATTGAAATTGTGTCAATAAACAGAAGGAGAATGAAACAGAGGGTGTTTACTCTCTTTCCCTTCCATATTCAAGGCATTAATGTAGTTGCTACTTTTCTCAGCTAGAAGGAAAAAAAATTAACCTACCATCTTGGCCTTTTCATAAAAAGAATCTTTGATTTGAATAACAAGCCTAAGTTTGATTCTCAGAAACAAACTTGTGAACCTGTTGTTTAAAAGTGCATTCTGTCGAAGGTCATTCCTTAGCCTGTGGACAAAATGCAGATTTTTCATGCTGAAAGGTTATTCCCAGTCTTCCACAGAACTGAAAAAGTGGGTGTTCTTTTCCAAAAAAGGAGAAGAATAGCATCTATAATTTATCTTTGCTTCAAAGGAAAGCATCTGCTAACATCTTAAAAAAATGTGTGAGCAAATCTTTGACCAATATATTCTCTGGAAGTGTCACTTTGAGTTATTAACTGAGGGAGGCTGAGGCCATAAATGTTCTGTCAACAGCAGGAAGTTCAAATTTAACATCTAGATAGGAAGTCTCGTGTGTGTGTGTGTGTGTGTGTGTGCGCGCGCGTGCGCGCGCATGTGCGTGTACAGAGAGAGAGAGAGACAGAGGCTACTCTTAGATAACCGATGGTTTTCTTCAGTCATGCCTCTTCTGGGTCCAAAAGACATCCTCATGTCAGTCAGCCTTTGTCATGTATAAATCCAACACAACCGAAAAAGTTTTCCCTTCCTATGTCCTTATTATGTGAGGCATCATGTTGAACACTAAGGGGCATTATTTAATTTAACCCTCACATCAGCCTATGAGGCAGGTACGAGGTACTATTACTAGGCTTCTGCTACAAATGGGAAACCAGGCTAAGAGATGACAAGCAAGCAATGTGTCTGGGACACATGGCTAGTAAAGTGGTTTGAATGCAGCGTTCAAGCCCAGGGCTGTTTACCATCAAAGTAGGGTTCAAATCCCTCTGAAGCTTGGTCTTGGGACAACTTGAGTTCAAGTGCCCTACTGGTCTTCCCAGTGTCTTTGAAAAGTCTCCTCCTTTTTCTCACCATCTCATAATTGGGCCCTGCAGATTGCACATAAAAACGAGACCTCATTTTGTTTTTCTGGCCTCTACCTAGTCACCGGCTGGATGGCCTCTATTTGAAGAGCTATTCACATTTATGTTGTCTTTGTCCTTAGATTTGAACAAATCTGCTAGCCTGAGACCCTGAGTTTATAAAGATCTTTGTTTCCTTTCCTCTTCTAGTGACATGGCTTCCTAGACATACTTTGAAGTCTCTGAGAAATCAGAAAAATATACAGTTTAATAAGGAGCATGATAAATCACTTACCCCATCATAAACAAGAGCTTTCCAGGAATGTTCCAACTTTTTCATTAACCTAAACATAAATGGACAGAAAAATAAGAATATAAAATCACTCCCACTTGGTGAATTTTCAGAACCTTTCATTCATTTATTTTGAAATAATAAAAGACTACTTCCCCAAATTTCTTACCTATATGATTGCAGAATATCAATAATGCCCATAAATAAAAGTAGCTTTTCTCCCTTATGGCTTTTAGCTGGAATGCCTCCCATTCTGTGAATAGAGCAAAAGAGAAAAAATTTATATGAATAGGAAGTTAAAAATCATTTCTAATAAATAGACTGTAAATGAAAATGGGTAGTCTCTAAGAATCCTGGACTCTCTCTCCCTTCATCTTTTTTTTTTTTTTTTTTTTTTTTGCTTCAGCTAAAGTCTTCCTGGGAATCCAGAATGATGTACCTCCCCTGAAGGAGAATAACACCATAGCTGTCAATTCTGAAGAGCTGGATGGGAAGAATTCACTTAAAAAATCATTCCTACTTTAAAACCAAGAGCAAGAATTTTAAAGTATTTCAAAATACTGCTCATCAAAAATGCAAAACTTTTATATACTTACCATGAGATTTTTAAATAAAATATAGAACAGCACAAAGAAAAAATATATAAAGAAGCCATTCCTAGGATGCAAAGATAAACACTATCAACATTTGGTACATCTTTCCTCTGTGTGTGTATATTTATTAATACACAAAAGCTATTATTTAATTTATCATGTTTTATAACCTGAATTTTTCACTTGCTAAATGATGAACATTTCTTCATATTCAGTGCTAATGTGCTTTTAATGGCTGTATAGTACTTCACTATACTGATACAGAATAATTTGTTTAATGAGTTATTGGACATTTAGATGGATTTATAGAAAGGATTAAAAAAATCTTTAATATGTATGAATTTCCTTCATAAAAGTGAAACGTGCCTGTTATTTAGTCATTGTTGGAGAAATGATTTCTTTCTTTCGGTCTCCTTGCTCAGCTAAGTACACACACGTGACACAACCAAAGAAAATTACTGAAATGGTTGACTGTAATTGTTTCTGTTAGTCAATGTGCACTTTTTATACATGCAAACTAATCCTGCAGTTACTATCACATCTCGTTGAAGCAAGAGATCACATCTGCCAGGGTATAGGACGAGGACAACAGAATCCTCTAACGCACATAAAAAGCTCTGAATTGCGGACATAAGTTCTATCATGTATTTGCTTAAATACATGTTTATTCAAATTCAAAGAATATTCACCCTGCTTGTGGTGGATGTTTTGAATATGTAGTAAATAGGGATAAAAACATTTTTAGCCATTGTTAAAAAATGGAGCCATTTGAAAAAAGAAACCATGTGGGTGAAAGAATGGTAATAACTCGAAAAACTGCCACTCATCTAGTTATCCGTGGATGAAAGGAAATAAGGCTGGCTTAATCCACTTTAGCACCAGGTAGGAATCTATCCCTAAAGAGCCACCATGAAGGGAACATGCTTGCATTTAATTATCCAATGACGTTGGCTGCCACGATCAAGGATATGTGTGGGCAGGTGCTGCACTTACGTGTCCGGGTTCTCTGTGATGATCCCGTCTCCCGATTTCCCTGGACCCTGGATGGATTCCATTGCTGTTGAGTAGAGGACCTTTTGCATCCCAGACCGCTTAGCATCAGGCACATTTTGTGAAATCTCCTCTTCTTTCTCTTTGAGGGAATGGTCCAAGATGTGAATTCCCAGCAAAAGGCTATAGTCCATGATCTTGAAGCTTTCCAGCACCTGAGTAAGGAAAAGAACAAGGAGGCCCGTCACTCAAATGGCTTGTAGATCTCATCTGCGCAGAATCAGAGAGATATGCAGACATGCAGCTCTTGCTTGCCTCCCAGAGGGTGGCTGAGAGAGGAAAAATCAAAATAAAAACATTTGAGGTTATGATTAGGTCATGTGCAGTAAGGATTATCACCATGGCTCCGAGATGATATTTTTATGTAAATATAGAATAAGCACATCTTTCCTCAGCACTCCATGAATGTTTCACCGACAGCATTTATTGAACACTTTCCATGTGCCAGGTGCTAAACGGTTCATTTGGATTCAATCCTCACAACTCTTTGAGCTAGGTGCTATTATTATCTCTGTATTACAGATGCAAAAAATGAGACACAGAGAGAGAGATAATTTGCTCAATATCACACAGCTTATAACTCACACTGCCGGGATTTGAACCCAGGCAGTCAACTCCAGCATCTTAGGTACTAGAGGAGAGACACCAACAACCAATGGTTTCTACAAGCCTGTATACCCTCCTCAGCACGAAGACTCAGCTGGAATGGGCTTTTGTCTGAAATCTGTTCTCATAAACTTCCATCTTCCTAGAGTTTAGTGGTCTCCTTTTCAAAGCTTGACTTTCAAAGTTATCATTCGGTTCCCTGCAGCGAGTCTTTTCTAAATGTATGGTCTCAACAAAGAACAGGACTCACTGTTTAATTATCCACTCAGCAAACAGTGGGAAAGAGAAGGAATTGAAAGTAGCTGGATGCAGCCAGACAAAGGAGATAGCAATGCTCTGACAGGAAAACGACGGAGACACGGTCGAGATGCGAGACAGGCCATCAACATGGCTTCCGAGTGTGGGTAAGTCTTTGACACTCAGGACCCTTCAAGTGAGGAAGAGTGTTCAGGAGGGGTTCAGGAAAATGGGGTGTGTTCCTCTATGATAAAGTTCTTTTCCTAATAGTCTGTCTATGATTCTCTTCCTAAAACAGGTTTTTTTTCCTTTTTTTTTTTTTAACACCTTGGCATTTTTCACACAAAGTTGCTCAGGAAATCAAAACAGCCCAGAAAGACCAGTTTGCACAGCAGAATAGCTATCTCTGAACCAACAAGATAATCTATCACTGTACCCTAGCTAGGAAATGCCTTTGCAGATCAGAGTCTATAGATAATTGTTTAACCAGGGACTGAATACATACCCAGAATATCTTACACTTCTCATTCTCCCTCAGCCCAAGTGCTTTTGATTGGGTTATACTTCTGAAAACGGAAATCATAAAAAGCCAACAAGGGCTTCCCTGGTGGTACAGTGGTTGAGAGTCCGCCTGCCGATGCAGGGGACACGGGTTCGTGCCCCGGTCCGGGAAGATCCCACATGCTGCGGAGCGGCTGGGCCCGTGAGTCATGGCCGCTGAGCCTGCGCGTCCGGAGCCTGTGCTCCGCAACGGGAGACGCCACAACAAGTGAGAGGCCCGCGTACCGCAAAAAAGAAAGAAAAAAAAAGCCAACAAAAATATCACTGTACTTCTAGCCTGCTTACTAGTGCCCTTTTGGTGTGTCCCGATTCCTTTAAAGGTTCTGGGCTTGTGGTACCCAGGAGCACAGCTTGGATGTTCAGCAGGAAAAGGTTGGCTGACACAGAAATTCTGGTCAATGGGCTATAAAATAATGGCTTCACGATCTGCTGGAGGGAACAGCCCTGTGCTCAATGGGTGAAAGTCACAGCCTTGTGCCCTGCACAGCCCAAAGTGCCCATTGGTAAATGTCCCCCCCCCCCCCCGAAAGCAGTGAACTGGTTTCAAAAGCAAATTCTAATCAGTCCCTGTGACAATATTGTAAATGTTCCTAACAGGCATCTGGAGTAGTGAAAACTGAAAGGCACTCGTGGACTCCATATTTGTTTCATTTTTCTCTGCAAAGCATCCATATAATAGTCCTGCTTGTTAATAAGCTTTCTTTATACAATACTTTTTCTTATAATTTCTTATAATACTTTTTTAATGCATGATTCAACGTGAACTGTTTCATTTGTACTTAGAGTCTCCTTTCTTGCCCAAGGACAATCCAAAGAGAACATGTGCATTTTATAAGAAATATGAAGTCAGGCTGTGGTCCAACTTCAACTGGTAGACAAGGCAAGAAATGATTTCATTGCTTTAAGTGGTCAAATATTAGTCTGGGTTTATTTAAAAAACATACAAACCAAAACTTAGAGAACTAGGAAAAAGTTACAAATAAATTTTAAACAGAGATTAGTTTCCTCTATACTCTTTTTGTTTTTTGGTTTTTTTTTTTGCGGTACGCGGGCCTCTCACTGTTGTGGCCTCTCCCGTTGCGGAGCACAGGCTCTGGATGCGCAGGTTCAGCGGCCATGGCTCATGGGCCCAGCCGTTCTGCGGCATGTGGAATCCTCCCGGACCGGGGCACGAACCCGCGTCCCCTAGCATCGGCAGGCGGACTCTCAACCACTGCGCCACCAGGGAAGACCCTTTCCTCTGTACTTTTAAACTGGATTGCCAGCAACCCTGAAGGGGCTTCACTGTCCTCAGGGGGCCAGGCTTCTACTTTCCGAGTGAAAGTCTTAAAAAAAAAAGGATAAATTTTATTCCTATTGTGTGGAAAGTTGACCATGATATTTGGATTTGAGGTTAGGGAAAGTCACCATCCATAAAAAACGTTAAGGAAGAAAATGATAAATATATAGACATATATATATATATATATATTTTTTTTTTTTTTTTTTTTTTTTTTTGCGGTACGCAGGCCTCTCACTGCTGTGGCCTCTCCCATTGCGGAGCACAGGCTCCGGACGCGCAGGCTCAGCGGCCATGGCTCACGGGCCCAGCCGCTCCGCGGCATGTGAGATCTTCCCGGACCGGGGCACGAACCTGCGTCCCCTGCATCGGCAGGCGGACTCTCAACCACTGCGCCACCAGGGAAGCCCTAGACATATATTTTAAATCAAATTCCCAAACTTGTGTAATGAAAAATTCCGGGAACAGATTTTAGTCACGTGCACTGCATCAATTACGAACAAAATAGTTCTGTTATTCATATCCTCTCAGATCTTTAATGAAAGGAATCGATACATCTGCCAAATCTTAACATGCGAGCTTTGAGAGGGTGCAACGTCCTGCAACGTAACAGACGCCAGTCTCATCAGTCACTCAGGCGCACATTTCCTCCCAGAGTGTCGGCCTGACCTCACTGTTGCTGGTGGATCCTGTACCTATGCATTTGCTATGCAAAACACAGTTGCAAGTCAGATACAGGTGCTTTCCCATCTAGCTTGGGCAAGACCTTACTCCAGGAAAGATTCACAGATGTATGTAAAACTGAAAGCAAGCTGAAATACCACAATGCTTTTTATCGTCAGAGCCAGATTATTTTTTCTCTTATTTCTCAAGGACTATTTTTAAGTCAGTAATAATATCGGAATGTGGTATAAAAGTCAATGTTAAAGCAGCTGCTACAAAATCCTGACGATGTGATCAAAACTATCTTTTTCTGACAGAAACAGACTCACAGACTTAGAGAACAAGCTTAAGGTTACCAGGGCGGAAGGGTAGGGGGGAGGGATAGTTAGGGAGTTTGGGATTGACATGTACACACTGCTATATTTAAAAAGGATAACCAACACGGACCTACCGTGTAGCAGAGGGAACTCTGCTCAATATTATGTAACAACCTAAATAGGAAAAGAATTTGAAAAAGAATAGATACATGTATATGTATAACTGAATCACTTTGCTGTATACCTGAAACTAACACAACATTGTTAATCAACTATACTCCAATACAAAATAAAAAGTTTTTAAAAAACCTATCTTTTTCTGAAATAAAGCATATCCTCTAGGCTCTCATGGCTGGCAACGCATCAGGTATGCTCCCATTCACATATGATTTCTGTAGACTTGGTCTACACCTAACGTGGGAGATGTCCTAACTTAGAATGACAGGCACTGCTATCCTCTTTTCACAGCCAAAGGTCATAAAGAGTGGCCAGTTTTTTCCTTTTCCATCTCTGGGCCATAGCCCTTAGCCCTCTGCTAGAAGGAACCAGAATGGCTGCACGGTAGTAAAGACTTTGTGCTCTGGGGCCAGGTGGCCGGCCTCATTGGACTCGTGCCTCCCCCATTGGTTTGTCCTTGAGCAGAGCATGTAACCTTTCTGGGCCTGGCATCCTCATCTGTAAAACAGAAATAACAGGGACACCTGCCTCACAGAGTTAGTATGAAGATTAGTTCAACCACATAAAGTCTTAGGACAGTCACGGCATACAGAAAGCACCCAATAAATACTACTTTTTCTTGTCGCCCTTGTTCTCTTCCACCTGTAGAATCCATCACTGCTGACCACCCCTCACTGGAACCTCCACTCATCCTCAGCTACTGGGGCCCAGCTTCTCTTGGTTCTTTGCCTTCCTATTCATTTTTCCCACTTTTTTCTTCTAGGCCCTAAAAATAGTCACCAGAGTTCTCTCTTCAACTCTTCTCTTTTTCTTCTCTTTGGTAGTGATGTTCATTTACTCTTTTCGCTTGGAAAAAACAAGTTGAGTGTCTAGTCTGTGCCAGGCACCCTGGAAGCTGCCAGATCTTCAGGAGTAAGTAAAACAGACAATGACACCATCCTCAAAATTACACAAGCTTGAACCACAGATTGGAATAAGGCCTGGAAGGAAAAATCAGGGTGCTGTGGAGATACCCCACAAAAGGGGGACCTACTTTTGACTGAAGGGTATCAATAGTGTAGGTGAGGGTTGACGGTACTTGAATGAGGTGGCAGCAGGGGAGCTCAAGGGAGACGTGGATAGATTTAAGAATCTTTTAGGGGTAGATTCCAACTATTATTGCTCTACAGACAATTCCTAAAATGTTACCTTTAGTCCAAACTCACTCCTAACCTCCAGTCCTGTACATTTCCCATAGCCTTCTGGACGTTTCTAAACTTCTGTACACTTTCCCCCTAAGGCAGTTCTTTCTCACTTTTTCTCTCTTACCTGAAATCATTCTAATGTGGATTTCAGACTCCATGACTCCTTTTCCTTTCATGAAGTTGCCCAGTCCAGCAGCTTCTATAATCAAAGTGATTCTCCTTGCTAAAGCTTTGATTTCAACTTCCCTTTTTTCCCTTTCTGATTCATTCCTGACACCTTTACTTGACCAGGTGACATCACACCTCTCCTCAAAGCCTGTAGTCTCTCACCATTGTTCAAGTGACACTGAAGGTCCTTGCTACCGTGGCCCCAGCCAACATCTCTCTGTTATTTCATACCTGTCTAGAGATATCTCCCAGGCT
Source organism: Globicephala melas (assembly GCF_963455315.2). NCBI lineage: Eukaryota > Metazoa > Chordata > Mammalia > Artiodactyla > Delphinidae > Globicephala > Globicephala melas. The sequence continues at coordinate 50,619,669 of NC_083319.1, forward strand.
AGTAAACAGAAATCCCTTAATTACCCCAAAATGTGCCCTGAAGAGGTAAGATGAACAGCTCATGCTGTTCCTGTTTCTTCTAGAAGGTCCTTATTCAAATCACACTGGTTTTTCAAAGTCTATCTCAATTCTTAGCTCCATGAAAACTATACTCATGATCTGCACGAAATATTAGGAAAACACCTCCTCTCTGAAAACCCAAGCACATTATCAGTGCCCCTCTACGGAATAAAATCTGACCCTCGGTTTATCTATACTTTTCCTATGATGCACATAAGGCTACTGTGCTCACCAAAGACTTGCTTTACTTTGTGCTCCCTGCTGTACACTCAGATCACAGCAGAAATGTGCATTTGTTATACTGCTTTCCCTGTGAGCAAGCAAGTGAAAAAATATTCAGCAGCAAAAAATGTATAGCAATACATCTTATATCTCAAATATAAGAACTTAGATTCTCCGCTTCACAATTACAATGCTTGTGAAAAATCTTGAGCACTGAAAGCATTTACTGTGATTCTGTGGTCTGTCATCAGAAAAAAAGAGAGCTAATAGCCTACAGTATTTTCAAACGTTCCCACACCAGAGGTATTTATACGCACTGTGTCAGGGACAAAAATCAAGCTGTTATTTAGAGACTCTGAATTCACTGTTCAGTAGGCACGCAACTAAATGGCAGACAAAAGGCAAGCTTGTTGGTTGTAAACTAGCCTGAGCTTGGAAGCTGGTAAGATCATCACATTTCTTTTTAGGAAGGCTTTGCAAAACGAGCATGTCACAGGCTGGGTCAACTTCAAAAACCCTTTAACTACCCAAGAGTGCTTGGTGCTAAGTTTAAGATGGAGGCTCTGTTCTGAAACACATCTTAGGGTTTCCTTAGCATTCCTGTGCTCTGTTTCTCTGCTTTTCCAATCTGTAAGGAATGTGAAGTTAAGTTGGCATAAGACTGAGAAAGGAAAATCATCAGATAAGTCCAAAAGACTGTTGAAGAACAGCACCAGAAGATATTAAGAGTGGCAAAAATAATTCAAGTCATCTGTAAGCGATGCTTTATGCAAAGTGGAGAAAGAAGGATGGTGATTCTAGGAGGAAAAAGATGCTCTTTAATCAGATCTTAGGCAAGGTTTCTAATGACTTCCCATGTCACGGGGGCTCTTATGAAAATTAATCCATTCATTAAATATTTTACTGAGCACCTGTTATGTGCTCAGCACTCTCTTGTTTAGAAATCCTTTGAGCATTCTAGCTAATATGTGATAAAACAAGAACATTGCCATTTTACAACCCCTAATGAATTGACGGATCTAGTCAGTGGTCAGCAATGCCGCTAACATCACAGGAAGAAAGGCATTCTGACACTATGTCCCTCCAGATGCGAGGAGAGAGCACTAAAAATAAAGTCAAACCTAAATCTGACCAAACCTTTAGATCCAACAACCACTCTACAGGAAAAAAAAAAGGGGAGAGAGGCACATATTAAAAGAAATTATAGGGATGTAATCAACAAAAGCTGGACAATGGAATAAACAAACCAATTTCTTCAACAAATATCCACAATGAAAAAATAAGTGACCAGGGTGAGGGGTGGGGGGTGGATCCTATTTAAATCCTGATCTAAACTATAAAACAAGGTTTTATGTCTGACACAACCAGAAATTTGGACACTGACGAGTAAGAATTGTTAATTTTGTAAAGGTATGATAAAGAGGTTCTAGTTACTTTTACAAAAAGGAGTCCTTAGTTTTTAGGGACTCTTACTAAAATATATTTCAACAAAATGATGTGATGTTTGGAATGTGCTTCAAATTCTATGGGGGGGTTGGAAGTGGGCTGAAACAAGATTGGCTACAAGTTGAAAACTGTTGAAGCTGGGTACAGAGTACATGAGTGTTCGTTATAATATTCTGTCCACTTTTGCATAGGTTTGAATTTTTCAAAACGTAAAGTTTAATACACTGCTTTGAAATGCTTAGATGAAATGCATTCATATGCCTGTTTAGAGTTAACTTACCACTACCTCTGCTAATGACAGGCAAGAGATGGCACAGATAAAAATAAAAAATTATTTGGGATCTTAACTAAAATAATTAAAGCAGAAAAGTTGTTATGTTCTACACTCATCTCACCTGATCATTCTTTGATGAAAGATCTAAAGACCAAACAAATTAACAAGATGTGGAGCTGACAGGAAGATGTACCAAGGGCCCTGAGTAATTTTCCAACTGGCCTTGTCTAGTCCTTGAATGAAGAGTAAATGAAGAGTAAATGACTGGGCTTCCCTGGTGGATAAGAATCTGCCTGCCAATGCAGGGGGCACAGGTTCGATCCCTGGTCCAGGAAGATCCCACATGCTGCAGAGCAACTAAGCCCATGCGTCACAACTACTGAGCCTGAACTCTAGAGCCCACGAGCCACAACTACTGAAGCCCACGCACCTAGAGCCCGTGCTCCGCAACAAGAGAAGCCACCCCAATGAGAAGCCCACGCACCACAACAAAGACCCAGTGCAGCCAAAAATTAAAAAATTGAAAAAAAAAAAGAGTAAATGACTGGCAAAAACATTTGTGTTAATTCGATGACACAATTCAAAACGGTATCCTGAAGATTTTATACAAATAGACATTCCTGGACCCACTGGTTTACGGTAAAATGAATCCAAGGGTCTGCCATTTACCCGCAAAGTAGGCTCCTTGGAGTACAGCTCCAGAATTACTCACATGTGCAAGCCCAGTTAAAGCTAAATGTTGTTTTATAATTTAACTTAATTTCCTCAACACAGCTCAGAGTGTTCTTTGCTAATATAATAAAGAGAAAAAACAGGCTGTGACGAGCCATACAATTTTGACTGGTAAAGCAGACTGAAATAAATATTCAGTCCTTAGCCTAGTGATGGCAATAGTGTGTTTTTCACTGTGTCTAATGTGGTGATTTAGAATTCTGAGCTGTGCTTGATTACCTTGTACAGAGGCTTTTTTTGCTCACTTAAAAAGCTTAAAGTAATAGAAGTATACCTTAGAGGCACTAGAAATAGTCATTTATTATTTTAAAACCTCTATCTATCTATGAAAAGATATATGAATGAATAATATATATATTCATCATCTTCTATATTAGATGGGTTATGGATCTTTTTCTTTAAAGACACTTTGTTTCTACACATAAATATATCTTAATAAATTATTTGTAAACAGATTTAAAAGTAACACATTAAAATTGTCAAGGACTTCCCATTTTATCTTTTGGTTTGCTTTGCCATGAGTAATTTGCTTCACTGTGGCTTAACTGGTGGGACAGTTGAGAGTCTGGGGCTGTCCAGCTGTCCAGTGAGACTCAGAGGCCACACGTGGCACAAGTTTCCACATCCACTTCAATGTATGAGGTGCAATTCCCGAATCTTCCTCACTGTCTACTACAGTCCACCTGCTGTGGTGAACTGCCTGTCTGGGTAAAGAGGAAAAAAGTCCTCTTCCCTCCCCTCTGCACTTTAATAAACAAAGACAGCAAAGAAGAATGGGGTAATCTGTCCACAATAAATAAGACCTCAGTGGTCTGGCCTTATGGTTTAAACACTAGGCTTCTTTGAGGCGAGGGCCATATCCTATTCATTTTTATCCCTCCCACAGACTTAGCACAGAGCCTTTTGCAGAGCAAGAATTTAAACTATTTGTTGAATGACATGTAATTAATTTGGTAGGAAGGGAAGGTACAATTTGTCAATCAAGATTCCTGTGGTGGTTTGAAGCCAGAAAAATTAAGCCAAACCATGCTCTGAGATCATAAAAGGTTCCACAGGGCAGGAACAGTCTTAAGTCTGGGAAAGTCATCATTTGTACGGAAAAACTTACGATTTATGAAGAACAAGTACCTACCCGTGCGGTAAGTTTTAAGAAGTGACAGAAAACCCAGGTTGTGGGAGCCGTCACTAGAAATGAATTCTTTGGGGTCTTGAGGTATTTTGATTTATTTAAGAAACAATTATATGTGTACATGGTCAAAATTAAAGAAAGCATAGGATAGTAGCTCAGTGCCACATCCCACACAGCATGAGGATGATGTTTTGAGGTGGAAATAGAATATAGTAAGTGGAGAGCCCTGTAGCAATGTTCTAGTCTCTGTATGTCAAGATGTGATCAATACCCTACATTTTCAATGGTGTGTATCTAAAAAGATGGAGTGATAAAAGAGGGTCAGTCTACACCAGTCCTCAGAGGGAGTTCAACTTTGAATAAGAAGACTATTAAAATTGAAACGTGACTATTTAAACCCGAAAAGACTGAAATATTATTAATTGGTAAGTTCAAGACTGGATTTTAGTGAGCAAAAGAGTAGTCACGGAAAATGAAGAGACTCAATTTTCCCTACACCTCTGAGTGGAGAGAATAAATTTGCAACCCGGAATCACTGCTTTCTCTGTTCCTTGAGAATACAGTTGTCGACATATTTTCTGAAATTGCTAATAATCTAGAAAAAGTTGTACAGCTCTTTCATAAAGAGGAATATCAGAGTCTGGCGGAGCTCTATCTCCAGAGAATGTCCATTATCATCCGAAGCCAGATGACCAGGTTCTTGTGAAAACACAGTAAACAATGAGTTGGCATCTAGAATGGTTTGTTTTTGGAACAGCTGAAGTTGACTGAACACGGGCAAAGTTTACAAACGAGGTCTTCATGTGGAGGAATGAAGAGAGGAAGTCAACAATATCGGACTCTAGCCAGGCTCACTCTCAGGCTGGATGAGGATATTTTAAATAAACATTAGGTTTTAACTTCCCTGCCTCCCTAATAGCTACGGACAACTAATATATCCAGTGGAGTATGTATCCCTTTTAAAATAGTTTTTTCAAGTATACATATAGAGAAGTGCACAGATATATCCTTTTGTTTATAAAAAGTTGAAATTTAGGGCTTCCCTGGTGGCGCAGTGGTTAAGAATCTGCCTGCCAACGCAGGGGACGCAGGTTCAAGCCCTGGTCCGGGAAGATCCCACATGCTGTGGAGCAAATAAACCCGTGTGCCACAACTACTGAGCCTGAGCTCTAGAGCCCATGAGCCACAACTACTGAGCCCGCACTCTAGAGCCTGCAAGCTACAACTACTGAAGCCCGTGAGCCACAACTACTGAAGCCCGCACACCTAGAGCCTGTGCTCCATAACAAGAGAAGCCACCGCGGTGAGAAGCCCACGCACCACAACGAAGAGAAGCCTCAGCTCGCTGCAACTAGAGAAAGCCCGCACACAGCAACGAAGACCCAAAGCAGCCAAAAATAAAAATAAATTTTAAAAAGTTGAAATTTAATATATAAATTCACTAATAACAGATTGTCCTTGGCCATTTCACTCCTTTGAGGGGAGGTAGAAATTCTCCTGTGGAGATTCTCTACCTCACAGTATAGAAGTGCAGAATTTCGAGGAACAGAAGTGAGGAGAGTAGTTATCCTTGCTGGATTGAAATAACTCAATTAAGGTATGTCTTTGAAGGAAGAACAATGGTGATATCAAAGGGACAGTCACTTGCAGGAGAGAGGACGCATATAAAAGTGCTGATAGGGCCAGGGACGAAGAGCTGTGTACATGAGCCAAAGCCTCTCAGAAGCCAGATGTGCTGAGCTTTTTGGAAAGAACTAGAACCAGTGCGTGGCCCAAGAAGTACCTTGCCTTTCACAAGGCAGTCATGTAGGCCCTCTTCCTCCATAACGTGGGTACTCAGTAAATGGGCACTGTTGAATGAATAAAATAAAGCCCTATAAAAATCAAACAGATTTTCCCCCTTTAAAAGTGTTTCCACAGGGCATATTTCTGATCCATTTCCTAAACTTTGTAACATTTTCCCAGACCCTGGAAACTCTCAAATACTTCTTAAGTCTCTGGAACTCAGTCTCTTACTAGATTCCAGAATCTCCTAAGCTATGGAGGTTCAACTCCGTTTTGTAAGTTGCTGGGGTCCGCCACCCCTCCGTCTCCCATGGGCTTGGTTATTTACAACCCTGCTCTAATTCACAGGGTCATCCGTGTGACAGACTTACACTGGCACCCACAACCGGATCCACTCCGGCCAACCTCACAGCCTTTCCAGACACATCTTCAAAGCCAGGGTTGCTACTGTCATGTCCCCCGCGGCCACTTCCCCTTCCTGCTCTACCTCTTTGCTCTGGTTTCCCAGGATTCCCGCAGGGGAGGAGGATATGGCCACAGGGACATTTCCTTCCCGTTGCTCCCTGCCCTCAGATACTCTGTGAGTCCTCCTATTTGGGGCCTACAGTGACCTAACCTCTAGACCCAGGGTCATCTACAAAATCAAAGACAGGTAGGTTCTATTCACACAAAAGCAGGAAACCCTCACATACTATTTTTATTTCATAAAGCCCAAAGACTTTAGCTTCCTTTGACTGGAATTATTGTATATTTATATTTATATGTGACAAATTACTTAAAATGAAAGTTAGCTAGACACATCACCACCTCCACACCTTAGGAAATATGTGAGTTCTCTAATCTTTAGGTATTATTTCTTATGAGAGGAAAAGATAAAGGAGTTTTAAAGGAGTCGAGGAAGATATTTCCAGTCTCCCATTTCCATTCTTTTCGGTAGAAATTTTTATATTGTTCCATTTGGCTTGAAGTGAGCATTAAAAAAACAACTACTGGCTCGATAATCCTTCAATTTCTGGAGTTAATGAGAATTCTCAAAAGCTGCTCACACAGGATTCAACAGCCCACATTGCGTCCCCAGTATCCCTCTCCACCAGATTGGAAAAACAATCGACTCCACTGTAACCATCACATTTCTCAGAAAGAAGTTTTGCTTTTAAGTTAACAGGATTTCATGTGCACACATGTTGGTAACAGTTGGCAAGTGTCAATGGGCTTGATTATGCTTTTCATTAAACTTTCAAAACTAAATGTTTGGATTACTAATTTTACTTTTTGTTCCCTCAGTCACTTGGCACGATTTTCCTCTCTCCCTCCTTCCTTGAAGTAGGTTGTGAGACTTCATTAACTCTTTGCCTTGTCCAAACCAAGTTCTCTACTTTGATGGAGCCCTTTCTTAACCCCTATAGCACCTTCTCACCAGCTCTGTGTCAGAGCTAGAAAACCAGTGATCGGGCACTTCCAGCCCACCCTCTCTGCGTCCATCCAAATTATTACTTAACACTTTCATTTCCACAGACTTTCCTCCATTACACCTACAAGCCCCTTAAGGAGAGTGCACAGATGAAAGAACCTGGGTTTTGCAACCAAAGAGACCTGGGTGGAAATCCTGGCTCCAGCACTATAAGCTCTGCAGACCCGGGGAAGCTGAACCTCTCCTGGGTCCCCACTTCATCTGTCAAAATGGAATCATGGCACTCACTCTGCAGGGCTGTTGTGAGGATTAGTGAGACAATCTATCTGAAATGTCAAGCACTGCCTGGCTCAGAGCAAATGTTAATGGAAACAACCTATGGATGAACTGAGCCTTGGAAATGAGTCCTTACCATCCACAAAATCATGTATTGGGTACTATATTGTGCATACGTATTTCATGACTATATACCATGTATGATGTGTTTTAAATGCTAAGTTACTTTGGTAACTACAGGTTATATCTAAGATAGAATGCTCCCTCTACCCAAAACTGGAATAGCTGTTTTGAAATATTGAGAATTACTTGTCTGGCTCAAATTGAGCTATGTCTTACTCAGTAGAAAGTCAGGCATGAACAACAACATAGAAGAGTATTTGGATTTTGGCAGCTACTGAAATTCTCTGGTACTGACCATCTTGTCCCTTCTGTTACTGCGGTGGGAGCTCCTTCCCATCACCCACCTGCATGAGAGATGCAGAGCAGCAAGTGCCAAAGCTGGACAAACATCAGCCCCGTTCCAGGACTGATGAACAGCTGTGTCGTTCAGAGAGTCTTAAATGGGGACACCAGTCACCACCTAAATAAATACCTGAGTGGACTGGGCGGTCAACACAGTTGCAATTGACTAATTTACTGGTCATTAACAGATGCTGGCCAGGTGAGCAATACAAATGTACTTCAAACCATTATCCTCCAATTCACAACACTGGTATGATGATTAACTCTGGTACTATTTCGTATCAAACCATGGGTACACTATTAACAAAGCTTGCTCTTATTATGTTTATTGATTAGGTAAGATTTATAATTTCAAAAATGTTGTTGTTGGGACTTCCCTGGTGGTCCAGTGGTTGTGAATCCACCTTCCAATGCAGGAGATGTGGGTTCGATCCCTGGTCGGGGAACTAAGATCCCACATGCCACAGGGCAACTAAACCCATGCGCCACAACCAGAGAGAAGCCTGCGCGCCGCAACAAAAGATCCTTCGTGCCGCAACAAAAGATCCCTCGTGCTGCAACTAAGACCCGACGTAGCCAAATAAATAAACATTAAAAAAAAATGTTATCTCTTAGGCTTCATCAAAAGATTAACACTGAGACAACTGCTATTCTGTTAAGTGATCTGAAGGGTAGGAAAATGAAATCACACAATTCCTGTTCTCCTAGAGAGCAGATTTTAGTAGGCAAACATAAAACGTGTACCCACGTAATTACAATACAATATAGAGATACCAATGGCTATAGAATAGAGTTAGATCAAGTGCTATGAACTTTTAAAGTCTCATGGAAATGATTATTATTAGCGCTAAAGTCCTGTACCTCAGGTGTCTCTTTCTCAGGAATCCCTACCAATTGCATTAAGACCCACAGACATATGATCAGCCATTAGAGTTAACTGTAAGCTCTTTTGTTTCACTTTCACCACTCTTTATCCCCAAACTACTTCTTTTTTGGATTTATCTTTTACTTTGGTGAAGTATATACTTAAGCAATTTTTTTTAACAGACTTAAATATATACCTATCAGAACGGCTAACATAAAAAGTATAGTGATGACATGGGACTTCCCTGGTGGTGCAGTGGTTAAGAATCTGCCTGCCAATGCAGGGGACGTGGGTTCGATCCCTGGTCTGGGAAGATCCCACATGCCGCAGAGCAACTAAGCCCGTGTGCCACAACTTGTGAAGCCTGCACTCTTGAGCCCGCAAGCCACAACTACTGAGCCCGCGCACCACAACGAAGAGTAGCCCCGGCTCGCCACAACTAGAGAAAGCCTGCATGCAGCAACAAAGACCCGATGCAGCCCCCTCCCCCAAAATGTGTGTGTGTGTGTGTGTGTGTGTGTGTGTGTGTGTGTGTGTGTCTATATAGATATACAGTGATGACAGCAAATACTGGTGGGGATGAAAAGCAACTAGATCACTCATACATTGCTGATGGGAATGCAAAATGGTACAGCCACTCTGGAAAAGAGCTTAGCAGTTTCTTCCAAAACTAAACACGTGCTTACCATACAACACAGAAGCTGCACTTGGGCATTTATACCAGAGCAATGAAAACTTGTGCTTATGCAGAAACCCTTATGAAAATACTCATAGCAACTTCATTTATAACAGTCAAAAACTACAGAAAACCCATGTTATTCAATGAGTGAATGCTTAAACTGTGGTATATCCATACCATGAAACATAACTCAGCAATAAAAAGGGTAAACTACCAATACACAAAATAACTTGGATGGATCACAAGAGTATTATGCTGAGTGAAAAAAGCCAATCTCAGAGGTTACACACCATATGATTCCTGAAACGACAAAATTATAGAGACGGAAAACAGATTGGTGGTTGCAAGGGACTGGGGAGGGGTAGGATGGGAGGGAGGTGTCTGTGGCCACATATAAAAGGGGAGCAGGAGGGATCTTTGTGGAAGAACTGTTCTATATTTGACTGTGGTGGTTACATAAATACACATGTGCATAAACGATATATATACATACCCACGCACACATACAAATGAGTGCATGTAAAACTGGTGAAATCCGAAAAAGATCCCTGCATTGTACCCATGTCAATTTCCTAGTTGTAATATTGTACTAAGGTCCTACAAGATATTACTGCTGGGAAAACTAGGTGAAGAGTATATGAGATCTCTCTGTATTTTTTTTCTTCCAACTGCATGTGAATCTACAATTATTTCAAAATAAATTTTTTTTTATAAAAGAAGATTTAGAGGTAGGAAGTTTTTTAAAGTCCTTGCATATGTGACACCTTCATTTCCAGTCTCACAGGGAAACGTGGCTTGGCTAGACAGACATCTATGTCCAAGATCATTTCCTCTCAGGCCAGAGCACAGAAGGCATTGTTCCACTGTTTCTCAGAAACTTCATGATTTTCTTTTTTTTTTTAAAACTCATTGCCCTTTAAAAATTCTCTTTTAATTAATTAATTTATTTATATTTTATTTTTGGCTGCGTTGTGTCTTCGTTGCTGCGCGTGGGCTTTCTCTAGTTGAGGCGAGCAGGGGCTTCTCTTCGTTGTGGTGCGCAGGCTTCTCATTGTGGTGGCTTCCCTTGTTGCAGAGCACGGGCTCTAGGCGTGTGGGCTTCAGTAGTTGTGGCATGCGGGCTCAGTAGCTATGGTTCACGGGCTCTAGAGCACAGGCTCAGTAGTTGTGGTGCACGGGCTTAGTTGCTCCGCAGCATGTGGGATCTTCCCCGACCAGGGCTCGAACCTGTGTCCCCTGCATTGGCAGGCAGATTCTTAACAACTGCGCTAGCAGGGAAGTCCTATGATTCTTCCCAGCTCAAACAATCCTGGACTCCGTAAGTTGGTTTTATTTACTTATTTTTTTTCACCAACTTTATCTTTGCTTTATGTTGGTATTACAAATAACTAATAAGAGATAGCAAAACGCATAACTTAAAACAATGGAGCAAATAAAATATATCATGGGATTATAGTGTTTTAAAGACATAATTTGCAAAACAGTGCATTTATCTGTATCTTTTTTCGGAAGTAATCTTTCAGTGTCTGGAACAGAGATGTGGAGTCAATGATATCCTTGTCCCCTTCCCATATTTTAGCTGAAGTCTAAAAACAAACTCCAATTCCTTACTGATAAAGGAAATAGCTTAAATGTAAGTGTTGTCATCAGTAAGAGATGTACATCTTTTTTCTATTAGGTCTGAAACATTTTTTTCCTCTTTAAAGATAACTGGAAGGCAACCAATACATATGAAAAAAGAAAAGAACCTGTCTAAACTAAATGCAAAAAAATTAATGCTAAAGTAATTTATAGCTATGGGGTAAGCAGTAACATTATGCTAAATTAAGTATTAAAGAAAATAACCTACATTGTAACCCATACAAACATGCCTATAGCTGAGAAGAATCTGATCTACAAATTTAGAACTTGCCATACATAGTTAGGATGAAATCCCAGTTTGCAGATCAAAAAGTCTCAGTATTCTTAAGACCAGTTTCATTAATATTTCATTAATATTAATATTTATGATGACAGACATTTGTGTGAAAAAGGAAAATTGGTTCCACACCACATAAAAATTAATAAATTTGCTGCTCAACAAAAAAAATAATAAATGTAAAATAAGTCATTTAGGTCATTAATTATCAAGACTGTCCGATATGACTCCCACATAAGAACTATTTGAATTGCAAACACAAGTTCTTACTAATATACTTTATCAATGTCATGTCCCCAGAATTATCAATAAATATTGTAGGATGTAATAATTTATCAAATTAATTAAATGATATGAGACATTTTAGATTTTTCATAAATAAGTTATGTCAGAGAAGAAATAATTATAGTAAATTTAAAATGCACACAAAATAGTTCCCAATTGTTCTTCCAAAATTAATAAATTTCAAGTCAACTTTAATTTCATAATCTTGTAATATGTACTGAGTGTACACAATAAGCCAGGTACGCAGCTGCAGAGAGGTATAAGGAATGAGCTTTGGCCTTTGAGACATTTACAGTCTAGCTAGGGAGACTGGATACACACCTAAAGGAGACAAGGATCAGTATTAAATAAAATAAAGTCTAATGACTATTTACAATACTGATTCTATGGGAAAATAATTGAAAGATAAAAATACTTCTGTTACACAAATGACTTTTAACATGGGGCAATCAGTACAGTTTTTTAAAAAAATCCCAAGTGATTCAAAAGGGAGATCATCTGCTTTATTAAATTCTCAATGCTATATGTGGCAGGCATTGCAGGGAAACTGGATACTTCTTCCAAAACACGCAGAACTTAAAAGACAGCTAGAGGTACAAAAGTCACCAAAGATAGATTGTTTCTGGAAGTGTGACTAAACCTGTCTCCCTCTATCATCAAATAGTTTATTCCCTTGCTCGAATATGTTTTTCTTTTCTTTTTAAAATTTATTTATTTTATGTATTTATTTTTGGCTGCATTTGGTCTTCATTGCTGCGCGCAGGCTTTCTCTAGTTGTGGCGAGCGGGGGCTACTCTTCATTGCGGTGCGCAGGCTTCTCATCGCGGTGGTTTCTCTTGTTGTGGAGCATGGGCTCTAGGCGTGCGGGCTTCAGTAGTTGTGGCATGCGGGCTCAGTAGCTGTGGCTCACGGGCTCTAGAGCACAGGCTCAGTAGTTGTGGTGCATGGGCTTAGCCGCTCTGCGGCATGTGGGATCTTCCCGGAGCAGGGATTGAACCTGTGTCTCCTGCACTGACAGATGGATTCTTAACCACTGCGCCACCAGAGACGTCCCTCGAATATGTGTTTCAATGAACAGTTACTAAGTACTGACTAAGCACCAGGCAATGAAGATAACAAAGACTTTAAGGTTTGATCCTCATGCTCAAGGATCTACATGTGAATAAATAAAATAGTGTGATAAATCCCTCAAAAGAGGTCGGGGCTTGGGGAACCGCAGCATGGTGGTCTTCACGGAAGAGATGAGTAGGAGGGGGACAGGTAAAGGAGAGAGGGGAAGAATGGTCCAGCGGAATGAAACATGTATTAAAAGACCAAAACCTTGGGCTTCCGTGGTGGCGCAGTGGTTGAGAGTCCGCCTGCCGATGCAGGGGACACGGGTTCGTGCCCCGGTCCGGGAGGATCCCACATGCCGCGGAGCGGCTGGGCCTGTGAGCCATGGCCGCTGAGCCTGCGCGTCCGGACCCTGCGTGTCTGGAGCCTGTGCTCCGCAACGGGAGAGGCCACAACAGTGAGAGGCCCAAGTACCACACACACACAAAAAAGACCAAAACCTTTAGAGAACATGTCCAGTAGGTCAGAATGGCTGGAGAGTAGAGATGCTCTGGGGAGAGGGGAGAGAAGGCTGAAGAAGGAAGCTGAAGGAGCATCTGGAGAAGCAGCAAGGAACAGATCGGGAAGGATCTGAATGTTCCAAGCTAGGAAGTAAGTATGGCTCTGGCCCAGAGGCAGTAGAGGACCTCCACTAGAGGATCTTCAGGAACTGGTGGTCTTCTGATCTGAGGATCACTTTGGCAGCAGCATTAGGGATATGCTGAAAGGCAGTGATAGTGAAAACTAGTAAAGAGGCTACTGCAAAACTCCAGGTGAGGAAAGGTCTCAATAAGGGCCGTGGCTGTGCATCTGGAGAGGAGGGGGCAGATCCAAGAGTTATTTAGGAGAAGGACTGGATAGGACACGGTGATTCACTGAGTGTGGGGAAAGAGAACAAGAAAGAAGGATGGAAAGAGTAGCTTCAGGGTACTGATGTGGGCAACTGCTTCATGCTGATCATATCCCCAGGCCAGGGAAGACGGGCAGAGGAACAGGCTGTGGGAAGATAATGGAGTACCTGGGAACACCAGTTTTCACATAGGATGTGTCTCTCAGCTTGTCACATGGGGACCATAGGGGATGGTTTGAATAAATCCTACTTCCTGTTTTTGATGGCAAGTGACCTGTGATGCCCTGGTGGTACTTTCTGCTGACATAACTCTTACCCTGGGCCAGGTTCTCTTATGGGTGTAGATGGCTGTCACAGCAGGCAGAGGGTGAGGCCAAAGAAGAGGAAATGCTTCCAGAAAGGGAACCCAGTTATTCACATGTCCATTTTCCCCAGACATAGCCTACAGGGAACAGCAATGTGGGAGCCAGAGAGAACCCAAGATCTGGATCCCTGCTTTTGGAAAGAGCCCTTCGTCTGAAGCCTGTGGGCAAGTGGCCTCAGCAGGGTTGAAGGATAAAGTGCGCTCCGTTCCCTAGAAGAGTTCCAAGTGGCCGGCGTGCCACGTGGAGGAGTTGGTAGGCATGGACCAGCACAGGGGGACAGGCTTATGGGCAAGGGCCCGAGGCTGGGCTGGGGAAGCTGGGGAAAAGGATTCAGGGGCTGCTCAAAGGGCGCAGGGGAAGATGGCATTTGTCAAGAGGGCTCATTGTGGGTTGAGGCGGCCCAGGCTGTTTTGGATGCAGAGTCCAGAAGCAGCAGCTCTGATGGGGGGTCAGGGAAGTAGGCTGTGGGGAGCAGGGCACAATGCATGCAGGTCAGGCTGGGTCAATGAGTCAGGCAGGTATCTTCCGGCCAGCAGTTACGCAAGGGAAATGGAGTCCTGGGATCTGAGACGTCACGCCGAAGTATGAAAGAGGTGGGGGCAGGAAGCAAGAAGTCGGCAGCAAGAGGTGAGGAGGGTTATCGTTTCTATCTGGGAACAACAGAAAAGCTGAGGTCCAAAGGTCTGGGATTCCTGGCTTTACCCTTAAGAGGACCTGGCACCAGCAGAAAGGGTCTTTTGACATTATTTGGTTCCTGACGGCATTTCTCTCCTAACCTCACATGTTCCTTTACTATTAACTGTTGCAACACCAAACAACTCTAGTTCTTGGAACATGTTATGCCATTTCATGCTTAGCTTATATTATTTTCTCTTCCTAGAAATATGCTTCTACTTCTTTGCCTACCTGGAGAACTCTTCTCCTTCTTCAGAACCAAGCTATGATGTTACCTACTCTGATCCCTCAAATGCTTTAGAATATTATCATTGCACTTAATATTCTGAATGGCCACTGATTAAAAATAGAACCTGCTGTATAAAAAATCAATAAAATAAAATTCAAAATTCATATTATTTATAAAGATAAATAATAATAAATAATTTATAACAATAAATATAAGTATTTATAAATATAAACATTTGTATTATATTGGCTTTATCATTTATAAAATAATGTCACCTACACCATCTAAGTTAATCATCACAGTGCTCCTGGGACATAAGATGAGCTTATATATTAAGGAAAAATTGTGGTTTAGAGACGTTATGACTTGTCGAATATCATACAGCTTATCAATGGAAGATCTAATATCCAGGCATCCAGACACCTGACCTTCCTTCATTTCTCCCTCCCTCCCTCCATCCTAACCTTACTTCTGTCTTAAAGATCTTGCTACCGCTGAGATGATGGATTGACATCAGAATTGATTGAAATTTCTTGCTGAGAGTATGTTTATCACATATTAATAAATCACATTTTTTGATGCTTCAAAAAAAATTCAAAAAAATAAAAATAGAGGTCATTCACCTCATGTTGGCACACAGGAGGCCTGCAATACATGTCTGATAAGTGAGTAAAAGAATGCATCCTAATATGGGTGTAGCTCACCTTTCTTTGGCTGGGCTGGTGACACAGTAATCCAGTCCCCTGCCTGACTTGTTTCTAGAGCCTTAGCAGCACTGCCTCACTCAGAGGATTGTTAACAGCAGAGATTCCCGATCGTTTGGGGCCGGTGCCAGCCCCAGGGGGAACTTACATCCTCCCTGGATCTCCACAGCACCTCATCTGGTGCTAAAGCTCAGCTCTGTAAAGTGAGGGAAATGTCAGGGTAAGAGATGCTGTGGGCAATGCCAACCACACATCCTATTCCAGCCCTTCAGAAGATGACCTGAAGAAAGAGAGATGAGTCTGCTCGGCTCTAGGATGGGGGTCGTTAGCCCGGGGTAGGGAGCGGGTAGAGAGACGATGGGCTGCAAGGGATTCATGAAAGACAGTTCACAGCTTTCATCAGTTTTACAAAGAGGCCCATGACTATTAAATATTAAGACCTACCATTCCAGAAAAGTGCCTTCCTCCAGGTAGCTCTGATCTGAGAATCAGCTGCTGACTCCAGATCACAGAGGCCTTGGTCATAGTCAAGGCAGATCACAGAAGGGACTCAGGTTCCCCCGCAGCATGCCATTCCCATGCTCCAACTCCACCCCAAGAAAAGCCTTTCTGAAGGCCGATGTGCGCAATTTAAGGAAGTTTCATGATCTGTGTCTTTGACAAGTTCAAATGCAATGAAAGACAGGGAGTCAGGCTTAGGATACCTCCACATTGACCTTTATGTGCCTTAGCACAACAAATCCTCAAAAAATAAAAACTAAAAAGGCAAATCCCCAGGGTCTCATTCCTGACGAAGAGTCATGTTTGACCTTGTTCTATCAGGATTGGGCTTAGGAAATGCTAATAAACAGACAAATCCTGTGCAATGGCTTTTTACATTTGACCTTTCCTTTTTTTTCTGGCATAGGAGCCTGTGGCTTTAGAAAACAGCAGAAAAAAAGGCTTTCCATATTCAAGAGGCAAGAAATGCACACACACACAAAGAGAAAGCAAATCTAAAATTGTTTGAAACCCTGGGGAACTGAGAGTCACTTTTCACCCACATCCTGTCAGGGTTGAAAAGCACAGGAAAAGGTTTCTCCTAAAATGTGTGTATGTTTTATTTTTTCCTTTTTAAAGAAAAACAAGAGTCACTCATATGCACCCAGATATCTGAATAGATCAGCTGGATAGCTTTTTGTTTGCTTGGTTCCCACTGTTATCCCCATGACTTCTGAAAAGATAGTTTTAAAAAAATCTTTACGTTGAATCTTTAAATTTCAATTGTTAAGAGCACATGCTTTGTCCCCAAACAGGTGTGGGCTCTGCCACTGACTTGCTAGGTGATGCTGGACAGGTTTGTTAACCTTTTTAAGAACCTAATTATTCACCAATTAAAATGGGAGTATGAATGGTACTGATGTCAAATGGTGGCTGAGATAATTAAAAGAAATAATGCATTAAAAAATCTTAGGCTATTAAGTTTAGTCAGTCAAACAGAGAAAGACAAATATATGGTATCACTTATATGTGGAACCTAAAAAAATGATACAAATGAACTTATTTACAAAACAGAAACAGACTGACAGACAGAAAACAAACTTATGGTCACCAAAGGGCAAAGGGGGGGAGGGATAAATTAGGAGTTTGGGATTAACATATACACTATTATATATAAAACAGGTAAACAACAAGGACCTACTATACAGAACAGGGAACTATACTCAATAACTTCTAATAACCTATAATGGAGAAGAATCTGAAAAAGAATATATATATACATATATGTATAACTGAATCACTTTGCCATACATTTGAAACTAACACAACATTGTAAGTTAACTATACTTCAATTTAAAAACAAAAGGGAAATATCTTAGGCTAGCTTGGTAAACTCGAAGCATCAATGAATGGCATCTAAAGGACAGGAGCTGTGGAGTAAATCCTCTACCGATGAAACGAACAATTCCAAGGACACATCTTTATGCGTTATCAGAGATGTTTTAACACAGAAAGAAAAAACCCAGCGACAGTGGGGCTGTGCTTCTCGTTGAGGATTCCCCATGTTATACATTACATGCGGTGGTTAGACCGCCTTCTTCACCTTCAGGTGAGCTCGAGTCGGGCAGAGAAGGGACCCACCCTCCCCTGTAACAAGGTGCGTCATCTGACCAAGTCCACAGAAGGCCCAGGAAGCCAAGGCACACCCCGTATTTCCCAGTGATCAGGCCCCATGAGTCCTATTCTCTTCTCCAGAAAGCCCTGGTCAGGCCTGGACCCAACCTCGCACCAGCACGCCTTCAGCCCATCTCCAACGTGCCCAACCCAGCTGAGAACCCGCATGGTTCTCCTAAGTTCATCTGGGCCAGGAAATAACATTCCTGAGAATCTGTTAATCAAATGATCATCATCCTTCAGAACCTAGCAGAGTTGCATTTGCATCTATTTCTCCAAAAGGGCTTTTACCGACTTTCTGTAAATTTACCATGTCAGAAAAATTTATCCTGGACTTTGGTTTTACTTTTTTTTCCTTTTTTTCTTATGCATTGCTGGCTGGGGGAACTCCTCCTCCTGACAATCTCTCTGGCTACTTTGCATGGAATGGTCTTTGCTCTGTCAAGCCTCATTCCTGATCGCCTCTTATTCAGATCACATAGAGCAATTTCAGCAAATGGGCCCACCTCATGGTTCTGCACATACAGTGGATTTCCAGAGATCCACTTATCAATCCCACCAAGTGCATTTTCTCTAAGCTACTCTCCCCTGTTGGAATCTTACTTCATCCAAGTCTTGTATATGGCTTTTCTCGCTAATCACTGTGTTAAACCTAAACTTCTTTTCCCTCCACTTTAAACACCTTTCCCACAGGGGAGGATGAAAAGAAAAAAAAAATTATTGTTTCATTTGATCAAAGAAAGCTGACTTAGCTTATTAATAAAACCAACAGACCCCAGACAATTCCCTTATCATCCACCAGTTCCTTCAAGAACAGGGAAGCCTGGATCAGCATCAGGATTGGTAATGATGGGATTCCATGTGACAGTTTTTGGACATTCTTACAAAGGTACCTTACCACAGATGACTTTTCAAAGGCATTCACAGCAATGACATTTCCTTACCCGGCAGTCTCTCTGAAGCGTCTTCATGAGCGCATTGTATGTTTCTGTATCAAAATACAACCCTTCGTGCATGTCTTGCAGGAAATCTAAGTCCTTAAACGTGGGGCTGGATTTCTCTCTCTCTTTTCGGGAGGCTCTTCGCTTATAGGTTGAGCCTTTCAAGTCATATGTAAAGTGCATTCTCATGGAGCGTGGTAAGACATTGTTCATCACCACAATTCTGATGTTAATGCCCCCTGATTGCATGCAATACAGTCCATAAAATTTGGGCAAAAGAGTCCTTGGATTCTGGTTTAAATTCTAAAAAAAGAAAAAGGAAAAAAAAGGTTTAAACTCTACTTTTACAAAATAATGTTCCACTATGACGTGTTTTCATCTAAAGTGATAATTAAAAATGGAATGTGATTATTTTTGTTAACGGCCATTGTTAAAATTTTGCTGTTCCTAACCTAGTTTTAAAGTCGGCTTATGGGAACAGCAACTTTATCATTCTGATCTCAGGGCATTAAAAGTGGCTGAATTGAAAATGGACGGAATGTCCCAAATTAGCTCCAACTAAAATCAGGCAAAGACGATATTAGTGCCATGTGTGATTATTCTCTAAGGTAGCTCAAGAGAAAATGAATTGCTGGGGTACGAGGGATGAACATTTAAAATTTTAATAGCTCCTGAGAAACTGTCTTCCAAAATGGCCAGACCGCTTTACCACACTTTGTAAGATTACATATTTCCCACCCCTCTTACCAGTGCTGAATATTATCTAACTTTAGAATCTTTGTAAGCGTGGTTGGTGAAAAATAACAACTTGTTTCCAATTTAATTTAATTTAAATGTGAATACCACTAATAACTAGAGAAATTTAATATTTTTACATATTTTTAGCCACCTCAAAGATAATTTTGTGTTACTATCCTTTGCTCATTTCTCTTTACGTTTTTGTCATCGTTGGAGTTCTTGATATATTCTGGATATTTATTAGTTTCCTATTCTATTCGGGGTAAATATTTTCTTCCACTATGTTGTTTTTTGTTATAAAAATAGGGAATACACACCTATTTTTGTTTCACTTTAAAAGTAGGCAACAAGTAAAAAATAGTTTACTAAAAGGCATTTATATAACGAAAAGTCTACTATTCCTAATCCTTCCCCCAATTCCCAACTTTTGTGGAAACTATTGTCCTCACTTTCTATCATTTTAGAAATATCCTATGTGCTTGTGTTAATTTTATACCTGTGGTTTTTTTTTTTTTGGTTATACAAATGTTTTGCTTTTTCATGTAATCACATTTATGTACTTGTTTCTTGTGCTTTTTTGGCTTCTTCTATGGTCTTACAAATTTTTAATAATTTTGGTGATTACATTTGGTTTTTTACTTCACATGGAATTTTCTTCTTCCAGAAAGTTTGCATAGAGCATTGATGTGACTTACATACATCATGAAATGAGTATCACAATAAGTTTAGCCATCACAATGAGCCATCATCTCATATAGATATAAAATTAAAGAAATAGAAAAAAGATTTCTTCCTCGTGATGAGAACTCTTAGGATTTACTCTCTTAACAACTTTCCTATATAACATGCAGCAGTGGTCATTATATTCACCATGGTGTACATCACATCCCTAATGCTTATTTATCTTATAACTGGAAGTTTGTACCTTTTGACCACCTTCCTCTAACGCCCCCTTCCCCCACCTCCCGCCTCTGGTAGCCACAAATCTGATCTCCTTTTCTATGAGTTCGTTTGTTTTTGAAGTATAATTGACCTACATCACTATGCTAGTTCCTGTTACACAGCATAGTGATTTGCTACCTCTGTACATTTCAAACTGATCACCACAATGAGTCTAGTTAAGATCTGTCTCCATACAAAGATACTACATAATTTTTGACTATATTCCCCACACTGTACATTTCATACTCATGACTCATTTATTTTGCAACTGAAGTTTGTACCTCTTAATCTCCCTCACCTATTTCTTTTTCCCCCACACCCCTCTCCCCTCTGGTAACCACCTCTTTGTTCTCTGTGTCTATGTCTCTGTTTCTGTTTTGTTATGTTTGGTCATTTGTTTTGTTTTTCAGATTCCACATATAAGTGAAATCAAACAGTATTTGTCTTTTTCTGTATGACATTTCACTTAGCATAATACCCTCTAGGTCCATCCATGTTGTCACAAATGGCAAGATTTCATCGTTTTTTAAGGTTAAGTAATATTTCATTGCATATGCATACCACATCTTGTTTTCCCATTCATTTATTGATGGGCACTTGAGCTGCTTCCGTATCTTGGCTATCATAAAACAATGGTGCAATGAACACAGGGGTGTATATATCTTATCGAATTAGTGTTTCTGTTTCCTTTGGATAAATCCCAGGAGTGGAAATGCTGGATCATACAGTAGTTCTAGTTTTAATTTTTTGAGGACTCTCCATACTATTTTCCATAGTGGCTGCACTAATTTACATTCCCACCAATGGGCATGAGGGTTCCCTTTTCTCTACATCCTTGCCAACGCTTATTATTTATTGTCTTTTTGATAATACCCACTCTGATGGATGTGACGTGATAGCTCACTGTGGTTCTGATTTGCATCTCTCTGGTGATTAGTGATATTAACTGTCTTTTTCTGTGACATCTGTACATCTTCTTTACAAAAATGCCTATTCGGATCCTCTGCCGATTTTTATTTTTTATTGAAGTATAATTGATTTACAATGTGTTAGTTTCTGGTGTACAGCAAAGTGGTTCAGTTTTATATGCATGCATATGTGTGTGGATGTGTGTGTGTGTGTATATATATATATACATATATATATATGTACTTTTTCATTCTTTTTCATTGTAGGTTCTTAGAAGATACTGATTATAGTTCCGTGGGCTATACAGTAGGACCTGGCTCTTTATCTATCCTATATAAAGTAGCGTGTGTCTGTTAACCCCAAGCTCCTAATTTATCCCTCCACCCCCTTTCCCCTTTGGTAACCATAAGTTTTGTTTTCTATGTATGTGAGTCTGTTTCTGTTTTGTAAAAATGTTCACTTGTATCCTTTTTTAAGATTTCACATATAAGTAATACCATATGATATTTTTTTCTCTGGCTTACTTCATTTAGTATGATAATCTCTAGGTCCATCCATGTTGCTGCAAATGGCATTATTTTTCACTTTTTTATGGCTAAATAATATTCCATTATGTATGTATGTGCCACATCTTCTTTATCCATTCATCTGTCAAGGAACACATGGTTGCCTCCATGTTTTGGCTACTGTAGAAAGTGCTGCTATGAACACTGGGGTGCATCTTTTCAAATTAGAGTTTTCTCCAAATATATGCCCAAGAGTGGGATTGCAGAATCATATGGTAGTTCTATTTTTAATTTTTTAAGGAATCGCCATACTGTTCTCTGTAGTGGCTGCACCAATTCACATTCCCATCAACGGTGTAGGAGGGCTCCTTTTTCTGCACACCCTCTCCAGCATTTATTATTTATAGGCTTTTTAATGATGGCCATCTGACAGGTGTGAGGTGATACCTCATTGTAATAGTTTTGATTTGCATTTCTCTAATAATTAACAATATAGAGCACCTTTTCATGTGCCTGTTTCTGACCACTTTCTAACATTTTTTAATTGGGTTGTTTATTTTTCATGTTGAGTTGTATGAGTTCTTTGTATATATTTTTTTAACATCTTTATTGGAGTATAACAGCTTTACAATGTTGTGTTAGTTTCTGCTTTATAACAAAGTGAATCAGCTATACGTATACTTATGTCCCCATATCTCTTTCCTCTTGCATCTCCCTCCCACCCTCCCTATCCCCAGCCCCCACCCCCGGTGGTCACAAAGCACAGAGCCGATCTCCCGGTGCTATGCGGCTGCTTCCCACTAGCTAACTGTTTTACATTTGGTAGCGTATATATGTCCACGCCACTCTCTCACTTCGTCCCAGTTTACCCTTCCCCCTTCCCGCATCCATTTACTACATCTGTGTCTTTATTCCTGTCCTGCCCCTAGGTTCATCAGAACCAACTTTTTTTTGTAGATTCCATATATATGTGTTAGCATATGGTATTTGTTTTCACTTTCTAACTTACTTCATTCTGTATGACAGTCTCTAGGTTCACCCACCTCACTACAAATAACTCAATTTAGTTTCTTTTTATGGCTGAGTAATATTCCACTGTGTATATGTGCCACATCTTTTTTATCTATTCATCTGTCGATGGACACTTAGGTTGCTTCCATGTCCTGGCTATTGTAAATAGAGCTGCAATGAACATTGTGGTACATGACTCTTTTTGAATTACGGCTTTCTCAGGCTATAAGCCCAGTAGTGGGATTGCTGGGTCATATGGTAGTTCTAATTTTAGTTTTTTAAGGAATGTCCATACTGTTCTACATAGTGGCTGTATCAATTTACATTCCCATCAACAGTGCAAGAGGGTTCCCTTTTCTCCACACCCTCTCCAACATTTACTGTTTGCAGAATTTTTGATGATGGCCATTCTGACTGGTGTGAGGTGATACCTCATTGTAGTTTAGATTTGCATTTCTCTAATGATTAGCAATGTTGAGCATCCTTTCACGTGTTTGTTGGCAATCTGCATACCTTCTTTGGAGAAATGTCTATTTAGGTCTTCTGCCCATCTTTGGATTGGGTTGTTTGTTTTTTTGATATTGAGCTGCATGAGCTGCTTGTCTATTTTAGAGATTGATCCTTTGTCGGTTGCTTTGTTTGCAACTATTTTCTCCCATTCTGAGGGTTGTCTTTTCGTCTTGTTTATGGTTTCCTTTGCTGTGCAAAAGCTTTTCAGTTTCTTTAGGTCCCATTTGTTTATTTTTGTTTCTATTTCCATTTCTCTAGGAGGTGGGTCAAAAAGAATCTTGCTGTGATTTATGTCATAGAGTGTTCTGCCTATGTTTTCCTCTAAGAGTTTGATAGTGTCTGGCTTTACACTTAGGTCTTGAATCCATTTTGAGTTTATTTTTGTGTATGGCGTTCTTTTACATGTAGCTGTCCAGTTTTCCCAGCACCACTTATTGAAGAGGCTGTCTTTTCTCCACTGTATATTCTTGCCCCCTTTATCAAAGATAAGGTGGCCATATGGGCGTGGGTTTAGCTCTGGGCTTTCTAGCTTGTTCATTTGACCGATATTTCTGTTTTTGTGCTAGTACCATACTGTCTTGATTACTGTAGCTTTGTAGTAGAGTCTGAAGTCAGGGAGCCAGATTCCTCCAGCTCTGTTTTTCTTTCTCAAGATTGCTTTGTCTATTCGGGGTCTTTTGTGTTTCCATACAAATTGTGAATTTTTTTGTTCTAGTTCTGTGAAAAATGCCATAGGTAGTTTGATAGGGATTGCATTGAATCTGTAGATTGCTTTGGGTAGTACAGTCATTTTCATAATGTTGATTCTTCCAATCCAAGAACATGGTATATCTCTCCATCTGTTTGTATCCTCTTTAATTTCTTTCCTCAGTGTCTTATAGTTTTCTGCATACAGGTCTTTTGTCTCCTTAGGTAGGTTTATTCCTCAGTATTTTATTCTTTTTGTTGCAATGGTAAATGGGAGTGTTTCTTTAATTTCTCTTTCAGAATTTTCATCATTAGTGTAAAAGAATGCAAGAGATTTCTGTGCATTAATTTTGTATCCCGCTTCTTTTCCAAATTCATTGATTAGCTCTAGTAGTTTTCTGGTGGCATTTTTAGGATTCTCTATGTATAGTATCATGTCATCTGCAAACAGTGACAGTTCTACTTCCTCTTTTCCGACTTGGGTTCCTTTTATTTCTTTTTCTTCTCTGATTGTTGTAGCTAAAACTTCCAAAATTATGTTGAATAATAGTGGTGAGAGTGAGCAACATTGTCTTGTTCGTGATCTTAGTGGAAACAGTTTCAGTTTTTCACCATTGAGGACGATGTTGGCTGTGGGTCTGTCATATATGGCCTTTATTATGTTGAGGTAAGTTCCCTCTATGCCTACTTTAAGGAGGGTTTTTATCATAAATGGGTGTTGAATTTTGTCAAAAGTTTTCCAGCATCCATTGAGAGTATCATGGTTTTTCTCCTTGAATTTGTTAATATGGTGTATCACATTGATTGATTTGCATATATTGAAGACTCCTTGAACCCCTGGGATAAATCCCACTTCATCATGGTGTACGATCCTTCTAATGTGCTTTTGGATTCGGTTTACTAGTATTTTGTTCAGGATTTTTGCATCTATGTGCATCAATGATATTGGCCTGTAGTTTTCTTTTTTAGTGCCATCATTGTCTGGTTTTGGTATCAAGGTGATGGTGGCCTCGTAGAATGAGTCTGGGAGTGTTCCTCCCTCTGCTATATTTTGGAAGAGTTTGAGAAGGATAGGTGTTAGCTCTTCTCTAAATGTTTGATAGAATTCACCTGTGAAGCCATCTGGTCCTGGGTTTTTGTTTACTGGAAGATTTTTAACCACAGTTTCAATTTCAGTGCTTGTGATTGGTCTGTTTATATTTTCTATTTCTTCCGGGTTCAGTCTCGGAAGGTTGTGCTTTTCTAAGAATTTGTCCATTTTATTGGCATATAGTTGCTTGTAGTAATCTCTCATGATCTTTTGTATTTCTGCAGTGTCAGTTGTTACTTCTCCTTTTTCATTTCTAATTCTGTTGATTTGAGTCTTTTCCCTTTTTTTCTTGATGAGTCTGGCTAATGTTTTATCAATTTTGTTTATCTTCTCAAAGACCAGCTTTTAGTTTTATTGATCTTTGTTCTCGTTTCCTTCATTTCTTTTTCATTTATTTCTGATCTGATCTTTATGATTTCTTTCCTTATGCTAAATTTGGGGCTTCTTTCGTTTCTCTTTCTCTAATTGCTTTAGGTGTAAGGACAGGTTGTTTGAGATTATTCTTGTTTCCTAAGGTAGGATTATATTGCTATAAACTTCTCTCTTAGAACTGCTTTTGCTGCATCCCATAGGTTTTGGGTTGTCGTGTTTTCATTGTCATTTGTTTCTAGGTATTTTTTGATTTCTTCAGTGATCTCTTGGTTATTTAGTAGTTCATTGTTTAGGCTCCATGTGTTTGTATTTTTTACAGTTTTTTTCCTGTAATTGATATCTAGTCTCATAGCATTGTGGTCAGTAAAGATACCTGATATGATTTCAATGTTCTTAAATTTACCAAGGCTTGATTTGGAACCAAGGTATGATCTATCCTGGAGAATGTTCCATGAGCACTTGAGAAGAAAGTGTATTCTGTTGTTTTTGGATGGAATGTCCTATAGATATCAATTAAGTCCATCTTTTTTAATGTGTGATTTAAAGCTTGTGTTTCCTTATTTATTTTCATTTTGTTTGATCTGTCCATTGGTGAAAGTGAGGTGTCAAAGTCCCCTACTATGAATGTGTTACTGTCGATTTCCCCTTTTATGGCTGTTAGCATTTGCCTTATGTATTGAGGTGCTCCTACATTGGGTGTGTACATATTTACAATTGTTATATCTTCTTCTTGGATTGATCCCTTGATCATTATGTAGTGTCCTTCTTTGTCTCTTGTAATAGTCTTTATTTTAAAGTCTATTTTGTCTGATATGAGAATTGTTACTCCAGCTTTCTTTTGATTTCCATGTGCATGGAATATCTTTTTCCATCCCCTCACTTTCAGTCTGTATGTTTCCCTAGGTCTGAAGTGGGTCTCTTGTAGACGGCATATATGAGGGTTTTGTTTTTGTATCCATTCATCCAGTCTGTGTGTTTTGGTTGGAGCATATAGTCCATTTACATTTAAGGTAATTACCGATATGTATGTTCCTATTACCACTTTCTTCTTTTTTTTTCTTTGCAGTACGCAGGCTTCTCACTCTTGTGGCATCTCCCATTGCGGAGCACAGGCTCCGGACGCACAGGCTCAGCGGCCATGGCTCACGGGCCCAGCCACTCTGCGGCATGTGGGATCTTCCTGGACCGGGGCATGACCCCGTGTCCCCTACATCAGCAGGCGGACTCTCAACCACTGCGCCACCAGAGAAGGCCCCTATTACCATTTTCTTAATTGTTTTGGGTTTGTTATTAGGTCTTTTCCTTCTCTTGTGTTTCCTGCCTAGGGAAGTTCCTTTAGCATTTGTTGTAAAGCTGTGTTGGTGGTGCTGAATTCTCTTAGCTTTTGCTTGTCTGTAAAGGTTTTAATTTTTCCGTCGAATCAGAATGAGATTCTTGCTGGGTAGAGTAATCTTGTTGTAGGTTTTTCCCTTTCATGACTTTAAATATGTCCTGCCACTCTCTTCTGGCTTGCAGAATTTCTGCTGAAATTTCAGCTGTTAACCTTATGGGGATTCCCTTGTAGGTTATTTGTTGCTCTTTCCTTGCTGCTTTTAATATTTTTTCTTTGTATTTAATTTTTAATAGTTTGATTAATATGTGTCTTGGCATGTTTCTCCTTGGATTTATCCTGTATGGGACTCTCTGCGCTTCCAGGACTTGACTATTTCCTTTCTCATATTAGGGAAGTTTTCAACTATAATCTCTTCAAATATTTTCTCAGACCCTTTCTTTTTGTCTTCTTTTTCTGGGACCCCTATAATTTGAATGTTGGTGTGTTTACTGTTGTCCCAGAGGTCTCTGAGACTCTCCTCAATTCTTTTCATTCTTTTTTCTTTACTCTGCTCTGTGGTAGTTATTTCCATTGTTTTATCCTCCAGGTCACTTATCCGTTCTTCTGCCTTAGTTATGCTGCTATTGATTCCTTTTACAGAATTTTTAATTTCATTTATTGTGTTGTGCATCATTGTTTTTTTGCTTTTTAGTTCTTCTAGACCCTTGTTAAACATTTCTTGTATTTTCTCCATTCTATTTCCAAGATTTTGGATCATCTTTACTATCATTACTCTGAAATCTTTTTCAGGTAGACTGCCTATTTCCTCTTCATTGGTTTGGTCTGCTGGGTTTTTACTTTGCTCATTCATATGCTGTGTGTTTCTCTGTCTTCTCATTTTGCTTAACTTACTGTGTTTGGGGTCTCCTTTTTGCAGGCTGCAGGTTCATAGTTCCCGTTGTTTTGGGTGTCTGCCCCCAGTGGTAAGGTTGGTTCAGTGGGTTGTGTAGGCTTCTTGGTGGAGGGGACTGATGCCTGTGTTCTGGCAGATGAGTCTGGATCTTGTCTTTCTGGTGGGCAGGACTGCATCCAGTGGTGTGGTTTGGGGTGTCTGTGACCTTACTGTGATTTTAGACATCCTCTCTGCTAATGGGTGGGGTTGTGTTCCTGTCTTGCTAGTTGTTTGGCATGGGGTGTCCAGCACTGGAGATTGCTGGTCATTGAGTGGAGCTGGGTCTTAGCTTTGAGACAGAGGTCTCTGGGAGAGCTCTTGCCAATTGAGATTACGTGGGGCTGGGGGTCTCTGGTGGTCCAATGTCCTGAACTCGGCTCTCCCACCTCAGAGCCTCAGGCCTGACATCTCGCCTGAGCACCAAGATCCTTACGTGTAGATGGGTTAAATTCTCTAATCCAAAGGCACAGGGTGGCCGGCCTTCTGCGCTCTGCTCGGTCCTCCAGCTGGGCAATGTCCTCTAGGACTTGTTGATATGGAGAGCCTCCTTTGGATCCAGGTCCAGCTGCATTCCCTAGCATCTAGAAGAAGCAGCCCACACCCCCCTCCTCCCTTATCCCCGCCGTAACTCGTCATGATCCTGGACCGTCCCTTCTTTTTATATTTTTGATATTAACACCTTATCATATATACCACTTCTGAATATCTTTTCTCATTCATTTTTCATTTTATTGATAGTTTCTTTCATTGTGCAAAAGTGTTTTTGTTTGATGTAGTCCTGTTTGTTTATTTCTGCTTTTGTTTCCCTTGCCTGGAAGCAATTTTGTGTGTGGGAAAGATCTGAAATAGGGGATTTAATTTTTTTCCGAAATGGGTAACCATTTGTCCTCTCTCAATTGTGTTTAAGTCCCTCCTATATCATACAATAAAATGTCAAATATTTCTGGACACTTTATTTGAATCCATTAATCTTTCTGTCTAGAACTGTACTAAAGCCACATCTTTAATATTACTATAGATTTACATATTTTTGGTGTATGTTATGGCAGGCCCACCATTTTTCTTTTTTCCTGAAAATGGTTTGTCATTCCTTGTCCAAAAGTTTGTCGACTTTTGCCTTCCACTGTTTGTTTTTTAAAATGTGCTTAAAATAATATTTGTTTTCACTTTCAAATGAACCAGCTTTGTCAAGTTCAGGGAAAAAAATCCTATTGGAATTTTTGATTGGAATTAGTCTGGATTTATAAGTTGGTATGAGGGGAATTAAAATGTTTACAATTCTGAGCTCAGGAATGATGCACATTTCTTCATTATTTCAGAACTTTATGTCCTTCAATAACATTTTGTAGTTTCCTTCATATTGGTCTTGCTCATTTGTTTTTATAGACTTAAGTATTTGAGTTCTTATTACAAAAATTCTTTTTGGATTGTTGTTCATATGTTATACTTACTATATCTGCTTTCCCAATCAGAATTATAGTATGTCTTCATTTATTTATTTATTTTTCTCTAATAATAATCAGTATAATTTATTGTCATCATGAATGGGATTCTTTTTTCCCCCTTATACCCTCCAAATTTATATGATCTACATAATGGAATATGATAGATTTTGTAGATTTATCATATATCCCAAAAATCTACTGGATTCTCATTACCTCTAGAAACTACTGGTTTATTTTCTTGAAATTCTGCTCATTTTCTTTTTTCTTTTTCCTGCTCATTTTCAATTGTATCATTTGCAGAGAACAGTATTTATACTTTTCTTTTTTTATACTCAAAGTTATTGATAGAAATTTTAGCAAATATGTCAGAAAGGACCATTGATGGAGGGCATCCTTATTTTTTCTATGACTTCCAGTGAAAGAGCTTTTGTTCTTCTCCATGAGACATCATGTGAACTCTTAGAGACTGATAAATGTATAATATGTATATGTTCATTTATTTACTTATTATGTTAAAAACTTCCATGCCAATTTTAAGAATTAAGAGAAGATACTGAACTTTGAGTGCCTTAATTTCTCCTCAATATCTATATGGACAACCATGTAATGTTCACATTTCTTCTTGTTAATGGGATGAATTCTATTGTTTGTTATACTAGCTTACATGATTGGGATAAAATTACTTGTTCAGCTAAATTTTAAAAGTTTATTTAATTTTAATTAATTTAAATTTAATAGCTATATATGGCTAATGGCTATGATACTGGACAATGTAGTTTTATAAAAGAGACTAGTCTATCTAAGCTTAGAAGTATAGAAGTTTAAGATTTACTCACTTAGCAGATTAGTAAAGAGTGCTGTCAGTTTGACTGCAATTTTAAATTATTTAAAAATGTGTATATGACTAGAATATATTTGAAACGATATATACAAAATATCAGTAATATGTATTTCTGAGAAAAATATAGTTGGTTGCATTGTTTTTCTTTTCTGTATTTTCTATTTTCTCTGACATAAAGTAGACAATTTGTGCTAAAAAATATTTCCCAGTTTTGTTCAGGATCAAAATCTTTTAAAATCTGTATATGCTGCCCACTAATATTTTTGTTTAGAGTTTTGATTCCTATATTTATATGTGGGACTAATTTATAGCATTTAATGTTGTCTTATCTGATGTTGGAACTAAATAATATTTTTACATACTAAGTGGCATATTTCATCAATTTTGTTTTGAAACAAAGATGACAGTTATCACCTCTCATAGCAAATGAATGGCAGAACTGGGGCTTCTGAAATCCAAACTTCTCCCTGTAGCCATTCCAATCACAAAAAATTAATAACTGCTATGAAAGTACAAAGAAACCAGAGGTATGAAAATGACAAAACTGAGGAAAAGTGTTTATTTCTTAAAAATCTGGTCTAAATGACTAGCAAATCCACCTGGGCTAGGTTATTGTTTCTTTGTCTCTAAAACATTACATGGAAGGTGATTTTCACGTTATATTTAACTGATGAAATCCTAAATTCTGAAGTGTAATGGCTAAGAATAGCTAATACGGAATGTATGCCAGTACATGGTGCAGGGGTTAAAGATGCAGCCTCTGGAACCCTACTGCTTGTATTCAAGCCCCACTTCTACGGCCCACTAGCTAAATAACCCTTGGCAAGTGATTCCATTTATCTTTGTCTCAACTACTTCATCTATAAAATGGCAATGACTGAAGTATCCAAGATGCTGTGAGGATTAAATGAGTTACTGCATGCAAAGCACTTACAGCTGTGTTTTAACACAGAGCTTAGCCCTCAATGAATGTTAACTACTCATGTAAGTACTATGTACTGCGGCAAAGAGCTCTGCAATGCATTGCTTCCTTTATCTTACATCCTAGATCCTTTCTTTATTACAACAACCATGGAAGATAGGTGTTTCCCAGCCTTCAAAGACTGAGGAGACTGAGGCTTAGAGCTTACCTTATTCACCTAGTTAGCTGACGGCTGAGTGGGATGTAAGCTCAGGACTAAGTCAGTCAACAGCTATGCTCTACTATTCAGTTCTACTTACTTTTAAAAATCTATTCAACGAATGTCATAGTACACTCTAAATGCAAAATAAAGCTCACCAAAGACAAGGAAACATGCCAAAGAGCCACTGAAAAAAACATATAAAAGAAAACTGCGGAGGAAAGTAATTAAACCTTAAGTCGAAGCTTCAATTATGTGTAGTTACTTACCATGTAATAGCCTGGCAGGAGCTTCTGAAGGAACTCTGCTTCTTTATGCTGAACTGTTTTGATGATAAATTCATCATCACTGGTCACAAAAAATAAGGATCCACTGGCTCCAGGGTTAGAGAGCTCTATGAGAGGTTCACTGCATATGGAATACTACAAGAGCAAATAAATAAATAGTAGAAATACATTTAATGTGTATGATGCATACAAGGAAGAAAAATCACAGCATTATATATCTTGGCCATGTTAAAATAGGAAGCCCTCTCCAAGAGCTTTGAAAGAAGACTCCACGTATGCTAAGAGGTCTCTTTTGAGATTTCTAAACATTTACTTGATCCATTTACCTTAATAATTCTACAATGGGAAACAACATGCCCTCCTCCACCCCCAGTATGACAGAATCACCATATTTGTCCAATGAGACAACTCCAACAGTGGTATTGACCAAGCTGCTTTGTTTCCAACAAGTGCCCATAGAATAACAACAGAAGGTGTGATCCACACTGTGTATTTGTCACTTGACACCAACACCTATTCTCTTCTCACTATTTACTCTCCCAAGGGAGGTCATCCACTCATGGTTTCAACAAGGAAATGACTCTAACCTCTCAATCTCCAGCTCAGATCTCTCTCTAGGGATCCAGACCTGTATGCCTAACTTTTCAACAGACATTTCTATTTGGTTATACCAGAAACACTGCACATGTAACAAGTTCAAAAGCGAGTTCATCTCGGGCCTGTGGTTAGCCCTTGTGGTGACTTTGTAGTAATTAGAAAGAGGGAACTCTTTTTCCTGGCAGATGCAGCTCTGGACCAGATACGGGTTGGTGAATAGATGAAGGAATGGATTCCGGTCTTCATTCCTTCACCTTAGCCAGGTGTTCTTGGGCAGTGCACACCCTGTACAACTGTACGTGGTGACTCTAGATCATCTGCCTCCTCTCCCGTCCTCCATCTTCTCCCCTTTTCCTCTATCTTAGATAATGGAAGCATCATTATGTTGATGCGTCATTATCTTCATTTTGCTCCCCAAACCAGAAACTTGGGCATCCTCTTTGATGTCTCACATTTCTTCACCTTCCATATCCAGACTATTGATAATATCTGCCCCCTTCATGGCATCTCTTTTTCCAATACCCGAAGTTCAGTGGGTTCATCGTTTCATGCCTTGATTACTATGGCGATCTCCACCTGTTCTCAGCTATCCATTCTTGACCGCCCCCCGCCCCGTGCATTCTCCACCAGGAGACCAGAGATCTTTCTGAATTGCATAGCCTTCCACGCCTTCACACCTTTCAGTGGGTTCCACTGTTTACAAAGAAGAGAATACCCAAGTTTCTTAAGAGAGCATTTGAGTCCATGAATGATGGAGTCCTGCTCTCCAGCCTTCTCTCTCATCACTTCTCTCCTCAAACTCTACCTGTAAACACAGAGAACTATTTCTCGTTTTCTTAAGTGTGCCACACACTCTTGGCTTTTGCATTTTCCTCTATCGGAAACAACCTCCATGCTACCTTTACCCAGTTGACTACCACTGAATAAAACTTATTCTAAAAAAACCCCCTTATTTTCTTGAGAACAGAAACTAGACTAGCATTATATTATAACAGAGTATTTTTGGCAGAATGAGTATGCACTTATATACTTGACATACCAGTTTTAACATATACTCGGCTTGCTGATTCTTCATGAAAACCCTCAGGGTGATGTGGTTAATTTCACACATGATTCTAGTTGTATGCCAGAAATGCATCATTCATGTGTTCATTCAACATTTAAAAAGTATCTACTGAGCATCTGTCTGTACTGTCCCAGGCACTCAGGAAGCTTATATTCTAGTAGGAGGAAACAGTCAACAAACAAGTAAATAACTTATACATCAGAACGTGCCAAGTGCTGTTGAGAAAAAGGAAGCATGGAAAGGGGGGCAGGGAGTGCCAGCAATGATGAGGCCTGGGTGGTCACTAAAAGCATTATTGGGAAGGTGGCATTTGAGGAGAGGCCTGGGGATACTTGGGGAAAGGGTATTCCAGGCAGAGGGAAGGGCAAATGCTAAGGTCTTGAGACCTGGAGAGTTCAAGGCACAGCAAGGAGGCCATGGCTGAAGCAGAGGGAGCAGGGAGGAGAGCTGAAAGGGAAGAAGCCAGAAGGGTTGGGTGGACCCGACACATAGGGAGCCATAGGCCATGGTATGGACTTTGGCCCTTTCTCTAGGGGAGCTGAAAGCCATTGCAGCATCTGGAGCAGAGGACCATGCCATCTGCTGTGCTGAGAGCCCACAGTAGGTGGACAAAAGGAAGACACAGTGAGGAGGTTGTTACAGTGACTTTGGCCTTCAGTGTCTGCTGGACAGCGCTTGCCCTGGAAAACTCTCCCTGGTTCTGTGAATCCAGATCAACTGCTTCCTGGCACTGAATGTTCTCGTCACACAAGTTACCACAAAATACCTTAATTGCCTATTTAGTTATTCCAAGTTCCCATAAGATTGTAAAACTCTATGAGGGCAGAAACTATGACTGTCTTATACTCTGATACAGTTCAGGACCTGTGCCTTGTACACAGAAGGAACTCAATAAATTTTTGTCAAATGAATGATTGAAATTTACCAGCAACTGAATAGCTGTCTCACCAAGAAGTGCCCCAACCCAGCAGGACAGTCAATTTTGGGCTAATGAGCTTAGTGTTTATTAGCTAATAAATCCCAATTATTGACTAGAGAAACATTAGGGGCAGAGAAAAAGGTAAGGACGCTATGGTGTGAGATCAGACGAGCCCTGGTGCGAGGCAAAAGCAGGGACTTAAGGAACTGTACTTTGAGGATGGAGGCATCTGAAAACACCAGGGCTGAACATCCTCCAAAGCATTTTATCTGGGCTTGTGAATATTTAAGTCCTCATCACAGAAAAATCTGAGAGGAAGTGAGGAACAAAAGGAAGGAGGGAGGAGAAGAAACAGAGAAACTGGGAGAAGAATGATGAAAAGGAAGTTTCTAGATGTTACCTTTTAAATTAACCTGCTTTGGCAGCACTGTGGGTAAGGGAAACAAAATCCACCAGGAAAAGAAAGAAGCAAGTGTTTGCTGCCCTCCTAAGCGTCACTGGCAACTTCCATCTGCTACCTCCTCCTTCTTTTTCCTCTAGCCTTGCTTCCTGAAGCTCTCTTGCTAAGCAGCAATGCAGCCTAAGCCCTTATGAAGCAGTTGAGGATAAGAGAGGAAAACAAAAATAGTCCTCATACTGCACACAGGATGCTATAAAAGCCAAGAAGAAGCAGAGGGCACCTTCCCTGCTGTGTGCAGAGTCCACGCGGAAGGAAAGGCCTGGGAGTTGGAATCGACTGATGTTTCTAAAATCATGACTCTGTCAGTAGCCAGTTCTCTGACCTTGAGTGAGGAACTTAGCATCTTGGAGTCTTAGGAACCTCATCTCTAAAATAACGATGGTAATATCTACCTAACAGCAGCTCAAAGTTTTAAAAACGAATGCTTTTGAAACCCCAAGCAGAGTGACCACTTAGTCATTGCTGTTGCCATTTTTCATTACATGATCATACACACAGCTGGAGAGCCAGCAGTGCCCTAGGATGTACTGAGGGTTTCAGCCTAAGTCCCACGACAAGAGGGCTACCCAAAGGTACACTAAGATATTCTTGGTGAAGCAAGAAAAGAGATGGGCCGGGGGTGACAAGATAAGTTAGGGGTTTGGGATTAACATATACATACTACTATACGTAAAACAGATAAACAACAAGAACCTACTGTATAGCACAGGGAACTCTACTCAATATCTTGTAATACCTATAATAGAAAAGAATCTGAAAAAGAACATGTGTGTGTATAACACACATACACACACATGTAACTGAATCACTTTGCTGTATACTTGAAACTAACATGACATTGTGAATTAACTATAATTCAGTTAGAAAATAAATTAATTTTTAAAAAAGAAAGAAAAAACCTGGGTCTTCTGTATAACCATGAATTTGAGACCTGGGAAAATAAAGGTGTGGATCCCATTCTCATAAAAAGTGAAGGCAGACCCCAGACCCCCTTTAGGATTCTGATTTTTTGTTCCATGGGGTTTGAATTTCTGGCACAGAACCTTCTTATGGATAGGAGTAAATGTTGTGAAAGTACAAAAAAAGCGAAGAATGCAGAAATTAGGGGGTGATCTATTTCTGCAAATAGAGAAATTAGGGGGTGATCCAGGAAGAGCTGTCGAGGGAAAACTGGATTCAGACGTGAACATCTGCTTCCAATTAAACTCTCAAATTCTTCTACAAGCGGTAACACAATCTGGAGGCTATTTCATTGGTTACTTAATTGCCAAATACTCCTTTATTATGTAATTTATAAATGAATATGAATGGAGAAATCAGTTGTTTTGACCTATTTTAATAACCATTTTGGGGTCACTCCTAGCACAGCATCAGTCTGCAATAAACTAGCATTATGATGCTGAACACCTGGGACTATTACCATTATCACCTCTAGTTCTATGGTTTTCCACCCTGCAACTTGGTTACCATGTTCTCTTGCTGAGCAATCTTCTCTGAAATGTTGCCTTTTCAGAGCAAATATAGAGGAGCTATGGGAACATTTTAATTAGCCACGATCAACAAGCCCCTGTGTACACGCCTGGGTTGACGCACCTTCCAGCCCTCTCATCTGCGCAAGCTGTTCCGACGTGTTCCTTCCCTGCCTTGTATTTCCTGCAGGGCCTCCCTATGTACCCACTGGCAAGAATGCAAAGTACAACCCAGCTGGGGCCTGCCAAGGCAAATTAACATTGTAAACTTGCACAGTGAGGTGGAGATCATTTTTCCTGCCATTTCTTACCCTCGACAGTGTCAAATATTCACCCCGCTCTCTTTCTTATGGGTGTTGGTGAGCCTGAAAAATATCATATAAATCACCCTGGATTTGGGAATACCCAGGCACCTGGTAAAGAAGGAAATGAACCAAAGCCCTGTTGCCCAAGCAGAAATGGGAAAAAAAATGCTCTGGGGCCCCTTGGCCTTCCCCTGGGAGGCATTTATTTAGGAACAAATAAGGAATAAGGAGCATTTGCATTGCTGTGCGGTGCACGTGGACATACCTTCACCACACTGTCTTATATCCAAATTATGCACGTTTCAACATGAACTTGTAATTGGCACGCACATGGTGAGTTTTAATGGTACTGAGAATGTAATCAGAGTTATTCAGGCTGAAATCCAGATTGCAACAGTATAAGACTAAGTAGAAATACAAACATCAGAGAGATCCGATATCAAATCTACCAATAGTTACCAATCCCTACGTAAAATTACCCTCTCCTTCCCTCTCCCATTTAGATCAGTATATCTTCACAAATTTGGGTTTAGATAACCCCAGTTTGATAGATGCCAGCATGCATTTGTGATCTGCACCGTATCCTTTTTTATCTTCACACAGTTTTTCAGGGGACGTTTTAATTCATTTTTCTGTGCTTTTTTGGCCTTAACTCTTTGAAAATGTGCTTTGTTAGGGGTCTTTTACCTCTTTGGCTGTACTCTTCAGAATGGATAACCACAGTTCATAGTTTGATGGCTAGGGAGTGGCCATCTTGAGACCACATCTAATAAGAGGTCTGAGACTTAGTGGTTGGGAAGCATGAGGCCAACTGGTAGAGGGAAAGAGCACCAGGGAAGGAGGTGAGACCACTGTTCTGGCCTGGGCTCTGCCTGCAGTCCCCAACGTGGGTAACCTTGGGCACCTCCCTTCACCAGCTTCAGATTCCTCATCTACAATGAAGAGTTGGGTTAAAAAGTCTCGGAGGGCTTCCCTGGTGGCGCAGTGGTTGGGAATCTGCCTGCCAATGCAGGGGACACGGGTTCGAGTCCTAGTCTGGGGGGGATCCCACATGCCGCGGCGCAGCTGGGCCCCTGCACCACAACTACTGAGCCTGCACTCTGGGGCCCACGAGCCATAACTACTGAAGCCCAGGCGCCTGGAGCCTGTGCTCTGCAGCGGAGAGGCCACTGCAGTGAGAAGCCTGCGCACCACAACGAAGAGTGGCCCCCCTCGCTGCAACTGGAGAGGGCCCGTGCACAGCAGCAAAGACCCAATGCAGCCAAAAATAAATAAATAAATTTATTTAAAAAAAAAAATGGTCTCTGAGTTTCCACCTGACTTTCTGAAGTATGTTGTGTCCGGCAAAAGACCCCTTCCTCATCTACCACACTCCAGATGACTGGGTGGGCTCCTCAGATGTAGTAGTTTAGAGTGAGCTTCCAGCAGCTCCAAGACCAGTAAGGTGAGCTGCCTTGGTTCTGGGCTGTGGGTGGCCCCAGCCACTGGGGACCAGGCAGCCATGTTTAGCTAGAGGCCCACTGCCCTTGTTCTGTTTCTTGCAGGTCCCGGAGACGGGTCCGGTTACTGAACTGTGTGTACAATTAATAAGGGAGGTGGAAAATGCAATCAAACAAAAGCACACTTATCTGTCTGATCCCATCTTTT
Organism: Globicephala melas; assembly: GCF_963455315.2. Classification (NCBI taxonomy): domain Eukaryota; kingdom Metazoa; phylum Chordata; class Mammalia; order Artiodactyla; family Delphinidae; genus Globicephala; species Globicephala melas. The sequence continues at coordinate 50,657,412 of NC_083319.1, forward strand.
TTCCCCCCTAACTTTTCATTATGGAAAATTTCAAACATACACGAAAGTAAAGAGAACTAATTAACATTGTGTGTGAATTGACACACATGTCTATCTTCTGGCTTCAACGTGTCTATTTTCAGCTATCAACTCATGGCCAGCCTTGTTTCCTTTACACCCTCAACCATTGCCCTGGCTGCTTCCCTCAGATTCTTTTGAAGCAAATCGCAGACATCATATCATTTCTCCCACAGATATTTCAGTATGTGTCTCTAAAAGACAAGGATTCCTCTTTTAAAACACAACCACGGCCTTCCCTGGTGGCGCAGTGGTTGAGAGTCCGCCTGCCGATGCAGGGGACACGGGTTCGAGCCCTGGTCCGGGAAGATCCCACATGCCGCGGAGCAGCTGGGTCCGTGAGCAATGGCCGCTGAGCCTGCGCGTCCGGAGCCTGTGCTCCGCAACGGGAGAGGCCACAAGAGTGAGAGGCCCGCGTACCGCAAACAAAACGAAACAAAACAAAACAAAAAAAACACAACTACAATACCATCATCCCACCAAAAAACCCCCAAAACTTCAACATAATCAAATATCTAGTCAGTCTTGACATTTCACCAATTTCCTATAATTAAAAAAACAAAAACAAAAACCCCACAAAACCCACAACTGGTTATTTGAATTATCTAGCACTGTCTTTCTAATCTTCCTGATCAAAACCTTCCCCTCTTGCTATACTGGACCACTCAAAGTCCTTCTAAATATTTAATGCACTTGCATCTCTGGCTGACAGTGCTAACACTGCTCCCTACCCTTATACCCTGTCCCAACATCTTTCCCTTTTTCCCACCTACTCAAATCCCTTGCAATTTTTAAGTCACAGTTAAACTACGCCATGCCCATAAGAAGCCCCCCTAATCATCAATTCACCAGAGGGAGACCTCTCCCTCCTTTGAAATCCTGGAGTATTTATTGTTTTGCTTCCGTCTTTTTATTTACTGCCTGGTAGAATTCGTTGTTTCCCCACAAAAATCATCATTCCAATTGGATTCTAAGTTCTCTGAGTGCCATGACTTATAATTTTTTGAATCTCTCCATAATTATTAGCAAAGTATATTAGTTACAGTTGGTATTCAAAGTACCCAGTGATCAATTAACCACCTCTTGCCAGGTACACGAAGGAGGACTTTTGCTTTGAGAAGTCATCAGCTTGGTCTCCCCTGCTCCTTTGTAAATGCTCTGACCTCATTATGAAGGTAACTTTTCCAGCTTAAAGGCTCATTAGGAAACTGTATAAGCTGTGTGAGTTGTTGCTCAGAAAAAGGCCTTCCCCAAGGAGAGAAATCTTGTGAGAAAGACTGAATAAAAGAATGGGCTTCCCAGCCTGCCCGTCAGCGGCCACAGGAACACTAAAGGAAGACCTGCTCAGGGTAGACAGCCATCTCATCACACTGATTGAATCTGTGTTATGAAATGCAAGTCTGGTGGCATCTCCTTGGCTGGCAGGAGCTCAAGGTAAGTCAGAAGAGAATCCATTAACTGGTAACATATGGCAGAAGATGAGCTATCAATCTTGTTTTCAATAACACAATATCAAGACCCCACTGGGTTCTCCAAACATGTTTCGTGGATGACAGTGACCCTCAGTAATTACAGAATGGCCAGAAACTAAAGGATCTTCTCTAAGGTACACCCCACCCCCCAATCCTGCAAATGTGTGTGTTTGTGTTGTACTTGAGTGGTTGGGAGGGCAGGGTTGGTAATGCTGGGTAGAGGCACCTAGTCTCTCCATCAAAGGGGTGTGGTGAGGCAGAGATCAACATAGCCATTCTGACAGGTGTGAGGTGATAGCTCATTGTGGTTTTGATTTGCATGTCTCTGATGATTAGTGATGTTGAGCATCTTTTCATGTGCCTGTTGGCCATCCGTATGTCTTTTTTGGAAAAATGTCTATTCAGATCCTCTGCCCATTTTTAAATTGAGTTGTTTATTTATTTATTTTTGATGTTGAGTTGTATCAGTGCACATTTAAGGGCAGCAGGGCACCCAAGGACTTTCTACTCAGTTCTCATGCTCTGTGAAGACTTATTAATGTGTCTTGAGGAACCAGTATTCTCTCATTCATCAGGCAGAAGTCATGTTATTTTCTTAGGGTCCAGCTAAATTCGTGGGTTTTCATCAGCCCAGAACAGAATCAGCTCTGAAGTTAACCATTTATACCTTACCCAAATTATAAGATACAGTTTAAATACTCTCTGTTAACAAGTAACACATGTTGCTGTACTTCCTCTGCAAAGGATTCTTCTAGGATCTGGCTCAAGTCTTATTAAGATCATTCAGAATGGGATGAACAATAACTATTTGATGGTATCCTTCCTAAAGCTTCTTGAAAACCAATTTTCAAGAGCCCCAGGGTGTTAACAGTGATCAAATTATGAGATAAACCACTTTTTCTCTTGGAACAGAAAGAGAGCTCCTGGCTTCTTGAATAGGAATAAGGTAAAACTCTGAGGTCACATCAGACATCCTCACAATAAGGCGGCTGTGTTTGTACCCACTGTGTGCAAGGAGGCAGACAGGGAGAAGAGAGAGGCCTAAGGATAATACATGTTCTGGTACCAAACAAAAACACCTCTAGAAAGAGCCGGCATGAAGAGCTGTTGAAAACAAAACTATCCAGCTGCTTTAAAATCATATTCAAATTGTAGGTCAAGGTGAAAATGGCTGTGGGCAAAGGCAGGTTTGAGACGAATGGTATAAATAAGTCAATTAAAATAGGAAGGCTTTCATACAGAATCCAATCAGCAAAATTCACAGGAGTCTTTATAACTAATTATAATATATCTGTTAGAATAATTATCTGAAGTAGCAACCGATACCCCACTTATTCAAATATCAATTACCATAGCACATTTTGTAGCTATCAGGTAAGAGCTGCAGAGTCAAACTACATTTCCTGAAGCTTAATTTATAATCCTTATGAAACCTGGAACTTTTACTATGCTCCAGAGCTTTGTAAAATAAGAGACACAAGCCACTTGTCACTGTTGCTATGAGAAAAATGTTGACGTCACACATTTCTGGAGAAGGAAGGAAAATGATAGGTTCTTACCAAGTAATCATCAGGCTTGATACCAAAAAGTTCTCTGAAATATCGGAATGCTAGTGGAGCATATGTCTTAAATCTGAAGTCTGGGTAGTGATGTGCTGGGGTCAGATTGCTCCCTTCACTGCAGTTAAAATGTTAAAAAGAAAAAAAAAGAAAGAGAGAGAGAAGGAACATTAGCAAAGACAATTTTGACTTCAAATTCTAGCTCTATTTGTCCTGTGCCAATTTCCCCTCTAGGAAAACATCCCTTGATACTGGGTCTCTCTAACCTCATGTCACAAAGGCCAATGGGCATCAGGTAAAAACAGATGCTAACGCAGCAAGGGCCACTCCAAGCAGGCATCCCTTGCCAATCACAGTGTGTCTTTAACCAGAAAATTCATCATCCCCCTCTGCCTCCTTCTTGGGAAAATCTCTCCATTTTCCCCAATGAAACCACTGTTGTAATGCTTTAGGTATAAGATCCAGGGCTCAGTGTTTGGAGCAATGCCAAAAATGCATTTTTTTGGCAATGAATTTTAAATGTTGGATAAACATTTTAAACTAGGAATAAGTAAAATGATTTAGAAAATATCTCACCAACAGAGAGAACCATCACAGTGGAAATAGATGGGTCCTGAATCTGAACTCTTTCTTACATCCATAGTTACAGGAAAAAGACCTTAGATATTTTAGGGATTTTAAAACCTGATTTCCATTCCCATATATATCATTATATTTTTTTCCCTCTTCTGGGTTCACCCTTGAAAATTTTTTGCAAAATTTATGATATATAAAAGGTATAAAGAAATCAGTGAATACTCATGAACCTAAAATGCTGCTTAAGAATATTATTCATATAGTTGAATTGCCTTCTGTACTTTTTACTGATCATATACCCTTCCTTCTCCTCAGAGGCATCCACTACCCTGAATTTTGATGTTTACGATGTTTACCGTTCATTTTATTCTTTGACTAGATATATTTCACATGACATCAGAAAAGTCACCTAATCCTTCATTGTAAGAAATTGGAACAATGCAGTAGAATAATATACTTTTATGTAGAGTTTCAGGATCTCTTTTTACCATATTCTAGACGGGACACTGAAGGCTGATTTTCATGGATGTTAAACGAATCAACTGTGCAAATAAAAAGGCTTTTAGCACACAACAAGCACTTGGAATCTACTACAATTTAAGTTTGCTGAGGTCAGTCAGAATTTTGTATCAGCACCTAACACATGGTAGACGATAAGTATTTTTTGAGTGGAAAAAATGAGTTTTCAAGATAATGCTAATTCAGTAAAGTTGATCCTTAGGTGAAGCTTAGGTTCAAAAGTCAACATATAAAGTCAAAATCACCATAGTCAAAGACCATCCTTGATCTGTTCAATGTATCCAGTGTGGCCAGGTTTTCCCCTGCATGGTTACAGATGACTGTTCCTTTTGGTGAGTTCCAGAGGAAGTAGTTGGCTTGTGTTGTTAGGGGCCATCCTCTTATAATAAATCTTATCTGGAAAGGCCAGGACTGCACTCAAGCAGCAGCAAGGCATACACAGGAGGGGTGTGACACAGGAACGGAGGCTGCCTGGGAGAAGAGCTCATGTATGGAAGAGCCCCCATATCACCTGCTCACTTAAATGGCTACTGTTGCCCTAAGTAAGTACAGCTGAATATTCATAATGCTTGTATGACACCCAGGTATGGTATTAAAACATTTCCTCATTCCATATTTTGGGATTTATGAGGAGACATGCACTCAGTTACAGCTTTTATGGGATTGCCAAAAGGAATAATTTTGGAACTTATATGAATATAACTTGAAAACATGCGCTATGTAGACATAAGAGGTAAAAGCAGAGGTTCAAAATGACCTCTGACATCCTTCTTCACTGTTGCAAGCAAGTAAAAATAATCACAATGCCTTGGGTTCTGAAGCAGGCTATTTTCAGCGGGTTAAGAGTGTTGCCAATTTTTTAATTTGTTCCACTCTGTTTTCTCCTTTCAATCTCATGTAAAGCAATTCATTCCATTACAGCAGATCACCTTCAACATTCAAGAGTAAAATAAAACACCCGTTCCACTTACATGGAATTATTCTTTAAATGATTTATTTCCATGCAGTTGGGGGTCCCAAGATTTTATTAGAGGGGATACAGTATTTTTTTTTTAAGGAGATGTTGGGGGTAGGAGTTTATTAATTAATTAATTAATTTTTGCTGTGTTGCATCTTCGTTTCTGTGCGAGGGCTTTCTCTAGTTGTGGCAAGCGGGGGCCACTCTTCATCGCAGTGCGTGGGCCTCTCACTATCGCAGCCTCTCTTGTTGTGGAGTACAGGCTCTAGACGCGCAGGCTCAGTAGTTGTGGCTCACGGGCCTAGTTGTTCCACGGCATGTGGGATCCTCCCAAACCAGAGCTCGAACCCGTGTCCCCTGCATTAGCAGGCAGATTCTCAACCACTGCGCCACCAGGGAAGCCCCTGAGGATACAGTATTTTTTATTATCATTTTCATTTTTGGTAACTCTGAGCTTCTTGAGTTGTTCACCTTTCCCTGAAGCAAGTATTAATTACAATAGTTTTCCTTGGATTCACATCTCCCTGAGTACTATGGTTTATTTAGCAATGGTGTAAAAAGGAGAGTGTTAGGTTTCCTTGGCAATGAGACAGGCAGACACATGCACACACACACGCACACACACACACAGAGAACATCTCTGGTTAGAGAAAGGGAACATTCGTTTCTTTAGGTATCCACCCTGACACAGCTCGTATTAAAAGCCACCGCATCACTAAAAATGAGAAAAATCTAGCTAGCTTTGGGCCACATTAAGATACAGAGAATGGTATGGGTCAACTGTGAGGCAGGGGTCATCAATAAATTGTATTTGTATAAATGGAGATGATGAAAAGGGGGCAGGGATAATACTTAACACAGGCATTAGAGAAAGTGGCAATTTCTTCACAGCATAACTAACAATATATTAATAATTAACTGCTGAGGTTATACAAGCTTGAACCTCTCCATTTGCCTGAATGGAGAGGAACATTCCCTAATAGTGGATCATAAAACATTGCCACTTTTTTTCTCTTAGTAGGTTTTAGCTTATGAATTCTGCTTTCCTTTGACAAACATTAAGACTTTGCATTCTGTTAAATTATACTGGATACCCTGTATGGGAGTTAAGATGCTCCTAACTCCCTGTGGTCCAGGGACACCTGGGTTCCAGTTCCATCTCTGCCATTTACAAGCTGTGCTCTCTGAGGCCTGGTACTGAGCCTCTAGAAATAACATGGCCAAGTGGATGCAAACATGAAAGGCCATGCACCTGGCAAGTGGGGAGCCCTCAGTGTGTCTGGATGATTAAGGCTGTGTGCTGACGGGAGACAGCCCAGGGTTGGACATGTCACGTGGAGAATGAAGTGACTAACTGGCTTAAAAAAAAAAAAAAGGGAAAATGAAAGTGACAAAATGAGAAAATATTTGCAACTCATATCACAAAGAGCTAATCTCCCAATACAAAGAGCTCCAAAATACAGCAAAGAAAAAGACCGAAAAGTTATATATGTAAAAAAAATAGCCCAGGGTATAATCAGGCACTTCACAGAAATGGAAGCATAAATGGCTTATGCATATGAAAAGGTGTCCAACCTCACTTATAATGGAATAAATGCAAATTAACGGTCACCGAGATATCATTTTCTCTCTCAGATGGGCAGAAATTTAAAACATTGATATAGCTCAAGGCAGACTGGTACCCTGAGGCACTATTAGTGGGAAAGCAAATTGATACTTTTCCTTTGGAGGACATTTTCACAACTCCTGTCAAAATGACAAATGTACATAACTCTTGATTCAGCAAATGCATGGCTATAATTTACAGTACAGATAAACTGCTGTTTGTACAAAATGACATGTTTGTACCTGGTTATTCATTATAGCACTGTTTGTAAGGACGAAGGATTGGAAGCAACTTAGATGTCTCTCAGAAGGGAACCAGTCAACGTAATTATGGTTCAGCCACACGCTGGAATACCACGCAGCTATTAAAAAAGAACGAGGAGGCTTATGTACTGACGTGGTGAGATCTGAGACAGATTAAGTGAAAGAAGCTTGATGCAGAATACTGTGTATGGCATGCCACCATTTGCATACAAAAGCAAAAAATATATCTCTGGCATGTATCTGCACAAAAAATCCTTGAAGGATATACAGACCCCAAGTAACAGTGACCACTAGAGTTAGACAGGTAATAAAGGCACAGGAATGAAAGGGACACTTTTCACAGTATTTCTTCTAAAAGCATCATGAGGATTAACCCTTCTACATATTACCATTTACAACATTAAAAAAATTTTTTTTAAGTTAGGGGTGAAAGCCATAACCCCAAAACAAAGCTCTGCACACTGGGTACCACACAGCAGAAGGGTTTGCTTCTGCTTATTAAGCTGCTCCAGTGAGTAACAAATACCAACTCGGCATGAATGAAGTTCTATTGCAGGAAATGCAAATTAATGGGCTGTTGGCTCCAGCTGGAGTTTCTCAGGAGGTATAGGGCACAAGTGCAACACCAAACAGCGGGTGCAGTGAGGATAAGCCAGCAGACACTAACCTGATTTTCTCAGGTTGGGCACTGGCAGACCTACTGGGTACCAGTGTGGGTGCTGGTCCACTGATGCCCAGCACAGAGGCTCCTCTGCACGCGCACGAAAGGCTAAACCAAGGCAGTAACACAACCGCAATCAGCGTTAGTCTGCTGGCCCGTGGAAGAGGTCCACCAAAGACTCCTGCAGGCTTTCCTTGCTGGAGCCTGGGTGGTAGCCCACAGGAGACTGTCCAGCACCTAGACTCCTCCAGCAAAAACGGACTCTGCTGAAGAGCAGACTTCTTCACAATTTAAGGCTTATGTTTCTTCAATCCATTTATGTAGTGATTGGGGGAAAAAACTCCACTTTCCTGTCTTGGCATAAAATCGAGCCTTTGGAAATTTCAGCTGTGAGGTTTTCACCAGGGGTTTGACATGTCTGGATCCCAAGAGCTGGTAAAATGTCACCAATAAAAATCTGGAGGCCGACATGGGATTTCCAACTTGCTTTTGCCAAGTAAGAACTTAAGCAAGTAAGCCAACACACAGTACTGTCCTATCAAATTATTAAAGAAAGGGTTTGTTAACTCCACCAGAGGAGGAAGAAATTTCAACTAAAAAACTGTACTTTTCTCTATCTTGTCCTTTCCTCCCTTATTTCACCAAGAAGCCAAGTTTGATTATGGATCAGCTCTGGCATTTTGATATTCACTCTTCGGAGGAGTGTTCAATTGTTAATTTAACTACATTTAATTTAAAGTTAGTGTTCGTCTTAAGTCCAAAAGTACGTTATTTCTTAATGGCAATAAATGTTTAGGATTATACAACGCTGAAGCTTGAGGAAGCATTAGCCACCGTCTGGAATTTCCCATTTAGCAGATAAGGAAATCAAAGTCCAGGGAGGGAAAGTACTGACTGAGGCTAGTCAGGAACAAACAAGAGGGGAGATTAGATCCACATCAGGGCAGTGGAAAAGTCACAAGCAGTCAGCTTTGCCTTAACTTCAATTTAATGTTCCCCGGTTAGTCTTCCTTTTCAGGATCCAGTTAGAGGCTTCAGGTACAACCTGCCCAAATACCCCAATTACTTCCCCAGGAGGGCCTCAGGTAGGCTGCGTTTGATTAGCCATGCTGGGGTTCTCATCTGTATGTACCGTGAACACCCAGCTTTGTGTATGTGATTTCAGAGCCTGATAGCCAAGCGTCATTTTTGGTGGCACTGGGTGGAGAGATGTGGTGCGAAGCAATGGGGTGAAACTGATTAAGCATCTCCAGGACCCTTAAGGGGTCCAGTGTTGGAGCTGAGGCCCAGAGCTTTGAGGTTTTAGAGGCAGCATTTTATATATGGTGAGCTTCCTTGATTTCAAACTGTAACCGACAGTTAGTGGGTTTGTGGCCTCCTGGCAAAACAAGTGGGTCAGCAACTTCTAGGTGACAGATTTATCATGAGGGATCGGTCCATGCAATTATGGAGGTTGAAAAGTCCCACGATCTGCCATATGCAAGCTGGGGGTCCAGGAGAGCTGGTGGTGTAATTCCAGTCCAAACCCGAATGTCTGAGAACCAGGAAAGCCAATGGTATAAGGCCTGGTCCAAGTCTGAAGGCCCAAGAACCAGGAATGCTGATGTCCCAGGGCAAGAGAAGATGGATGTCCCAGCTCAAGCAGGGAGTGAATTAGCCCTTTTCCCACCTCTTTGTTCTATTCAGGCCCTCAACGAATTAGATGATGCCCACCCAAACTGGTGAGGTGATTTTCTTTACTCAGTCTATTGATTCAAATGCTAATTTCTTCTAGAAACATCCTCACAGACACACCCAGAAATAATGTCTTATCAGCTATCTGGGCATCTCTTAGCCAGTCAAGGTGACACATAAATTTAACCATCACAGCAAACATGACCACATCTCCCATGAGGCAGGATCAGTGAAGGGTCTTTTGTCTTAATGTACAGATGGTGATACTGAGACAAAGAAAACTTAAGTGCAATACAATTGGACAAGTGACACTACAGTCCAGTAACAAACTAGTGGTGGCAGCCAGTCTTCAAAGTAGACCTTTGTAAGTCAGGGTATGAAGAAGCAGCTTTAAGCATTATTAATTGCCTCTGCCAACTCAGGCAAGGCAGAGATCGCACAGGTTTCACATATGACTATTTAACCTGTGAAACAGAAATTGGTCCTCTCTCTTGCCAAATTAGACAGTGCTCTTGAATGGAAAAACAAAACAAACATAAGAAAATAACAGACATACCCCCCTGCTGGTGCCAACCTCCTTCTGCTGAGCACATCTGTGATGGGTACCCCTGAGCCGCCTTGTGAAACACGAGGCTGCACCATCTTCTGAGGCGAATCAGCTGACAGCCAGTCTTTAAAAGTCAGTAGCTGAAGACAGCTTAAATTCCAAAACCAAAGAATGCATTCTGCGGTGTCGTTTACTGGGAACATGTGATATCGTTGTTCATCATCTAAATGTTAAACTTCCCAAGTAGTTATTACCACACTGGGAAATTATGTTTTCAAGGCAATTTCAAATAAGTTAAAATGTTATGTAATATTCAGTGCATGCAATAAATCTTTCAGTTTTGAGTTAAAGGAAGAGGTATATAATTTTTACTGACAGAAAATCATTTTTCCGCAGCCCCGCTACATAAATGTTGAACAAATATTTTAAAAGTTTTGACTTGAAGGGACCTTGTGTTATCGGCTTGTCCAGTGACAGTCACACCTCTCATTTAATCCAGAGAAAAATATTCTGGCAGCTTTGTGTTCTATCCACATCTATATAAAACCTGGTATGGAATGTCTGTATAGATCAGGGGTTGGCGATCTTTTTAGAGTCTTGTTGCGACTACTCAACTGTGCTGGCGTAGTGCAAAAGGAGCCACAGACAATATGTAAGTGAATGGGCGAGGCTGTGTTACAAGTAAACTTTATTTAAAAAAAGAGGCAGGGGGCCAGCTTTTTCTCTTGAGCTGTAGTGTGCTGACCCCTGGTACAGACAGATTCTTGGATGAGTTTAAGTCAGTGAAACTTGAAATGCAGGTGGTTGGCTAGTCTGTCAAAACCATAACGTCTAGCACTGATATCTGGCAACACTTATATGACAACACTTATATGACCTTTGACATATATGTTTGCTTGTCATTTAGAATAATGTTTCACCCTTGCAGTAGTTCTGCGGAATTCTCTCCTCTCTTTGAGGGTATTCCCTGGAGATTCAAATAAATCCCAAAGAGCGTCCATCAATCTAAGGGCAGTCCGTGCTTTGCAATGGTCCTCACAGCAAGCTAAGCTCCATTTCATAAGTGAGGAGATGAAAATTCAGGGGAGTTTTACAAAGTCTTTGGTTAGATAATTATTCTTGAATATGGAAAGATATATAAACTTTTATTGCCAGCTTTCCAGAGGAGGCAGTGATGGTGTCTCCTGCAGGGGAGCAGAGGGACGGATTCAAGCTGATTGTCAAGGGGCCAGACAGGTAGATTTAGTTTCATAATTCTAGATTTTTTTTTGATTCAAAAATGCAGAAATACTGTTCCTGTGCTCTATCACCATAGTGTCGGGAGAAACAAAACTTTGGAGCCAGCCACCCCGGAGTTCAAATCCTGGCTTTACCATTTTTTGGTTTATCACGTTGGTTCCCAGGGCCTTAGTTACTTCATATATAAAATGGCTTTTTTATGGCAAAGATGAAAGTAATAACAATAATTGAATAATGCATATTATATAAATATTATTAATAAAACTATGCTTGGTCCATAGTTGGCACATAAACTTTGCCTCCTGTTGCCAGTTCAGGTTCAGGTTTACATGGTAGAAACATTATAAAACATCCTCTTTCTTCCTAATTCCATTTACATGGGAATATTTATCTGCAACCCTGAGTTTCTGATCATGGCACAGAATTTGGGGTCAAAAGATTAAGATATGACCATGGTTCTCTTACTCATCTACTTTGTGACCTTGGAAGATCATGGAATCAGACAGTTGAAAAGGGTATTATATCATCCTTCAAGTCTTAAACAGGTCCAGAGCTTTCTCCATCTACAAAATGAAATAATCTGTAGTGCAAATAGATAATATCTGAAAATAACTTTGAGCCACTTTAAAATAAAGAAATAAAAAAATAACACAATGCACTTTGTTGCTAAGGGAAACAGAACCAGCAGCTTCCTAGCAGTGGTAAATTAAAACATCTCAAGGTACCCTAATCAATTAGTTCTATGACCCAGATAAATGCATTGAATTTTAGAGCCACCAGAGACTTCAGAATGTTTCAGTTGCTTCAACAAGGGCCAGTCCTGCCCACCTTTCTCTACTCATCCACAGGCATATGGGTAGGTAAGGAAGGAGCATTATTTGGCCCCTTTACTGAGTTATAAATGACATACAATAGGGTATAAAGTTTATTAATCTTCACATATGCATATACCAGTGAAACCACCACCATGATCAAGATACTGAATTTATCCATCACTTTGGGGGGCATTTTGATTGCTACAGTTACTGGCAACTGGCAACTGGGGTTGACAAATGTGCAGTCTTGCACAAAGAATTAACTCATCCAAAAAAAGCCAATAGCACCTCCATTGAGAAATACTGGGCCCAATCCCTTTGCTAAACCAATGAAGAAACTGATCCCAGATGAGGAAACTGAGACAAGACCCCATGTAAGTTTCTTCTGCTTCATATAAATGCATCTGGAGCACATATGTTCTTTAAACAAACGATACAGTATCTGCTGAAAGAAATTCTTGCCTGAATCAAACATTTAATGTCATATTGACATTTAAAAGCTATATATGCTTTAAATGATGTATTTTAAATGTGACGATGGACTCCTCTAAATAGGGTCAGTTAGGTGCCCCTCACCAGTGACATGTGTGCCATTCAGCGGCTGCTGCTGCTATCCTGGAATATAGAGTTAAGGTCAAAGATACAGAAGCCAGCCAGGTCCAACTCTGGTTTCTTACTCCTGAATAAAAAGTGAAAAAAACTCTCATTCTTGTCTTAATCATAACGATGCAATATGCTTATGAAAAATTGTCAGTGAACAAAAGGAATCAAGGCACTCAAAGGGCCTAAAAGAGCCTATGAAGACCTCAGTTATGTGCTCCTTGTTGTACGTATCTCATACATGTCATTCAGTTGCTAAACAGATGTAATTTTGATATTTAAGATATTAATTAAAAAATCATTTAGGGGGCTTCCCTGGTGGTGCAGTGGTTGAGAGTCTGCCTGCCAATGCAGGTGACGTGGGTTCGTGCCCCGGCCCGGGAAGATCCCACATGCCGTGGAGAGGCTGGGCCCGTGAGCCATGGCCGCTGAGCCTGCGCGTCCGGAGCCTGTGCTCCGCAACGGGAGAGGCCACAACAGTGAGAGGCCCGCGTACCGCAAAAAAAAAAGAAAAGGAAAGAAAAAATCATTTAGGGTTTTATGAGCTCCAAGAACAAAACTTGGTATCAACTAGAACAACTGTCACCCTAAAACGGGAGGCAATGTGCTAGCTCGGTGGTTCTCAAACTTTTATGTGCTTAGAATCACCTGGAGCGACTGTTAAAACAGATTCCTGGGTCCCAGACCCAGAGTATCTGACTTTGTTGATCTGGGGGGAGCCCAAGAATCTGCATTTCTAACAAGTTCCAGATGATGCTGATGCTGCCGGCCTGGGGACCGTATGCTTGGGCCATGCCTTCCTGCGGTTCCCATCAATGGCTGGCTCTGTTGATTGGACACTATGAGAAGAAAAGATCAGCCAGGATGCAGCACCCTGCCCTTCTGTGTACACCCATCTTGAGCTGTAACTGCTCCGGCATCCTGAACTCACTGCCAGCCAGCCTCTTACAAAAGGCCTCTGCTCCTCTTGTTCTTTGCAGTGGAAGAAAAAAATAAGGTTGGAATATTTGGGTAGAGGCCCTAGAAGACCATGAGAATTAGAATATTCTGGAAACACATTTACAGGACTTTGAGCCTGATTCACAGGAATTTGAGCCTAACAGAACATACCAAAAGATTAAGATAAACTCATAACCTCCTGACTTTAAAGAGAAAAAATAGTTAATACATACTGTTTTGGAATGATAGGTTGTTAAAAACAAACACAACGGACATTTTCCAGCTATAGAAAGAAGAGCAGTGTCATGAGCAGACAGGATTATATCTTAGGCCTTGGGGTTGTCCATTTTCTGCATGGAAACTAGTTCTTGTGGCTGCTAGGGAAACCTAGAGAAGCAAACTTTAAAACTTGCATAGACCAACTTTGTTCTTCAGCCCAGAGCATTTAAAGCAAAATGAAGCTGTCTGGGTTCATAGCTGACTTTCTTTTATCCATGGGCTCTGTTGTGGCTACATGGACACCCTCACCTAAAGGTTTTATTTCTAGGCAGTTGACACCTGGACATAGAAATAAATGTAAGTACCATCTCCCTGAAGGTTTTTTAAAGAAATAAGACAATGAGAACACTGAGAGGAAAAGTGTCAGTCCAACCATTCTCACTCAAGCCAAATAATAATTGATAATAAAATTGGCTTATTTTGGAGAGAAATAGTTATTTTAAAATAAATGACAAGTCAATCCTCATAGCCCCAAAGAAAATATAATTGGCCCCAAGCCCCCAAATCAAATATCTTTATTTTTATTTTTTTGAAAAGTCCTGTCTGTAGTAGCTACATTTCCAATTTAATCATGAGTAGTTCTCTTCCTATGTTAAGCTAGTATTAGACTTATAAATTATTTATTTATTTATTTTGGTAAAGCATGTATAACATAAAGCTTACCATCTTAACCATTTTAAAATGCATAGTTGAGTGGCATTATGTCCATTCGTATTGTTGTGCAACCATCCCTACCATCCATCTCAGACTTATTAGTTTGACTTCCCCTCGCCCAGTATAATAAAGTGAGACGTGATATGTATGGGTAACTTGGGTGTTTTTGCAAATATGGCATCAAAATAGGGGGATCCTCATAAGCTTTCTGGAGGCAAGTTAAAAGAGGAGATACATGAGTGTACTCAGACAGGAGGCCCAAGCGCGCATCCCCCAACTCATCTTTTAAATTAGGGCTAGCAAAAACTCGGCACCAGCTGCTGCGTCTTGGGTGCCCTCTTTTTCTAAACCTATGCAGACATTACTCTGTGATTACTGTACTCTTTCCCACTGAATCTCAGAGTCTTTCTCCATAGGGTCTTCTAAGCATTATCACAACCAATCAATTACAACTGGCCCAAAGGATGAACCCTATTTACCACCACCACATACAAACGCAAGACACCTGACGCAACTGAAAGTACTAATTTGGATTGCTTTTGGGCAAGCCAAAGGTCTAACATGAACATCAGTACACGATGTACACAGGCATGGATAATAAAGTCTTGTACTGGTAGAAAAGTCTTCAATATGGAGATGTCACAACGAAGCTTCCTTAGCATGGAAATCATCACAAGTAACAACGTTCTTACCTGGGTAGGAACACACTTTCCACCACATAGAAGTCTTGCATGAGAACATCTCGATCTGGCTTGGAGGTGAGATTACCCACTGTGTATCCTATTCCCAGCTGAATAGCACCTTTGATGGCAGATGATGCAGTCTGCAGGGACAACAAGGATTTCGGCGTTAGCCTCAGTAGTTGGGGCCTTGCTCAATGTCACAAGCAGCAAAAACAGGAGAGTGAGGTTAGATTTCCTTTCTTGTTCCTAAGCAAAGAGGAAGCTAGGTTTGGAAAGATGACAGGCTGCTTCTTTTAAGGGAGAGCACTTTCCAAACATCAAGGACACTCCTTGCCATGAAATTATTTCGGTGGTAATCTTTCCAATAAGTGTTCCTAAGGTCAAATTACAGTCCAAAATCTCCATCTTTCTTTTATTAAGAACTTAGAAACTTGGTAGAACACTTGCAATATACAGAATTATAATTTCTACCAAAGGATAATTGATACCATTGCATTTTTTAAAAAATCAGAAGTTCTGTAACATACCTATGGATGAGGAAGAGTGTTTGTCTTCATAAGAAATAAGAGAGCAAAAAATAATTTGAGCCTTTGGAATATATAAAAAATTTTTTAAACATCTTTATTGGAGTATAATTGCTTTACAATGGTGTGTTAGTTTCTGCTTTACAACAAAGTGAATCAGTTATACATATACATATGTTCCCATATCTCTTCCCTCTTGCGTCTCCCTCCCTCCCACCCTCCCTATCCCACCCCTCTAGGTGGTCACAAAGCACCGAGCTGATCTCCCTCTGCTATGTGGCTGCTTCCCACTAGCTATCTGTTTTACGTTTGGTAGTGTATATATGTCCATGCCACTCTCTCACTTCGTCCCAGCTTACCCTTCCCCCTCCCCATATCCTCAAGTCCATTCTCTACATCTGCGTCTTTATTCCCGTCCTGCCCCTAGGTTCTTCATGACCTTTATTTTAAAAAATTTTTTTTAGATTCCATATATACGTGCTAGCATACGGTATTTGTTTTTCTCTTTCTGACTTACTTCACTCTGTAGGACACACTCTAGGTCCATCCACCTCACTACAAATAACTCAATTTTGTTCCTTTTTATGGCTGAGTAATATTCCATTGTATATATGTGCCACATCTTCTTTATCCATTCATCTGTCCAAGGACACTTAGGGTGCTTCCATGCCCTGGCTATTGTAAATAGAGCTGCAGTGAACATGACCCTTTTTGAATTGTGGTTTTCTCAGGGTATATGCCCAGTGGTGGGATTGCTGGGTCGTATGGTAGTTCTAGTTTTAGTTTTTTAAGGAACCTCCATACTGTTCTCCATAGTGGCTGTATCAATTTACATTCCCACCAACAGTGCAAGAGGGTTCCCTTTTCTCCACACCCTCTCCAGCATTGTTTCTAGATTTTTTCATGATGGCCATTCTGACTGGTGTGAGGTGATATAGAAGACCTAAATAGACATTTCTCCAAAGAAGATATACAGATTGCCAACAAACACACGAAAGAATGTTCAACATCATTAATCATTAGAGAAATGCAAATGGAATATATAAAGTTTGATTTGAAAACTGCTTACTCGTTTTGCCATGGGTCCATAATCAAAATTTCCTTCACTGATCTATGATAAAACACATAGCATTGGAACACCAATATTTCCAATTTACTACTTGTCTAATATTAATCCATAATTAAATCGACAATGTTATCTTGGAGGAATAACATACGTGTGTGTGTGTGTGTGTGTGTGTGTACGTGAATGTGCATGTGTACATAAATACTTTTAACCAACATAATAGGAGAAATAGCAGAATAACTCAATTTAGGAAAATCAGAATGCATTCCTCTTAAGGGTGAAAGTGTAGCATATTTTTATGCCTTGCAGTGTTTAATGTAGTACCATGTACACAGCAGGAGCTAAATAAATACTTAAATCAGTGGTTCTCAACCAGGGACATCTGACATTGTCTGGAGACATTTTTTGGTTGTCATAACTGATGGTGGTGGTGTTACTACTGGCATCTAGTGGGTAGAGGCCAGGGACACTGCTAAACATCCTGCAGTGCACAGGACAGCTCATAACGAAGAATTATCGAGCCCCAAATATCATTAGTGCTGAGGTTGAGAAACCATGCCTTAAATGAATGTAATAAAGATCATGTTTTATTAAAAAAATATTCCTTTTGAGTTATCATTTTCACTTAGCAAATCCAAGACCCATCTCCACTTTCCCACATGCTTTTTTTTTTTTTACTTCTTGCTTTTAACATCAAAAAACATATCTCCTAACATTTCTGAAAAAAAAAAACAAAAAAAAAACATATCTCCTTGAAAAAATGTATCCTCTTGATTTCTATGATAGAACATGGTCCTGGGCCCACTTCCACCTCTTCTGATAGTCTCTCATGTCTTCACTAACTTCTCATATTTTTTATTTATTGATTTGTATTTTTTTGCAGTACACGGGCCTCTCACTGCTGTGGTCTCTCCCATTGCAGAGCACAGGCTCCGGACGCGCAGGCTCAGCAGCCATGGCTCACGGGCCCAGCCGCTCCGCGGCACGTGGGATCCTCCCGGACCGGGGCACGAACCCGGGTCCCCTGCATTGGCAGGCGGACTCTCAACCACTGTACCACCAGGGAAGCCCCTCATATTTTATTTGTTATAATTGCAGTGCCCCTAAAAGTTTGATCCTTAGATTTCCTTAATTATGCAGACAATCAATCCATTCCTAATGGCTTCAAATACTGGAACTAACAGCTCTATGCATATGACTCTCAGACGTTTTAAACCTACTTGGATGCGACTCTATCATCACAAACACAGTATATACGGCACCAAACTAAATTTTATCTTACAACCAATCCACCCCCACCCCGCCCCGCCGAGACTGGTTTCCTCTCCCAAGGTTCAGTAATCCTGTCAACCAAGGTTGAACCCCAAACAAACCACATCTTGCACAGGGCGAGGTCCCCAGTAAATACTTGCTAACTCCCCTTGAAATGGCCACGATCATTCATACCGCTCAGGCACCTCCACTCTACAAGCAGTAACAATCACTTTCCCATGGAGTCATCATTGAATCGCTCTGCTTACTTCACTGCAAATATTACACCACCCTTAGGGTGAGGAAAACTACCTATCCCTGTCCCTGCAGGAGGTAAGAGAAACATCTTGGTGTTTTTCTTTTTTACTTATGATCCCAGAGCAAGATGGCAAAAGACTGAGAGTCAAGCCCAAATAGTGAAACCAGTGCTTAAAAAACAAAAAGTTGCTATTTTAATACTCCCGCTCTGAGCTCAGCAATGCCAATTGGCATCAGTGACCTTTTGTACCGATAGCTCTGACTTCTGAAGGCTGAAATGAATTTTTCTCATTTTAACCTCACATAAAAATTCAAGAGATTTCTCTTCTATCCATCACTCAGGGCAGTATGGCACAAGACATGACATCAGCATTTTCCAGAGGATCCAACATCCCGAAACGTTCTGTTCCAGACCTATCAACAGACTCACATGCTCTCAAACTGCTTTTCCTTCCCCGCACCCCACCCTGACTCTGCTTCCAGAACTACCTGGATTTCTGCTGAATTCAGTCACTTAGGGCTTCTTGGACTGGAACATCTGTCAAACATGGAGTACCCAATTCTTTGTCAACCACCCACCACGTCCCCCCTCCCACACCCCCAGGAACAGAGGGTGGTCAAAGGTGCAGGAGGATATATCTGGTATTTTCAAACCTTAGCAAGTTGGGGATTCACTGGGACACTTGTTAAAACAGACTGAAAGCACAACTACAGAGACAGTGTAAAGATCAGTGGTTGCCAGGGGCTGGGGGAGGGGAGGTGGAGCACAGAGGATTTTCAGGGCAGGGAAAATACTCTGTAGGATACCTTTATGATGGATGCACATAATTATGCATTTGTCTAAACCCACAGAATGTACACCGCCAAGAGTGAACCCTAATGTAAACTATGGACTTTGGGTGATTATGATGTGTCCGCGTGGGTTCATCGGTTGTAACAGTGCACCCCTCTGGCGGGGGATGCTGATAATGGGAAGGCTGTGCATGTGTGGGTACAGGGGGTGTATGGGAAACCTCTGTACCTTCCTCTCAATTTTGCTGTTAACCTACAACTACTCTGAGAAGCAAGTCTTAAAAAAAAGTCATCAGGCACTGAAAAAAAGAAAGGCGACTTACGGGTTGCATCTCCAGAACTTCTGATTCTGAAGGTCTGCGGTGAGGCTCAAGCATGTGCTCTTGCTCTAAGGAGCATTAAAAAAATCTCTGTCCCGTGGTATAGGATTAAATTTTGAATCCCCGAAGGAATAAGATTTTGGAAAGGACCCCGCTGACATCTGTTTAGTTAAAACAAAAACCAGACTTGTAATACTATTCCTTTCCTTTCAGGCTCCTTAAAATGCAAGTGCTTTGAAGAGAGATATAAAAGAAATCATAATAAAGTTAATCTTTTTTGATCAACTATTTGTGCCAGGCACTTAATATATAGATAACAACAATTATAATCACAACCTACCATAATCCTAGCACACACTTATAGAATGATTACAAAAAGGCAGGCACTACTCTAAGTGCTTTTGGTTACATTAACTCTTGTATCTTCGCAACGACCCTGTGAGGTAGGTACTATTATTATCTCCATCTTACTGACTCAGGAAGGTTTAGTAACTTACACTAGGTCACACAGCTAGTGAAGAGGTGGAGCTGGGACTCATACCTGGGGAGTATGGCTCCTGAGTCCAAGTTATAAAGTACATGTTAGAATCTCTGACCTCATTTAAGCCTTCCAAGGACACTGAAGGGTAGTGACAATCACACCCATTCTACCTGTGGGGATCTAAGGCTCAGCAAAGTTAACTGACTTGCCCCACTCACACTGTTAGCGCGTGGTAGTCTGGCTGCAAAACCTGCGCTGCTTCAGTGTTTCTTTTTTTTTTTTTTTCAAAATGAGCCTGGAATCAGAGTTGGAAGCTCTGTCTTAAGTCTGGCTGTTTGACCTCAGCAAAGGAAGCAGCTCTGTGGGAGCCATTCCTCTTGATGAAAATAGGGATAAAATATTTTATTTGCTTCTAATTACACCCAACCATGGGTAAGCGTAAGAAAAACCTGTAAACCACTTGGTAAACCCGTATGAACTCCATTGTTAAGGTCACTACTGATAACTTTGGGAGGAAGAAACAAAAGGAGATATTCTGCTGCCATGGGAGGATCGTCACCTCAAGGTTTCCTCCTCCCCATCTTTGTGTAAAATTAAATGCTTTAGCATTGACGTGTTTGGGTATAATTAGAAAGCATCTTGTCTATTTCATGGAAACGTCCGCTTGTATTCACTGTGGCATGTGGTCTTTAGAGCCACCAGCAGTAAAGGCCCCATTACCTGACATTTTCCCATTGGACATTAGGCACAGTGGCCGGGATGGAAGAAACCATAGTATTTTCTGACACAATCACTCTTGAGCAAGATGTGCTTTAAAATTACGAGAACACTTTGAAATGCTAGCTGGAGAGTCTCTGATTAGCAGACTAGTAAATCATGATGACAAAGAACCTGCTGTGTGTAGTGCCGGTGTCTGCTCCTCTAGAACCAGCAGCTCTCTCCCTGAACACTCTGAGAGAAAACTCTCCTCCTTCCTCGGGGATGCCACCAACAGAGCAGTGCGTCTGTAATGAGCTGGCAGCTTCGCACACACACACTCAGTGCCTCCAATTTTCTCTGTGTGGCTTTGCATATGCTCTAAATATGCTGAGACGTGACCATTTCTCCTTTGACCTCTGTGAAAACATATAGGTTTAGATTTCAGAACACAGCCAGAGTCTATTTTTAATTCGGGGTTTTTTCTCAAGGGCTAAGCGGAGGCATCACATTGTGTGGATACTAGGAACACCTCTAAAGCCTCTGATACTTGGAGAAAGAACCAGACCACACCACAAAGGCAAACCACACACACTTAATTTCATAGTTCCTCTTTACTAACCCAAATTTGTTCAGCAATGATGGCAATACTAAGAAGAAAATTAAGGTCAGCTTGCATTTGGATAATATGTTACGGTTTTCACAATATTACCTTTTAATGATTGCATTTGATTGTCACAGTTGTTATGCGGGTAGGTGGGGTTTTAATGCCCATTTTATAAAGAAACTGTGGCTGTGGACGATGAACTTGACCTAAGTCCCCTGGCTAGTATGTGGTAGAGCCAGGAGTGATATTCTGGTCTAGAAGGTACCAGTTCAGTGCTCTACCAGTGTGCACTGCTTTACCTGCCTGAATTTTCTCTGCAGGAGATGGATGTGACTGAAGCCGAGACGTACTTGAACCGTGAGATAATAATGATGATACTATCAATGAGACTAAGTGTCTATGTAAGCCCACTATTAGGGGAGCAATGATCCCGACAACAGTAAGATTTTAATGCTCCTACATTGGTTACAGGAAACTGCTTTCTACAGCACATTGTCTATGAAATTAGATCACTTAATATGCAATCTGATATCACCGGCTTTAAAAGGAAGTATGAAAACATTTCAAGTCAACAGCATTTTCCTCCCTAAGGTGATCTGATAACCTAATTACAGGATTATAGCCAATATATACATTACCAGGGTGATATTTTAAAAAGCACAGATCTAATCTTGTCACCATCCTGCTCGAAGCCTTCTAATGGGTCTGTAGTATCCTCACCACAGGATTAACTCCAAGTACCTTAGCTTGACACGGAAACCATCTATGATATTAGACCCTCCGTACCCCCCACTGACTCCTGCATGCCAACATAACAAAAGATCCTAAACACACACACACTACCCTTTGAGCAAGGGGACCTTACAGGTCCATGAACCCCTAACAACTATGTGTGAAATTTTCTGCTATGTGCATTTTTTTTTCCAAGGAGGGGGTCTAATGCTTTCTCTTTATCTCAGAACATCCATTTTCTCAAAACCACAGATGTAGAGAGGCTAATTCTAAGTCAGAGATGTTTACTGAGAAGCACCTTAAACAAGGTCATTAAAACAAATGGTTCAGTAACACCTCTTAAGAGTAAGAGGAGACAATCCTTGTTCAGCCAGGGAGACCCCAGCCACACTTTCCCATCTGACAGCTCAAGTCCAGTTCTAGGTTCTCCCTCCCGTCTCTGAACCTGAACTCGGCAAAGAGGGCAGAGATTTCTTGCTCATCCCAATGAGAGAATTAAGGAAAAAGAAAGGGATAGCTTGCACAAAACTGGCTGTAGGACTATGGACATGGGATACTTTGTGAGCAGGCAAGCCTGAAGCTTTCTGAAAGGAGGTGGGACTGCCTCTCACCTGCAGGTTCCCCAACCCATTTCTCCAGTCCCTCCTTGCTGTGTTGGTTTTCTACTGCTGCTGTAACAAATGACCACAAACTTTGTGTCTTCAAACAACACAAACGTATTACCTTACAGTTCTGGAGGTCAGAGGTCCTAAAATCAAAGTGTTGGAAGGGCTGCATGCTATAGGCTGTAGATGAGAATCCAGTTCCTTGCCCCTTCAAGCTTCTAGAGGTAAATCATATTCCTTGCCTCGCGGCCCCGTCCTCCATTTGCAAAGCCAGTAGCATCTTCAAATCTTTCTTAATGTCTCTCTTTGTCTCCCCTCTGTTTTTGTCATCACACCTCCTCTGATTCTGACTCTCTAGCCTCCCTCTTACAAGTACCTCTGTAAGTACACTGGGCCCATCTGGATAATCCAAGATCACTTCCCCATCGCAAGATCTTCAACTTAATCACCTCCGCAAAGTCCCTTTTGCCATGTAAAGTAACATATTCACAGGCTCTAGAGATTAGGGTGTGGCCATCTTTGGGGTCCCCATGATTCTGCACACCACACTCTATTTCAGGGTTGACTCCAGCATTTCTTCCAGGGTTGCACAGGCAAAGAGAAGACTTCCCCTCAAAACTCCATTCAGTCACAGGCTGTTCATTCGTTTAACAAAAATCTGAGAATTTTCTGTGAGCTAGGCACTGTGCTAGATGTTGGGGAAAGCATAAACCAAAAAAAGACACTGTTGTTGCTCTCATGAGAGTTTCTAGTCTAGTGGGTGAAAGAGATATTAAAAATACACATTCATGGAGGAGCTTCAAGATGCCGGAGGAGTAAGACGTGGAGATCACCTTCCTCCCCACAAATACATCAGAAATACACCTACATGTGGAACAACTGCTACAGAACACCTACTGAATGCTGGCAGAAGACCTCAGACCTCCCCAAAGGCAAGAAACTCCCCACGTACCTGGGTAGGGCAAAAGAAAAAAGAAAAAACAGAGACAAAAGAATAGGGACGGGACGTGCACCAGTGGGAGGGAGCTGTGAAGGAGGAAAGGTTCCCACACACTAGGAAGGCCCTTCGCGGGCGGAGACTGCGGGTGGCGGAGGGGGGAAGCTTCGGAGCCACGGAGGAGAGCACAGCAACAGGGGTGCGGAGGGCAAAGCGAAGAGATTCCCGCGCAGAGGATCAGGGCCGACCGGCACTCACCAGCTCAAGAGGCTTGTCTGCTCACCCGCTGGGGCGGGCGGGGCTGGGAGCTGAGGCTCGGGCTTCGGTTGGATCACAGGGAGAGGGCTGGGGTTGGCGGCGTGAACACAGCCTGCAAGGGGTTAGTGCGCCGCGGCTAGCCTGGAGGGAGTCCGGGGAAAAGTCTGGACCTGCCGAAGAGGCAAGAGACTTTTTCTTTCCTCTTTGTTTCCCAGTGCGCGAGGAGAGGGGATTAAGAGCACTGCTTAAAGGAGCTCCAGAGACGGGTGCGAGCCGCGGCTAAAAGCGCGGACCCCAGAGACGGGCATGAGATGCTAAGGCTGCTGCTCCCGCCACCAAGAAGCATGTGTGCCAGCACAGGCCACTCTCCACACCTCCCTTCCGGGGAGTCTCTGCAGCCCGCCACTGCCAGGGTCCCGGGATCCAGGGACAACTTCCCCGGCAGGACGCACAGCGAGCCTCAGGCTGGTGCAACGTCACACCGGCCTCTGCCACGGCAGGCTCGATCCGCATCCGTGCCCCTCCCTCCACCCGGCCTGAGTGAGCCAGAATCCGAGAATCAGGGATTCTTTAACCCCGTCCTGTCCGAGCGGAGAACAGACGCCCTCCAGCGACCTACACGCAGAGGCGGGGCCAAATCCAAAGCTGAGCCCCGGGAGCTGTGCGAACAAAGAAGAGAAAGGGAAATCTCTCCAGGCAGCCTCAGGAGCAGCGGATTAAAGCTCCACAATCAACCTGATGTACCCTGCATCTGTGGAATACCTGAACAGACAACGAATCATCCCAAATTGAGGAGGTGGACTTTGGGAGCAACGAGATATATATATATATATATACTCCCTTTTTCTTTTTGTGAGTGTGTATGCTTCTGTGTGTGATTTTGTCTCTATAGCTTTGCTTTTACCATTTGTCCTAGGGTTCTGTCTGGCTTTTTTTGTTTGTTTGTTTTAGTATAGTTTTTATCGCCTGTTATCATTGGTGGATTTGTTTTTTGGTTTGGTTGCTCTCTTCTTTTTTTTTCTTTATTACTTAAATAATTTTTTTCATAATAATTTTTTATTTTAATAACATTATTTTATCTTCTTTCTTTCTCTTTCTTTCTTTCTCCTTTCTTTCTTTCTCTTTCTCTCTTTCTTTCCTTTTCTCCCTTTTATTCTGAGCCATGTGGATGACAGACTCTTGGTGCTCCAGCCAGGTGTCAGGGCTGTGCCTCTGAGGTAGGAGAGCCAAGTTGAGGACATTGGTCCACCAGAGACCTCCAAGCTCCACGTAATATCAAATGGCGAAAATCTCCCAGAGATCTCCATCTCAACGCCAAGACCCAGCTCCAATCAATGACCAGCAAGCTACAGTGCTGGACACCCTATGCCAAACAACTAGCAACACAGGAACACAACCCCACCCATTAGCAGACAGGCTGCCTAAAATCATATGGCCACAGACATCCCAAAACACACCACCAGACATGGACCTGCGCACTAGAAAGACAAGATGCAGCCTCATCTACCATACACAAGCACTAGTCCCCTCCACCAGGAAGCCTACACAACCCACTGAACCAACATTAGCCACTAGAGGCAGACACCAGAAACAACGGGAACTACGAACATGCAGCTTGCGAAAAGGAGACCCCAGACACGGTAAGTTAAGCAAAATGAGAAGACAGAAACACACAGCAGAGGAAGAAGCAAGGTAAAAACCCACCAGACCTAAAAAATGAAGAGGAAATAGGCAGTCTACCTGAAAAAGAATTCTGAATAATGATAGTAAAGATGATCCAAAGTCTTGGAAATAGAATGGACAAAATGCAAGAAAAGTTTAACAAAGACCAAGAAGAACTAAAGAGCAAACAAACAGTGATGAAAAACACACTAAATGAAATTTAAAATTCTCTAGAAGGGATCAATAGCAGAATAACTGAGGCAGAAGAACAGATAAGTGACCTGGAAGATAAAATAGTGGAAATAATTACTACAGAGCAGAATAAAGAAAAAAGAATGAAAAGAATTGAGGACAGCCTCAGAGACATCTGGGACAACACTAAATGCACCAACATTTGAGTTATAGGGTTCCCAGAAGAAGAAGAGAAAAGGAAAGGGACTGAGAAAATATATGAAGAGATTATAGTTGAAAACTTCCCTAATATGGGAAAGGAAATAGTTAATCAAGTCCAGGAAGCACAGAGAGTCCCATATAGGATAAATCCAAGGAGAAACACACTAAGACCCATATTAATCAAACTATCAAACATTAAATACACAGAACAAATATTAAAAGCAGCAAGGGAAAAACAACAAATAACACACAAGGGAATCCCCATAAGGTTAACAGCTGATCTTTCAGCAGAAACTCTGCAAGCCAGAAGGGAGTGGCAGGACATATTTAGAGCGATGAAGGGGAAAAACCTACAACCAAGATTACTCGACCTAGCAAAGATTTCATTCAGATTTGACGGAGAAATTAAAACCTATACAGACAAGCAAAAGCTAAGACAATTCAGCACCACCAAACCAGCTTTACAACAAATGCTAAAGGAACTTCTCCAGGCAGGAAACACAAGAGAAGGAAAAGACCTACAATAACAAACCCAAAACAATTAAGAAAACGGGAATAGGAACATACATATTGATAATTACCTTAAATGTAAATGGATTAAGTGCTCCAACCAAAAGACATAGACTGGCTGAATGGATACAAAAACAAGACCCGTATATATGCTGTCTACAAGAGAGCCACTTCAGACCTAGGGACACATACAGACTGAAAGTGAGGGGATGGAAAAAGATATTCCATGCAAACGGAAATCAAAAGATAGCTGGAGTAACAATTCTCATATCAGACAATATAGACTTTAAAAAAAGGAATATTACAAGAGACAAAGAAGGATACTACATAATCATCAGGGAATCAATCCAAGAAGAAGATATAACAATTGTAAATATTTATGAACCCAACATAGGACCACCTCAATACATAAGGCAAATACTAACAGCCATAAAATCGACAGTAACACAATTATAGCAGGGGACTTAAACACCCCACTGTCACAATGGACAGATCATCCAAAATGAAAATAAATAAGGAAACACAAGCTTTACATGATACATTAAACAGGATGGACTGAATTGATATTTATAGGACATTCCATACAAAAACAACAGAATACACTTTCTTCTCAAGTGCTCATGGAACATTCTCCAGGATAGATCATATCTTGGGTCACAAATCAAGCCTTGGTAAATTTAAGAAAATTGAAATCTTATCAAGTATCTTTTCCAACCACAATGCTATGAGACTACATATCAATTACAGGAAAAAAAACTAAAAAAATACAAATACATGGATGCTAAACAATACACTACTTAATAACCGAGAGATCACTGAGGAAATCAAACAGGAAATCAAAAAATACCTAGAAACAAATGACAATGGAGACACGAAGACCCAAAAGCTATGGGATGCAGCAAAAGCAGTTCTAAGAGGGAAGTTTATAGCAATACAATCCTACCTTAAGAAACAAGAAACATCTCAAATAAACAACCTAACCTTACACCTAAAGCAATTAGAGAAAGAACAAAAAAATCCCAAAGTTAGCAGAAGGAAAGAAATCATAATGATCAGATCAGATAAATGAAAAAGAAAGGAAGGAAATGATAGCAAAGATCAATAAAACTAAAAGCTGGTTCTTTAAGAAGATAAACAAAATTGATAAACCATTAGCCAGACTCATCAAGAAAAAAGGAGAGAAGACTCAAATCAATAGAATTAGAAATGAAAAAGCAGAAGTAACAACTGACACTGCAGAAATACAAAGGATTATGAGATTACTACAAGGAACTCTATGCCAATAAAATGAACAACCTGGAAGAAATGGACAAATTCTTAGAAATACACAACCTTCCGAGACTGAACCAGGAAGAAAAAGAAAAAATGAACAGACCAATCACAAGCACTGAAATTGAAACTGTGATTAAAAATCTTCCAACAAACAAAAGCCCAGGACCAGATGGCTTCACAGGTGAATTCTATCAAACATTTAGATAAGAGCTAACACCTATCCTTCTCAAACTCTTCCAAAATATAGCAGAGGGAGGAACACTCCCAAAGTCATTCTATGAGGCCACCATCACCCTGATACCAAAACCAGACAAAGATGCCACAAAGAAAGAAAACTACAGGCCAATATCACTGATGAACATAGATGCAAAAATCCTCAACAAAATACTGGCAGACAGAATCCAACAGCAGATTAAAAGGATCATACACCGTGATCAAGTGGTGTACTCCAGGAATGCAAGGATTCTTCAATACATGCAAATCAATCAATGTCATAAACCATATTAACAAATTGAAGAAGAAAAACCATATGATAGGGCTTCCCTGGTGGCGCAGTGGTTGAGAGTCCGCCTGCCAATGCAGGGGACACAGGTTCGTGCCCCGGTCCGGGAAGATCCCACATGCCACGGAGCGGCTGGGCCCGTGAGCCATGGCCGCTGAGCCTGCACGTCCGGAGCCTGTGCTCCACAACGGGAGAGGCCACAGCAGTGAGAGGCCCGCATACCACAAAAAAAAAAAAAAAAAAGAAAAACCATATGATCATCTCAATAGATGCAGGGAAAACTTTCGACAAAATTCGACACCCATTTATGAAAAAACCCTCCAGAAAGTAGGCACAGAGGGAACTTACCTCAACATAATAAAGCCCATACATGACAAACCCACAGCCAACATCGTCCTCAATGGTGAAAAACTGAAACCATTTCCACTAAGATCAGGAACAAGACAACGTTACCCACTGTCACCACTAGTATTCAACATAGTTTTGGAAGTTTTAGCCACAGCAATCAGAGAAGAAAAAGAAATAAAAGGAATCCAAATCGGAAAAGAAGAAGTAAAGCTGTCACTGTTTGCAGATGACATGATACTATACATAGGGTATCCTAAAGATGCTACCAGAAAACTACTAGAGCTAATCAATGAATTTGGTAAAGTAGCAGGATACATAATTAATGCACAGAAATCTCTTGCATTCCTATACACTCATGATGAAAAATCTGAAAGTGAAATTAAGAAAACACTCCCATTTTCCATTGCAACAAAAAGAATAAAATATCTAGGAATAAACCTACCTAAGGAGACAAAAGACTTGTATTCAGAAAATTATAAGACACTGATGAAAGAAATTAAAGATGATACAAATAGATGGAGAGATATACCATGTTCTTGGATCAGAAATATCAACATTATGAAAATCACTATACTACCCAAAGCAATCTACAGATTCAATGCAATGCCTATCAAACTACCACTGGCATTTTTCACAGAACTAGAACAAAAAATTTCACAATTTGTATGGAAACACAAAAGACCCCGAATAGCCAAAGCAATCTTGAGAACGAAAAACGGAGCTGGAGGAATCAGGCTCCCAGACTTCAGACTCTACTACAAAGCTACAGTAATCAAGATAGTATGGTACTGTCACAAAAACAGAAATATAGATCAATGGAACAGGACAGAAATCCCAGAGATAAACCCACGCACATATGATCACCTTATCTTTGATAGGGGAGGCAGGAATATACAGTGGAGAAAAGACAGCCTCTTCAATAAGTGGTGCTGGGAAAACTGGACAGCTACATATAAAAGAATGAAATTAGAACACTCCCTAACACCATACACAAATATAAACTCAAAATGGATTCAAGACCTAAATGAAAGGCCAGACACTATAAAACTCTTAGAGGAAAACATAGGCAGAACACTCTATGACATAAACCACAGCAAGATCCTTTCTGACCCACCTCCTAGGGAAATGGAAATAAAAACAAAAATAAACAAATGGGACCTAATGAAACTTAAAAGCTTTTGCACAGCAAAGGAAACCATAAACAAGACAAAAAGACAACCCTCAGAACGGGAGAAAATATTTGCCAATGAAGCAACTGACAAAGGATTATTCTCCAAAATATACAAGCAGCTCATGCAGCTCTATATCAAAAAAGCAAACAACCCAATCCAAAAATGGGCAGAAGACCTAAACAGACATTTCTTCAAAGAAGATATACAGATTGCCAACAAACACATGAAAGGATGCTCAACATCACTAATCATTAGAGAAATGCAAATCAAAACTACAATGAGATATCATCTCACACCAGTCAGAATGGCCATCATCAAGAAATCTAGAAACAATAAATGCTGGAGAGGGTGTGGAGAAAAGGGAACCTTCTTGCACTGTTGGTGGGAATGTAAATTGATACAGCCACTATGGAGAACAGTCTGGAGGTTCCTTAGAAAACTAAAAATAGAACTACCATACGACCCAGCAATCCCATTACTGGGCATATACCCTGAGAAAACCATAATTCAAAAAGAGTCATGTACCAAAATGTTCACTGCAGCTGTATTTACAATAGCCAGGACATGGAAGCAACCTAGGTGTCCATCAAGACATGAATGGATAAAGAAGATGTGGCACATATATACAATGGAATATTATTCAGCCCTAAAAAGAAACGAAATTGAGTTATCTGTGGTGAGGTGGAGGGACCTAGAGTCTGTCATACAGAGTGAAGTAAGTCAGAAGGAGAAAAACAAATACCGTATGCTAACACATATATACGGAATCTAAGAAACGACAACAACAAAAATGTCATGAAGAACCTAGGGGTAAGACGGGAATAAAGACACAGACCTACTAGAGAATGGACTTGAGGATATGGGGAGGGGGAAGGGTAAGCTGGGACAAAGTGAGAGAGTGGCATGGACATATATACACTACCAAATGTAAAACAGATAGCTAGTGGGAAGCAGTCGCATAGCACAGGGAGATCAGCTTGGTGCACTGTGACCACCTAGAGGGGTGGGATAGGGAGGGTGGGAGGGAGGGAGGCACAAGAGGGAAGAGATATGGGAACATATGCATATGTATAACTGATTCACTTTGTTATAAAGCAGAAACTAACACACCATTGTAAAGCTATTATACTCCAATAAAGATGTTCAAAATAATAATAATAAAATAAAAAATAAAGATACACATTCATAATAGGCAGTGATACAAACAACAGTGTGATGTGACTGAGGCCGAAAGCAGGGGTGGGGGATCCAGTTTAGAATGGGGGAGTTAGCAGAGGTGTTGCAGGAATGACACGCAGGCTGAGATGTGAAAGGTGAGTTGGCAGGTCACGTCAACGGAGTCTGGCTGTATGCCCACCACGTGCCAGGCACTCGTCTACAAATTGGGGATACAGAAGTGACCTGGCCAGAGTCCTTGCCCTCAAGGAATTGAGAGTCACATTAGGAGGTCAGGGGAATCGATTTCCAGACATAGAGAAGCAGCAGTTTAGGGACCTGAAAGCAAATCACTGTGGGTAAATTAAGGTGGGCATCACGGAGAACATCGGAATTGGAGGCTGCAAAGATGGGATGAATCTAGGTCTGAGCCTTATCGATCCTGTTAAGGGTTTGATGTGTTTCAATAAGGGAACAGTTATTGTCTAGTTTGAAAAAGTTCACTCTGGCTGCCGTGTGGAGAACAGACTGGAGAGCACATATGAGGAAAAGTGATTAGGAGGCAATGGTCATGGTTCATATTGAGATGTGCATGGCTTAGAGTAGGGTGATCAACAAGACGATGGACAGAAGAGTTGAATTTGAAATACATTTTGGAGGGAAATAAACAGAACTTGCTATGAACTAGAAAGGAGGGAGAGAAAAGTACTGAAACACCTCCTGGCATTTTCCTTGAGCAGTTGAGAGGACTGAGGTTGCTTTACTGAGTTGGGGAGACTGAAGGAGGAACATATTCTGGGGGGAAGATTAAGAGTTCCATTTGAGATGCCAATGAGACATCCAAACGGAGGTGTCAAGATACAAGTCTGGAGCTTAGAACAGAGGTTTGGGCTGAAAATTCGAATTTGAGTGTTTTGAGCATATAAATGGTATTGAAAACCAAAGGGCTGGATGAGTAACCTAGGGAGAAAGGGGAGTTCTCTAGAAGGGCCTTGAGCACAGTCAACAGTTAGGGTGGAGACAGAGAAAGGAGAACCTTTGGGGGAGATTTAGGAGTGATTACAGGAGTGGGAAGAAAATCAGGAAAACATGGCTTCAGAAAAACTGAGAAAACCACATGAAGAATTTGAAGTGACAAGTCTCAACAAGTGGCTCTTTCATTTGATAATACGAATGTCACAATTTGGAATATCTAAAGCTATGCATTAAATTCTCTATTCTTTTCTCATTCATATCACTGATTCATAGTCCAAGTACAGATCTAAAATATTTGACAAAATTATTTGATAAACTCCAGTCAACTTATGCCTTCATTGAAACCATATTTTAAAAGTGTTCTATAACTTTAAAAATATTACATTAAAAAAGCAGGATACAAAGTACGTACAATAAAATTTGAAAAAGAAAAACTCCAAATGTTTTATACACAACCACAGAGGAAAACAAGACAGGAGGGAAATACATCAAACTGTATGATTATCTCTGGGTTGTGGGATACTGGGTGATTTTTTACTGTCAAGTCTTGTACTTCTCAGATTTTCTAAATTTTGTGTTCCAGGCAGGAATGGAAACATCCTTCAATGAAAGCACTTTTACTATGTTTATAAATACATTTTGAAGGATGACAAAGGCATGCTTAGGATTTGCTCATTTCTTAAAATCTCGTTTTCTTCTAAGTCAAGGCCCCTACGCTAGAAACCCATGTAACTATTATACTCTTATGAAGTGTAATCATAATGAACTTTATTATGGGAAGGGGAAGGGTTGGGGAAGCTTCTTTCTCTTTTCTGACTGATTGCCAGAGGGAGCAGGAAAGGTCTGACTTGAGGAGAGGGGTACAGTTGTAAGATGCCCCAGGCACTCAAGGCTCACCAGGTGTGTATGTACACCTCTTTCTCTTGCATGTTGCTTTCACAGGATCGGCAGTTACCCCTCTACATGGTGGTTGCATCTCCCCTTTAGGGGAAGAACACATCTCCTTCTGGCTGGTAGGTCCATGCTGTTCCTCCAGGTCCTTACCTGGACAGGCTCAGTGATGACCATACAGCAGCTTTATCTCTAGCTTAGTGTCCTCAACTGGTCACATTTCATTTATCTGCCACCCTCCCTAAGAACCCTCTCTTAGATTTGCCACCATCAGAGCAGCTGACCAACAATTCTCTCGTTCTTTCAGTTTCCCAGAAAATACTACAGTTCACTGCATCCCCCAGGCTGCAGGGGTCATATCACATTCACAGTGGTCTCACTGAAGCCCCGTTTCCTTAGGCTTAAGATGACGGGCAAACACTCTCCTAATCCCAGTCCCCCCTCAAAGGGGTAATTCATGACATCAACAACTCTCTCCAAAATTCTTTTTCCAGTCTCCACATTTCACATGGGCCAGCCAAGCTCTTTCACAGACCAGGATGATCACTGCAGTGGTCTGAGACCACCTCCTTTCCCAAGTTCCGCGTGGAGGACTGGCACCCTTTCAGCTTGCACTGTCCTTCACTAATTCACAGGTCCTGCTGCTAAAACGTGGGGCTGTGGTCAGTGGCATCAATT
The DNA here is from genome assembly GCF_963455315.2 of Globicephala melas. Lineage (NCBI taxonomy): Eukaryota > Metazoa > Chordata > Mammalia > Artiodactyla > Delphinidae > Globicephala > Globicephala melas. Next base: position 50,690,598 of record NC_083319.1, read on the forward strand.
GGTTTCTGTGTTCCTTTCCACCTGTCATATGACTGCCAGACTCACCATTCTCAGGTGTTTTTTGTTTGTTTGTTTTTGTTTTTAAACACCACCTCCCAGCATAAAAACCTTCAATGTTTTTTCACTATCTGTAGAAGTGAACCTCAATTCCTTGCTTGGTCTTCAAAAATTTTTTACAATCTACTTCCTGCTAATGCTAACTGCAGTAATACATAAATTTCCAAATTCTAACTTCTGTAAAAAGCACAACCCTGAAATCTGGTGTCTTAATTCTATACACGTTGATTTCTCAATCAGGAATAGTCTTCTATGGTTGTCCCTGATTGGTGCTCTGCTTCCCTCTATTGGTTGGCATCCTGTATCCTTGTGGCTGTGACATCCCCTAGGGTCTCAAAGTCCTCCAAATCCAGCTGGCTGATAGAAGGAGCAGGAATGGTGAAGGAACACCCACTTTCCACTTCTGACTACCTTTGCCAGAAGTCACCGTGCAGGATACTTACCCCAGGTCTGCTACTCAGCCATTCTCCATCCTACTCTGTGTCCTGGAACATTCCCTGTACAACTACATTAAAGTACTTCCTATCCTTCTGGCTTCCAGTTGGATTTGGCCAATAGGACGCCTCCACAGAAGATTGATGAGAGGCTGGAGAGTGACATCAGGGTGTCCACTCCCCTCCTTCCCTTACCTCGGGTTTGACTCAGGCTGCTGTGTCCTTCTGAGGGTTACAGCTCCTTTCCTTTCTTGTGGGCCTCTCCAGATAACTCCTATTCTAACTCCTAGAAACTGTACCATTCTCTTCTCTCTCAGGTCTAAAAGAGCTAACGGGGTAGGGTTGGGCTTCATGATACTATACTAAGCACTGTAGTTTCCTTATCCACTCCTGCATCTTTGCAAACAGTGTCTTTCTTAAACTCTCTTCAAGTGATCTAATTTGAGTCTGCCATCCATTTGCCATCCAGATCCTCTAGCTAAAGCTAGTGGACCACTCACGGTCCATTAGCAAGGACGAACCACATGGCCTCACCAAGACACAAGGAGGGCTTGCTTTGCAGCTGCTTTCCAATTCCAGCTTTGCTATGGAAGAGGGAACACAAATTCTGGTGGACAGTTTGCTGTCTAGGCCACACAACAGACCCTATTGCCTTCGCACAAATCCACACCTTCCGCCAAACTCTCCTGCTTAAACTTGCCATGTGATTCCTGGTCTCTGCCCACGCTGATCGCCCTGCCTTCAATGTTGTCTCCATTTTCCTTTGCTCCCCACTGACTCTTCCAGGTCCAGTTCTACCATTAGTCTCTGCACACAGTGTTTGCTCACTCAGCAGCTAGACATGACTACGCCCCTCTCCCAGTATGAGTGGTTTCATACTTTTGGGGTATTGTTATTTTCACGGCTGGAAACTACTTTTCTGACACAATTTCTGCAGCTGACATTTTTGAAAACACGAATACTGGAGCACCATTACAATGATGTCCTCCGCTGCACCTGCAGAGACCTCCTATGTGGTGAAACTGCCTCATAACAAGGTCATTCTGACACACTAAGCACTCAACCACCTTGGAAGAAGCCCAAGACGGATTCACTTTCTGTTTAATTTTCCCTTACTACTAAGCAGCCTTTATAACAAGATCCCAGTGTATCCACTTGTTGGAAGGAAGATTTGATTCTCTAAACGTGATGGAAAAGGCAGAACAAAGAAAAGGTGTTTTGTGCTCTCTTTTAAATGATCTTCCCCTTATGTATATGACTGGCAGTGAAGCACGTACTCTCATTGTAATGGAAAAGCATATTCAGCAAACATTTCTCATTAACATAAAAATACTATACTCTTAAGGTATTCAGCAGTGGTAAATTATGCCCACTTAATTGCCCTTAAAAGAGATATGTCAGGTTTATTCCAAGAATGCAAGGATTCTTCAATATACGCAAATCAATCAATGTGATACAGCATATTAACAAACTGAAGCAGAAAAAACATATGATCATCTCAATCGATGCACAGAAAGCTTTCGACAAAATTCACCACTCATTTATGATAAAAACCCTGCAGAAAGTAGGCACAGAGGGAACTTTCCTCAACATAATAAAGCCCATATATGACAAACCCACAGACAACATCGTCCTCAAAGGTGAAAAACTGAAACCATTTACACTAAGATCAGGAACAAGACAAGGTTGCCCACTATCACCACTAGTATTCAACACAGTTTTGGAAGTTTTAGCCACAGCAATCAGAGAAGAAAAAGAAATAAAAGGAATCCAAATCGGAAAAGAAGAAGTAAAGCTGTCACTGTTTGCAGATGACATGATACTATACACAGAGAATCCTAAAGATGTTACCAGAAAACTACTAGAGCTAATCAATGAATTTGGTAAAGTAGCAGCATACATAATTAATGCACAGAAATCTCTTGTATTCCTATACACTCGTGATGAAAAATCTGAAAGTGAAATTAAGAAAACACTCCCATTTTCCACTGCAACAAAAAGAATAAAATATCTAGGAATAAACCTACCTAAGGAGACAAAAGACCTGTATTCAGAAAATTATAAGACACTGATGAAAGAAATTAAAGATGATAGAAACAGATGGAGAGATATACCATGTTCTTGGATCGGAAGAATCAACATTGTGAAAATCACTATACTACCCAAAGCAATCTACAGATTCAATGCAATGCCTATCAAACTACCACTGGCATTTTTCACAGAACTAGAACAAAAAATTTCACAATTTGTATGGAAACACAAAAGACCCCGAATAGCCAAAGCAATCTTGAGAACGAAAAACGGAGCTGGAGGAATCAGGCTCCCAGACTTCAGACTCTACTACAAAGCTACAGTAATCAAGATAGTATGGTACTGTCACAAAAACAGAAATATAGATCAATGGAACAGGACAGAAATCCCAGAGATAAACCCACGCACATATGATCACCTTATCTTTGATAGGGGAGGCAGGAATATACAGTGGAGAAAAGACAGCCTCTTCAATAAGTGGTGCTGGGAAAACTGGACAGCTACATATAAAAGAATGAAATTAGAACACTCCCTAACACCATACACAAATATAAACTCAAAATGGATTCAAGACCTAAATGAAAGGCCAGACACTATAAAACTCTTAGAGGAAAACATAGGCAGAACACTCTATGACATAAACCACAGCAAGATCCTTTCTGACCCACCTCCTAGGGAAATGGAAATAAAAACAAAAATAAACAAATGGGACCTAATGAAACTTAAAAGCTTTTGCACAGCAAAGGAAACCATAAACAAGACAAAAAGACAACCCTCAGAACGGGAGAAAATATTTGCCAATGAAGCAACTGACAAAGGATTATTCTCCAAAATATACAAGCAGCTCATGCAGCTCTATATCAAAAAAGCAAACAACCCAATCCAAAAATGGGCAGAAGACCTAAACAGACATTTCTCCGAAGAAGATATACAGATTGCCAACAAACACATGAAAGAATGCTCAACATCATTAATCATTAGAGAAATGCAAATCAAAACTACAATGAGATATCATCTCACACCAGTCAAAATGGCCATCATCAAAAAATCTAGAAACAATAAATGCTGGAGAGGGTGTGGAGAAAAGGGAACCCTCTTGCACTGTTGGTGGGAATGTAAATTGATACAGCCACTATGGAGAACAGTATGGAGGTTCCTTAAAAAACTAAAAATAGAAGTACCATACGACCTAGCAATCCCACTACTGGGCAAATACCCTGAGAAAACCATAATTCAAAAAGTCATGTACCGGGTTTCCCTGGTGGCGCACTGGTTGAGAGTCTGCCTGCCGATGCAGGGGACACGGGTTCGTTCCCCGGTCCGGGAAGATCCCTCATGCCATGGAGCGGCTGGGCCCGTGAGCCATGGCCGCTGGGCCTGTGCGTCCAGAGCCTGTGCTCCGCAACATGAGAGGCCACAACAGTGAGAGGCCCGCGTACCGCAAAAAAAAAAAAAAGTCATGCACCAAAATGTTCATTGCAGCTCTATTTACAATAGCCAGGACATGGAAGCAACCTAAGTGTCCATCAAGAGATGAATGGATAAAGAAGATGTGGCACATATATACAATGGAATATTACTCAGCCATAAAAAGAAACGAAATTGAGTTATGTGTAGTGAGGTGGATGGACTTAGAGTCTGTCATACAGAGTGAAGTAAGTCAGAAAGAGAAAAACAAAAACTGTATGCTAACACATATATATGGAATCTAAGAAAGAGAAAAAAAGGTCATGAAGAACCTAGGGGCAAGATGGAAATAAAGACACAGACCTACTAGAGAATGGACTTGAGGATATGGGGAGGGGGAAGGGTAAGCTGGGACAAAGTGAGAGAGAGGCATGGACATATATACACTACCAAACGTAAAATAGATAGCTAGCGGGAAGCAGCCGCATAGCACAGGGAGATCAGCTCGGTGCTTTGTGACCACCTAGAGGGGTGGGATAGGGAGGGTGGGAGGGAGGGAGACGCAAGAGGGAAGAGATATGGGAACATATGTATATGTATAACTGATTCACTTTGTTATAAAGCAGAAACTAACACACCACTGTAAGGCAAATATACTCCAATAATGATGTTAAAAAGAAAACAACAACAAAAAAACAAAAAACAAAATGAGAGTTGTAAAATGATCATACAAGAAAAAAAAAAGAAAGAGATATGCCATCAACCGCAGATGAAAGTTTTGATTTAGGATAGAACAGTATCATGAATGCTGCTATATTAGTCTTTATAAATATTACGGTGTAGACTGAGACATTCATCATAAATGTGGCACAGTGTAATATCCTTAATGCCACCCTACATACTAGGGAAGAAAGTTTCATTTGTTTGTATATTCAAATAAAAATAGTATTTGTTTGATACAAACACAAATGTGGATTCAATAAATAAAAATAAGAAAGGATTGAATTTTCATCCTTCTGGAATCAAAAAACCCTACCTTACCACAGTCTTGAGTATTATATTTCCTGGTAGGGGGTGTCGATTTTAAAGGTAAACTATTACATTGGTGCTAAGCACTGTTTTGGGGGGAGCAACACAGTGCTTATGGCACATGTTGCTAGTTGTCCCCAGTATCCCTTCACCCTCCTTGTTTAGTAGTTTTTCTCAATAAGGGTTGATATTGTCCACCAGGAGACATGGAACAGTGTCTGGAGACAATGTTGGTGGTCACAACTGAGGAGTGCTACTGACATCTATTGTACAGAGGCCAGGGATGCTGCTCCTACAACGCACAGGATGGCCCCCACAGCAGAGAGTTATCTGGCTCCAAATGTCAACAGTGCCGAGGCTGAGAACCCCTGTTAGACGCTAACAGAAACTCGAATTGGGTAGTTTGCTTGGTTCTCTTGCAGCTAGGTGTAGTCACGTGTTTAATTTCCGACCATCAAGATGTGAGAGAAAATGTATCCAACTCCCAGGTCACACTGTTCACAGGGAGGGGAATGTCTTCTGCAGCTGTGATGGCCGGAGCTGCAGCAGTCCTCCTCATTTGGAAGCTGTACATTGAGGATGACAGAAAAACAAGATAGAAACCTGGGCCCCTGATGACTCGAAGAGGAAGTAAATTACCTCTGACTCTTATGCGAGAGAGAAACAAATTTCAACTTTGCTTAAGTCAGTTATTCACGTTCTTGCTTTTACATGTAACTGAACCTATATTCCAACTGCTTATAAACCTACGATATTATGACCAAGTGCTCTTTACCTGAAAAGTGATGCAGACTCAAAAATATCTCAAACTGAAAGAGAAATGTCTACACAGATAGCATTGTTTAATTAAAAAAATTAAATTGTAGCCCACACTCACCGAGAAAAAGTCAAACAACTCAGCTATAGAAAGTAAAACACAAATGTGCCTTTCTCAATCTTCCTCTTCAGGGTTAACTACTGTCACTTCTTTAGTGTGTATCCTTCCATGTTATCTTTTCTTTACACACTGAAAATACATGCACATGTATATACATTAAAAAATATAAAAATGGGATCCTGCTATTCATGCTCTACTGCACTTTGTTCTTTTCACACAATACCCTTCCATGTCTATCTGTACAGATTCTCATTATTTTTAATAGTTACACAGATTTTCACAGTTTGTATGTAAAAACAACTGTTTTAACTACTCTCCTATTGATAGACATTGAGGTTCTTATTCTCTTTTTGAAATTTAAATTTTAAAAAATTATTTATTTATTTATTTTTGGCTGTGTTGGGTCTTCATCGCTCTAGTTTCATTGAGCCCCCGGGGGCTACTCTTCGTTGCGGTGCGTGGGCTTCTCATTGCGGTGGTTTCTCCTGTTGCGGAGCACGGGCTCTAGATGCGCGGGCTTCAGTAGTTGTGGCACGCGGGCTTCAGTAGCTGTGGTTTGTGGCCTCCAGAGCGCAGCCTCAGTAGTTGTGGCATACAGGCTCAGTTGCTCCGCGGCATGTGGGATCTTCCCGGACCAGGGGTCAAACCCATGTCCCCTTCATTGGCAGGTGGATTCTTAATCACTGCGCCACCAGGGAAGCCCTCTTACTCTCTCTTTTTAACAGCAAAAAATGCTGTAATGAATGTTCTTGCTCATATAACTTTGCACACTTCTTCCTTGCAAATTTCTGCAGCATCGATTCCTAGAAAAAGAACTGCTGAGTTAAAGGATATGCACATTTATACTTTTGCCGGTACTGCCAAAATGCTCTCCAAAAGAGATTTCATCAGTTTGTACACTCACCAACAGAACAGAAGAATGCACTTGTCATCAACCCTTCACCAACACTGGTACCATTGATATTGTTAATTTTTGCAAATCTTGCTGTTTTAGTTCCCATTTTCCTGACCACTAGCGAAGCAGACCCTCTTTGTGTGTTCACTGTATTATTTGCCTTTAACTTCATAATTTTTTTCCTGTTTTATGTTTATACACTCATAGCATGCTCAAATATTTTATACCAATTAAACTGCATTTACAAAATAATCGTCCTGGAAACTCTAAAATGAATAAGATTCCATGCCTGCTCTTAGGAGTTTTTATTGTTAAACTTATTAGTTCTCACAGGGCAGAAACTTTAGGTATTCTTCATCATCTACCAAATAGTTCTTCTTTATTCCTTTTTACTATAATAAAAATTTGCACTTCTCTAGATAGCTTTTGAAATTTGAAAGCAGTTTAGAAGAATTTATACCCATATTCACAATTTTTTTTTTTTTTTTTTTTGCAATAACAAATAAGAGATGCACTCCATAATCAGCTGATAGGGACAGGGGATTCTTTCGGAGGAATATATATCAACAGCCTGCCAGGTGTTTGGAGGGTTGAGAAACACACCTGGGCAGAGAGACATACAGAGAAACTGTAAAAGTGCATGTTTAGGGCTACCCTGGTGGCGCAGTGGTTGCGAGTCTGCCTGCTAATGCAGGGGACACGGGTTCGAGCCCTGGTCTGGGAGGATCCCACATGCTGCGGAGCAACTACGCCTGTGAGCAACTAGGCCCGTGAGCCACAGCTACTGAGCCTGCGCGTCTGGAGCCTATGCTCCGCAACAAAAGAGGCCGCCATAGTGAGAGGCCCGCGCACCGCGATGAAGAGTGGCCCCCGCTTGCCACAACTAGAGAAAGTGCTCGCACAGAAACGAAGACGCTACACAGAAAAAAATAAATTAATTAATTAATAAACTCCTACCCCCAACATCTTCTTTAAAAAAAAAAAAAGTGCGTGTTTACCTATCCCTTTAGAATCTTATACTATAGGGTTGAAAAGGACCTTTAGGATTAGCTTCCCTGTGGTGAGAAGCAATCAGGTCTCTTTAGCTGAAATTGTTTTACATTATGGTAGTATCTTTCTTGCCATACTTCTGCTTCACTCCTTTTAGGGGGGAATGAATGAAGCACATTGAGAGCACTTCACCATTCTCCTATCTAGCTGGCATTTTCTTTTTTTCCCACGTGAGTGAAGCCATCTTTATTTTTTAAATTTTTTTAACATCTTTATTGGAGTATAATTGCTTTACAATGGTGTGTTAGTTTCTGCTTTATAACAAAGTGAATCAGTTATACGTATACATATTCCCCATATCTCTTCCCTCTTGCATCTCCCTCCGTCCCACCCTCCCTATCCCACCCCTCTAGGCGGTCACAAAGCACCGAGCTGATCTCCCTGTGCTGTGCGGCTGCTTCCCACTAGCTATCTATTTTACGTTTGCAGACCTACTAGAGAATGGACTTGAGGATACGGGGAGGGGGAAGGGTAAGCTGGGACAAAGTGAGAAAGTGGCGTGGACATATATATAGCTGGCATTTTCTGAGGGTTTATTGTCTATCTAGGCATTGTCCTAAGTGTGTCAGAGGTATTTTCTCCTTTAGGTGCATTTATGTCAACACAACTTGACAAGGAATGTAAAACTATTACTCCTGATTTACCTAAGATAAAACTGGTTCAGAAAGATAAAGAAGCTTATTCAGAGCCACGCAATGAGGAAGTGACAAAGCTGGCCCTTAACCCCAGATCTGTTAACCCTGAGTCCACGCTCATAATCATCACATCTGACATCATAACTAGACACAGGAATACAGAGATATCAGCTTTGCCAACTATGCCTTTCAACTTAGCACACACCCAGCTAAATTCTATGGTTAGTCTAACTACTTGTTTCTTGGCTGTGTGGGCCTGTTTCCAAGCAATATCAAGCCAGTTTCTATTCTTTTTATCTGTGCTCTCCATTGACCAGCAAGTTCATGGTTAACTCTCTTTGCCCAGAGGTGTGGAGGTGGGTCAGGGACAAGCCAAGCCTCACTCCTCTAGAGTTCCCACGAGACAGTTTCACAGAACTCTGCCAGTTAGGTACACGGAGACGTGGGCACTCGATTGAAAGGCTTCCTAGATGGGGCCAAAGTAGAAAGGTTTCACTACAATATTGGCATTTTGGAATCTTTAGAAAAGGAATTAGAATCTAGGCTTGTCTACCAGCTCTCCATAGGGCAGGTGGAGGACAAACAACCAACCCCTTTCCGCCAAAAGAAACCCTCGAGGAACCTCCACTCTCTTATCCATCCTTCCCAGCCTTGTATTAGCCCCGCTTACTTTGCGAGGATACTAACCGCTGCCCACCTACACCCCTAGCCTCTTATGCTCTTGCTGCATATGAAGACAGACAGACAGACACACACACACACACACACACACGCACTGCTGTTGTTGCTGTTTTAGGGAATGGGAGGGGATAATTACAACTCCTTAAGGGAGGCTAAGACATACAGGGACATTTAATATACTTCTGGAACTACCAGTGGTATATAAGATCTTGTTGTTCTACCTTTTATCACCTACTTGAAGAGACTGCAAACCTTTCCTTTTCATTCCACTGACTTCTTCAGTTTTTAAAAGAAGAATGTCTTTAGTTAAGGAGGAGAAATAACCCAGCACCTCTCAGTGCTCCAGTACTGGGGCAGGGCCATTGGTCACTATTCAGGAGGTAAGGTCTCTGACTTCATGAAACAGGTGGGCTTAATTGCTATACATTTACTCAAATAAAGAGAACAAAAACAGAAATGAAACTTCTTCCTGGGGCAGGGATCACTGGATTTTTTTTTTTCCATTTATGCTTCGATTTGTATTAGTCACAATGTTTTTAATAACTAAGTTTCTTGATCTATAAAAAATAGATAAAATGAGAAAAATAATAAATGGTATAGAAGCAGACATATACCATAGTATAAAATAGCTTTGCTTCTTCTTTCAAATCTCTCCCAGTTTAATTTTTTTCCCCTCTTAGTTTAATTTTCATGACAAACCCTTTAAGTAGGCCAGAGGGGACTTTTATGAATATATTTTTAATATATATATTATATATAAATATTTTATGTATAATATATATTAAAATATTTTAATATATTTTATATATTTAATGAATATATATTAATAAAGTATAAAATATATAAAGTATATATTTTATAATTTATTGGAGTATAATTGCTTCACTATGCTGTTAGTTTCTGTTGTCCAACAAAGTGAATCAGCCATATGCATACATATATCCCCATATCCCCTCCCTCTTGAGCCTCCCTCCCACCCTCCCTATCCCACCCCTCTAGGTCGTCACAAAGCACCAAGCTGTTCTCCCTGTGCTATGCGGCTGCTTCCCACTAGCTGTCTATTTTACATTCGGTAGTGTGTATATGTCCATGTTACTCTCACTTTGCCCCAGCTTCCCCCTCCCACCTCATGTCCTCAAGTCCATTCTCTATGTCTATGTCTTTATTCCTGCCCTGCCACTAGGTTCATCAGTACCATTTTAAATTTTTTAGATTCCATACATATGCTTTAGCGTACGGTATTTGTTTTTCTCTATGATACTATAATATATACATATCCATACGTATGCTATAGGAATAAATAACACTTATGGAAAAATATATACACATATGTATATATATATATTTTTACAGGAATAAATAATATTTATGGAATAGAGAGGCAAAGCTCAAGGATCCAAGATTTCTGGGACTTCCCTGGTGGCGCATTGGTTAAGTATCCACCTGCCAATGCAGGGGACACAGGTTCGGGTCCTGATCTGGGAAGACCACACATGCTGCGGAGCAACAAAGACCGTGCGCCACAACTACTGAGCCTGCGCTCTAGAGCCCGCAAGCCACAACTACTGAGTCAGCATGCCTCAACTACTGAAGCCTGCTCCACAGGCTTGTTGCTAGCCCTGTGCTCCACAACAAGAGAAGCCACCACAATGAGAAGCCCATGCACCGCAACGAAGAGTAGCCCCCATTCGCCACAACTAGAGAAGGCCTGTGCGCAGCAATGAAGACCCAATGCAGCCAAAAATAAATAAATAAATACATAAATTAAAAAAAAAAAAGGATCCAAGATTTAGAGGGAAGAAAGGGGAAGGCTTATAATTGCTAAATGTGACAGAATCATACATAAAACAAAAATAATTTTACAAACTGAAAATACAGTGATTTCTGTAGATTGACAATGAAAAGCATCATTTGCTAGAGATGTGCTGTCTGCCAATCTTCGACCCCTCTTCTATAGGTAGGCCCTAACGCTCCTTATAGAACAGAACCAGCAGCTGTCAGACCAAGGAATGATGGATGCTGACAAAGGATGAAAAAAAATGGCTTCTCTTTAAATTCCTAGGATCAAGCTGTCTTTTCTGAAAGAATGGGGAGTGAAGCTCTCCCTCCTTTCACCATTAAGTTAGTTTAAATGATCGTAACAGTATTTGTTAACAGTGGTATTACTACTTGCTTGGTAGTTCTGCCCATATTTCTGATAAACCACAGAAAAACAATACCAAGAGAGTTTTTAACAAAAAGATCTGAAATGTTAATGCTAGTATTTATCTGATGGGGCTTTAAAATTTGGAATTTAGGTGTTTCCTCAATACAAAAGGATTGGTTCTAAGGATTTAAAGGCCCTAATATAATAATTCCTTCTGTGAGATAAATATGCACGTATACTTCTATAATACTGCCTTAGATTCTGCTGTAATTGTTTTAAGTGCTTATTATGTACGGGCCAGGTCAAGTTACTTGCATTAGTGATTTCTCACCATAACCCTATGATCTTCCTCTTATGGATGAATACTGAAATTCAGAAACACTGCACATCTGAAAGATAAATTCTAGGTCATTTTGCACAAAAGACTATGCAATTAAAATGTATAGACAGAAGCAGAGGTTATTTATGAATCTTTCAAGAATCTCAATAATCAGGTTAACGTTAGGGGATAATCTGAAACATTGTGCGCAGTTTCAAGTAGGGATTAAGCATTCTTTGCCCATGTAACCTGTATGTTTCAAGATCTAGGATTACACTGCATTCAAGATGTGATTTTCTCCCTACACATTTTCTCTTTTAGAATCATGGAACCATTTCCAAAATCTTCTGTCTTAGAACCCTGTGCATTTGAACAACAACAAAACCCCAGCCATTGTAGGAGCTCAGGACTTTCCCATCTGCTTGCAGTTCGATCCATGTCTGATGGCTTTTTCTCCCTTGCCTCTGGATCCCTCCTATCATGGCCCTTTCAAATTACTGCGGTTTTCCTGGTCCCAAAAGCTAGGATCAGCCCCTTCTGCCAGAAAAGCTCCCTACGTCTCTGTAATAGAAGCACTATCAAAACCCAGCTGGACACCTGGGCTGCAATAAGGATGGAAGGGAAGAGTCCCTGGCCAGCGGGCTGCCGGTCACTGAGGCGAATGTGATGGACTGACAGGGGCCAGTACCTCCCCCTGAATCCCTGAGAAGCTCTGCTGTGGGGTCCTGCCTGCCTAAGATGCTTCTGCATTCACCACAGCTCCGGGTCGCTGGAGAAGCTTCTCCCAGATCCTTTCCATGGCACCACGCCACCACCTGTTGTCCCAGGCCCTCTCCCTCCTCTCACCTACAGCTGGATGCTGGGGGTGCAGGATGAGGCCCAGACACAAGTGAAAAGACACTTGATTGGAGGTTCCTAGCTCTGCCAAACCAGCTTTTTCACCAAAGGGAGAAAAAGAGAAGAAAAAGCATTCACAGACAACGACTACTGCCCATATTTCATAAGGCCCACCATATTAATGAACAAACACGAACAGACATTTGGGATCAGCAGTACGCAGAAAAATCTGAGTTTGGGACCCCTTCTGCTACAGGGGAGGTTGTGAGACTGAGAAAGTTAATGATATCACTGGGCCTCAATTTCCTGCTCTGTAAAATGAAGGCATTTGACTGGATGATTGCCAAAATTTCTTCCCATCTAAAATTCTATAAGTCTACTTTTAAATTTCACTTATTTTTCAGTCTATGCAGTCACCAACCAGAAGCCACTTGTTTTGCAAGGTTTAACGTATTGCATTCCAACATTTTCTCTCTGCTTTTTTTTTTCCCATTACAGTTGCTCCTTAAAAAATACAACCTAAGTGTTAGCATACGGTATTTGTCTCTCTCTTTCTGACTTACTTCACTCTGTATGACAGACTCTAGGTCTATCCACCTCATTACAAATAACACATATATATGGAATTTAAGAAAAAAAAATGTCATGAAGAATCTAGGGGTAAGACAGGAATAAAGACACTGATCTACTAGAGAATGGACTTGAGGATATGGGGAGGGGGAAGGGTGAGCTGTGACAAAGCGAGAGAGAGGCATGGACATATATACACTACCAAACGTAAAGCAGATAGCTAGTGGGAAGCAGCCGCATAGCACAGGGAGATCAGCTCGGTGCTTTGTGACTGCCTGGAGGGGTGGGATAGGGAGGGTGGGAGGGAGGGATATGCAAGAGGGAAGAGATATGGGAACATATGTATAGCTGATTCACCTTGTTATAAAGCGGAAACTAACACACCATTGTAAAGCAATTATACTCCAATAAAGATGTAAAAAAAATACAACGTAAGTAAATGCATTTTGCCTACTTTAGACTACAACCCTTAAAGTAAAACTGATACTGAGAAAGGAGAACAGGGTAGTCTTTTCTCACAAGAGAAGCAGGAGGAAGCAACCTTGCTTCACCCATGAGCAATTTCCAGAAGTGCCAGCTGGGTAAAGCTGAAGGTGCTACTTACGTGTTTGGTCTTTTTCTCTTGAACTCAGAGCATCATTAAATAGATTTTGACATTGCCTAAGGTCATAAAAGTTGGTGTCAGAGTTACCGACAGATAAACACCTAGTCTGGGGTTCTTCCTATGGGAGCTCGCCACCAGATTCAGGTAACTTTCTGGACCTTCAGGTGATGTGACTGTTCTTAGCAAGTTTCTCAGAACCTCTTGACTTGATCCCAACAAACCAGCCTTCCAGTGGCCCAGCTCAGGATGGATCACGGATGGCCCCAGCTGGTGGATGACCTGCTATTAAAGTGAAAGTGACTGACCCACAGTCCAGTGCTCAATAGAGGGCTGCTTCCTTCCATCTTTCTTGGTAACAGTTAGAGGAAACTGTGGTGGGTTTCTGCAGCCCAGACCTCCGACCCTATACTCACTCTCTCTCCAACTGGGCTAACCTGTCTGCCATCTACCACAGCACCTCTTTAGGCCCTGCGGTAGCTAACTCTCAGGATGCATATAAGGAAGCAGTTTTCTGTCTAGAAATTTCTGTGTTATGTTCTCTTACATGTTCCTTTAATCTGCTGCAGAAAAGGCCTGGCTGATTCCCGACCTTGTCTTGACTTCCGATGGCCTCCACCTGTGTCCTGACCCACACCTCCAACTTCTGCCCTTCCAGGTCTACTTTGATATGACCTGGACCTGTGCACAATCCTTGCACCCTTCTTCCAGCACCAGTATCCGACACTCGGCTTCAGGCGGCGACGTGGATGGTTGCTTAGAAACGGCTTGGCTTGTGAAATAGACATACCTGGTATAGTACGTGGCTTCGGGGAAATTTCTGCAGTCTGGCTGGGTGAGAAAATAGCTTTTCCCAAGAGGAGCGGTGTCTCACTGTGAACTGAAGGGAAGGAAAGCAGCCCCAGTCTCTTCGATCGACCACCACCAACCAGGGCTGCTAGACAAAAGTGCAGATGGTCCTGATGCGAAGCACCACAGCCACTCGTACTGATGGGTTTGCATCGTCAAGAAGCGTTAATTTCATGGGAGTGGAACCACCTGCCATCAGCCCTGCAAAATGAGCGTGACTGGAAATACCTGTGTCTCTAGCCCATGATTTAATGTGGTTGGAATTTAACCACCTGGTAATGGGGAAAAACCCAAACAATATGGAATTTTTTTTTTTTTTTCGCAGTACGCGGGCCTCTCACTGTCGTGGCCTCTCCCGTTGTGGAGCACAGGCTCCTGACGCGCAGGCCCAGCGGCCATGGCTCACGGGCCCAGCCGCTCCGCGGCATGTGGGATCTTCCCGGACCGGGGCACAAACCCATGTCCCCTGCATCGGCAGGCGGACTCTCAACCACTGCGCCACCAGGGAAGCCCTTTGGAAATTGTTTTTTTCAAAGATTAAAAAAGGAGCAAGGAAATACAAATCATTCTTATTACACTCAGTGCCTGAGTAGAACACAGCATACGGCCAGGGCTCCAGCAGCCTCCTCGCCACGTCTTCCCTCCCTGGACCCTTCTCCCTTTTCAACTACTGCTGTCATAGTAGACTTCGCCACAACTTGACCATACTGAGGCCTGATTCCTCACCTGCCATAGGGTTCCCTGATTGGGCTGTTTTTGTAAAGAATGGATAAGGGTAAGGCATTCCTTAGTCCTTATAATCTTAATTATCTTCTTTAATACTATGTTTGGTTATCTAATTATATCATGACCCCCAAGCAAAAACAATACATCTAAATCCTCAACCACAGAATCCACAGATGTGAAGAGCAGAGGGAAGCTGATTTTCAATTCTAGTCGCTGAGAAGAGAGGCCTGAAAGACAGTGCACAGGGGCAGTTCTGGGACTGGGGGCAAATTTATTCCTTTACCTAACTGGACTAGGGAAACTTCCTCAAGCCACGTATTATACTGGCATGTTTATTGCACAATCTAAGCTGTTTCTAAATTAATCAACTCTTCACATAGCCTTCTAAAGCCAAGTATCAGTTAAGTCATAGATTCCCTTAGGCCAGGGTTTCTCAACCTTGGCACCGCTGACATTTTAGACTGGATAATTCTTTGTTGTGTATGTGGGGTCTGTCCTGTGCATCGTACGATGTTTAGCAGTATCCCTGGCCTCTTCCCACTAGATGCCAGTAGCACTACTTCCTCCAAATGGGACAATCAAAAATGTCTCCAAACATTGGCAAGAGTTCCCCGAGGGGAGGGGGACAAACTTAGCCCTGGCTGAAAACCACAACTTCATCTAAGTGCAAAACTCTCACAATATACACCAAGATAAATCACCTCCCATCTGCTGGTGAAAGTACCGTGTTGATGCTTAATTTGTTGTCTGCATATATGGTGTCCATGTCAAAAGAATGCCTTGCATGTTAGGTTTATCAAGAACAATGTCTTGAAGTTTCACAGTTGTTTTAATTCATGTTGTGTTGCACCAAGCCAAGTGCAAAACCTAATTACTGAAGCGATTTATAAACAAAAAACCAATGATACAGCAGGACAGGAAAGTGCACTCTGTTCACCTGTGTCATGATCCTGGTCCTTAAAAATGCTGCTGGCGTAGTTTGTGTGTGCAGACGAGCCTGCCCACCCTCCCTGCCTTCCATGTCTACTTGCACACGTACACACAAACAGGGGCTACTCTGGCCCAGAGCAGACGACTCTCCAGTTCTCCAGGGTAAATGGCACAGGAAGTATTTTGGCCATCTGCTCAGAAGAAATGCCCACGTGGAAATGGACATGAAGGGTGTCTCTGGGGCCGATGGCTTGGTCTGCTCACCCCAGTGCGGCCACCAAAGTCACTGGCAACAAGTGCAGTGTGCTGAGAAAGGCTGAGGACCCAGAAACTTGCAACTTAAGCTCCAGCTCTGCTTCTTGACTCAGCACATTCTTGGCTAGAGATAAGTATTTGGGCTTTTACTTCCTTACATGTTAATGAACAGTTTTATCAGAGGCATTTCCAACTCTTAACAGTTTAAGTTTCTAAGAATATAATGCAGACAAATGTCACTCCCACCCACCCCACAATCCTTCTCCTTCTAAATTAATCATTCCTGTTATTTCCACCTCGAGTGAGGATGAGTATTCTCAATTCAACAGAAACTGCAAAAATGCACAAGATATCCAATTACTTTCAAGAAAAAGGACTAATCGGAGGTGATGACCTTGTTCCTATGTTTTTGCCCAAGATTAAATCTCTGTGGATAGCTAGTGTTCCATTTCCAAAGAACTACTAAAAAGGTCCATTCTAGTTAACCCAAACTGTGTGCTGAAAGATGGAAAATACCAGTCCCATGGCGCATATGAAGTCACCAGAGTATTTATAGCCCTTGATTCCAACCTAGGGATCACTTGACTCTATACCCCATGGAGAGATTTTCCATAAATCATTTCCTTCTTCCAGACATGCTTCATAAACGTGACCTGCTTCTGTAAACACTGAAGAAATCACATGGCAAATGGTACTGTGGGAGATGCATAATAATACAGGAAATGATGGACACCATCTGTACTATCTCCAGCAGCGAGATCAACATTTGCTTTTCAAAACTGTGTTCAAAGATTGAAAAGTAATATGGCTCATGTTACTACTGTAACATGAAACAGTAGATCTTTGAACACATGAGCCATATTTGCTTTTTAATCACATGGAATAATATCAGAAGCCCAGTTTCATGCTCACACCTTGTAAAATGATCTCTTATCTATGTAAATTTATTACAGAAAGATTTAGGTCATAAATGGACATATGTCCATATTCATGGACATATGTTTATTGCTCTTATTGATTGGAGGGAGGGAGTTAAATAGAGGCGAGAGGGGAAAGAGAGGAGGAAAAAGAAATACAGACAGGAGATAGTCTATACCTCAGGACCCCTACACCAAGGTCTACTGACAGTCTCAGACAGACATGATAAAGGGATGGAAAAGTGCTCTAGGTACACAGAGGAAGACGCTGTTAAATTATATTAAGATCAACCCCTAAATATGTCCATGTCCTAACCCCTAGAACCTAAGAAACCTAAGAGAATGTTACCTTAGAAGGCAAAATTTTACCCTACAAGGTTGCAGATGCAATTAAGGATGCTAATCAGTTGAACTTGAGATGGTGAGATTGTCCTGAATTATGCAGATGGGCTCAATGTAGTAAACGTGGGTCCTCAAAAGTGAAAGAAGAAAAGGCAAAAGAGAGGGTGAGTGAGATGTAAAAAGGACTCAGCTGCCATTGCTGGCTTTGAAGATGGAGGAAGGGGCCACAAACCAAAAAATATAAGTGGCCTCTAGGAGCTGGAAAAGGCAAGGAAATGGATTCTCCTCTAAAGCTTCCAGAAGGGAATGCAGCCCTTTGGGACACCTTGATTTGAGCTCAGTGAGATGGTACTGGATATCTACCATACAGAACTGTAAGATAATAAATTTGTGCTGTTTTAAGCCACTAAGATTGTGGAAATTTATTGCAGCAGGGAAACTAATGCATGTATTAATTTTAAAACACTCTCAATACTTTTAGGTCCTGTCTACCTGAGGCACCCCACCTTTTCATCCACCAGCCCCCAAAAGATGGATCTATTTATAAACAAAATGTTCTACTGGGACCTGTCTGGAATGGTTTATCTTTTTTTTTTTTTTTTTAAGGCAAAAGTCACACGCTGGCAGCACACAGTAAGTTTAAACACACTGAAGTCAGACCAAGGGGACTGACTGTTGGCTGACTAACTCTTTCTTTAAACTCAGTACTTACAAAATTATTTCCAAGGCATTCTTCACAGCTAACTTGCACTGGGCTAAAATTAAGGAGATGGGTTTATATCTCTATAGTACCAGTGAATGGCAGAAAACAGGCTCTAAATGACCATTTGTTGAATGAATGAATATACGGGTGACGGGTTTGACATGGAAGAGTATACATCTGGCCTTCCGGATGGGAGACGGTCTCTACAGGACCTCTGTGGACTAGAGATGACCAAGGATGGACCCAATAGGAACACAGCACTCTGGTCTTTCTCCTTTTCTTTCCATGAGACCACTTCTATATCTTAGTCTCTGGTTATGTCATGATTCCCCTAGGCTTGAAGAGCAAGTGGGGTAGGGTCAGAGTGCCATGCTTTGTACACACTTATTTTAAGCTTATACACACTTCAGTTTATTTTATTTCCTTACAAGATTGTCTTGTAAGTCTCATGACAGGCTTTTGATCATTTTCTGGTGTACTCATTTTCCCTGGACCATAGAAAAAGGGGGAAATCCCTACTTTTTCCCATAGAGGATTAATCTTTTTAAACCCATAGAGTCATTTGAGTCTCTAATCCACAGGGTATTTACGAAAGGGTGGGAAAGTATGCAAGATATTATCACCTTTGCACCAAAGGAAAACTAGCACAGACTTTCTTAAAGCAGTTGAGAAAATGTAACCTCCTGCCCACCTTTCACCTTCTTCACTTTCACTTTTCTATAGCATCCTGCGTGCACTTAGTAAAGCAATTGCTGCAGGGGATGATCACAGAATCAAAAGCAAACAACAAACAAAACAACATTAAAAACCTGAGCAACTTAAAGGGTATTTGCTTGTCATCCACAACCTCAATTTTACAAATGAAGAAAAAGAAGATCAAATATAATACAAAATTACATTCAAAAGTAAAACTGAGGGCTTCCCTGGTGGCGCAGTGGTTGAGAGTCTGCCTGCCGATGCAGGGGACACGGGTTCGTGCCCCGGTCCGGGAAGATCCCACATGCCGTGGAGTGGCTGGGCCCGTGAGCCATGGCCACTGAGCCTGCGCGTCCGGAGCCTGTGCTCCGCAACGGGAGAGGCCACAACAGTGAGAGGCCCACGTACCGCAAAAAAAAAAAAAAAATGAAAATTAGGGCATTTTTCACTTATCCTGTTGGCAAAGCTTTTTGAAAAGAATCGTGCTCAGTGTTGGTGAGGACCTGGGAAAATATGCGCTCCCCTGATCAGCTAGAGGGAGTCTAAAGTGGGATAACTTTTTGAAAGGTAATTCAGTAATAGTGCTAAGATGTCCAGACAGTTTAACTTGGTTCATGAGGCCAGGGGCCAAGTCCCTTGTATTCCCTGCTGTATTCCTGCTGCCTAACACCAGTAGGTGCCCAGATTTATCTACTGAGTAAGAACACACGAGGAAATAGGTATCCTAAGGCCTTGGAAAGCTGAGAACAAAGATGCTATCCTGCCTGGGCCACTGGGTGCTGAATGCTCTCTGTTCATTTGAGCTTCTAATCCACAGGGTATTAGAAATCAAAATCAAAATCACTCAAGGTGATTTTGCTGAGGATGAGTCTGGGTCATTAAGTAGGAAGAGTGTGGATGGTTCTAATGTTTGCTATTCAAGAGTAGATTGCTAAATTCCTCCTTCATGGGGCTGGAAGCCTGAGGGTAAAAGGCTATGGCCTGGTGCCTCGCGTTTGGCCAGACTCTCCCTTGGGCACCAAGCTCTGTGTGTGTCCCTGAAAGGATTCTGAGGTCCAAGGGATGCTCCACTGGCATATGCTCCATCTGCTGCTGCTCTGTGCAGCCACTTGTCTTCTGGCAGGATACCTTTCCCTTGGCTAGAGCACCCAGGAGCTTTATCATACTGTGTAGCTTCTTCCCACCCATTTGTAAACTTGCCTGAAACACTCCAGAAACTCCGTAATCCAAATAAATAAACAGCAATACATATGCCAATGGAAGTATTCAATATGCTTTTAAAAGCCTGCTTACAAATTAAATGAATGAATAACAAGTGTGGTGAAAACATCAAGGTGGCTTAGGTAGGCATATTCCAGATTTCGAAAGGAAATAGAAACTTAGGACATTTTTATACGTAAAACTCCCTTGAGAAACAGGATTTCATCTTACCAAGCAAAATTTCAGAAGACTTCATCCTTTGATTTTGTTCACAAGTGCAACTTCACTGCTTCAAAATCTCTTTTGTATTTACAATTTTAAGACACCCCTAATTTATATGACAGTTATATCCAAATTAAATGTTCCATAGAACAGAGGAGGGGAGGGAATGGTGGAATAGATTTGCTTTCAAGTTTCAAATAATTAAGTTAAAAATAAGGAAATGATCTTGGGGGAGGACCGTGCTGATCGTGCTGCTTAGTTTTTCCATGATTTTCTTGAAAATGCATGTAACGCAAAGCTGGACTTCCCTGCCCATCCCCACTTCTCCCCTCCTGCTGTCTTCCATGACACATCCTCACCCCATTCTACTGCACTCTGTGTCCTTGGAAAGAATGACTTTTCATTTCCTCAGGAGAATTCCACTGGCCCAGGATGAGCAGCTAGAACACTTAGAGGCAGAGACAAATGAGGAGAAAGGGCTCTTGAAACACTATCCAGTTACCTCAGACTATTTCAGACCCTGGGCGATGGTAAAGCTACAGCAGAAGACCTCAAATTTTTATTTAATATGCTGGAAAGCAAAGAAAACATTTCCCCTTTCTGGATGCAGTCTTTTGCTTTTTTTTTCAGGTTTCTTTAATAGACAAAAGTTAGATTTCCTTGTGCCACTGAATCCCACTGCTTTTCGAAAACAACCTGTCAATAGTAGGAACTACCATCAAGAGAGGACAGAGTCTCAAGCTCCTTGGAATTCCAAATTCGAGCAGGGTCCCAGTGTGGAGAAGGGGGCACTAATATCTGTTGCTTCACTAAGAGCTGCGTTCTGCCGGGTCTGCCAGGTCCTTGCTCTCAAGCGGCTTAAGTTCCATTGTGGGTGAGTGGGGATCCAGCAACAAGAGTAGAGATTTAACATTTGTACAGCCAACTACCATCTTCCAAGTGCCTTCTCATACATCCTCAGATCTAACGCTCACACCACACTGTGGTACTCCTGGGCGCAGACATTCACTGTCTTGCACGAGGCTGAGTTCAGAAACGGCAGAGCCAGCCTGACTGCCCGGCCACACCCCCTCTCATCCGTGGCTGGTGAGGAAGGCAGGCAGGAAGACCCAAGGGCCGGCACTCTCATCACTGCCTGTTTTTGGGTCCTGCGTGCAGCTTTAAAGTCTGCACTCCTCCACGATTTTGTGAGGGACAGAGCTGCTTTTAAAACTGCTAAGTTATGATTCCCTCTCCCTCCCTCTGAAACAGCAAACCTGAAAAAATTATGGATCCTGTTTCTTTCCAAACTTTTGTAACTTTATGTTACAAACTGTATGTTTGTAACATAAAGTTACAAAAAAAAAAAAAAAGGGTGTTTACTATGCTGCTGTGCCAGAGAAACAGACTGCCAACCAAATCCCAATCCCCCTGACAATTACTGGCATCCATCTAGGGCAGCCTTTAATGGGGCCAACATCCGGAAACAAGAGAACCTTTATGTGACAGGCATGGGAGACGAATGCCTTTTAAAATTCATTGCTGAAGCTCTTCCCTATGTGGCTGATCATAAACAGTCTGTGGGCCACAGACTAGGGGACTTGAGATGCCATGTCATGAACAGCCCATTTTCAAACACCCATATGGTGACCCATGACACAGACAATCACTATCACCTTTGAACAGAAAAACCCAGAAGCGAACTGAGCTCTTTCAAAGTGTTCTTCCTGTGATCTGCACATTCAAAGCCCAAATTCTACCCACTTCTTCCCCGCCTCCCTCCCCCCAAAATATCTCACCTCTAACTGCAGATCTGGAACTGTAGGCTCAAGAACATATCTCTCTGGAAAGTCTACAACAATTTCAGAATTAAGAAGAAAAAAGTGATACATTTCTTCAACGCTATGTGTCAGGCACTGTGTGGGCCCTACGGATGTCAAGATGATTGGGCAAGGCCCCTGCTCTCCAGCTGCTCCCAGAGCAGTTGGCAGGACATAACTTCAAACGATTATTACAAAACAAAGTCATCCATGATAACAGAGGTAAGTGCAGGAGGTCTGGGAAGCAGTGACAGTCACTACCTGGGAGCATGGGCAAGGGCCACGAGAGAGCTGTTTCTGGAATGCAGCCATTCTACAGTGACCAGCATGGGCAGAGAGGTACAGGGATGGACTCATTCAGTGTGCCTTGAGTCTGGTGTGTGTTGAAGGCAATGGCAGAAGATGGGTTAAGACACACCCAGTGCAGGGAGGACTGCCAACGATTCGTATGTTGTGCTGTGGAGTGTGGGTTTTCCCTGTAGGTAACAGAAGGCCAGTGGAAGATCATAAGGGAATGACTTAGCCAGCTTTGTTTATTTCAGGAATCTGACACTCTGGAGGAGAGGGTATTAGGAGGTAATATCAAAATGTGGGTGTTCCTTAGTCTGGGGGCCTCTCTTTTCCATCTGTCTCACTAATTCCTGTGAATCAACAGCTTGACAAACTGAAGCAGAACCTGGACTTCTCCCCAGTGTCCCCAATCCACACTTCCAACTACCTACTTGATTCTCCCCTTCGATGGCTCACTGACACCCCCAAAGTGACATGTCCAAATTGGAGACCTTGATTTTCCCTCACAAACCTTTCCCCACACCATTCCTTTCCATCTTGATAAATGGCCACGAAATCCACCCAAGTGCTCAAGTTAGAATGCTGGGCTCATCAGTCATGCCTGTCACCTCACCCCCACATGCAACCATGCGTCAGCCCAGTCCATCCTAACTCTGAAATATACCTTGAACTTCTTTCCTTTCCTTCTTCCTCTTCCTAGCCTACACCCTTAGCTTAGGCCACCGCCTCCTTCTCTAAGCCAGGGCTTCTCCGATTAGCACTACTGACGTTTGGGGCCAGACAGTAGCTTTGTGGGATTGTCCTGTGCATTGTAGGACGTGTAGCAGCGTCCCTGGGCTCTAGCTGCCCAGGAGCACCCCCTGCCCACAGTTGTGACAACATTGTCTAATGACCCTGGAGGACAAAACCAGCCCCAGTTGAAAGCCACGGCTCTCAGCTCAGGCTTCCTCTCTCTTCCATGCTTGGGACGCTCCATCACACTGGGCTCTCCTTCAGGTCCTTGAATCCACCCACTCCTTCCTGCCTCCAAGGCTCAGCAGATGCTGTTCTATCAAGAACGCTCTCAATTCCACTCTTCTGTCAGCCGGCCCCTTCTCAAGCTTGTGATCCCAGACCTGTGTCGCCTCCTTAGGCTGCCTTGAATACCTCGCCTAAAAGGTAGCAGTACTGCCTGTGTTTATTTTCTTCCTAACACTTTTAAAGGTAGTAATAATTTTATTATGCTTACTTTTTCAGGTCTGTCTCTACCACAACAATGAAAGCAGGGCCAGGATTATGTCTGTCTTGGCCTCTGTCCTACCTCCAAGGTCTAGCTCAGTGCCAAGCTAAACAAATATTCACCAACTAAATAACTGAGTGAACGCATGGACGTACAATTAGACGTATGTTGTATAGCCCAGGCACTGACCACACCCTTAAAATTGACAAAGCCACAATATGAAAAATTAGCTCAGGAGAACTAGAATGTCACCTAGACAGCCTATATTTCAATAACCAAATGCACCCTGATCCATAATGCAAAGCAGATGGCAGCACATCTTGGATGAAGAGAAAGCACTTGCATAAAAGTAACAGTAGTTCCATCTTCTCTCCACTGGGAAATAAGTACAGTTAGACCTTCCGATTGAACCCAATTCCATATAATTCCTT